>NC_133222.1:29227412-29886787 GCF_040436345.1 Pagrus major | reverse complement strand
AGAGAATAGTTTTGACATGTTTGACATCTCTAAAACATCCACAAATACCTGTATAATAAGTTGAATTTATTGCGTTGTTTTACCTCTTCGTTTTCGATCTTCAGAGTAGCCAGGCGAGACTGAAGCTGCTGGAACCTCAGGATGAGCTCCCCGTTCACTGGTGGCTGCACTGAGATCTGAGACACCTTGGGGGGTGAAAAAAGAGGAAATACAAAGTCAATGATGAGGGAACCTGAAATTACATCCTACTGACGGAACAACGAGGCCACGTAATTTAAACAGGACGCAGGCATCCAAATTCTTCTTCAACTGCAGAGCAAACCGCAGTGACTTTTGCCAGATGAATGCAGACAGCCACACAACAACAGCTAGTAAAAAGACATGATATCAGTGTAGGCAATGCCAGCCAAACAGTAAAACTCATAACACATGTCGAGCTACATGACTGCAGGGTGGGAATTAACACATGATTTGTCAAATTCAGTGCCCTATAAAACCTGATCCAGCATCCCAGACACACTAAAACGCTGCATTTAAGCCATTGAAAATCAGACCTCGTTAAGTCTGAGACTTGTTTTAATCAACTCCAAATTCACTTCCATGTTGTTCAGTGTCTTGGAAACAAAACGCCATAAACCCCATGATATATAAATCATATTACAAATGCACAACTACCAGAAATTTCATCATCGCTGCTACTGAATTGACTGTATGTACCTCGTCTCCCATGTGAGGCTGGAACTCAAATTTAGTCGGTGGGCAGAAGGCCGTCGGGTACATCTCCATGAACCTCTGTCGGTCACTCCGAGGGTCCAGACTGTCCACAGCATTCTCTATGATGTCAAGACCCTCATGGCGTGATGTCTCGAGGTTGTATTCGGCTGACAGGTAGGTCCGCAGGGCCCGGTTCAGACTGGCGTGGTACCCCAAATCACAGCACTGGGAGAGAGGAAAGAAGAGAAAATCTTCAGATAGAAAATCTGGCAGATGATCAATTGTAATTAAAGACATTTTTTAAAACATTACATTTATAAGCGTATAAAGGCAAAATCCATGATCATGAAAACAAAAGGGTCGCCTCGAAACCAAAATTTAAACACCAGACACAAATCTGCTATGAGAGATTCTACTGGTCTCATAATAAACAAACTAGCATGAGACTAGGGCTGCAACTGATGATTTGTTTCCTTATTTTCATTAACAACCTACTGACTATTTTCTGGAATAATTGTTTGGTCTATAAAATGTCAGAAATATTACAAATGTGATACAATTTCCCAATTTTAAAGCCAATGTCGGTGCCTTCAAATAGCTTGTTTTAATAAAAAATACACATTGGCCTTTTAAGACGACAATTTTCACTAGTCAACAGCCTAGCATTGTCTGAGCCTCTGTGTTGTGTGTTGCCTCTGTGTTACATAATGTTGCCTTCAGGAACTAGTGCCGATTTTTAATAACGAGAACCTTGACCGAGGTCTCTCCTGGGAATGCATGCAAGTCCCAGGCACCCACAAAAACAGACACACACACACACACAGTTACACACAAACATGACATGGTGTGATGAGTGATAGGCAAACAAGATAAAACTACCAGCCAGCATGCAGACATTGTTTTCAACTATAAAAAGTCTCCTTCATCAATAAACAAATGTGTGCCAGCCTGCACGTACAACTCATGCAGAGTGCACCCCCTACACACACACACACACACACCCCGGTGAGATGTGAAGGCTTGTGAGCAAAGCGGAGAGAGGGGTAATTTCAGCGCACAGCATGCTGCTGAATGAAGGTTGCATTTCTCTTCTCTTTCAGTCCTGTCTAGAATGTAGAAACACCACAGAAAATGGTGCCGTACGTTTATTTCTCTAACAAAATAACAATAACCCAGGTGAGTCAGATCATAAATAAGTCATGTTTATCTGTTTGGTAGCAAATAAGGTCAAACAACCCTGCTTGTAAGGTAGTGCTGAGGGAGGTGAGTGCTGTATTGAATGGATTAATATCCCACAGCTTTATATGGAAAAAAAGATTTCAGGTTCAGGACTACTCTCGCTCTCTATTCAAAGATTTTTCAAAACAGTGACAAAATGTCAGGAAAACACAGTAGAACTGAATATAATATTTGGGTTTTAATAATAACACGAAGAGAAGGAAAAGTGGTAAAGCATAGATTTAATCACAAAAGTTAATAAGCTGCTTTAATTCTGTCCTGCACTGTAATTTCCTTCCCACAGTCTGGTGCCCTACGATCTCTTTTATATCAGGCCTGGCTGCTAAAGTCATCAGTCTCTCCTTTGATGATGAACTTAAATCTCCTCTGAAGGTCTCTGAAACACCCCTGAATCTCCTGCATGAGAAGCACAAAGAATCATAATAAAATCTACCTTAGCACACAGAGATACGACTTCAAAGTGTGTGTTTTGTTTATGTAAGAGTGTCCTCAGCAAAAACTTTTCCCCAGCAGCATCAAACAAGCCAGTGCTGAAGATGAAGATGTTTCAGAGCAGCGCTGACAGAAGCATGTGGTTTTATATACTTACATCAATTAAGTCCGACAAGTCGTGGATGTAGTATTTGAAAACAGAAGAGTTTGACGCTTCCAGTGTCAGCAGGTACTCGTTCCGCGCTTTGATCGACTTCAGCTTGTTCTCGGAGTACTTGGCTTGACGCTGATGAGAGAATTAGAAGCAAGAATGAGAAAACAGAAAACAACAGAGCCAGTGAGGGGAGGATGAATTTAATGAGTCGAGAATTGCCTTTTTGACAACTGATTGTGCTTTTATGTCTCTGCACGCACTGCACGTCTCTGAGCTTAGGCTAGATTACTGGCAAAACAACAGCTTCAATAAACATTAGAGGAGAAATAAGTTACATTCTTTTAAAAATAGAAAAAAAGGAACAAGAAGGAAAGAGGAAAAACAACTAAAAACAGCCTGTGTCCTTCACTTCAACTGGGGTGTCTCAGTCAGAGCCATCTGTCTTTGTCCTACACTTCCTCTCTACCAGACAAATATAAGGCCGCTAGTTAGTCACCATCCACTGACCAATGGGCTCTGACTCACACACTTGTAAATCATCCATATTTTAACACTTCCCAAATGCTTTCCAGGAAGAGTCATGCTAAAAAAGGCCATTTAATGGTTTGTCACAGAGATGTAACAGAAAACAGGCCTGTTCTGAGAACAAAACGCCCGCTCGTCTGACAGTGCTTACAGTGTGTTTTTTCTTAAGCTTAACTGTGGCCTATGGTTGTAATGTATAGTTCAAAGCTTCATTCATTACGTTGACATGTCTACTTAAAGCAGGTATTTCCACACAGTTGCAGATAAAGATTAGGGTACACTAATATAATTACTATTGTACTATTTTTAGAAGATTTCAGTGGTGGCTACATATGTTTGATTCTGACTCGTGTGATCCAAACGTTTTCAATAATAAGTGTTGCGCAGTCCAAAAGCCACAATTTAGTGAAAAAAGACAGATGTAATCATTTACTAAATTCACAACATGCTTTATCTAGCAAAATACCCTGCTTCAATCCATATTTGTTGGCATTTTGCCTTTCAAAATCTTTATTTTCACCGCGGCCAGTGTTTGGCACGAGGCACGCACCTGTGATAATAATGGGCTGGACTAGAAGCAATCCAATAGCATTATAAATTACATAAAAATCTGTTTTGGCTGCAACACTATTAAAGTGAGTTACTTTTTTTTACTTGTTACAAGAACAACAAAAAAATCATACTATGTACCTGCATTCGCTCGGCGCTCCATACTGCATTTAATCCAATTAATCACTTCATTCAAATTTGAGTTTGTTTGGGTTTTTTTGCGGCATAAAACATGACAACAGACTTCGAAGCTTCAATTAAAAAAATTTCAACAAAAGCTTAGAATGAAAAAAAAAAAATCAGTACAGCCCTACTGTGGTCCAAATAAAGCGTGTTTCCTTGTGATAAAACCCTGATCAGAAGTTTTGTTAGAAAACACCTAATGGAAAGTTAAAGGTGCAACTACTAGCTAAATTTATCACAAAGTGTTCAGGATTGTTAAACCCCTGGCGTTTTACCTTCTCTTTCATCTTCTCGATCTTCTTCACAGAGCTACGCCTCTGGTATTTGTCCTCCATTCGGATGCTGAAGACTGGATCTCCCCTACCGATCTGCTTCTCCTCCTGCTTCTCAGCCTCCTTCAGCTTGCTCTCAGCACTGATGCTCTCCGAGTGGTACATGTGGTAAGTCTTCATCACCTGGAGACAAAAAAAAGTCAATAAGCTAAAAAGAAAATATGTTTTTTAATTCCTGTTTGTCATTATTTCTTTTTTGTTAGTTTTTTTTGTTGGCTAAGGGCAACATCCTGAGACTTTGCTGTGTTAGTTGAGTTTCAGCTCAGTCTCTGTGAGGTCAAAGGTCAGAATAATCCATCTTCATAGTTGAGACTGACCTTCTATTATCCACAACTAAGGATTCCATGCTTTGACCCGCTCATTCATTACAAATCGATTCAATTCATCTCGCAGCAGGCACTTCGTCTCTCCCTGAACCACAAACCAAAGACAGATTCTCTCCAGCCTTTTTATATGAGACTCTCATACGACCACTACAACCACAAATCACTGCAGCTAAATCTAACATGCTGCCTTCATTGCTCTGTGTTTGAAAAATAAAGTCAGAAAGGAGATTTGGGTTTGTCCTTTGATTTTGACATGAGGTTATTAAGAGGGGGGTTGGATTACTGGTTAATCAGATGGTTTCAATAAGTTCAGATCCATTTTTGCCACAAGAAGGACTTCTGAGAATTGAGGGCTAACATGTTTAGTGAGGCTTACATGTAGCATATGTAAAAAATAAATATTTATTTTTGTGAAATGCAAATCATTTAAACTCTTCCTCCCATTGTGTCATCACACTATAGCTATTCAATACAAGGTAAATGCATTACCTTGACGATGAATGACTGATTAGCACTACTTCCTGAAGTGTGAGTCATCATCAAGAGAGGAGGTTGGAGTGGAAGCGTTGCTCACATACTCCATGGATCCATTTAGCAGTGACTCAGTTGTTAAGTAGCAGGTAAACCACGAAACACAAACAATGAGTTCTTGAAGAGGGCCGAGTGATTAAAGTCTTATTAACACTGGCTCAGGGCATCAGGAGAAAGGACAACGGAGAACAAACACACATCTGCTCTGAGGACAGAGAATGAATCACAGGCTGTGGGAGAATAACGTGGCCGAAGTCTGTGACGCCAACATGGAGTCATCAGCAAAAGATCTCACAGACCCTCACAGATGCATGTTAATTAACAACTGAGAATTTACAGTATGGAAAGGAAAGGAAAGGAAAGGAAGACGATCCATGTATTATACCCTGACAAATTACCGAAAATGTGGAAGAACAAACTATCTCGCAATGTTAACAACAAGGTAATTAATCAATCAACATACATTAAAAACAGGCAAACTGTTAACATTACAAAAAGCAAATAAATTATATTGTGTTAATCTCATCAGGTGATACATTTAACCACAGTTTAGATTAAATCTGTCAGCTGTTTGTCGCAGCAGGCCAAATGTACTGAACTGAGAACAAAGGCAGAAAATACATTCAATCTCCCACGAGAAGTCAGCGATATAGAGCACCAGCGGTTTAACCTGGAATGAACCACCTCCAGCAAATTACAGCTCCACAACCTGTGTATGCAGTACACTTGTCTGCACAAAACCTCAACTGCAGTACACACACAGAGTCTCACCCATCTCTAAATCTAAACATCTGAGTTATTTCTGTACTAGTGGAACAACAGCGCAATGCCTGATTCGTCTGGAGCCCTCTGCATTTGGTGGCCTAACTGGAACCATTTTAAAGATGGGTGACTGACCTTGGGTCCTGTACTCCTCACTTACTGGTCTGGAGTCGGCCGCTGCTGTGTTTACTTTGGTGTTTCTTTTAGAAGGACATATTTAGAGATGGAGCAGACCTGTTATTTCATTGGCGGAGGCTGACATCGGGACTGAGGCTGTCTGATGCAACAGCTCAACAGTGTGTGTTAGTGAATATGTGTGTGTCCTCCCACAGGGGCTAAACGAGGTCAAATCTGGAGTGTGGACTGTGGTGAGAGTGACACACATTGAGTTTGGAGCTACACGCTGTTGTGTTTGGAGCAGTACTGCCATGGACTGGAAGTGTAACCACTGCCGTCTTCTATAGTGTCAGTCAATCTCTTCGGATGCAACATCAACTGCCTCGACATGTATCTCCATCTGTTTACCTCCCAGATTACCATGACAATCAATGAGGATGCTAAAGTGACTGTTAGTGAGGAATGACATGGTTGACTGAACACAAAAACACAGATGTATATGTTAAAAGGGCTGAAAAATGACTGAATGTATAAAATTATGAATTGTTTTACTTTGGTTACATTTTATCCTTACTGCCTGATCAGTGTTTATCGTTTTTGATGCCTGTGAGTGACCTAAAGTAGCCTATACGACAGCAATCATATAAACAACTTGACGTATAAGTAACACAATAAAATCAAGCCTCCAGTCATCCTGTCTAAGAATACACCAGCTTCTAATCGTCCAACAACATGTGGCATTAAAGGCATTAAAGTAAGGCAGTAGTCTAGCAGACCTGACTGGGGCAATTAAGGCAGTGGAATTAGCTATTGATTCATGATTTAAGTACCCTTCTCCTCCAAGGTCGGAGATACACGCGGACAAACTACTTACAGCAAAGTCGTTGAACAGAGGGGATGAAGTGGCCTTTATAGAATCCAGACTCTGTGCAGCTTGTTTGATGCAGAAGTTTGATGGTCTGGTGAAATGTTACTAAGAGAAAATTGAACCTCTGTGTTCAAAGGTCTATGTTTACCATTTACTCAAAAATAGATGATGGGTGTCCCTGTACATTAGTGGTCTGAGGCGCATACCATGTAATCGCAACATCCCTGATTCGATTCTGACTGCATGTAATCTCTCTTTCGCTCTCTCCCCAGACTTCCCATCTGTCTCTGCTGTCAACTATTACATAAAGTCAACAATGCACAAAATAAATCACCTTAAAAGAAGAGACAGAAAATGTATTCGGAGAGCTTCTATTTGGCTCCAGCCCCCTGGTGTGGCTTTGCATGAATCTGTTTAGAAGAGCAGCTGATAAGAATCATTAAAAACAGAGAAGATGAACTCTGATGAGTCGAGCAAACATCAACGTCAATACTTCACAGTTTGAATCACCAGTTCATGAGATTGTGTTTCAGTCTTGCTATAAATGAAATTAGACAGACTTTCCCTACAGCTTGAGCAATCTTTAGTATTTGTCTTTTTGCTTAAATGTTTAATATTTAATCCCTTAGGCATGTTGAAGCCACAGGGTTTAAGACTTCAAGCTGTTACAAGCAGTTAGAAACTAGTTAGCTAAATGCTGTAAACCAGTCTCGACCACAGCAAAGACCAATGTATTTAAGTGCATTAGTTAGAGAAAAAGAGGGACAGTCATTACTACTTACTGTGTATAGCTCATTTAGGACCTTCATTAAGTCTTCCTGGAGCTGAAAGGCTATTTCCTTACTCTGAAAAAGAAACAAAGAAAAAACACAATGAGATCGTTACAATAAATTACATACAATTAAATGCACAGAACAACTTTTCCTAACAATAATTATAGTTAATACAAAGCAACACAGTAGCACCATTTTTGTCTTTCCATATCTAATCGAGTTGCTCTCAAAGGAAAATAAGGTCACCAGAACACAGTTCGAAGCTAGAAAGGTGACAGGGTCCACCACATTTAACCAAAGTAAAACAGAATGAAATTATGTTGTCCTTCAAGGTCAGCTTGTTTAGGCATAAAAAAAATCCTTCAGTGAAGAGCTTTCTTCTCTGATTAAAATTTACTTCCAACTCTGTGTAATGCACCGTTAACATGAATAGTGGACAACCACCAGACATTGACCTGTGGTTTGAATGGTATGAACACACAACAGAACCATGATTTATCATCCTGCTTCTCATACAGGTTTGTGTTTCTGTGTGAAAGTGGTATCAGTGTCACGGCGGCTTTTCCACTCAAATCACCGAACACAGCTTGAGTTTCACCGTCCACATGCTCAACACATTATCTGCCTTCTACGCCTCAATGTGAAAGATTTTTCCCAAATATGTTAACTCAATCAGCCGTGCCACAAGGCTGAGTCAGTAATACTATCACACACACACACACATTAATGCATCTCACGGTCGTGGGATACAGTTTAACTGTGATGCTGTGATGGATTTAGAGGGGCTTTCACTATTAATTCAACTATGGAGCTCCCATATTTCCTTCACACTGACTCATATACTGTATCACATGTTTATGAGATTATGAGTCATGACAATGAATGTTTGATCTCTCTCTACTACGTTGATACCACGCGCTGCTACCTGAATGATGTTACAGCCTTGGCCTGCACTCCGAGTCTTTCTTTAACCCAATTATCCTCAGACAAATCTCATTCTGGGAGCCGCTCCCAGCAAAAGGCTGGAAGAGTATTCTGAGATGGTATTGAACCAGCTAGTGTAGTGGGATAGAGTGGTGATTTACTTCTGATCGAGAATGGAGTGCACTGCAGATTTTTTAAAGGGCAATGGTGGTCAAAAATAAATTAAATCTACCACTGAAATCAAAAGGTACAGTATTGAGTGATGTTTTTATGAGTATGTCCCCATTTCATTTTTGACATGAACATGCGCACACAGGCACTGGTGTCAAGCTATTACACTGATTAGTGTTGAACAGCATTGGAAAAAACTGACATAGCAACATTTTTATTTTCTGTGATATATATTGCAATAGGAAAAAAATCAGGAATTTTCATTCATACTCATGTCTGACAAATAATTATAGACATCACCAAAAAACAGATTTTTGGAAACAAATCAAAGACAACAACTCAATTTAATAGACTAATTTCAATAGGTATATTAAATCAAGCAAGCAAAACAATACTGGTTTGGGTGTTCCGTGTGAAAGATTTGTCCTTCAATCCACTTGGTCAAGACTCCATTTAGTTTTCTCCACACCCCAAAACAGTTGAGTTAAATCCAGTTAAAAACCACAAAAACAACTCAAAACTTCAAAATCCGCAAATCCCCAATAAACAGCTCTGCTAAGATGGGCAAGTTCTGCAGAATTGCAGATGAACCCTTAAATTGGAGAAAAATATGTGAAAATATGAGTTATCTTGTAATCAGCCATGGAAAATGAGAATAGTGCGAATCACAATGTGTGATTTAAAAATGCAAAAAAAATTGGTTTCGCAAACAAAAATGAATTCAGTGCGTTTTTTAACCTTGGAGAAACACACAATGCATTTTTGGTGAGATATACTATATGTAAACATATTTTTCTGTTTGTTCACAAGAAAACTCTACAGGGAATATGTTGTTTTCCACAGTGCAAAAAGTTGATTTCTGAGACATTTTTGAGACATGTTTTTATGTTTGTTGCAATTCATAACAACCAGAATTTGTGAGTAGGTGTCTACTGGTAGTAGCTTCAGGGTCCAGAGCACACAGTGAGGTAAGCTGAAACCAACCGACTAACAGAAGGACCACATAATCACAAATGCAACAGATTGCTGTGTTACATTGTGTGCATTTGTTTGTCTTGGAGTTGTTTACAAGAAACTAATACCACCAGTAGTTATCAAATCCTGAAGCAGTGTCCTTGACAATGATGCCCCAACAGCGAACAATGATGGGATTTCCTGATTGAGATTAGATGAGTCACGTATCCTCTGTTACCTTGTACACATGTGGCCTCGTAGGGTTGTTGGCAACAGGTCAGGGACTCTATTGAGGTCAGACAGCTAATTGATTCAGGTGAGTTTACAAACATGTTCCTTCTGGTACACAATTACACCATTTTTTAAGTTCTAAAAGGACTCTGCTGACCTGTCAACACCCTAACATTTGAAGACAGAAGCAACGTTGTGAAAACTAGTGTGAACAAACATCCAAACCCTCCCTCTTGTTCCTCACCAGTCACTGACAGGTCAAGCTGCACGATGTCCAAGGATGTGAATAGATAGCAAAGAGGATTATGCTCTCTGTCACCGCCTGCCAGGCTGGTGAAATAAGAGTGTCGAGCTGGGTGACCTGGCTGATTGGCATCTTCCCAACCAGCACCTTGTCTGTCAGTTCCCTGTTTTGTAACTCTTACCTAATCAGAGGGCACACAGCTTGCAAGCCCGGATAACCAGAGCTTTAGAAGCACCAAACTTGGCAAGAGTCAAACACAGACACATTTGAGAACGGAGGTTAGATAAGGGAGCGACGGAGAGGTCTCGAGTTAAATTACACGTATAATTGAGGTAAATTATAGGATGATTTAGTGCTTGAGTGTAAAGTGGATCCGTAATTGTATCTTGCAAAAGATGACAGTAGCATATTTTGAGTAAACTGACTATCAATTGTGGATTCTTACATATTACAGAGATCATAAAGACATATGCCTTCTCCTGTGGGAAAATCCATTAGCAACCTTCAGTTCAGAGGACAGAACCTTTGACTATCTGTCAGATTCAACACCAGTTAGCGCTTCTCCATTGAGAAGGCTGGGAAGTGATCCAGAGCTCAATGAAAAGCCTTCTCATGGATCACATGAGCTGTGAGAGTGTGTGTGAGAAAAGTAAAGACAGAGATGAAAGTAAAGGGGCGCTGCATTCAAGACATGATTAGAGTGCTTTCACCAGAAAAGCGACACGTAACATAATGCTTTAAATAACTGCAAAAAAATCTCTCCTTTCGTAGCTAAATGTAAAACAGACACTGTACACCTCAAATTACAAGCAATAAAGGCTCTTTACTAAACGCTGTGTTGTGTAACTGATGTTGCTGATTTCATTTGCACAGCTTACCCCTTATCACGCTGAAGGAATCTCAGCTGGGGGGTTTCCAATTTGGTTTAAATTCATTAAAAAGATCCTCCAAATGGGTTTCCCCTTTAAAGCACATACCATCTGTATTCCAACCACATTAGAAAGATGAAACAACCCCAGAGAGGAGAAACCATGTCAGCCTTTGGGGAGTGGTGGGTTTCAAATTGCCACTGACATTAATCATGGTATAGAGGTGGCAGTTGTATACCCTGTGGGGCCCTGTGTGTTGGTGCTTAGCTTAGATCTGAGTGCCTTGTCACTATAACACAGACACACAATTAAGGTACGCAGGAGAAAGTCGGACAAGTTCTTAGCTGATGTATTTTTTTAAGATAAGCTTCGACCAAGTTACATAAATATGTGATCCTGTTTTTTTAATGTCAAAAGAATAGTGGAACATTTGGGGGAATTAAAATAATTTGTTTAATTTACATGTGAGATAAGCAGATCAATGTTTGTTCATTGAGCACAGAGTTGAAGTCAGGAAGATTGAGCAGACTAGAAACGGGGGTAAACAGCTAGCCTGGCTTTGTACAATGACAAACAACTATCTTATTTGCACAAATAAGTTGTTTGTTTAGCCTGCACATGAACAGAAATGTAGAAAACAACAATTTGTGGTTTTAGGGTGCGTTACATGTTTAAGCTTACAGTTAAACCATCTGTCAGCACTTCTATGCAGCTTCTTTGGCTATAGCACAGTTTTCCACATATGGTCGATGAGCACAGGTTTTGGTTGAAACAAAAAGGCACAATGGTACCAAACCTGGCAACCTTGTGATGACAAAAAGACACAAAAAGAGGAGTGCACACTCACTGCATCAGGCTGTTGAAAATTAATACATATTTATACGACAACACTCCCTTTAAAACCACAGATTGACAATGTCAAATTTCTCTTTGTGTACAGGTTTAAGTGTGTTAATTAGCATGAGAGGTGTCAGGAGCAGCTAGCCGGCTAAACACATCCTGACTTAAGCTCTACACTGACATGAAACCAGTAGTGATCGTCGCACTTAAGACACTTCAAAATCATGTGTAATCCTCACCTGATTAACACCTGGTGTAGGCATCACGTAAGTCATAAATGCACGACAGGCCACAGCACTACTCAAAACACAGGTGTTACTGATAACATTAACGATAGCTCTGATTTGTTTAAGTGTCCCAGTAATTTGTGACAGTGTGAGACAGCATGAGCAATACCAGGACCCTGAAACTGAAGCAGCTAAATGGAGCTCTGCCATAATACGTTTTATTACATCTGTGCTTTTCCTACCACAAAATGTCAAACTGTTTTCTGTAAGAATGCATGTTAAATAAACACTATCCAGCACAAGCTTTGCCTGTGGAAAAGTTCAAAACTGCCCCTGGAAATTTACCTCGTAGCTGCAGCCACAGAACGTGACTTCCATAAATAAAACAGGGCAGAGTAAAACAAAGAGCCTGTTGTATGAATAATGAAAACTGAATACATGTGATAAGATCTATTCAAGCATAAAGACAGTAAGAAAGTGAGGTCCACTACTTGACTCTTGTATTCAAACAAAAAAGCCCAAAAAGGGGTGTTTTCTAAAAGAAGTTTGCAGCTGTTTGAAAAAGTGACCACAATGCAGCACTGAAGAAACAAATGCACATGCCAAACTGCAAACAGGTCAACCAGAGGATGTTGACGAAGACAACAGGGCTACTCTGGGGTCCTCCTCTGCTGTTACACCTCGCAGCAGGAGACTTAAGCATACAAGGAAATAAAAACACAGGTCTTTGATGTGCTGGAAGGATGACAACAGTACAGCTGTCTCGTCAAAGCTGTGAGGGAGCCCACGTAACATGGGAGACTTCTCTGTTGTTTGTGCCTCGTTACTGAAGCTCTGCTGAGATCAAAGGCTCAGGGAAGCTTTAATTAGAGGGCGAGTGGTGTCTCGGGTCTCCTATGAACCAGGACCTCCCACCAGTCTGCCGTTTGTCTGCACAATGTCACCTGATCCACTGAAAAACTGCATTGCAAACTTTAAAGGAAGAACCCTGCAGACTGTGAGGGTTTGGCAGAGTGTATTCAGCATTACACTATGAAATGTAAATCAGCATTGAACGTAGTCTATCAATATGATCATCAAAGTGTTGAGTCAGTGGAGGCAACGAGAGTAACATCTGAAAAATGACTGTTTCACATCTGGCCTCATTAGCAGAACCATAAGCCTTTAAACACTATCAAAAGGAAATGACTGCTGCAGCTTCCTGTTTGTGTGTTAGGGGTTTGGGTGAGCATTAAAAGACCACGCCCCCATACAATCAGATGAAACCACAACCATTAAGAGATGTAAATTAGTCTGAGAAGAAGTAAAAGAGTCCCACTTTTACTTTTTGTACAAGCCAGGGTTTAAAGTGAAACAGCGCAAAAAGAGAAAGAAAGAGAGGAAAATCAGGGATAGAAAAAGTCGCACAAGCTAAACTGACACAAAGGCGCTCCGCTGAAGAAAAGCCACTTTGTAATTTAGGCCTGTGGTGAGTTCATGTGTCTCCTGCAGCATAGGAGCTCATAATCTTCTAGGGAGTTGTCGTCTTTGTGGTGGAAAAGGCAGTAGAGGCCCGGTTTCAGCCATAAAGCCGCAGTCTTCAGACGGGAGAGTGAAGGCATACTGATCTGAAACTGTGGTGACCAAGGTTCCTCTGCTCTAATTCACAAAACTACACCACAGGAGCCCAACTGAGTTTCATCCCATCAAACGTAAAGCTGAATATATACTGTACATATCCTGCATGCATATCATGCAACTAAATATACTTAGTCGTCAGATGAATGGGTTAATTGAAAGTGAAAGACTGTTTGCATAACATGAGTGACTGGAGACTCTGCTGCCCGATCTGACCGACAAAAAAAATCTGGATCGCGTTAGTGGTGAGTTCAAACTCCTGTTTTTGTTGATCAAAGAAGAGTTACATCTGACCCCTTCTAGCAGAGGTCAAACATCAGAACAGTAGAAAGAAAAAAAAGGTTGAAGGAGTCAACAAGAGACTTCAGGAAAATATAGACACAGGGAAATGGTAACAACAGTAGGCTACACAGATTGTCTGTGTATAAAACTGCATTCACTAATGTAATTGAATTTTTGTTATAATCCTACACATTACAGAGAGAAAATACAAGTGTTTCAATGTGTTTGCATTGTCTACTTATTGTGTATGTATTATAGACTTTTCGGTGTATAAACTTGACCTGGATAATTTTTTCTGATCACAATATTACCCGTAGTGTTTACATCGGTAACAAAGAATGTCACAAACACAGCCAACATGATGTCAGAATAACTAACAGGGTCTTCCCAACTATTATTTGCCTTAACATTTTATTCATTATTTTAGTTGCAAAAGTTCAGTTGCTCTCTTAAAGGGTGTACCCTGCATTATCATGCACCATTTTATCAGTGCAATAAAATAGTCTTGTAATGACAATCATATTGTGTATTGCAGTTATTTTTGGTACAATATATTGCCCAACAAAAGTGTTGCATCATCTCTGACCACTAATCATCTTTATTTTCAACCTTAATGGGAAATGACTTAACGACCTCAAACATTGCATCACACCAACTGTTACATTACATAATCTCCAATGTGGTTTTGGCGGCCATACGAAAGAATCGCAATTGAAACACTTCCATTGCAGAATACAGTTGTTCTATCTTATGAACAAAATGTGGGTAAAGTGTGTATAAACCCCGTTTTCAGAGGCACCCTGACAATCATATTTAGCTTTACTGTGATCACAGCCTGCATGTAATTTCCACTCTCACCTTCTTGAGTAGTCGCGTAGAGTCTTCACTGATCTGCATGAACCTCATGATGACGTTGTTGAGGTAGATATCGCTCAGTGTGGCGTGGTCCTTGCTCTCCCTCCTCACCTGGTTCAGCAGCAGGTACCAACAGTTGACTGGGGACAGCAGGTTCTGGTCTTTCCTACATAAACCAGGGAAAGAGGAAGGTGTCAGATCAGTTGTCAAAGATCTGTGTGGAAAATTATTATTCTGATTCCTCATTTATTTTCATGTTACTAATGAAAAGAAGAAAGAAGAAGACTCAGTGTGTATGACAGAAAAGGGAAGGCGAAGGTTTTTATAATGACTCATGATTTTCTTTGATGCACTGTCCACATTTATAAACAAGAACAAACATGATCACAGACTTTAAACCCAGTCCACAGTTTTGCAGTATTACCTCCATGTGTTTATGGTTTGCGTCAGTGCATTCAAACATTTCCCTGCGTGTTTGTATCCACGTTAATGTCTCAGTCAATTTTTTTAGACAATATCTGTCAGTTTCATAAGGAGATTGTGGCAGTTCCTTCACTAGCAGGATGACTACAAACACCTCAAGTGCACCAGAGCCAATTATAGAAGCAGAAGAGAGATGCGTCATAGGCCTCCCTTGGTGTTAAATGTCCCATATACTGCTGGTTCTGGACCTAAAAAGCTCTCTGTATATTACATGGCCACCGCAGTTAGGTTAGAAATACTTTGTATTAGTGACATTTCTGGGGCAGAGCTCTTGCAATGCTATAAGCCAAAACGACTTCCTACAACCAGGGAAGAGTGTATCACAGGCTTTAAATACACTGAGTGGAATGAATTGGAACTGGAGAAGCTATGGATGTATTTTAAGTAAAGTTGAAATGTATAAATATGTATGAATTGTGAGAGCAGAAGACAGACAAGCAAGGGAAGAGCGATCGCAGCAATGAGGGATGATAGAGATCTGAGGCCAAAAGAGCTCAAGAGTAACATAGTGAAGCCTGAGAGCTGTTTCCTGTGCTGTGTGCTGGCTGCTTCCAAGCTAACTGTAGAACATTGTCCAGGCCAGAGCAAGCTGAGGCCCTGCATAAGCATAGGCCTACATGCTGACTTCCTCTGGGTTAATCTATAACATTCCTCCTGCCTGCTAAGAACAGCATAGAATATGAGCGTGTGTGTTTGGGGAGAGGTTTTATGGTTGGGTCTGGGGTCAAGTCTTGCAGGAACCATATGGAGACTCGCCTCTGCTCTCCTCTCACAACTCGAGTTTGCATAGACAGGCAACACTTGTCAACACAACAGGTGAAACTCGGCACTCGGCAAGTGACCCTGCCCTGAACTAGCCTTGAGCCCGGCACAACATCTGCTGTAGGAGCAAAAAACGAAGCATTTCCCCAAATGAATAACTGATACACACATTCCAACCAGCTGATATGTTCCCTGAGAATCTGCAAAAACAGGAAGCAAACTACATTTGATAAAGGCAGAGCCAAACATGCCAACATAAATAACATCTGAGAGTGTTTTTCAAAGACGCAGAGAAATCTGAGAATGAAAAAAATGATTTTAGCTTAAAACTGAGTGATGTGCTGGTGCCACATACCCAGGCTACAGGACACGTGCAAAAGGGGTAGAAAGCTAGAAAAAGAGAAAATAACTGAGGCAGCAGGACAGCATCACACAGGGACATGCTGTCATAGAGCAATTACCATAAATCCTTTCTGCATTATGTATCAGCAGAGTGCGGTACTTCCATTCTACAGCACAGAATCTAGATACGTGAAGGCGGCACGCTTGTATGTGTTTATTAATTCATGCTGACTTTTGCATGTGCTGATGCATAATGTCCAGGTGTCCACTGACATGAAGCTGGACATGGTACTTTGTGAGTCTCTGCAGAGTTGCATAAAATAATCTTCAACTTTAGATTTCTAAAGCAATCATTTGCTTTTGCCCGATGCCCCTCTGCCTATCTCTGACCATTCTGTCCAGGTGGTGCCAAAATTAAGTTAATTTGATTGGAGATGCAAAACAACTTAAGCCTATTGGCAGGATTAGCCAGAGAATTTTGCTCTTTGCTTCATCCCACCTTATTGCTCAAAGCACAGCAGGAGTCCTCACTGTGAAAAGTTTGGCCTAATTCAGCATCAGTACATGCACAGGTCCTCAGTATGCTACACAATAGTCAACAAAAGCACTCTTCTTTCACATTTAGTTATTTTTTTCAAATGAATGGCTACTTCAAACACAGGAATGACCCAGAATTCATAAGAAGCCAGTCTAAGAATAGAATAAAGAAGCTGTGTCACATGCCAGATTTGTTAAAGTTACAGAAGTCACTGAGGTAACAAAGGGTTCCCACAAACACATTATTAGTTCTTAAAGTACCTTGTGTGTTTGTTAATGGGCTGACCTACTAAATCCAACTGGAAGGCCTGAACGAGAAAACAAGGGGGCTACTGACATCGGCCGTGATGACAAAATAACCTCTGGGAGTTGCTTACCCTACATAATGGCAGGAAAACTCTCAATGTCATCATTTCCCCCTCAGCCGGGGCAGGAACTGGGTCAGACAAACTCACAGACAGATAGACGGCCCCCTGAGGGTCTGACACACAGGTATGAAAGGGGAAACTAATGTCCAGGAGAGGCAGGAAGGGACCTAAGTGAATTAGCAACTTACAGCCTATCAACTTACTTTCATATCAATATCTGTGTGCTCTAACCATTCCTGCAGTTAAAATCCAGGAGTCAACGTCAACATGCTTGCACTCTCATACAGTAGCAGGATGCTGACAATGATGGATAATTACCACTTGAGTATGCAGGGCATTGAAACAGGAGCCTTTATCAGCATCAGAGGCAATAGGTCCTCCAGTGCTGTACTGATAAAATCTTTCATTAAAGAACTGCCGCCTTCATAGCTGCAGCATAGTGACTGGCATTGACCTGTTATGTAAGCGTGTAGCTGCAAAAGAAAGTGATCACTGAAAGTCCAATAATTTGGAGCAAGCCTATTATGTAAAGTTAAAGTTTGAAATTTAAAAGCAACACGGTGCAAAAACTAATGAACTATTCCAGTTTCATCTTGTTTGGTGAATGAGTGCAAACACTAATAGAGTCAAATGAGAATGTTGTCAACAGGTTTCTCCTCTTTGCCACAGCTGAATGCTCTACAGATAGTAATGCCTTGCAGCATATACAGTATGCAGTGGCAGCATGTTGTACACCTTCTTTTTATCCTCACAGACAAAGCGAGGAAGTCCCTTAACCAGAAACTTAGTTCTGGATAAAGCACCCTATTTAAAATGATCCTAGCTGTGGCATTGGTATTATAAATAATTCAATGATTCCTCTGGTAACCATCTCCGTGTCCCTCCCTGAACAAACTTTGCATAATACTGTATCTGGTTTGTGCATGTGTGTTTGTGCGAGTGTGTGTTTAAGAAGGAACGGGGGCGATAGAGGAGAATGTTAGCTCTTATTTGTTCATTTGTATGTGTGTGTGTGTGTGTGTGTGTGTGTGTGTGTGTGTGTGTGTGTGTGTGTGTTCTGCAAACAGGCACAGAGGCACAAATGGACTGGGCAGGCAGGACTCAATGGCTCTTCCACAGAGTGTTGCTGTGGGCAGGACACCGGGATGTGGGTCTGTTGTTTTGTTTTCTCACAGGAAGGAAAAAAGGAAAAAGGAAGACTCTAGTGGAACTTTTTCCTCATAGTCATTAATGGCCATTTAATGTCTTAACCCACAGATGCATCTCATACAATCACTAGCGGCTGCCGTCTTTTCTGCTGCTGACATCCTGGAAGCTAAAAGCACCAAATGTTTTCAAGAAGCCATTATAAACAGCTCACAGAGACGTGTTGCACTTTTGACCAACATCGTGTCGAACAGCATGCATTCTGTAGAGTTAGCTAACTTGATTTTATTACACCTATTATCAAGCTTAACTAGAACTCTCTGCTGCTTTTTCCATTACTGTCTGTTGCATTTAGAGTTTTCTCATGGTAATGAAGAGGAAGAACTAAACTTGCATAAGTTCTCTTCATATGTAATTCTGGACCAAGAAAACAATGTTTGATTAAAGTATAATTGTAGTCAATGTTGTGTTACACAATCTGGCCAGTAGACCATCACTCTAAATAGGAATCTGTGTTAATCTGCTCTTAATTTTTTCTCTTTAAAGTGGTGCAGATAAGTCTTGGTTGTGTTTCATGATGAATGTTTTTAAAAGTGCCATAGTTCCAGTCCCCCAAATCTTAAAGTCATATGTCTTTAAAAACATCCATCTTTACTTTAGAGTTGACATCATCAGTCTTCCACTGCTGTCTTGCCACCAGTTTTGTCAGACTGAGACACAGAAGTACAGCTCGACACAGGGCACATTCCCTGAAGCGAGATGGATTCCTCTCCAGCAAGGAGCTGGTGCAATACTTCCACAGGTGACACAAAGTCTGTGCTTCCTGTTGAACACTAACTTTATTTCACTCCCACAGAGAATTCAGGACTGAACTCCTACTGTGCCAAAACTTTTTCCTCACTCAGAGAAACCTGAGAGAAGCAGATTTAGACCTGAATAGGATATAACACATTTGTGCTGAAAGACAGACACCTAGATCTGATGCCTAGTAGGGATAGCAGCAGCTTGGTCATGAATACCAACAAACATAATAAATGGCTATGTTTGCAGCTTATTGGGAAGCCAGTGGGGGATCATGTCTGTGTTGCATTAATAGCAACACGGCCTGTACAGAGCAGGTGGCAAGATACAGCATCTAATGCTGCAACTAAATACTATTTTTAGAGCCCAACCGATACTCAATTTAGTAGTAGGAGTGAAAAAAATTAAGCAGATAAGAGCCCAGCCAATTGGTCAGCCTATCGGTCGGCCTATCGGTCGGCCTATAATCATGTTCATTGTCGAAAATTTGATCAGTGTGTCCCAAAGCCAAAGAAGACGTCCTCAAATGTCTTGATTTGTCCACAACCCAAAGGTACTTAGATTACTGTCAAAGGTGAAGAAACTACAAAATATTCACATTTAAGAAGCTGGAATCAGGGAATCTAAAAATGTTTTTCTATAATAAATTACCCAAACAAATTAATAGACTGTAAAAATATAGAAAAATTAAGGTGGGGTCTAATAGCATCAACCTTCACCTGTGTTTTCCCCTGTTGGTATAGATTCTTAGTGGCAGCAGATACATTCTCCACGTGTATCGAGAGGATGCATGTGGCTGCATACAGTGGAGCTGGGTACTCTAAATAAGTGGGGAAACTGTCTTCCAAACAACCTAAACATGTCAGACATAGTGTACATTAACACACTGTTGACTGTTAGAATGACAAATTGTCAACTTGTCTCAACATCAGTTATGTACACCTGATTAAAAAATGCAGCTACGCTAACAGCCACAGCAGTGGCCCCCTGTTGAATGCTGCTTGTCTGGACTAATTACCATCAGATTTAGCTGCTCATTTTTAAAGCAACTTAAGCATTGCAGCTCTGCCAAGCTAACCTGTCATATGAATGGTGGCTTAAGGCTACATACAGAATAAAAACACCACAGACAAGCCTGACCAATGAAAACAACCTAAAGAATATGGAGAACACAGAAGCCTTACTGTACGTGTGTTGTTTATGTGAATACAAAAATATAGGCCACATGATTTAAAACCCACAGGAAAGTTTTTAATGTTATTCAGACGTCTTGTATTTACTTAAGCAATATGCTCCTTGGAACTTGCCAAATGTTTAACCTGTGAATGAAGTGACCAGACTGTACATCACGCGATGAAAACCACAGAGCGCCATACCAGACTCCCTCCGCCAGTCACACACATGGGCACACACAGCTGCTAGAGCCATCGGAGCTGCAGACAGAGAGCGGGGGCTATTTGCGGACGGCGAGGACAAACATACGTTTTATTTTCGTTCCCACCACAAGTTCAAACAATATGCTAATGTCTGCTTTTTCCATGAGGAGACTCCTACAGTGTAATAAGGCCAAAGTCTACAGCATGCTTAACTGTGTCAAAAAGTCTCTAAGTCAAACTGTGATGATGGAGACAGAAGGAGAAATGAAAAGGTGACAGACATAAACTTCTTCTAAACCATTTTATAAAGACTCTCATTTCATCAGATCCTTTTTTCCACATGTACCTCCACAGCCAGGTTTACTCTCTATGAGACAAAGACTGGATGAAATTCAAGGTTTAGTTTCTTCTTTTTTACTTCTCTAAGCTTTTTCATAAGAGTTACAGTCACACTGTTCTGTTGTCAGAGAGCATGTACAAGTAGGGCCAGGTATTGAGACTAATTACTCTTTCAGTATTAACTTGACATATATGAAATATTTGAATAGTAAAAATTATCGAAAGTTGGCGTCAAGTGCTTGGTTAAATTCTTAGTCTTGTTTTTTAAATATTTCACAAAAGATAGACAAAAGATACAAAAATACAAAAATCAGAGTTAAAGTAAAAAAGTTAGAGAATCGTCACCACTGTGATGCTTTTCTGTTTCCTTTGACTCTGAAATAAAGATTGATATAGCTCATCTTCACAGTAATCCCATTAGAATAATATATATCCTTCCAACATTGCATTGAAATGCAGTATGACTGGCTTTCACAATAAAGTAACTTCTTATCATAAATTAGACCAGCAAACTATGAATGACTCATTTTGAGTATTCTCAGGCCCATAAATGAACCCAGAAGACAAATTGAACACAGATAATCAGTAGGACTGGGTCTTTTTACTTGTACTGCTGGTGGTCCTTGGTGCTGCGTGTCTTTGCCATGAAGCGTTCAGCCAGTTTCTCCAGGTTTCTGGAGTACTCCATCTCAATTTCTGCCTTCTTCCTGAAGAAGTCCTGGAGGTCCTGCAGCAGCTGGACCCTCATATCTGTCTGCTGGTCCAGACATTTCTGCTGCTCTACCAGCTGTGCCCGAATCTCTGAGAAGACCCGAGAAGAGAACAAATAGATTAGGATGGAGCAGGAACCTGAAGACTGAGGTTTATAAATTCTAGAAATGTAGAATATCAGAGCTACACAAACTCTGGGTTTACAATGCAAACACTGTGTCCAACTTTATGGCATTTGTTTCACAAGAACCCCATCTTTAACCGAGCATAGTTACTGTAGTATAGACACCATGACACATAGCCAGACAACCGGACAAAAGATGAGGGTTCCATGTTTTAGTTCGGCCAAAGTCGCAAATGTTTACCTCTTAAAACTTTTCAATATGACCACAGCTCTTGAAAAAAAAAGCTAATAAGGTGCAAAACTCAAGAGTTAAAAATCAGCATGCCAACATCTAAAATCTATCAGATTTATAAGACAAAGAACAGTCGGGTGAGTATTTATAGTGCAGCACATGTACACATCTACACATCGACTACTACAGAACAGCCCAATGCAGCTTATTATCCTTTAGTTAAGGGACATCTTGTAGAGATGTGAGGTTGGCAAAACTGGTCTCAGGTGTTTCATTAAGGCTGAAAATAACTCCAGGATGAATGGAACCTGATCCCCAACACACCCAGAGTTACAGAACAGGCCACACACACACACACACACACACACACCCTCATCAGTGCCTGTGACTGAAAACCCAGGGCACTTAAGAAAGCAGAGGGGCGACAGCAGGCCTCGCTTAAACAAGTTGTATGTGCAGGTAAATTACCCTCTGAGGTGCCTTCTGAGGATTCATGCCTGCCAGTGCAGCCCTCATTTAAATTTTACATCCTCAACAGGACAACTGGGATCTAACACACACACACACACACACACACACACACACACACACACACACACACACACAAATTGTTTCCTCTGTTTGTCCTCTCTGGCCAGGGCCATGTATAATGGATTTCTCCTAATGGAAGGCAGCCTGGGCCAGACATCTTCAGCAGAGGAAACAGATTAATGAGGTGATTTAGAGCCGTGTGGACACCAATGGAGAGGGGCACAGAGTGATCCCTCATAATAAAAGACTAAAAAAGGCTGCGACATGCCTTCACAAATTATTTGTACAGCTCACTGGACTGGGCGTCAGTATAAAAGGTAACAGCATGCAAGGTCTCAGTGGCCGTTTCTTGGCAGAACAACAAAATATGGAAAATAACAGTCATAAGATCAGCTGAACAGGGCACAGATAATTGTTTTAGTGCAAAGTTCGATGTGCATCACGGTGTCCCTGCTTACAGTTAATGCGGTAATGATTGATCCATTGTTAAAGAAGCCACTCTTTGTTTTGACAGAATTGTGTCTGCAGAATCACATGATACACCATTTTCCTTTAATAAATCATATCACAAAAACTTGAAGAGGCAAGATGATTGGGATACTACATGAAAATACACAAATAAAAATTCAATAGTGTTTATTAATATATGACTCAAGTCTGGGTTGAAGTAAATACATTTATATAACAGAAAAAGTAGACTGTGCACCCTGAGACACAGAGATACTTTATACTGCAGATCTAATGAATTATAAATCTATGTCAGTCTGATCCGTGCTGTCTGGATCACTTGTTGATCAGAAACCATGATCTTCCCACTATGAGATATGCTGTATTTTCTTTATTCCTTAGTTAATGTCAGCAATTATCAAATTTGTATTGCTGTTTTCTTGATAAAAGTATAAATACAAAGTGTCACTGAAGACATATTTTGGAACATATGAATATGAATGTGCTGCTGTTGTTGTGTGGTAATATAAGTTAGCCAATATGAACACCTTCTACTCATAAAACCGTCTTGTATTGCATAGTCTTGTAGTGTTTTTGATGAGACGATTAGACAGCAACAAATATTGTCACAAAGAAGCCAAAAGATCCCTAAGAGCCTTTAAGGTACACCATCAATAGCTCAGTATGTCAAGCTACTTAATGGCCAATCAACTGCTGACTCAATTAGAAAGCTTCCAGTCAAAGAGTGAAAGCAGCACCGTTCTGTATGTGTGGGTGTGTATGTGCATGTGTCCTGAATGCGATAATCAAATTACTAAAAGGCTCCACTCCATTCATCAGCATTGAATCTTCTCACAATCTTGATAAATGAGCGATTTACATCAAGTCGATTCGTAACCGTTGGTTATTCTTTTTGCATTTCCAAGTAGCATATCTTCCTTCGGGCACTCACAAGGAAATAAACCACTTACATGGAGACAGACGCGGCACAAGGGAGGCGTTTCAGCTACACTAAATTTGAATGAATGCTTATCACAGCAGTTACTCTAGCAAAGTGAACCACAAACATCATTAACATGGACGATGGGATTTCAATAGCAGAGGAGAGGTTTGAAGGTTTGACTGCAATAAAGAACTCAAAACTTCAATGTAAAGAGCATGAGGCCATTGACAAAACCTGGAGACCACCAATGAGCACTAAGGAAGAAGTTGGTTTTAAATGTGACTGCATTAAAGTCCACCAGGCCTTTTTGATGAATGGGTAAACCTTGCAATTGCTTCCATCTCCAGAGGATGTGGGGATTAAAACAAAGCTACCATGGCACTGACAAAAAGGAGCGTACTGGATCATTTAACACAATTACATTCATGACTGCACAGGGAAACTCATTAAATCATTCATTTTCCGAGTCAAACATTGGCCACTGAAGCTGTAGTACCAAGTTGAAGTATAGAGGAATTCATGTTTAAAGGCAAGCGCCTGTCAGAGGAAATTACAGGTTTGGCACTTCGTGAAACTGGGACGCGCTACGAAAACTCACTTTCTAGTTTAGGAAAATTCAGCTGTTACAAGAAGAAGAAGAAGAAGAAGAAGAAGACGAGACAAAATAGGTTCATGACCACAGAAAGGCAGGTATATTTGAGAATGGATCCATTTTTCTTTTTTTGGTCTATATACAAACTCAACACAGCTCTTGTCATTTTTTCCTTTCAATAGTTACATTACAGCTACTCAGGACCATATTGATTAACAGGTAGCATTTATTATCTGATTGAAAAAACAGAGTAACACTGGAATTTTGCTTCTCCAAAAATATACATAATTTTTCTTTGAACATACATAAAGAGGTGTTGTGGGAAACTGTACATCACAGAGGTTTGCGGAGGAGCTGATGCAGACACCTCCCGAATGCCAACAGGTTGTTGTAGATTAAATCTGTATCGAGCCAGCTGAATGGTTGATCCACCTCCTTGTGGGAGGTGAGCTTGATATGGTGAAGAAAATAAGACAGAAGTGTCGCAAAAATGTTACTGTACATTCAAGTCAAAGAGGAGCTATGCAAATATCTCCGAACAACCACTCCGCACTTTCGCCAGGAGGAGCATTATTTAAGCTATAACTGAGGGAAATCAGTCTCTGCTCTCACCAGGTGATGGATGTAATACACAAAATTGTTGTTTGCCAACCAAAGAAAGATTTTGACGAACCGAAATGAATATAAAAACAATCATAAAACAGTCAAAAAAAGTGTTGTCTACCCGGCTTTGTGTTGACATTACCTTAGATTATTACATAAGAGAAGTTATCTCATCCTATTGGCAAATATTTGAAAAGGATAACGTTTTTCACTTGGTTGTTTAAGGACCACAAAAACAGCTCCTTTGATCACACCGATGCTTGATATGGATCCATTCCTGCAGGCAACATTAGCTGTCTGACTGGTTTCTTACTAAACTAAACATGACCAGCAGACTGGCACATGGAACCACTGTTTTTTTTCAAGTTAGATCCATCTTACTGTCAAGCAAGTCTTGCTCTACTATTACATGGCGCATTCCTCTCGTTCTGAGGTCATCTGTATGGTAAACACGTGTGGAGGCCTCTGTGCCGAGGGATTTGGGTGTGGGTAAAGTGTAAGGGGGGGCATCAAAGCCCTCTGTGATCCCTTTCAAACTGGGGAGCTGAGGGGAGATGAGAGCACCTGTGCACAGTGTTGAGAAATAACACAACAGCATACAGGAAAGAAACAAGGGTGTAATGTTGCAGAAAGATAATAACTGACTGTCACTCTGTTTCTCTCTCCGAATCTATCGAGCAAGCACAATCTGCCAAAGCTCTACAGGCTTTTATACGCATATACAGGTACATGTTTACATGAGTGGATGGTGGCTTGCAGAATTAAAACAGGGCCTATAAAGTTGTCAGCAACAATTCCAGCTGACTGAAGGACATCCAGTCAATGTGGCCCAGAATGCACATGATGATATGGACAATGAGAGAGCGCTGTTTGGTCTTTGTGGCGATCAGTTTGGACCAAAGCCCTTTTGTTTCTGTACTGGATGTTTTCCAAGTGTTCCTTTGGAGGCCACATCACATACTTCCCATAACCCCATTCATGGCGACAAATATGTCCAAAGTTGCAGTTCAGAATGGCTTCTGATTTGCCAGATAGGCCTGTTCTATTGTGAAAGAAACTGCCTTGTAAGCAGGATGGGTACTGACCCACACTGTTGACCCCCAGAGAGAAACTGGGCTTCGGTAAAAACAACTCACCCACTGTCAGACGGCCACAGAGATAAGTTCTTTCTTTCTCCCTTGAACCTAACAACATGCCCTCTCCTGATGCTCTCAATTAACCTTGCTATGAATCAATCTGTCTAAAATACATCTGTTACTTTGCTGAGTGCAGCAGCATATTCCTCAGACTACAAACTCTCAGAGAGTTTCTGCAGTTCCTCCTAGTTGATTACAGTCTCCACCAACAGCTATCTGGGGCATGGCGTACCACATCAGTCCCAGAGCTGCATTTCCACATACAGAGTGGTTCATCAGCAGCACCTGAAATAGCAGCTAAGGCCTGGGGAGGGACGGTACAGGAGGGTGCCCAGCCCCACCATCTGCTTCAGATCTAGGGTTTGGGACTAGGGGAGTTGTCCATGCTTCTTCTGGAGGCTGGAAACAAGATGGGATAAATACCATCAAAGGTAATTACGAAATGGTCGATCAGTTTTTAAACGGAGCACAAGCTTTCAATTACAGCTGGAGTGGGATCACATGCCACAAAAAACAGAGCATCTACAGTTCATCTTCTTCTGACATTTTCTGACTATTTTGATGTTCCAACAAGGCTCTTCTGCCATATTTAATTACAGCAGAGCTATCATTCATGTTCTTGCTTCTTTGATAAATGTATACCATATGGCAAAAATTATACAGAAAGTAGTTTTATTCAAGCAATTGTACGGGTAAGAGATGTGCATGCCTACCACGTTGTTAATTTCCACTGAGCGTGACTCACTATGCAGTGAGTTGGTTTTTATGTTGAGTCTTGTGGTAACCAGGGATCTGTTGTTTGATCTGGTTTACCTCTTTATGTCTGTGCTCATTTTGTTAGTTCAAACAATAGACTTTACACTCATTTGCATTCCTGCCTGAGTAGAATGCCCTCTTTTTATTAATACATAAGTGCACCAGTTGAACAGAAGATCTTGGCTTTGAATAAACAATTCAAACCATGTAACATGGCCATGTTTAGATGAGATATTAAAAAAGGAATCACAAGGGAAGGATCATAGATAGGAATGTGGGAAATATTAAGCTGGTCATGTGGCGACACACCTGTGCCAATGAAGCTACCAGCACAACTCTTGCAGTCTCTGTGTTCAAGATATTCCCACTGATGAAAACTGATGAGGCTCATTCTCTTTTGGTTGGATGTAAAACACACTACCGTGAGCACTGAACCTCTTGGCCATCCACCTCTCATCATCTCTCTCTACCTGAAGCCTCTCTGCCTTCTCTCTCCACACCATTAACGAGAAGAAGATGGATGAGAACTGAAAGGCCCGCAGGGACACTGACTCTTTACCAGCACTGTTCCACTAGGCTGCCATGGGGTGTTTCATCACCACCACGTGGCATTCCAGGCCCTGGACCAGATGGGAAGACACATAAGGGACTGGTACAATGAGCACTGACAAGTTTCTGCCCAAAAGACCAAGACTATGTGTTTAGATAAACTATGTACTATAATCTCTGTAAACATGTATCTGCATAAATATGCCGAATATTTAGGCAAGGGACAATATTTTGGTATTGGAAACATTGTGTTTTCTGTTTGTAGTCCGTTGTAGTTCAAGTAGCACTTTTGCCGCAAGGGGCTAAAAGCCAATTGGTTCCGAGATTGCATGTACTGTAAAAGCTGTAAAAATGCTTAATGATTAGACCAAGCACAATCATCAGAGGAGCAGTGACACAACTGTTGTAATGTAATGTAAGTGTAATAAAACAGGAATTTACTAGAGGCCTTTCTTGCATTGTACCGGTAGGTTCAAGAAAAATCCACAAGAAGTTCTTTCATCAGTTTAATTTTCAATACTTGTTTTGTCACATTCTTCTGTTACATTTTTGTATTATACTTTTTTTAATTATGTAAACTGAAAATGAACATTGAGTCAAAACCCTCAGCCAGTGGTGGCCTTGTAAACTGGCACCTCACCAGCACTGGTGTTGGCTCGGCTACACCCACTTTACTGTATCATATTTGCTTTAGAGTCTCCCGGATGGGAGCAGTTTCTACATTTGACATCTTGACTCATTTTGGCCAATAAGTCATGACCAACAAAGTCACACACAAAACACTTTTGTATAGTGACTAAAGCCACCGACATTACATGGTGTCCTTGTGAAGGATGACTTAAGTAATGACTTTATCACGTTGGTGGGACCAGTAAGAAATTCATCATG
Organism: Pagrus major; assembly: GCF_040436345.1. NCBI lineage: Eukaryota > Metazoa > Chordata > Actinopteri > Spariformes > Sparidae > Pagrus > Pagrus major. The sequence continues at coordinate 29,858,402 of NC_133222.1, read as the reverse complement.
TGTTTGGTATGTCAGACATTGTTTGACCCAACCAGCCCCTCTGCTTTACATCTTGGCATTACTGCTGCAATGTGTCACCGATTGTTTTTTTTTTATCTGAGATTACATCACTGCTGGGATTAAAGTACTGATATCAAAGGCTCCTTCTATTTACCAACATGTGTCATACTCATTGATCAAATCCCATTTTTGGTCAGCAACACAGTAACAACCTGAGGAATAGTTAGATGTGTCCATAGTAATACAGACTTGCCAACCAGGCTGAACAGAATCTCTCTAATCACATAAAGCACAGCCAAACTACACACAGCTAACTGCCAGCTTTACTTAAGCGTTTTATCTCAAAATATTACAGAACTGGCAATGTGGGCCCCATTACAACATCTGACTGACATGTTAGCAGCTTCCAAAACCACAGAGAGAGTTCCAATGGAAGTACTGTTGGCTACTGTGATCCAGAGAATGACTGTTAAATCAGTGGAAAAGAGCCTGGACCATAATCATCTGCTTCTTTGAAACACAGCGAGCTGAAGCAATGTCCTTTGGGATGTTTTATGATCCAGTAGGAATATAGTGCTACTCATGTGAAGTGACTTACAAGAGCTATGCTTGGCAGCTTTGTTTGCTGGTCACTGCTGCCACATCCATACTGCTGAGAAGAAGAGGACTATATGCTATTTGCGAAAGGTAAATTAGGATTTCCTCTGACATGGATAGACACACGTATGCGCTACTTCTCTCAACAATTCCGACACACACACAGGAAATGCAGTAGTGGCTGTGATTGGAGTTCTTGTGTTTTCTCTTGGGCCTGGGAGCATTGTGGGCGGCAGACCCAAAGAGCTCAGGTTCCTTCCTGCGCTCTGGGTTTTATAGTCTGATTCAGAAACAGCTCAGCCGTGGCAGCTAACTGCACTTACTGTTCAAACACAATACACTCCAGCAGTCAAAAAACAGATGTTGGACTAGACGATTCTGACTGAGCAAAGTAAACACTAAAATCTGTGTCAGTTCTATTGAACGAGGTAATATTTAAATGTGTAATTTCAATAAGTGAAATGAAATAATCTCTGCCAGTTAGATTCAGCTCTGCCAAATGGCATATGAGCCAAAAAGCCACAGTTGCTAAGGTGACGCCCCCACAGACGAGAGGCCTGCAGCGAGCAGGAGGGAGATCAATCACTGCTGACATTACGGTGGCCTGTGAGGACCATCGTTTTGATCCAAACAAAATAAGAGAGTGAATGCTGGGAGAAGTAAGCACACTTTAGAGGCAGAGCTGTTTGTTCAGCTGCTGGTTAACATCTAGACATTCTGTTTGATCTGGACAATAGTCTGATGTGTGTTTGGTCTGTCAGATGGACTGGCCGTGAGTCCAGGCTGGATGTGAGCTTGTGTGTAGGTTTTTGCTTCTGAGTGTTAGTGCATTGATATGTGCGTGCATATTTGTGTGTTTACACTACAAGATATACTTCACCTGTAGACTTGTAAGGTGGCTCTACAAAGTTTGTAAGTTTCTGCCATCGATTTGGATTGACAGGAGTAATAAGGGACTGCAATGGTGACCCAGAGTCATGCCAAGAAAGAAGTGTCAAAGCATCTCAAAAGGTATAAAGAAACTTTTCACGTCACTCCTGCTAAATAATCTACTTTACTTTTGGTCAGTACGTTAAGTATCTTCTCAAAACTCAGTCCAAAGCTCAGTCAGAAGTAATCTATTTTGAGATTTGTTAGCAATGCTAAGATTTTAGGGAACATTATGACCATATGGATCAAAGAGATCGGATAAGGACTTGTTCACACCAGAGAGTGGCACACTCACATTAAATTCACTCACACATCTATCCAAAATATATGGCTCTGGAAGCTTGGTGACATAAAGACTTCTCACAGGGCAAGTTGCTCAACTAATTTAGTTAGCTGGTATGCTAACCGCTAACATATCCTGTCTGGCAATTTGTTCTCGGGACTCTACACTAAGTCTTTCAATCAATCTCTGAGTGAACGAGCTTGCAGTTAGCACGCTAACACGACAGTAAGTTCAAACAGTTCACACATGGTACACATATTTTACCATCAACTCCTGTCTTGTAACTTTCTGCAACCATTCATATTTTGTGGAATAGTTTATATCCTGACAGAGTAGGTAACCTTTTAAAAGTGAATGGTGCAACACATCTGATAGCAATGATAGCTTTCTCCATTTTCCTCCAGCTCTCTGTTCCCTCATAGGTCAGCACTGTCAAGATGGCTTGTTTTTGGTGCCAAAAATGTGTTAACCAAAAGTTCAGCAATGTTGAATTTAACATGAAAGATTGTGTACAAATGTACTTTACCTGCACAATTAAAATGGTGTGGCAATGCCTTTATACACTCGAAGCTGTTTGGAAAGTTTCTATGGACAATTTGCTTCTTCTTTGTGTTGCTGTAACTCTGGGTCACCAGTGGAATCCTTTTGTAAGTGTTGAGAATCAAAGCAGTCCACAGCTGCATGCCTCTGCAAAGAAGCAAGCTGCAAACCTTTCAGAGACACCCTCAAGCTTGCTGGGCATGAGAATTTAAAGCTCAAAAGATGGATTTTCAGCAAAGTATCCCAAACAAAACAAGGGACCAAAATAATTGATGCTGCTTCACTTTAGCGCTTTATGCTAAGGATGATAAGAATGTGGACAAGCAATGCTAAGGAAGTGGTTACATCTGTGTGGCTCAACATCAGAGAAAAGAGAATCTGAGACAAATACATTGATCTCTTTCAGTCTCTTGGCCAGACTTCACCCACTTTTCTCATTCATCTGTAGACAGTACCCAGCTGCTCTGCCCTAAAGGGACCAATGTGCATGCTTGTGTGTGAAAGAAAGTCAAAGAGATGCAGATAATCTGTATACTGAAAGCCCAGCCTCAGCTTGTTTTAATTTAAAGGCCAGTCCATAGACTAGAGTTAAGAAAATCACACTGGACATACAATGTCTTTACCTCAGATGTACAGATTTTTCCTGTTTTTTACCAAATGAAACATGACACCTCACCTTGTATCTGGCCTGCCTTTGTCCTTTTGTTTGGGGATATTAGTGATGGGAGAGACAAAGGGGCTAAAGCTCATATGTCAAGGCAGCCAGTCAGCCTCTCATTCCCAACAAAGCTAACCTCAGGCAAAAGACTTGGCTGGGCAGGCCCAGAGCTCTTACAGTTGGGATGTTTGTTTGGGGTAACAATACTATGAAAATTCTGCGGTCAGACAGCTGAAGAGATAAATGCCTTTAAAAAGGGGTGTTGCACGAGAAACATCTGGAACTCTGGCGTATAAGCTTTCATCTATAGGACTATTTACTTCCCCTTGCAGTAAACAAACTGATAATGAAGAATTCCTGCAGAGACTCAAATAATACAAACTCTGAAAGATTAACTTAAAGAATGGCCGAGCAGTTATGTGGCCTGCAGTGCTAAGTGTTTGAAGGAGGGGTTGTTTCTAAGAGACTGTGGATATTTTACCTCGTCATGGGCCCCAAGGAGGTGGGACAGAGAGAGAGAGAGCACATAAATGAATAACACAATGTGGCTCCTCACCCACGCACCTGCATACACTCTAAACACGCGCACGCACACAACAGGTAGAGGGGGGACGTGTGCACCTGCGTGGGGAATGAGTACATTACATTGCAGGTATGCAGACCAGAAATATCTAGTGGGGGAGGTGAATCAAAGTGACAGCTCTGTTACCAACAAGCTCCCTGGCTTCAGTTCCCAACTCTCCTGTGCATCTCCTGACCCCGTCTCTCCACCTGTCTCTCTCCACTGCACACTGGACAGTTCAGTCTCAGGTCAGGTTTGTCAATGACCTCTGATGGCACTCAGAGCTGCCGAGGTCTGCGCTCTAATTCTACTGCTCATTTCTGTCCGAACCGATGTCTGTGAATCATTGCGTCTGTTTGTTGGTGTCTGATACAGTGCATTTAACTCCATTAATTCAGATTAGATGAAGCAGTTGCTAAAAAAAAGTAAAGTGCAGCAACCAATGATGAGTTTCATAATTGTTTTATTTATTTATTATAGCTTTTGATTAAGTTATAAATCTAAAAAATGTCAGAAAATACAGAGAAAATGTCTTTTAAAGCCATCTACCTGCTTCTGCTGTCCATCCATCCGTTTGTCTCTATCCAGACCATCTACATAGTTGCCCTCCTCTGCAATCTGTATGTCACTCCGTCCAGCTGTCTATTCACTGAGGTGTTTGTACATCTGCCTCCCTTCACAGTATGTAAACCTTTATTTTAAAAAAGGTCTTTTCTTTTGTCTGTCTTCCCACACAGCCACGTGGAGACACCAGAGCTGGGCAGGGACACCGGGATCCATGGCCCGGAACCAGCTGGAGCCGCTGCCAGCTTGGGTTGACAACGTGTTCCCACAGTCGGGACACTGTGGCACCGATGGGCCAAAGGAAAATATGGGGGAGGAAGAGGAGATGACTGTACATAGCTACAGCTGAGGTGTCACTGACAAAGCAGGACCGCCCAGCCAACATACAACCAAGAAGATAAATTAACCTTGTAACAAAATCATGGACTCAGATAATGTGTAAGTTCTTAATTTGTTGTTAATTTGTCACCAAACACTGCACAAAATACAGACATAACCATGTCTTTATTTAGAATATGTGGGATTGAAAATGTGCATTCAACTATCTATGAATTTGCAAAACTGCCTGTCACAGAACATTGCTGACAGCAAAGTACAAAAGCGGTAAATAATGAAGGATGTCATGCAAGACATTATGAAGCCTAAGTATTATTGCTGACTGATTTCTAACATCCAGGGTACAAGAGCCTGCTGGCTCAGGTGTTAGAGAAACTAGTCCCATTCTCAGAGATCTCTGTTAAAGCCTCCCAGTCCCCATTATTACACACTCCATCTCCATAAACAACTGCTTATATGTGTCCCTTCAGACTCTTCAGACACGTTAAAGTCCTTAATGTAATCTTAGTGGACAGCTCTCTGAAATGAATTCTACATGTTACTGCAGCAGCGAAAGGGGAAACACACCTGGAGGCTATTTTTCATTCTCCTTTCTCATGTTCAAATGTTTCATTCTTTTGACTTAATGAAAACAAATACCAGCAAAGAGATTGGCCTGTGATTAGCTTAATCCATCTTTTAGTGACTCCAAGAAAAGATCAGTGGATGAAGAGAGGCTATGGACTTCAAAAATATGTTAACGCAGGAACAAGTTCAAACCTGGGCTGTAAAACACAAACAAAACGCAAACAACACAAGACAGTAATAAAGTAAGGAACAAGCTCCCAGTGGTTTGAGCTTTAATCAAGGTTTGTCCTGCAGCCTCAGCCTGCAATATTACTATGTAAGGCTGGATTCATCCGGATGAAAACAGTATTTCCAAATGTTCCAGGCTAGTTCTGAAGTATTCCCCTTAAAATTTGAATAAATAAAATCTCATAACAAGACTAAAAGCCTCCAGTCACAGTGGTGCTTTGAGCTAAATGCTAATGTCCCCAGTCAAAGTTGCTGACAATGACTAGCATTCTGAATTTTAAGAGGTATAATTTTACAAGCAAGAAACAATTACCTGATTACATGAACATCTATCTACCTTAGTAGTTGGTTGATTGTTTGAGTCAAGCTAAAATTGTTTCTTTCATGGGCTCATGTGATAATTTGCTGCCCTCCCTGTTCTTACATCAAGCCAAATGGCTGAACAATTAATTGAAAAATAAATGTGCAATTTAATCGATAATGACAATAATTATCAGGTGCAGCCCTACAACGTTCACCATTTTAGTTTAGCGCATCAGCATGCCAACATGTGGTAATTACCAATAAAATCAAACTGTATCTGATGCTAATGGGGAGAACTCTAGTTTTCTTTTTTGCTTTTTTTTTTTTATCAAAGTATTGGACAATTGCGCTGGTTGAAAAGTGTGAGGATTGCCAAAGTGAACTACCATCCATCCAACGGGAAACCTGAGTGTTTGTATCAAACATCATGGCAATCAATTCAAAGTTGTCGAGACATTTCACAAATGTCCAATATTAACATTTTGGTTCCACTATAGAAAAAGACATCCCATTGTCATGAGGATACACTGAACCACGAATGTTTGGACAAAATGTTTTGCTTATCCAACCCACAGAGGTTGATATATTCCATCTGATAAGTTAAATCTTCGATCTGCTTGTGGTACTAGACTAAAAGTCTATGGATCAACAAAGTCATTGGGATTCACCCTCTGGGCACCATGGATATAAGTGCCAAATTTCATGGCAATCCATTCATTATATGTTATGTCTGCAACAAAGTGGTGGACAAACAGGCCGAGAGACCAACACTTCCATGCTGTGAGTTTGACCAATAAAAAAGCATTACTCTGAATTAGTCCATATTGCATCTTTGCATCTACTACTTTAAATGCAAAACAGTTCCTCACAACAAAATGTTAACACATGGGGCATATTTCTTCCAAAAAGTCCACAACAGCAAATGTACAGTGAATGAAAAGTAAATCAGTTAGACAGAAAGTGTTATGTGGTCATTTTCCTACAGTAGGGAGGGAAAAGATTTATCTCCACTGATATGTTGTTTAATTCCTCCTTATTTCTTTCTGCGGTTGGGTCAGTGATTGATGACACCTTCAGGAGAGCAGGCGGCCAGCCACCAGATGTGTGCCAAAGAAGGAAAGAGCGACGTCCAACCGCAAACTTTCACAGTAGAGTACATTAAGGCCAACATCAGAGGGGCGCACAAATACCCTGAATTCAGAGCAAAAACCCACATGGGAAACATCAGCCATTCCTTCACTATTTGTCCTGTATTCACTAAACAGCAAAGAAAAACACCATCCTCTGCCCGTGTGCTTTCCCTCCCGTTACTGACCACCCCTCCCTTCACCACGCCACAAAAAACCAACACCCCACAGGATGTGTGGTTTCTGGGCCTTTGATAGGGTTAAGCCAGCAAGGCTGCTAGAGGGACCGAGGAGGAACAACCCTACTATTCAGGACTAGGCCTGTAATTCCAGAGGCAAAGATATGTGCTGCAGGCCCAATGGGGAGATACAAGGAGCAAGAGAAACAGAGAAAGGATGCAAATGTGGTAAGAGGCTGGTTATTAGTTGAAAAAGTGTTGGGGAAGAGGCCAGAGGATAGAAAGCTCTAGTAAATTCTCAGACTACAAAGAACTGAGTAGCACAGTTTTTTGGAGGCTGACTAATTTTTCTGACAAGAGAAATGTTACAGAAAGATCAACACCAAACTTCCATCTGTTTCTCTCTTTTAATTAATCTGTAAATCTGAGGATTGCTTTAGTAGACTTTCTTCCTCATCCTACTTATCTCGCAATTCAGAACAAAATTTTTGAAAAAAAAATGTCCCCAAATTAAATTTGAGCTATACATTTTGTAAATGAAACACAAAGATGGACCCTGTGACGACTTTCAAAACTTGTAATTAGGTCCAGGCTCCTATTCAGATCTTCTTTGGACAAGTTTAAAGAGACAATGCTACTTTCAAGGTCAGAGAAGATGGATAAGACGTCTTATCTGCAAAGGAGCAGCTGGCTGAGACAAAGCACAGCCGAAAGTTTGTGCTGTCACGCACACTCTATGCACACATCATGCCCAGATACACATGCTCTTTCAGCCTTTCTAAAAATACTTTTACAAACCCCACTGTGTCTACACACAGGCAGTATTGATTACGAGGGTAATGCCTTTAAATTAAACTCTAAGTAGCACACAGCGTCCTTGTGTGGTAGCCTTGTGAGTGTTAATAGGATGCATTAATGTTTGTTTAGTGATGTGTCGTGTCTGTATGCCATTTGTCAGTCTTCTTCTCTGCCTGTCTAGTCGTGTTTGTCATCTTTTCAATCATTCCAAGTGAATAAATTATGGGACATTTGAAAAGAAAAACTTGCAGGTCATGAGTTACATGAACAGCAAATACATGTATTCATTAATCACACATTGATATCAGTCCATTAATGTGTTAACTATGTCGAAATACCGCAGGAAAAAAAACAGTATAATGGCCTCAACTGACTCTGGGAAAACACAGTTGATGAAATTACAACATGGAAAGTAGCCAAAATTAAGTAAACTGTTGGCCGTGTAACTGGATTTTATAGGTAGCTGACCATAAAGAGCATTTCAAAGAGATCACATAAACATAAAACCTTAAACTGCTACTAGCTCTGGTTCTAGCTATTAGTGGTAGCATGGAGGGGGGGGGGGGGCACTCCCACATTTACAACTTAAGGCATTTATCCTCCTATTTTAAACTTTTCTGTAGTGGTGATGGGCTGAAAACTTTGTAAAAATAAGCAGAAACTTCCCCCAAACTCCTCTGAGGAAAAACAGTTCATCTTTCTCCCACCTGGTGCTCAGAGTTGTGACAGCTGAAATAATCCACTCATGGAGACGGCTTCAGCCTCATGTAAATATATTCACTTTGGGGAATGTGGCGTCTGATCTCTGGCAGGATGGGTAGAGTGATACAAAAGCTGTCTTTCAACTCTGCTAAAACATCCAGTCTTCATTAAACTGCTCAGAGTGTTAGAGATATCGGAGTGAGAACTAATTCTGATATTGAGATTATAATGAAGCAAACTCTCACAGATCAGCATTGTGAAATGTACTAATTAAATCTCAACAGTGTCTCAAAGTTAGAATCTGTCTGCCTGAAAATGTCCACAGTGCTGAATGAAACACTTCAGTCAATCAGAATATTCAACCCTCTATTTTCTAAATGTCCTGGCTATTAACACCTGATGAACACAACCTGAGAACCATAAGAAACAAGCTCAACTGACTGAGGTACTTAGCTAATAAACTATTTCTACATTGGTTCCCAGTTACATGGTCATCTCTGTGGACAGTGGATGACATCACCTCAGTGGGACATCAGGATCAGAGTAGATTACACACCTGACATATCTGGACAGCCGGTATCCCATGAGGAGAATGGGAGAGCCGGAGCAAACTGAGTCAAATAAAGTCTGCCTCCTTAGTTCTCTGACTGGCTGTCTGCCACACTTACTAGTATGCATAGCGATGACATTGTACCTCACTTTGACTAAAAGGGGGAAATTATACTACACATTGTGATTATTATTATCATAATTATCATAATTATTATTATTATTATTATTATTATTATTATTATAACTGCCATGCAATAAATTAGTTTGCTCTAGTTGAGTTTGCTTGTGGACATCAGAAATCACAATCTTGTAATTGCAGTCATGATTCACAATCTTACATTGTGTTCTTTTTTCTTAATGTTGAAATGCTCTGTGGATTACCAGACTTAAATAGTCAATGAATTTCTCCATTTGCATTTGAATTCGAACAAGCAGTATTGATGAGGAGCACAGCCTGTTGAGCTGAGTCTTATCTACATCACAGCTACATGTTGTCATTGTTGTATGCGGCAAACCACCTTCAAATGTCCCAACAGATAATGTTTTGATTTCAGAACATCTCGAGAAGAGTGACAAGACCCAAGCGGCTGCTCCATCCAAACTAAACCAGGCCTGATCACAAACACTCATATTATGACCTCTATACATTATGACATTGTGTTTTGACAACTCAACCCTTTCTGAATGTCAGAAGAGGAGCATCCATATGACTTTGGCCTTCAGTGTGGCTGGTCACAGGCTGGGGATTGAGGGCACAGGGGTTGAGGCTATAAGAGGGGCCGGTTGGGGGTTAGAGTAATGAGGTGCATGGATGGGTGAGCTAAAGCTGGGATTGAGGATTGAGGGTAGAGAATTAAGGGCAGGTGGAGGATAGTGGGTGGGGTGACTTTGCCTTAGAGCTGGGGGTTTAAGATGGGTGAAGAATCATTGCACATACGCAAGAGGAAAGGTCTCCCCCGACACTGAATCCACTTGTGCATAGAGCCAAATCTGATTAACCGATAATGATATCATGGACAAACTGATCCATAACACTCACTCACAAGAAAATGTACAGATAATTTGTTTATCTTAAAAGGCACTATAATTAGCCCAGTATGTTGACATTAAATGAAAACTAAAAAAATGTATATTTTTTGCTCACAGACATTAGTGGAGGGTCTTTTCCTACAGCCACAGGAAAATGCCACTGAAATTTTGCCAAGAGCCAAACTTCAAAGCAAAAGCATAATCTAAAATCAAAGAGATATAATTATGCTGATATGATACACTTCAGAGCTTCAACCAAATATGCACACATGCATTTTTAATGGCTGTTTAAGGGCTGTGAATGAATCATCAAAACCCCAAGAAAGAGGGGCCATCTGATACGCCTACAATCATTATCATTCAAGTTTCATACGTTCCAAGAATCGAACAAAAATACTTAGCAGAGCCCCATGTTTCTGGAGCTGAGACTAACCAAACTGATAGCTCAAAGCAAACTTTAAAAGAGAGGGGGAAATTAATGCTGTACCGGAGGATTTGAATTTTTTTGCTCTCCGTCTGATGCAACAACATCTGTAAGGCCAAAGCCGCACTGCAAGGGCATAATAATGAGGCTGCCGTGATCGAGACAGTTCACTGCAGTGCAGTTGAATTTGGTGGTTTGAACTGAAGCACAGATAAATATTTGCTCTACGTTCCTCTTCTCAAACTTCAAGATCAACCGTAGAGATTCTCACCTGACAAAGGACTCTAAAGTAGATGGGGAGCTTAAACAGGCAGGATAATTATACGCTTATGTCAGATTAAAGACAACATACTGAAACACACAAGCCACGGAGTAAATTTCTCATGAGAAACTCTTAGTTGTACCAACATAAAATAAAAACAGAGGTTTAGTTTTTTATCCCCGAAACCTTAATTTGCGCAAACAAGCTCCTTGTGCAGAAGGAGTGGCTGAAACCAGTCCCAAATACCTTTTTACCGTATGGTTGATCATACATTTTTTGATTTTAGTGAAATGTCTCAACAACAATTGAATGTTATTAATAAAGTCAAAGCTCACATTTTTATAAACAAATACCTAAAAAAAATGAATTACATTCCTATCAGTGTTTAGTGCTAATCATGCGCACAGTGGAAAATAGCATGCTGACGTTAGCATTTAGCTCAAAGCATCACCATGTTTTCTTACAGCCTCACAGAGCTGCTACCATGGCTGTAAATGCTTCTCTAACTTAAAGCTACAATATGTAGGCCTTGCTGTTTTTTTCCTGGGACACAGGAAAATCTTGACAAATATAATGATGTAGCAAAAATCAAAAGAATGAATGAACAAAGCTGATGTTTAGACATGTTTTGTCTGCAATATGTTGAGCTTTGCTTTTCTTTTGTTTCTATGTTAAGCCATTGTCAATGTTTCTAAAACTACTTGGCTATTTTCCAGGCCCGAGTTTTTGACAAAGTCTGATGTTACTGAAAACCTGTTACAATATTACAGGGAGATTTGTGCATGCATGTACACAAGATCACACAAATCCTTTATTTTGCAGTTTATTTTTCTTTTAATTCAGTTATTTTCTGAACATTATAAGCATACATGTGTTTTTTTTCTGGGCACAACTTTGCTGAAAAAGACATGGCTTTAGTTCAAATCACATTCCAATCTTTCCCATCACTCAGGTTTCAGACTGAGCGCCCTAACCCTGTCCTGCCCTGCAGCCTGAGGCCCAATCAGTCCCCTTGTCACAGGCCCAGTCACAGCCAGCAGGGATTGATTTCTCACAAAGCATCTGCAGTGAAACCAAGCCGTGGAGAATGAGGAAGTCCACACTGACACCCACAGCCCCCTCCCTCACAGGGCACCAGAGGCCAAGACAGAATAACATGATCAGCTCAAACACACACACGCACACACACACACACACACACACACACACACACACAGAGAGACACAGACGAGAGAATGAGGAGGCTTCACAAGGACCTAATTTCCAGATAATTATAGTGGAAGCCAATATAGAGGAAGTGACAAAGAGTTACGTGCTGTTATCTCCTCCGACCTACCCTCCAGGAGGCTTTAACTGCCAATCCTATCCCACTTTTCTAAGTACCAGTGGCCGAGTCTGAGAGCAAGCTCTCAGTCTGGCTCTCAGGCGCTGAGATGTCTTGTCTTCCCATGAAAAAATGTCTGTCAGAATATCTCAAATTAAAGCCTTTGTCATCATCCCTGCGTGAACACAAACTTGACAAGACTGGACAGGTGGCACTGGATGCCAGTTTCGCCTGTGGCAAGCAACACCACACAGATCCACCCAATGCTTTCGGATTACCACATGAGATCTGAGCCGAGCACAGCCACAGAATGTGATCGACCTTAGGGCAGCTGCTCAGAGTGCGGGAGCGAGGGACAAAGAGGGAGCAAGAAGAAAAGAACAGACAGATCAGCTTTCACTGCTCTTTGTTTCTCTATACTATAGCGAGCAAGACTGGAGCTTTCTCTTTTCTGTCTCCCACAGAGCCAGGAGATAGAGGCCATCCTTTCTGCATGTGTGTGAGACCACAGTCCAGTCATGCATGTGCCACACACCCAGCCAGGTTGCCATGCATCACGCCCCTGTGACACGCCATTAACCAGGACAAATCACAGAACCCCAGGGGAGACGGTAGCTTCCTCCACACTGCCTGATTAAAAAGTAAGATATATGAGGCCACAATGTCTGTGTCCATGCGAGGCAGCTGACTGTGCAAGTGTATGCAGACACACACAAGCACACACACACAAAGCGTGCTGATATTTTTGAATTGTTCTAAACAATCTTACTCTCCCTGTTATAATGGTGCTTCAGCAATTTCTGTCATCTTGGAGCAGATCACAATCTATAATTGAGGAGATAAAAAGTATCCTCACTATTTTCTTCATGACCATTTGTGTCACACAGGCTTTGCTCTACTTACAGTTATGAGAAAAGGGGCAGACCAAGAGAGCATCCTCACGCTCGATCTATTTCCAGACCAGTATGATCTAAAAAACTAACTTTGCGGTTCATGCCACTCCTATTTAACTATAATAAAATGGGCTGTCAGTAGTCTGCAGGGACTTCTTGCAGAGAGCAATGTGCTCAAATTCAGCCTAACCTAAAAAAAGAAAAAAAGAAAAAAAGAAAAATCTACCAGAAAGAGAAATGACAAGACAAAGATTTCGGTGAACTGAACTGAAGCTATTTGCAATGCTACTAAGCTCTGCCAGGCAGGTTCTTTCACAGGTTTTACTCATACAAACAGTAAAAACAATTGGTAGATGGAAATGTGGTAGAAGAGGCTTTAAATTACACTGTAAGGCTAGGCCTGTCACGATAACAAATTTTGCTGGACGATAAATTGTCCTAGAAATTATTGCGATAAACGATAATATTGTCGCTTTGAGACCATTTTTCAACTAATATAATGATAATGGCATAATAATGCAACTACACCCTTTCAAAGATCAATAAACCTTTATTTCTAAAGAATATTTAACATTGGAATGTGAAAAAGACATTTTAAATATCCAAAATAAATAAAGATGGAGGCTGTGGCCAAAGCAATTGAGCCATGGCCAGCCACGGTTCCTTACTGCAGCAACAATGTTAGCACCATGTCTGTAGTGATGTGGAGGCGTGACGGTACACGTGATGATGATGACGTATGTGTGTTTTTCCAAGGTGTTTCCCCAGTGTCCTCCTGTTAATCTAAACATGTACCAGCTGTCTGTTTATAATCATATGGATGCTGTTATAATGTGTTGTGATTGAGATCCTGACCCACCATACATCCTGGAAAGTGACAAAGTTACGTTTTTCTATAATTTACATAATTACATAATCGCCATCAGTAAACTGGACGCTGTCTGACTATTTCACTCTCGGGGTTCACTAAGTTCACTGAGTCTTGTCGGGAGGGCTGACCGTCACCATGACAACAGTAACTGACCGTCGCGCGACAAACACTTGGTGAGTTAAAGTTTTTTGCCGGGGACAGACGCTGTTTTTCGGGCAGAAATGTGACGAAGAGTCGGTCAGACCGACAGGCTGACAAACACTTGGTGAGTTAAATTTTTTTGCCGGGGACAGACGCTGTTTTTCGGGCAGAAATGTGACGAAGAGTCGGTCAGACCGACAGGCTGACAGACACTTCTCCACGAATAACTGCGGTATTTTTTTCCTCACATAAGTTGCCAAAGACACGACCAGTTACTACGTTCCTGTTGTTTGGTCCTGTAACGTTGCTTTGTGGGACATTTATTTTTCTTTTGTTGAGTGAAGGATCTGTAGAGTTATCAGACACCAACACCATCAGATCAACACGCCCTCGCTCCGCGCCGCCGGCTCGGTTCGCCTCTGATACTACCTCCGGAGGCGCAGCGAAATTTCACCCCTCACCGCATCTGAAACGTTCACACAAAGGCGGATGCGGAGAATTGGCGCAGTATCCCCGCATGCAAACGGCTGCGTGAATGGGGCTAGTGACTGACAAGAGGGTTCTAGTGAGAGACACGAGGAAAACAAACAAGCATGCAAATGGAAATTATCGAGGCCGGCAAAATTATCGAGCTCATTTTAATTTATCGTATGATTAATTGATTTATTGATTATCGTGACAGGCCTATGTAAGGCTAAAGACCAGTCTCTCACTCCTCTGTCAAAAAGCACCAACAGCCAACGAAGGAACTTTTCCAGTCCCACAGAAATCATTAGGGACTTTACCTTCCTTTTGAATGGAGTAACCAAACTACATTTAGTTTCGGATGACACTGGCATCAGACGGGAGATGGACTGATGATTACTGACAGTAAAAGCAATGTTAATTCATCACCATCTGACTACTAGTCTAAAGAAATAGAGAGGGTATTTGCGAACGAGATAAGAGCATGCACGAACTGAAGAGAGGGAGCAGTGATCTAGAGAGCTAGTGAGTGGACAAAAGACACAAAACTTGATTTGCCAATTGTTTCCGCTCAGTACATTCATCCAAAAATCAAGGTTATAAATACAATGAATGAACAACCCAATCATTACTAGTTGCTTTGCAGTTAAGTTGCATTTAAGAGAATACATCTTTAACTGAAAAACTGTAAACAAATTCTTCATTTGAATGACTAACGAGCTTCCATGATCCCTGCAATGAGTACAACAGACACACTCATCTAATTGTACAGAGTTGGCACCGTATTGCGAGGATTCAGGTCAAGGAGCAGAGGTCACTGGTTTGGTGATCAGAGGGTCAAGTTGTCCTGGACAGAGGGCTGCCAGCAGGGGGTTCAGGGAGAGGACAGAGACAAAGGACTCGACAGACTGACACTGAACAGCAAATACGTATGTCAGTAGTTAACTTTTACCATTAATTAGTCTGCTGTGTGTAGTAGTGTAAATGTTCTAGAAATAGTTGATGACTCAATTGGATTATTTTCTTTCATCTGACTGTAAACCATAGGCAAGAAGAGGAGGAGAACTCAGCTACTTCATCTATTGCATAATAACCACATGACATGACGTCTCATGACAATAACATCATTGTGTTATTTAAGGAAAATGCTGACCAACATCGCGTAGCAGCTAGTTTCAAGGAATGTAAAGGCTTCACAAATGCTTTAAAGGATAAAAGAACTATAAATAAATAAACTCCCCTTTTAGCTTATTTTACTATTGAACATTAGCTGTCAGTCAAAGTCTTTGAAGCTTAGAAACTGAGCGAGTCCGATGGGATACGACACAGCCAAAGAAGGGCTGTGACTTTCTCCATGTGTGACCACTGGTCGTGGGACACAATGAGCAGTGGTGGAGCATGGCTGACAGATCTTTATCCGTAAATGGCTCTTTTTTTTTTATTTCTAAGCACCCCACATATCCGTGGCTTGAACCACAACTATGGCTCCAGTTTCCATCTTGGGGGAGGGTGGAGGAGGGTTCAGGCCAGAACACACAAGACCTGCCTGGGGCTGCTCCGACACCAGCCACGGCTGCACACTCAGCTCGGGCCTCCTTCTGCTGCAACCCACAATGAGCCTTTATAGTGAGACTGATAAGCCCAAGAACTGAGACCATGGGAAACTCTTTCCGGCTCCAACCATTAAAAACAGACTGAGTGCATTGAGTGAACCAGAGACAGAGGGAGAAGTGACCACATAAAACAGTGTAGACATTTCGGGGTGTCCACAGCAGTTAGACTGCATTATATTTTCAAATAAAAGACAGGGCTGGCTTCTTTGCTTTAAGCTATAATCAATCAAGCTTACAGAGACAAAGGGTATGAAGCCTTTAGTCGTCACTGCATTGACCGCTTCTTTTTATAACGCTATTTCCCCCTCAAACTTCTCCTCAAGGCGGCAGCCCAACATGGCAGCCATGCCTCAAGGGGTGGTCTTTGGCTATTGATTAGGGGGGCAGCTAGCTGCCCTCAGGTCATGAGGCCAAGGTAGAAGAAAGGAAAAGGGGGGAGGAGATCAGGAGGAGTCGCGTGATCAGTAAATTAAACTTCTGTTCATCACTGTTAAGGGTGGATGGGAAAGACAGTGTACGCCAGAGGGTTAATGTCCTATAAGACATAATGTTTTGGTGAAGAAGTTGGATTCTTGACATCAGGGGCTCATAACTTTGGTTCAGAATGGGATTACTTCTACAGAACATTTCTCCAATATGAATTTATGTTGCAGAAACACTAGAAGATTAGACAAAATTGCAAACTATTACATATTGCATTTTTGTCATTTGTGCATGTCTGCATATATTACTATAGATGTATTTTTACAATGGACAGGATATAGGAACATTTTTTCTACAACACAGCAAGTCGTTAATGCAATTAGGCTTGTCTTTGTCAGATGGCTAGTTATATTTCCTCCACTTGACAAACGCAGGTGAGGCTTGACTTGTCAGCACAATGAAAGCTGTTTGGTTGTTATTTCTTACAAACATTTGATTGTTTTGCATTGCATTTTTTTTTTCTCCAGAAAAGCCCACCAGCTTGAGCCAGTAAGAAGTAGAGAAACATGAAGGCACAAGTGAAGGCCCAGGATCAGATAATGTGCGTTAGCTATTACCAAGAGAGGATGCATCTTTTGGTTTTTAAATCAGGCATTTCTTATCACTTTGGGTTTGGACTGTTTACGTCTCACTGCTCTAACGAAGTTAAAATATTGCAAAGAGGAAGAACCATGTCTCATTTTAGACAGAAGGATGGAACCAGTGAAATCACAATATTCAACTGATCTACAGGTGGCAGTAATGCAACATGGTGTGCAGAAAAGACAGAGAAGAAGATGAATACTCCTCTTATGACACATCTCTCTAAGCACATCACTAGTGGATCTGATGACTATTGACTAATGATAAGTTTACATCACCTGGAAATGGAGCACTTCACAAAGCATGACAGCTTGTGTTACAGAGTTACAGGAAAAAAGTGTTCACCTATGCGTGAGGCATGATTATGGATCACTGCTTTTCTTGCTATGACCCACCCTACTCTGCCTCTGATTAGCTTAACCTGATATTCTTACCCTAACCCAAACATAGCCAACAACAGCAACCAATCACAGGGAGAGTAGGGCAGGGTTTAGCAAGAAAAGCAATGTAATCTATAATTATACATTCATGAATCCAAAGTAAATGTAGCCAGGAGCAGTCGCATATGGAGTTAAGGTAACATCTTGAGCATAGTGAGGCTTTGCCAGGGAAAGTCTAGGGGTAGGAGAAAAAAAATATTGATTCTCAGATTCACTGCCATTCTCTCCTGAAAGGTTATGTCTTGATGCAAAAAAAGTCAATAATTGAACAATTTAAAACCAAATTCTCGACATTACGATTGCCTGTAACAATTCCGCAAGACCAGGCTATACTTAAATTTCAGCTGTATAAACTGCATGGTAAAATGTAACAGACGTAAAACATGTTTGTCACTGCGTCAAGTATACATTCCTTACAGCATCCATTTGGATGGTGAAATGCAATGGAAGTAAAAGGTGCGCAAGATGTTTACATTCTAAGCAGGTTACTTCTTGAGCTTTGGTGGGGAAGGCCGAGCATAAGCAAAAATAATAAAAGTAAATTCATTGGTTTCTTTAAATTATAGATCATTACAAATACTCTATGATTTTAAAAGTGGCAAGTTGTCTAGAAAAAATCTAATCATGTATGGACATTGTTTTATAAAAAGGTATCATAACCCTTTTAAATCAGTATCAAACTAAATCGGTCGGTCCCCACTCCCCAGACATTCCCACACCTAGATGAGACCCTTTAAAGCGTAGCTTCAGTTTATAGAGGGTTGAGAGGCTAGGGTACCTGAGCCAAGTACCAAGCCACAGCTTGTCAACAGATTGTCATGGTCAGTAAAAGCTTTGACATGGAAAAGAAGAAGCCAAAGTAGCAGATGTCACATTGTTTAAGTGAACACAGGAAATAAAGACCAACAAGAGACTTCACTTGTAGCATGTTTGCACTCATCTTGAAAAGCTTTCGCCACCGCTAAACACATAAACGGCTTACATTTCGGAAGATGAATCGGCTGAACACACACAGACGCAGATTAAAACAAGTCAAGCAAGGCAGAGCTTATGACCTCCGCCTTCACTTATTCCTGCCTGACCTCGTACTGTTCCTTCCCATCCCCCAATCTCCTTCGCCCTAATCCAGCCCTACTGGGTGGCAGACAGCAGAATGGCCTGATGGTCAAACTGTGTCTGTCTGCCTTCCTGTCTGTCCATCTGCTGGGCCCCAGCAGTGGTTCAAAGGAATTAAAGTTGTCTAGAAAGTTGCCAAAAAATCTCTCCAAACTCCACTTCAACTCTCTCTTTTATTGCACTTTTTCCCATCAGTTTAATTCCTCTGTTTCACTTTCTATAAGCGTGGTCCAATTCCATTAACACCCTGTACCTCCTATCAGCTAATGCAGTACAGCTACACACCGAATCTCATCCAGCTCATTACCAGCACTCCAGTCCCACACAGGGATTCTTCTCTATGCCCCAATACCACCAACAGAGAAGGGGGGACAAGCAGCATGGTTTGACTGAATTGATTGAATTTACCAGTGTTGGCTACGACTGGAGACAATACACCAGACTTCGTGTTCTGTCATTATTTGCAACAGTGACACTTCAATTGAAACCTTTTTGTTTGTTTTAGAGATGCAGGGGCATGGATATGGGTTGGTTTGCATGTTGGGGGCAGAGTCGCAGGTCAGGGGGGGCTGAACTAATGTCCCGGTGGCCTTTATGGCTACAATGAAAAGCACAGCAGGGAAAGTGTAGCCTTGCTTGAGCTCAGCAGAGTTTATTAAAACTGCAAAAAGGGTGAGTGGCCACAGATGGTGCTGTCAATAACCATTCACCCACCCATGCAAACGCAAGCTCATGCACAAAAGACACACCAATGCCACACCCAATGCCATACCACTGGGTGGAAACACACACACAGTTATGGAGGGTAAACAGATGGTAAGTGTTTGGATGGATGTGTGATGTTGTGGAGAAGTGTTCCAGGGGGCGATTCCATTAGTCTTTCAACCTCTAAACTCCATCAACACCTCTGAGAAGCTGTTAGGATGGTGTTAGGATGGAGTATTAGCTACAACTTAACTACAGCGTGTAAAATAGCAAAAACTGCTCACTGAAGCAGCGAATTGAGACTATTTAGATTCATTGAAGGCCAGAAAATGTGCAGAAATTTTTTTGACACTGGATGCATCGGTGTGCCTAACTTTTTTAATTTAGGTGCACCCAATAATCCATAAAATATTCATTTCTTTTCACGTTATGTACATAATTGTTAACAGGAGTAAAAGGTGCAAATACATGATTTTCTTCATTTAAATCACATGCAACAAGGAACTGCAATAAATCAATTAAAAAAATTAACTACTTAATTGCAGGTGCACTGGTGCAACCAATGAAGATGTTTAATTACACTTGACACATTTTTGACCAAAATAGTCACACCCTGGAGCCCTGAGAGCCTTGTGTATTTGTATAGTCCAGCATCAAATGCAACATTTTGCCACTAATGGCAAGTGTTCCTGAGTTGCCATTCACTCTCAGGTATCCTATTTTTTTATTTTATTTCTGGATTACTTCATGTGCAGAAGAGAAGCATTTCATCTCCTGGCTCCAGCATGGTGTTAATGGGTCAAAATTTGACCAGCACAAGAGGTCAGGTTTTAGCGACAGCTGGCTTCAGATCCACTCACACTCCCAAACTCACAATTGACAGTATTTACCACTCAAGAAAGGGCAAAGGTGGCATAAGGACAGAGGCATCTGACAGCTGTTCTAATTTTCATAATCACTGAATTTCAAAGTGTACCCATTCATAAAAATGGAACCTAAGCAAAGAATATTGTAAAGCATCAGTTAGTAATCAACCATTGGTTCATCATTCTATCAGTCATGGGAAAAAAAATTATTGATAACAAGTTAAAAAGCTGTTTGAAGCTAAACATGAAATTTGAGGAGACAAATTTGGACTCATTCTGTATCGTTACTGATCATTAATATGATATCATTCAAGAGGTAATTCAACCAAAACATGAAATAATTACAAAGGCAGGTATTTGTGGTAAATGTTGAGATATTGCTTCTAAAAACATTTGATGTGAAATGGCTATTGGCTGTTGTTTGTATAAAATACTGATTGTTAAGCTACTGTGAATAAAAGAATCAAGGCCACATTTTTAGTTCTATTTTCTGTGTAAAGCACTGTGAAAGTGACTGTTTGTATTCATCACCCTGAAGAGAATATTTGCTTAAGCATTCCTATTTTTTTTATATTCTAGCATAGAACCTTTCTATATAAAGAAAAGGCACACCACGCTCTCCACATCATCACATGCTGAAATCTGGTGACAAACTAGAGACTAGTACTTCCCTAAAAAAACGCAAAAGACATATTTAAGCAAAATTTCAGTTTTTACCGCATGATCCAGATGTGACATATGTGTGACATCTGGATTGAGGAACGGACAGTGATCAACACATACTGTGCAAGTTCATCCTCTGCCACATACTAGGACAACAACAACTCCCACTATTACTAATGTAAATATGCTAATGGATTTAACCACAAGACAAATCCTATTAATTTGAAAGATTATACTACCTCGGAGCAGTTTCCTGCCTCTAATCCCCCTACATACAAACATGGGCAGACCTCTCTCTTTGAGTATGCAGAGGACCAGGGCTCTGATTTCAAACAGCAGAGAAGGCAGGTCAAAGGGGGCGGCCTTTATGATGATGTGGGAGAGGACCCCTGACAGGGGCTCAAGGGGTCCTGCCATCAGAGTCATGACCCTTGGGCCACAAACAGCAAGCCACGCTCTGACATCAGACCAACACTTTGCCCAAGAGAAGACACGGCAGTGTTGCTATACTTCACAGAATCAGAGGCCCACAGAGAATGCCAAAGTACCCACAACCTTTCCTTAGCCTATTTAAAACGACTGCTACCGATGTGCGCTGTAAAGCACAAACAAATTCCACTGTCTTAACCCAATCTTCTTAATGTTTTTGTTTTTCCAAAACAAGCTGAGTCTTGATGCAGATGCCGATGTTGGCAATTAGCAAAAATTTAATCCCCATGCTGCAGAGCTTTTTCAATAAAAGGCTAATTTCCTTGAATTGCCTAAATGACATCCATTTTCATTTCGTCTGTAGGAGGGTTAAAAAGAAAGGCTGGTGGAGGGTACTTAAGATGTGAATGTCAGCTGAATGACAAGTCAGGCCTGAGAACAGTACTGTCAGCCTTCGTAGGGAGGCTTTCAGATGGACAGTCACCATAAAAAACTACATTGAGTACATACTGACTTGAATAACAATGCCACTCAGCACACCGCTGAAAAATACTGGAGCTTAAATCTTTGCATATAAAAATGATCCTAAGGGAAAAAAAGGGAATTGTTGGTGTGAATCTGCATGACTGCTGGCTAACTGGATAACAGCAGACCACCATGTGCATGTCATTTGTTAAAATTGGGACAGAGAGCTTCAGGCTACAGATCAATGTGGTTACGTAAGATGAGGTAAAAGTTGCCACCAGATATCTGTCGAGCTTTTGTGAGAATTAAAACAATATTTTAGAGAGTGATACAGAGAGGATGCAGACCAACAAGATCAAACATTGGCTCCGGCTGTTTTCTGAGCTGCTTGTTGATCTACTTCTTGAGTAATCAATGTCTGTTCACGAGAATCTGCCTCTGGCGATCACAGCTCCACTGCAGATGTGATCCCACTCATTATCACGGCAAACTCTTAACTCATAAAACGCTTTACAGCTGCAAAATCAGGGGCTGCTCTAAAACTGAATACTTAATGTTGACCGAATGCATTTTCTTCCACTCCTAACTACTCATATCCTAATGAGCCTGGCAGCTATTATTCCTAAACAAACAGTGGGCCGCATTTGCAGGAGTCATCTGACCTACTAAAGACTCTCATTGTCATGCCTTACAACAAGCATAAACATATTAGAAGAGATGGAACAGTGTGTCTGAATATGCTGGCCGTGAAAATATGTAGCATGAAATCCCTCCATGCTTTATTACAGAGTGGAATTTATAAAAAAGAAAGAATGTGATATATTGTCAGTATCCTCTTTGCCCAAAAATAAACTGATGAACGATAAGAAATAAACTCTCAAATTAAATACTCGCAGGGCATTTGCAATGCAAAATGAACCAGTACTTTATGCAAATAGCTCGGCAGTACCTGTGATGTGGAATATATTTACAATGCATGACAGGCCTCAGTGCATTACCCTCACAAATGAATTCTGCATCTTCAACAAAACAAAACACCTTAACATCGATTTATTCCATCTCTGGTGGTCCTATTTGGCAACAGCTATTCACAGCAGCATCAAGTTGTTGTTATTACCCCGCTGGGTTCTGCATGACAAATGAGAGGCTTCGTCATCTCTTGTTCAGCATCCCCTATGACTGTGCATCATCCTCTGTTATAGGCTGAAAGCCCTTAGTCATTCTTGCAAGGAGAATAAAGGGTGCTGAGCATTCCTCGCAAATGAGGGCTTGTGCCCAACCTCATGCAATCTTTTAATTCCTCAAGCAGCAGTGGTCCCCTCTCTACTCTGCCCCCCTCTGAACCACCCCCCTAACCTCCCTTCTTTTTCTGGATTTAAGGTTGGATACAGGGAAGTGAATAGGTGGTATTTGAGCATGCTAAAGGCGCTGAGGAACAGAGCAGGCTGGCTGGGGGCCAAATCCCCATGGTTACCCTGGAGCAGCAACTGCCTCTTTCCTGTGCTGGTCTGTCTGGGAATAAACTACCTCTGCTCTGCATGCACAGAGGGGCTTGAAGGAGACAGAAGAGACCAGATAAGTTAGGGTGGTATCATTATGGTGCCTTGCACACCTTTAAATCACCCACCTAAATCAGGGCAAAAAGCAGTTTTATGCTTAAGACTGAGTGTGTGGGCCTGTGACAATAAGCCAATAGTGAGTAAGGACCCAAGCATGGGCAACCGGCTCTTCTGCGGTGCAACACACTGAGTTGTAATACAGGTGTGCTGCCTGAACTTGTGCTCCTCTTCAGGTGCATTATCATGCTCTAATGCTGTAGGAACAATGTGGTGACTACAAAGTCTCACACCAGTTCTGCATGGCGAGACAATCTCAGTCACTTGCCTGGATAGTAACAGGTTGTTGAACACTTCAACATGATAAAATAAACCAGACCAAGAACAAGTAAAACAATAACGTGGTTTAGCAGATACAAGTTGCCGACTACTTGATAGGTCACCTGCTGTGAAAGATAGTGATCTCCTCTTTGGGCAAGCAGTGAATCTGCTGAGCACTTTCATTGGCTTTCACATGCAAAACTACAAAATAAAAGCCCCTCCGGACCTCAGCTACCAATCTTTTATTTTGCTAATTAAGCTGACCCTCTTGTAATGCTTACATAAATACCATTACATTGTGCTAGGCCTGCGAGTCATTTTACTGAAATTCAAGATAAATGGAGATTTAACACCGACAGGAGGTCATATTTCACCAACTTTTTTTTCATTCACCACACCACATCACTGGCTATCATACAGGTTGTGATGAACTAACGTTAGCCTGCTCCCAAATAATCCTCCAGCGGCTCCAACAGGCACATTTCCCGGCGAAACATTCCCTCTCCCTTACCTTTCACTTGGCTCTCGTACTCCGCGATGATTTCTTTATCCTTTTTGAACCTCGGCGTAGACATTTTCCGTCTTCTCGTGTCCGAAGCTTATTGTAAACTTCTTGTAAAAACTGTTAGTCAAGAAGCGGGATCCTAAAGCAGCCGACGCATCCCACACAGGGTGAGAAAATGAACGCGAGAGAAGGAGAAGAAGAAGAAGCTCGAGATAAAATGACACTTTGAAAGGATTTCAGTCAAAAGAGGAAAAGGTTTAGCTCTTCATGGTTCCCCTTCCTCTCTGGATAAGCGGTGGATACACAGCAGAGCCAATGCGCAATCCTGCTCCCACCAATGAATCCAGTCAAGTAGCAGAGTAGTCCGCGCGGCGCAACAGCGCTGCTGCCACCACAGAAGAAGAAGGGGAAAAAAACAATCACGCAAGTTTCAGGGTCTCCTAAACAACAACAACCCGTCCGGAGGGCTTCAAAGTCCGCCCGAATCGTGAGTGTGTGCCTCTTTTTTTTTTTTTTGGTAGTGCTTTCCAGTTTGGGACCCGCGCGCACACATACACACACACACACTCACACACACATACATACACTCTTCCCCCCTGCTCGCTCTCCCTCGACGGTTTCTCCCTCCAACTCCCAGCAGGCTCAGAGGCAGACAGGGCAGGCCGACTGCAGCACACAGCAGCTGGAGCCAGGCAGGGAGAGGAGAGGGAGGGATCTACACACGCACGCACACACACACACAGCTAGCGGACACCAGTGGACCGACACTCCCAGATCTCAAGGCTTTCTTTTATTTGTCCATAGTTGTCAGCTTTTGGAAGTAAATACAACATCCAACGTCAGTAAATGCATCTGCAATTTATACGTAATGGTTTTCCCATAACCATTATAAGTGTTTTCAACTTTTCACTATAGAAGCATTCCAACTAACTTATCATAAAAACACTAAGACATGGGTTTCGCAGTTACATTCAAAAGAAAGATCCCATAGATCTTTTTCAAATATACAGGAATCCAGTGCTGTGCAAGGTGGAATACCAGGTATATATAGAGGCCCACAGCTGCTTTGGTCCCATAAAAGGTGCAGTTAAATGACACTCAGGGGCCCCACATTGCCTAGCTTCACCCATGCACTCTTATAGGCTACAGCTATTAAAGGTGTCTGTCCCTAAAAGTGATAAATAACACATATTTTTAAAGAAGCTATTTGTTGAATATTTCAAAGACTGTTAATACGTTAATTATCTGAGAAGTTTAAAGCCCCTAGAAGAAGTTAAGATACTACCACGCTTTTGCCCCATTACTTGATCTGTATTGATGTGATAAGGTCAAAAGTTTAACTTTTTCCCTACATTTTTGCCAAACTACAACAAGCCTCCCTCAGAGGTGTGATCACGACATACATTAAAAAGTAACTGGTACACAGCGCCATCTGCAGAGCAAATAAAGGCACATCCACTTAACTTCTCCAGTTTATTTTATTGCACTTTCTTACAAAATCCATGCAGCACAGCACAGAAATAAATATAACGAAGAATAGATGTTTTTCTCATTACGTTGTTTTTTTAATTATTTTTTGGGTCTTTTCATGCCTTCATTAGACAGGACAGCTTAAGAGAGAAATGACAGGAAATGGGATGAGAGGGGGGGGGGTGACATGCAGCAAGAGGCCACAGGTCTGACTCGAACCCGATGACACAGCCATCGCACATGGGGCACCGTTCCGCCAAGCGAGCCACCGGGGCGCCCTTGTTGTTATGTTTCGAAGAGAAAAGCGACTCATGCCACAGCAACAACATCCATTTTCAAGCTGCTCACAATACAAAACAGCTCTATGTTCCACTTTCAAACAAGGCCTAAATCACATTATTGTCGCATTCTACACCTACTGTTTAGGGTTTCCTAAAAATCACAATACTAAGAGCATACAAACAAAGATATAAAACACAGTTGAAATAATATGAAGGCTATAAAATGCAAAGGCAATTTATTATTTCTAAAACACCTGGACATTCCACCATTGTAAACATTAAGATGATAAATATATATCAATTAATTTTTAATGGCAGCTTTAACACTTTACTAAACATATAAACTGTTTTAAAACAACCTGCACAGGAATATTACACTGAACATAATCATGTTCACTTCACCAGTAGTGTGTCACATTTCTCCACAAACCACAAAATAAATAAAATCAATATTGAACAACTACCCCTGTTTATCTTTTAAAGTTTTGTTAATGAAGCACCACGGTCAGACGCTTTTGAAGAAAGTCTCCTCGATGACCTCTGTGAACCTCTCCTTCATCTGCTGACGGAAGCTGGCGTACCACTCCAGCAGCCTCCTCCTCCTGTCCACCCTCTGCTCCTGGCTCATCCCTCTCTCCCTCTCCAAGATGGATGGCAGTTCTTTCCAGTCACTGATGAAGATGAAGGGCGCACCTGCAGCTTTGAGCAGACGTAGCGGGGAACTGGGCCCAGCCGCACAGGTCCCAGGTGTCAGTACATCCTCCACCACGGGCACTGAACCGTAAGAGCAGGCCTCATAGATGCGGTAACACTCTGTGTTGATCCCAACCGGGCAGAGAGTGAGCTCGCTCTGGGCCAAAGCTGTCTGATAGCGTCTCAGACTATCTGATGTCTCCTGAGGGAGCCACCTGAGGCAAGGAGGACAAAAGGCTGTGATAAATATATGCTAGATATATTCCAGTACTGTTTCAATGAGACAGTTCATGTTGTAGATATCTCACCTCAACTCCATTTATAATTCAATAAATAAAAAAACAGAAATTCCTCATTTAAAATAGCCAAACACACTAAATTGAATATAAGAGCAAGGGTCCCTTCGCTGACAACATTATCAATTATGATATAACTGTGATTGCTGTACTGCCAACTGTATATACTGTACATCAGGATACAAATACCTTAACAGGAGACATCCTCGAACTGCATTACAGTATTTACAACATACAGGAGTTTAATATGGTCAAAGGGAATAAACAATGAAAGCCTTCTGTGTTAGTAGCATCACTAAAAAACTGCCTACATTTAAATACAACTAAGAATTGAGTTATTTATTCAATGATTATTGCTTAGTATTTCATGCTATTTTCATATAATTGGTTACTATACATATAGTTCAAATTTTTTTCAAGTCATCATGCAATCATTCCTCCTGTCCATAGTGGTTGTAAAGAGATCCCCTCCTAACACAATTACAATGTAAATGATGGGGAACAAAATCCAAAATCCTCATCCTGTGCAGAAATTGCATCCTTAAATTCAGATGAAGCTAATATGAGGCAGACTTCGAAAGCGAGAAAGTACTTTTTTTTTTCTTTTTAGTACAATATCTTTCTTTTTTGTGTTACTGTCCCTCCACTGAAGCTCAGCGAAGTAACACAACCTATGAAAACACAAAGGAATGTCACACATGACAGACTATAGCTTGATACTTGATTTCACTAACTTGAGCTGCTGAAGCTTGATGTTAGCTTCAGTTGAACTTTGGAATGCATTTTTGTTGGATTTTGGATTCCAGGTACCTTGGAATTGCTTTATTAGGGGATCTGTTTGTAACCACTATGAACAGGAAGAATGATACAGTGACCAGTAACTCTTTCAATGTACATATGGCGAGTAGTGTTTCAGGATAGACCTGGTTCTCAGGGGACTTGGATATCTGACAGTTTATGTAATAAGGCATTAAACTCGATTACTTATAACCATGTTAAAATATTTACTTAATAAGATAAGGGTTATACTCCTCAGCTTCTGTGATGTCTGTCAGTCATGTCAGTCCCTGAAATGTAATCTAAGTACTTCAGTTTCACCACAAGACCTTGAAAATCATTTGAAAGACCTTGATGTCTCAGCAAGTGTTTGAGAACTCCAACTCCAATTGATTAACCTTAATAAATTATCGCTGACGTTAAAATAAAAGCTATAATAGGAAGGTCAGAGTGAGAAGGTCCTGATATTAATATTCTCAATCTCAATATCTAATTTTATGTTACAAATCAAGGCATTCACTAAAACAAAATATGAACGTTTCACTTCCTATATATAAGAGCTTGGCAACCACTTATTAACTTACTTCTCCCTGGCGGCGGTGATGCATTCCTTATCCAGGCCAGATTGTTTCAGCACCTGCATGAGAGTTTCTCTGGAGGAATTTTTGTAAACAGTTCCTAGGAAATTGCAGAGGTATGGTCTGTTGGAGGTGATTAGTTGAGCATTAGGCCTGATCATAGGAAACTGCCTGTATCTGCACAGAGACAGGCAAAACAGAACAACATGTTAGACAGTGTTATTCAAAAACAACCTGCTAACAGTTCAATGTACTGCTACTGAGCACTAATGATGCACACAAACACACACACACACACACACACACACACACACGTAGGACTACTAAGAAAAGACATACGTGGCAACACCGAGAGGCCATTGGAAGACATCCTTGTCGTTGACCCACGGGCTGTCGTACACCAGAAACATCAGATCCACAAAGCCACCGTTTCTCTTCAAGTATGGGCTGATCCAGTTGTTGTTGCAATGCTCATTGCCCAGCAGGACCACTGCCACGTGTGACACTGTGTGGGACTGCACCATAGCTTGAACATGTTCCAGCCACCGTGTGGAGTAAGACACCTTCTGCTGCTCCCGGCCGTTCAGAACCAGAATCAGACTGTTCATGTCCTGAGGGACATGACCCTGGACCACAGCTGGACCTGTATAGAAACTAAAGATAGAGAGGCAAGAAGAGGGGCTATTATACGGTGTGGTGTACTTCATCGACTCCAAAAACTCAACTATAAGGTTGGATTTGGCAGTTTTTAAAAGCTCCCTCTTTGAATTGTTACCTGAAATCAATCTTTCCTGACTGCAGCTCTCCCTCTCTCCATTGTGCGACCTTGTCAGTCGGATTAAGGGGTCCCTCTAAAATATGTTCCCAAAGGTAAAGTCCTGAGGAGAAAAGAGTGGTTCAATGCAATTTGCAACGGGAGTTAAAATGTCAACATGTGCAGTGCCATTATGTTGTACTACTGCCAGGCTTTTACAGCTGAGCATACACCACTTAAATATAGTTTTTGTCTTCATCCATGAATGTGCGCACTCGATGTAATATAGGCTATACGTATATACCGTACTTTCATTGATGACTCAGGAAATATGGAAGTATGTAAAAAATTATCTAGACAGCAATGGGAAAGGAAACAAAATCTAAAGCTTAGCATAACTGTAATTTTTTTACTACGAAATGTTCACATTTGAAGCCTTATTTATTATTCATTATAATAAATAGAATGATGTAATTTTTTCAAAGGGACCATTCCAGTTGTATTCCCCTGTCTAAGAAAGGGAACACTTATATCAAATAAGAATGTACTATGAGTTAACCCATCAAAACAAATTTGAGATACTATTTCATATTTGGTGTTTGGTGTTGTTTCTAATATTTGCTCTTTAAAATCTGGTGGATTTTATTTGATTTACATTCTGTAATACACCAAGATAAATAATCTATGACTAAGTCTACTTTATTTATGGAAAATAAAACTTGATTCTAGACATTAACACCCACTAATTAACAATTCATAAACTTGTATTGGTGTAGAAAGTGTAATGTAATTTATTTAATACATTTCCTTAATATATTTAATTGTGAACTTAATGCATTTCAATTGTTACTGTATATTATTTTTAATGTATATTAATTTTCACCACGCACATCCATCAAATCATCTAATCTCTGTGAGGTTAAATGATGCATGCCTACATCAGGTTTGTAGTTAATTACGAAGCTTTTACATACTGTTCAGTTGTATTCATAATTTTCACACTCGGACTGTACTGTCCGTTTCTAATGTTGTATTGTTTCTGTATTTGCTGCACCTCAGTTTCAGTGAGGAACATTCTTTTCAATTGTATAAATCTATCAGAAATTATATTATATTATATTTTAATCATCTGAACTCATAAAAATGTTATTACTACACTAAACTGATACTTTGGCCATGTGCCAAAGTATCAATCAAGTCATCAATCAGAAGACTTGAAACAGCATTTTCTAATTCGATCTTATTCAACATATTAAGCCCCTTATGAGAAAACATTTTTCTGTACTTGTCATAGCACACAGAAATATATTGTCACTTTGAGGTCACACTATTGTCCTTTTATACCAAAATCACAACAACGACCTTCTCTTTAGGCTGTGACAAATTAATGACAGCTTGTAATATCATGACTTACCTATGGCAGCTTTACCCCAGATTTGCACCTTGTATCTTTTGGGTTTGTTCTTGTCAATTCGAGACAGGTGCTGTTTGAAAGCCTCTCTCTTTTTGTTCAGAGCAGAGTTGTACTCCACTTGCTCATCCTCCCACGGATTCCAATCATCGGCTAGAAATGGAGCAGCACCGCCATCTCTCACACCACCTGCAAACACATCACACCATTCCCATTCAGTTTACGGGCAGGGGTTTCCTTAACATTAAAAAAAAAAGTCCTTAACTGTAAATTTATGGAAATTTTAGGCAGCTTATTTGCAATACAGGTTTTACAACGGTGGTGTTAAACGTAAAATTACCCGAGGGTGCTCCGGTCTCTTTCTTCACTACCCTGTGAACACGGGATATTACTTTGGTGCTGAAGAAAACATTGTATGCAGCGTAGAGTGAAAATGCCACATACGCAAAAATAATTAAAAGAAATAGCTTTCTTTTTGGTATTTTCATTTTTCTTTCCTTTTTTCTCTCAGGTTACCATTGTGCAGCTCGTCTCCAGATTTTATGGGAGGACCCTTGTTTACATCACGAGGACCCCTGAATACTGCCCACTTTGAGAAACGCCTGTACCAAATTCGCCTTTATTTTAAAAGTATGTCTGGTTTCCACCATTGTTGATTTAAAAAATACCATACCGACACAGAATATATCAACTGTAATTTTGGTATGAACTGACAACAATAAAGCTGAATAATAACGTGATTTGTTAGAAAAAATGACAGGGACACTTCGGTCAGACCAACGCGGAACGTTGTGCAGGTGGATTGTGTTTCTGGTAAGGCAGACCAGAGAAGAGCACGGAAGATTTAGTATACGCAAGGTCGTACCCGTTTCTCCAGGTGGAGTGGTTTTTTATTTTGGGCAAAAATGATGTCCATGGCCGCTCGTCCCGGGGTTCTATCCCCGTACTTGCAGGCAACAAAACACGCAGTTAAAAGCCTGCTGTGCCCTGGAGCTAAGGAGTTGGTGCCTGCTGCTGGTAAGGGCGAGGACGGACGTGTGGCTAGTAACATTAGCCAGAGTTGGTATTGCACTGCGTAATGTAACGATAAACAGTACATAGTATAGTGTAGTATAGTGGCAGTTGACTGATAATGTAACATTTCCATATAAGACAACGTGTACATTTTAGTTTTCTTCATTTTTACTGTTCTTATCTACAAACTGACAGTACTGTTATCAACTTGATGAGGCTAGCAGGACGTAGCCGAGGTGTTGTAACTGAAATCTGACCCGAGAGAGGGCCATCAATGGATAAAAGAAAAACAACTCAGATCTAAACACTATATCGCACCAGTTTTTGCTTTGACATCGATCTTAATGTAAGACCTTTTATAAATATGTTTTTATATAACATACATAACATCTGGCTTACCAAACCACGGTCAAACAGGTTTGCGTTGGCGTGCCAGTACAAGTGAGGCCAGCTGAGGTCAAAGACTATGATGTACTATAGTTAAAGTGCGGAAGAAATTACTGTAAGAAAGTCTAATCATTCTTCAACTCAAGATTATTTAATCGTCAGTCATTTTGATAATCTAGTTATTGTGTAATTTTCTAAAAGCTGAAGAAAAGCAGATTGAGCTCTAATGCTAATATTTTTTGGTAGCATAACAGCTGACAGTATCAAGATTAGTGGATCTAAAGCTGATGTGATGTGTTTGTATTATGTGTGCAAAACTTTGATTTTGACTGCTATGATGTTTTTAAAAATGGCTTCTCTGGTATAAGTAGTCAATTATAATCAATATTTACACGTACAGTATACAAATTAGTATTGATTTCAATCCAAAATTTGAATTTCTAAAATTTCTTTACCATGCATTTAGTGAAATCCTCTTATTTCCAAGGTCACATAAATGCACCACAAATCATTTCATCTGTATTTTTTAAACATTATTAGAGATCTATGATTAATTAAGCCTTGAAAAGGACAAATGTCTCCAGTGTGATTATGTTGAAAATTCAAAAATGAAATCCAATAATTTGAAGGAGAAATGTGGTAATTAAATGTTATAAATCCTGACATTGAAAGAATGACAGAATAGAATTAGTTAAATGTTTCTGTAAGATACTGTGTAGTTCACAATCTATTTTTATTTTCCCGTCTGCTGCGTTTGTCTCTAAACACTTCTTCTTTTGTCTCATTTCAAGCTCCTGCCACAGTCCGCCTCGCCCACACAGACATCAAGATCCCTGACTTCACAGACTACCGTCGCCCTGAGGTTGTCGACCCCAACAAGTCCTCCCAGGACAGCAGTGAGGGAAGAAGAGTTTTCTCTTACCTCATCACAGGAGCCACCACTGTTGTCGGTGTCTATGCTGCCAAGACAGTGGTCTATCAGTTCGTCTCCTCGATGAGTGCCTCAGCAGACGTCCTGGCCTTATCCAAGATCGAGATCAAGCTCGGTGACATCCCCGAAGGCAAAAACATGACCTTCAAATGGAGAGGAAAGCCCCTGTTTGTCCGTCACCGCACAGAGAAAGAAATCTCAGCAGAGGAAGCTGTGGATATCGGGGAGCTGCGTGACCCCCAGCATGACAAGGATAGAGTGGTTAACCCGCGCTGGGTCATCGTCCTTGGTGTGTGCACCCATCTGGGTTGTGTGCCCATTGCCAACGCCGGAGACTACGGAGGCTACTACTGTCCTTGCCACGGCTCCCACTACGATGCTTCAGGGAGAATAAGAAAGGGCCCTGCTCCTCTTAACCTGGAGGTTCCCTACTATGAATTTCCTGATGATGACACGGTTGTGGTGGGATAAATACTGGAGCTCTGTCTCAGTTCCTCTCTGTAAAATGTAAATTTAGATGGCTTTATTTGAGAGTTGGGAGTGGTTTGAAATGTTATAATTTCCTAATAAAGATATTTCCAACTCTATGATTGAGTTATTTTGTTGTTGATTCATTTCCATTTTTCCAAAATATTGTATTTATCTCAAACAGATTTTATTCAAACTACTTTAAGCATTTAGTATTTAGCAAATAACATCATGTAACACACAAAGTTTCCATGTTACAGTGTCTTACACAAAAATAAAGAGAAAATAGAACTTTTGTCACACAAACGTTGAGGCAAGAAGATGCTAAAAACAGGAGAATGCTTTATGTAACGCAGAGACAAAAATGCAGAACCAATCTAAAACCACAACAGGCGAGTGAAACAACATTTTTTTTTTTTTTTTTTTTTTAAAAAGCTTCAGTGCAAACAATATCACGTTTCGCCAGCCTGAGTTCTGCTGTGTGGGGGTTTTTTTTCACAGCATTTGTTTATCAATTAAGGCATGATAAATATGTGAAATTTAAAAAAAGAAATGTTGTCGTGTAGACACGTTTCCACCTCTAATAGAAAAACTTCCACAGGGATTTTTATTCAACACACAAAATATAGTTGTTAATCATTAATGGTTCAAGAACACCTTGAGTGTTTATCCAATGTCAGCCGTGTTGTGGTATCTTGAGGGGGTGTTGGGCTACATTCAGGCCCATACGGGGCTATTAAAGATGCAGTTGGGGTCAAAGCCTTAAGTCATACACAAAACAAGCTAACATATTGGTAAAACATCTCTTAGTTCCATTTTTAAGACTGGCCAGATAGGATAGCTTTCTGTTTTTCTATCCTTTTTTTCATGGGCTGGATGGAGCCTTTCTCATGGTTACATAAAGTTCAGTTGTTGCAAAGCTCATTAACACATGAATTACAAGAAACCATGAAGTCTTTTTTCCTTTTAATAGGTTTATGTCAGAAAAGATGACAATTTTAAACCAGTAATGGCAGTAGCAAGTAGTGTCTCAGAGACAGCAAGTAAGATTAAGCATTTGTGTTCTGTATTTCACATTTTTAATCCAGAGGAATAAAGTGTGCCATGTAAAACTCTATAAACTAGTGAAACACAAACTTATTTTTATTGATGCAATAATTTAAAGCCACAAAGAGCTTGATTTGAATCAGTGATGGCAATACAATATACTGTACACAGATGCTGGTAAACTCTCTACTCTTTAACTTCATAATTTACTGTGTACATAGTACCTGAACTGTTCGTTCAAGCCTCAATTCAGAATAACTTTGAAAGTCAGACATGATTATCAGTGCCATCACAGGCTTAATGAATGAATTACTCCTTCAAGTGCACTTCCAATAATAAATTAATCAAGTTATAGAGCTGTTTTCATTCATAGTAATGCTTTGAGCTCATATTGACCAGTGTAACCTGTTACCAGGACTGTGATGGTGTCTGAGTCATTTCACAATATATGAGGAGTCCCTTCAGCTTCACTAAAACAGCTCACATTCTTCTCAAAGACCCCATCCTCATGAGCACACGGGCCCCTGTGTCAGCTTATTCAGTCAGTTTCTCCACCAACACTAGTCCACATAGTGCACCTCTCCCTGGAGCTCCTTAGTGATGTACCCAAGCAGGGCACCTGTGAGCTGCTGCTTCAGTGTGGCATTGCCCATTACTAGAGCGGTGAGCTGAGCCAAATCAGTCCACTGGATGTCTCCCATGATGGCAACAAGATCATTGTAAAGCTTCTGCTGCTGCTGGGGAGTGAGCTCCATTATGATCTGAGGCAGCGGTTTGAATTGTCCACTCGTCAGCCAGCAGCCCAGAAGGCCTCCTACAGCACCACCTACAGGGGAGGAGGGTTTAAGCAACAGTATTGATTGGTCCTACAGAGTAATATATATTTGCAATAAAGCATGTGATTCTGTACATACTGTACATTATAGTTTGAGGTGAAGTAGAGAAAAAAGAGTTGAGGTATGTCATTTTTGAACTTACCGACTGCAATACCAAGAGGACCCCCAACCAGCCCTCCAGCGAAGGCCAGGCCCCCGGCTGCTGCTGCTCCCTTCCCTGAGCCTTTCACTGTGGTCTGGATTTGCTGATTGGCAGATAACTCACAACACAGCTTCATGACATCATCAATTCGATTACACATACTGTGGATCACATTTATGGTTTAAGGACACTTGGCAGAAATTGTAACTAAAAGCTACATAACAATCTGAGAGTAACCATAGGTGAAGACATCAGGGAAACTCTGTCAGATAAAATAGTTTGAGTACAAGTACTAGTTGTTAGCTGTTCACAAATCAACAAGTTACAACAATCACATAAGATGGAGGACTGAACAAAGTCCTACTGAGCCCCTTAAGTCCCTGAAGGTGACATTTGTATCTTGTGCTATAAAGATAACAACATGCTATCATTAAGAGGGCTTGTTGCTCAAATTCCCTCCCTTTAACTCAGTGGAAATATACTAAAGTATCTGCTACTATTGTTTATTAGTCTACAATGGACACAAATTATATTAAAGAATCAATCTCAGGTCTTTTATAGCTACTGAACAGTCTTCAAACCAACAAGTTATCATCTTATGTATGTTATAACAAGGAATCAATAATCATTTCTGCGCACAAGATCAAAAATATCGTTTGAGGACTTCAGATTCTTCATGTGGTCCTGCATGTATTTAATATTGTGGCACACAGTCGTCCTCTATGACATTTATCTACAGATATTAATAGTGCAATAGATATGATTGCATCAGAAAGCATCATAACACATAAGCTAACGTTACACAGCGTTATCATTGGTGTTATCTAGCTGCCGCCCATTTCTACCACATATTACCCGTTCAAAACGAGGCAGAGCCCGCTGTTAAACGTCAGTAACATACCTGTCTGGGTCATGAAATCCTCATAAATAGTCTTCGTGGGATTGTAATCGTTATTATGATGTCGACTGTTCGCTGCTTCAGCCGGTTGCTGCTGATTTCTGAGCTTGTATGACTCTGACCGCAATGCCTCATGGTAGCGAAACAAAATGCTGCGTTCAGGGACATTCGGCCAATCCCCGATTTCCTTGCTTGCTGTTCTAAACAGCAACCAATAGGTATTAAACACAGCCAACATAGTTTTAGGATAGTGCAATCATTTATAGGTCATGAGACAGGTAGTCATGTAAAATGGTCGTCACATGATTTCATGTTTTTTTAACCGTTTTTGACACGAAGTATAATAATATTTATGTATGGTTTGTGCTTATGTAGGCTATATATTTGCAGTGTAGGCTATGTCATGTATAATGTGTACACAGATATACCTAATAAAATATTTTATCGTTAGTATTTTAGTTGTATCTTTTCAGTTTTCTGTTATTTCCAGTTTCCTTTTAGCTTTAAGCTCATCTCTGGAATAGGGCCGGAAAAATGAATCACAAAATAATCGAAATTGCAATATGACTAAGTGCAATATCCAAATTGCACGATTTGTTAGTTTATCAAGGTAAAACGTGTCACAGAATGGTGGTTTTAATGACATTTTGTTGTGCTGCAGAGATGCTCTGGCCTACGAAGCTTGTTCTCCAGATGTAATAAAACATGTTTGTTTGGCAGAGACCGGTAGAAATGCCACATCATCATGATTTTACTACTTTTTCCATGATGATGAAAATTGTGATGTGAGATTGTGATATCACTTTTTGACCATATGGTGCAGCCCTACTCTGGAAGGCCTAAAGTGCATTTCACTTCAAATTGTACTGTATGCTCTGTGTATGTGACAAATAAAGAACCTTGAACCTTGAAGTACAGGATAAGGATAACATTGTTCTTCTAGTAGAACAGCAACAAATGAAATCTACTTTATCTGTTAATGAATTGATTTTTATGTGAAGTGTGTTTTCTCGGGAGATTTCTTTTTGCTGATGAGCTTACCAACTTGGCTACTATACTTAAAGTGTTTGTTTTCAGGAAGTAAATTAAGAATTTTTGATACATTCTTGAATATATGTTAAAATGATCAAATTAAGGACAACTCTGTTAATTAAAAGCTTTATGAATAAACAGCTTTATGATCATTTTTAGAAATAGCTTATTTACGTTCACTCAAAATTGTGTTGTTTCTGTAAACACATTGTTGGGTTGATTATGCTGGCTCAGTTTACAAAAATAAATTCACACAGTTGCGTCACACACAGGTATTATCCCGACAGTTTCAGGGTAGCACTTCAACTGTGATAGGGGCTTAACTCAAGTAGGCTACATGCAATTTAGAGGTACTTGTACTTTATTTCAGTATTTCTATTACAATATTTCCCTCATATGCAATTGAATAGAAGAAAAAAGTGGCATGAAAACAAAAGACTTAAGAAAAGTACAGCTACCTCAAATTGGTACTTGAGTAAATGTTGCTACTTACTGTAGTTACAGTCCGTCACTGCTTATGTTGATGATGATGATGAATTTAATTGAAAAAATGTTTAATCAAAATCAAAATAAATGTGTTTTTCTCCACCAGAATTATATTGGCTTTGAAAGCAGTCATGTTGGAACATAATATTTTCTATTATAGATATTTATATAAAATATAGTTAAATAATGAAAAGGTAAAAAAATGAGCTGACAATTTCAGACATTTTATGGTGGCTGATCATGTTCCTGCTCCCCAGAGGGTGAACTATTTAATGACCACATGATGTTTACTGTAGCGCCCCATCAGTACTGAAGAACTGATTAATATAATCAGGACAAAAGTGTTTTAATATTGGTGGCCTTAAAAATACATATGATTTTTATCATAATACAACTCCAGACTGGAGTCTTTATTTTCTGTGGATATAACCACACAGAAGAGACTCCTCCAAATGGATGATGCCATTGCTGTGTCAGTGATAGATTTCTCCCACGTTCAGGAGTAGCTCGTCAGTCTTTGAGTGTCATCACATTGTACTTTATGTCACAGGTATTTGGAAATTTTGGAGTTCTGAATTGTCTGAAATGTGCAATAAGCAGGGCTCGTCCGGGATTTGAACCCGGGACCTCTCGCACCCTAAGCGAGAATCATACCCCTAGACCAACGAGCCTTCTGTCTATAGGAAAACAGAGGGCTTAGATTTCGTCCCCTGTACTTTCCAACTCTGTAGCAAGGTTCCAAACTAGTGATGTGGCAGCTTGAAGACCCATATCTTCTCTGGCCAAAGAGCGCCCTCTGCTGTACAATATTTTTATAACCCATTCAGCACTTTTCCTCTTAAATCTTCACAGCATTCTCCAGTACAGCTGTGCCTCATCTTTGGAGATGTGACATTAGACTTTTCAACGTTCCCACATATGAATGACAAGTCTACAGAATAAAGTTTAATACATTCCTCAGTGTTGGTATTTCTTTCTGGGTATCTGTATTAAAACTGAGTATTACAAGGGGCCATATTCAGTCATTACTCTGACCTTAAAATCTGGATAAAAATCAGGAGCTCCCACAATCCCTTTTTAACAAGCATGCCTGACTGTGGTAATTATTAGGTTATGTTGAACCGCTGGTGCCAGTAGCAGTGTGCAGGCTGCAGCAGTTGTTTGTCCTTCTCTGTCTGCTGCAGCTACATGTTTTTGCGTGTACAGTAATAATCAGTCTAATCTAGTCTATAACTGTCCAGATGCACTCTGGACATTTTTGGAGAAGCCTCCAACAGCTGCTGGAGAAGGACCTTCTAATGTGCCATCTACACCACTCACTGAAGCATGTAAGTTCAGAAAAGGATTTGTGGTCTCTGCTATATTATTATTATTATTTTATTGTTGTTGTTATTTGTATTATGACTGAATGTTACAGTTAAACCTTGTTACTAATTAAATGCAGGTCTTAGTCAAATTAAATAAAGCTTATTTGTACAGTTTCGACTTTATATGAAGTAGAATGACACAACAGACTCACTGCAGTGGTGTAACAGTATGGATGTAATGTATGTTTAAATACAGCTGCAGGCCGGGCAACAAGCAGCAGCACCACCACCACATCCAGCACGCCACCTACCTCCAGTGAAACGCAGCCTGAAGCAGGTGAGTTCTGTTAATGTGGGCATTGTCTATTATTGTTTTATTGTTTTATTCAGTGTTTTTGTTTGAGAAGTAATTTAACTGTCGATGATGTTTCCGATGGCTGTTGTCCATATATTGTGGTGGCGGGCTTCCAAATCCTAATCTCGCCTAGGACACCAAAATGGCTAGAGCCGGCCCTGTGTGGCTGGATCACAGTTACAGTACAAGAATTACAAGCTGCTAACATCCCAAAAACATGACAACTTGAGGGCTCTCGACATTAGTGTGCCCTTTTTAAAAATAAATAGAGAATGAATACATTCCTAAGCTCTGTTCCATTGAAGTTAAGGAACGACCCACAGTACTGACATGCCGTTACAATAGGACAAAAGAGAGGAAATTAAATTACTTTACACTGAATATGGAATTGTTGTGAGAGTGTGTGATCACGTTGATGTTTGAAAGCAGGTCGTGTACTGTGTTTTTTTTCTCTATGATGGACACATATAAAAGTACTGATTAGTTCAGCTTCAAATACTAAACCTGAAACCAACACTGAGGAAATACTGAATACTAATGATATTACTGAGCCTAACGAAAGTCATCAGGCAGTTTTCTAAAATTCAACCTATTGGCAGCAGCTCAGGGTGTAGAATATAGAATATAAAGTATAGTTGGATGAATAATCTCTGGATTACAAAATAATTAATATTATATGCAGAAAGATAACCTTGAAGTATTAAATTAGTGATACTATATAGCTAAACAGGTTTAGCATACTGTATTTGTCTCCGTTGAAATGAAATAAAACAAAAATAATTTATTACACATCGATGCAAATGAGCCTATGCAGCAAGCTGAAAAAGCTACATTTTATACATAACATGCAATAATGATGAATACATGTCAAAAATGCACTGCAGCTCATTTGAAAATACAAAAAGTCATATAATATGCAGTATGAAGAACTAAATCAGACCTGCTCTTGTGGCACAGCAGTTTGTAGGTCATGAGTCTTGTGTTGTGCTGCAAAGCAGAGCTGGTTTACGTTAAAACTCTTTAAAACTGAATAGTTACCCCAACATTTACTTGAATCTAAAGACACTGGTCAGAAAAAGAAAAATAACTTTAGTCTGCTTGAAGCAGACTGCTAGAAGCGGTATCACGGTGGATTAAGTCACTTTTTTCATCGAAACATCCCAACAATTACTAAAACATCACGCTGATTTAATAACTTCAACAAATACACAACAGAGTGCCATTAATTCATTACACTGTTGAAATAATATTGAATGATTACATTTACATAAGTAAACTAATATATGATCAAAAGATAAGAAAGACATTTTACACATACACAGTCTTAATCATTTGGAAACATTAAGTTGTCGAGCTTGTTTCTCTTAGTTTATGACAACAGTCAACATATTTTGCAGCAAATACTGCAAACTGACTTTTCTCCCCATGGAGAGAAAAAGGGAAATGTGACTTGTTCGGTTTATAAATATGCATTCAGTGTATACTACACAATCCATTTATATTTCTCTCTCAAACATGTTGTAATCTTGTAGAACTCTTAATTTGTAGGGATGTAGAGTCTACTAGTCTCAATCATGTTGAGACGACTCAAAGAAGTTCTGTCACAGTTCAGCTCTGCCTCACCACTCTGCACCTGCCTGCTTCAATCTGCCAATCAGACACACCCCTCTCATCAAGCCAACTCCACTCACCTGTGCTCTCTGCTCTGCTCTGGCTGCATTTAAGCTCCAGCTCCACTCTCACTCATTGCCAGATTGTTCTAGATGCTTGCACCAGACTCTCCAGCGATTTTCTGCCTGATCTCCCGGTTCCGACCCTGCTTGCCTCTGACTATCCTGCCTGACCGATCTCCTGGATATTACCTCAGCCTTCTGTCTTCGACCACGAGTTTCGCCTATCCCCTCTTGGTTACACACCTGCTCGGCTCTGCGGCTACACAGCCCACCACTGGACCTGTCTGCCTGCTAGGTAATCCACCTGTTGCCGGCTTTGCCTTCAGTCAGCAACACCAGACTCACTCCTTCACTGATCTCGCAGATCACTGTGAGCAAAGACTTTTCTCCTCATCACTGTATATACTGTTTAAGACTCCGGTGATAAATAAAAGTCATTACCGACTGATATCCTGTCTGCCTGTGCTGCTTTTGGGTCCTCACCATACCCGTGACAAGTTCTGTTTGAAAGCCCCACCTCCTGAAAACAGGCCCTTCACAGACGATGCCATTTTCTCTCTTGTGTCAGAGGATTTGGTGTGGACCTCCAGGACTTTCTACACAGTGAAGGTAATCAACACTTATCAAATCAGTAAAAGTTAGAGATGGTCTATTAATATGCATTATTCTTACGAAGTCATCACCCAGTTTATCTGCCAGTAAGCAACTCGAGCCAGTTAATGTTAATGCAAGTGTTAGCTAGCTACTAGTCAAGCTAACATTAGCCCTTCATTTAAAAACTTAGCTGTAACGTGTGTTTCCTTAAATGTGTGTAAAAGACGTGCTGTTGGACTTTATGTAACAGTCTCACACTACTTGTTTTCTCTTCTTTTGATTTATGACTGCATTTTAAGGCAGCTGATAATTACTTATAGCTATTTTTGACCTAGACCTATAATAAAATTAATGATCGAACCAAACTTCATGAATGTGTTTCGTGACAAAGTAGTTTGTGTTCCTCTCATTCCATCACAGAAAAATGAGAGTTGTAGAAATCATTGGACTGCCATCATATACATGTTCTATTTCTACAATAGTATACAAGAACATATACTGCATAATACATACACATAATATTGTATTATATAAATACATATAAACATATGAATACACATACAATATACACAATATTTCCTCCATTTCTCTAAAATAAATGATTGGACTACCTGATAAGACAGGTATTATTGGTTAAGACTATTTTTAAACTTTTCACTTTAATGCTTTAGTTCAAATTGAGGACAGTAGGAGGCATCAAGACATCTATAAATACATCAATACATGCTGCCCGGAAATAGGAATGAGTGTTGACGAAACACTAACACCTCAAAAACAGCTTTTTGTGGAGTTGTAGCTACCATAGCCTATTCATATTTACTAGAAGTAGCACCCTGACATATTGTGTGTTTGTGTTGTTGTTTTGTTTGTTTACCTTGTATATGGAATATTTTCCCATTGATGAACCACTGCAGTTATTGGCTTAAAAGCCTGCTGTCATTTCTGACACTCAATGTGTACTGAGCGTTGGCTCTTGTCTCTGTCTCATGTATCAAGTTATTAATTACAGCAATTATGTTAAACACAGCTTTATGTATTCTGTAGTTACAAATTAGTACTTAACTGAAAAATAAGATCATTTTGAAAAAACTAAAAAATAAGCCAGTGTGATGCAACAAAGGTTTTTGGTGTATTTACCATGTAATTGCATAAAATGAATCATATTGAGCTGATTAAAGTTTAAAATGATTTACTGAAATGATGGCAACAATCTTATCTATCTATACATCAATATATACATCTATCTATACATCAATCTATACATTTATCTTAACATCTATCTATACATACATCTATAAATACACCATAACATACATCGTAATATCAGTCTATACAATTATCTTTACATACATCTATACATCTATCTATACATCTATCTATACACACATCTATACATATATCTATACATCTATCTATATATACTCATCGTAACATACATCGTAACACCAATCTATACAATTATCTTTACATTCATCTTTACATACATCTATACATCTATCTATACATACATCTATCTATACATACATCTATACATCTATCTATACATACATCTATACATACATACATCTATAAATACATCTATACATACATCTATACATCTATCTATACATACATCTATACATCTATCTATACAAACATCTATACATCTATCTATACATACATCTATAAATACATCTATACATACATCTATACATCTATCTATACATACATCTATAAATACATCTATACATCTATCTATACATACATCTATAAATACATCTATACATCTATCTTAACAGCAATCTATACAATTATCTTTACATTCATCTTTACATACATCTATACATCTATCTTTACATACATCTATACATACATCTATACATGCATCTATAAATACATTTATACATACATCTATAAATACATCTATATTGTAGATCTATCTTACATCTTAACATCTATCTTAACATCTATCCTAACATCTTAACATCTATCCTAACATCTTAACATCTATCTTAACATCTTAACATCTATCCTAACATCTTAACATCTATCTTAACATATATCTTAACATCCTAACATCTATCCTAACATCTTAACATCTATCTTAACATCTATCCTAACATCTTAACATCTATCTTAACATCTATCTTAACAGCTTAACATCTATCTTAACATCTTAACATCTATCCTAACATCTTAACATCTATCTTAACATCTTAACATCTATCTTAACATCTATCTTAACATCTTAACATCTATCTGTACATCTGCATGACATCCCAGAAGTCCACAGGGAGGAGAAGAGGGCAGCTGAGGCTCTGCACTGGATGGACTTGGTGGAGGATCAAGCTG
This sequence comes from Pagrus major, assembly GCF_040436345.1. NCBI lineage: Eukaryota > Metazoa > Chordata > Actinopteri > Spariformes > Sparidae > Pagrus > Pagrus major. Next base: position 29,814,562 of record NC_133222.1, on the reverse strand, counting down.
CTCCATCACTGGGTGATGCTCCACATCCTCTGATTGGCTGGACTCTGTGTGAGTCCTGCAGAGGAGGACAGAGATGTGACTGCTGTTTCTAGAACATGCAGCCAGGAGGCAGTACTAACATTGTACTTCTGTGGCAGTTGATATATGTCACTCACATGCACGGTCACTGGAGTCCGTGTGCGGCAGCTGCACCACGGCTGTCCGCTGATGTGGCTCCGGGACCGGGACTGGTGGATGCCACCGGAGACACACACGACCTCTTAGACGCTGCGACACCAACAAACAGAAACACAGATCAGTCTTCTAAAACTTTAAAAGCACTTTGAAAATAAGATAGCTCTTATCTTGATCTGAATATTAATATTGGATCAAATGACATACATTTGAGAAAGTCACAACCTTTTGTAAAGATGCACAATTCAGTCTCCAGAACACTGTTTAAAGCTAGAAAGGTTTACAAAGTAAAACAGTATGAAATTGTGTTGTCCTTTAAGGTCACTTTGTCTATTCAGTCATAAAAAAAGTTTTTTTATTTAGTTTGTTTAGGCATAAAAAAAAACAGTCAATGAAGATCTTTCTCTTCTGATTAAAAATAGTAACCCTTTAAAGATCCTGTACCAGGAACCATTGTACCTCAGTGTTATTGTTCACAGTGGGGAAGTTGTTTTGGGCCATTAAAATTAAATCTAATAAAATGTCATCTGTAATGATCCTGAACTTTGTATTCATGTAAATGTTCATTGCCGCTCCAAAGTGATGAACTACTTGAACTAAATCCCTTGTTATACATTTCCTTGTTTGAAAAAATAATGTAGTTTAACAATCAAACCTCTTCTAGTTTTCATCGTATTTCACATGACAGTCCTCACCTTTAGGAGCTTTTCTGCTGTCCCTCTTCCTCTTTTTTACACAATACCAAGCACGTCTCTACACTTTCCCTCTGACATCAGCCAATAAAGACTGTTTGCAGTGACTCTTGTCCAGTGATTTATGTGGTGATGTAAACATGTACGAGTTGTGTGTAAGCAGTGTGTATTTACATAGTTTTGGCTGACAGACCAGCCGGGGTGTCTCTGGGCGTGGAGCTCTCTCTCTTTCGACCTGTCGGTAGTCTATGGCCTGCTCCTCCGCTGACAGTGACTTCCACTGTGGACAGACGGACAACGCACAGTTCATTAGCACACACGTAAAAAGTAACCTTGTCTGCGCTGCACTGCACATTTGATACATTTTGATCAAGTGTGCAAAGCAAACTTACTTTGAGTTGGAGGTGCTTGGCTGAGGAGCAGCAGGGACAGCAGGAGGAGGGAAAACTCCAGCTGGAAGAGCGAATAACAGCTCTACATTCCTACACAGGTAAGAAGTCAGATACACACATGATTAAAAGAAAGAAGAAGAACAGTAGAAAGAGTGTGTGTGTGTGTGTGTGTGTGTGTGTGTGTGTGTGTGTGTGTGTGTGTGTGTGTGTGTGTGTGTGTGTGTGTGTGTGTGTGTGATGATGATGAAAACTGAAGCTGATACGGCAGGAACTGTGGAGACAGAGAGAGAGAGAGAGAGAAACATTTAATAAACCCGTGACACGCTTCCTCCATACATGAAGACACAGAAGAATACAGACATTACATTTAGGAAAACAAAGTCATCTCACAATAAAATGAACATTTTTCCTGCCTTCTTTTGCCACAAAGCACCGACCATTGACAAATAATGTATCAATACAGACACTGACCTACTTCTAATGACATCTTTGCCTAACATCTACTTAGTATCTCACCTGTGCCTGGATGTAAGCGTCTTGCAGACATCCACCACGTCCTCAGATCGGACTGTGTGCATGGCACAGGCTCAGGCTGGGTGTTCAGTTCCAGCACAGCAGGGTCGGGAGGAGGAGGTGAAGGGATGGGTTGGTTGCCCAGTAAGTCAATATGGCGTCCTGGAGAATGGAGGACATCTCCTCCCAACCGATCCCTGACTAAACACGGTCAGCGTCTGGGGTCATCTGCTCCATCTTGGCAGCAGGGATGATTGTCAGTGGAGTTTCTGGTCACACACATTGTAAAGAAGCTGCTTTTGAGACCAGGACTTACATATATTATATTCACTTAGGGATATATTGTACTTCACTGCATTTATAACACAGCAGATATAGACAAAATGTATGACTGGTTAAGAAAAAAGTGACGATTTGTTACAGATTCAACTACTTAACATACGTGACAGGACACTGATCAAATGATGAATCATCACTAACTAACAAAGCGCCACATATAGGACTCACATCCCACACACACACACTTACTTTGGGTAGTCTTTGGAGATAAATGGACGAGTGGGGACTTCACGGGGAGTGATCCTCTCATCTTCATCCATCTTCAGCAAGGCCTTCAAACATCCCTAATCCTCCTCAACACAGGGGCAACATGAACAGAAGGTCTTCCTCATCCAGGAGAAGACGCGTCTGAAGCGATTCTTCTTCTTCTTCTGATGCTTCTTCTTTGCCCCCATGTTTTCTGAAAGTCAAAGGACATTAAAGACCTCAGCCGTACTCCAAAATGCACAACAGTTCAGACACAAGTGGAGGTGACTGTTACTTACCACATGAGCCTGAGTCCTCACATATGGAGGACTTCATGCTACTTTCAGTGTTGGTCACTGAGGACCCTGACGTCTCGTTCAGGCCAGACTGAAGACTGAAAACACCACAAAAAGTTAGTTAGTGTTATTCCTGTTATTGTCATCACATCTTAAAGCTGCAACAAGGAACCAAAACCTCCTGTAGTAAAGATCTTGATCTAGCTATCGTGTGGATTTAATGTGGAAGTGAGTGACAGACAAAGGCAACAGGTTCTGATACTATTTTTCATCATCTCACCTGACTGCACTCTCCTGGTCTTCCAGCAGCATGCTCTGGGCTGTCGCAGGCCGAACCAGGATCACGCCTGATGGTAGAAAAGTGGGAGATGGAGTGCAGTCGTCTGGTCGGACGTTAATGACGTCATCATCCGTCAGAGGAGGGGCAGCAGGCTCACAGTCAAAATCCTCACTCGAGGAAGTGAAGGCTGAACTTCCTGAGATCTTGACAATGTAAGTCCTGCCACTGAACATGAAAACACACACACAGAATTATCCTGTTATTGTCATGACATCTTCAAGAATCATGTCTCTGCTATTATTTCTGGCAGTCTGAACTATTTTCTCATGTGACTCACCTGACTTTGTTCCCCTGACCTTCCGGCAGCAGCGTGTCCTCAAGTGTCGCAGGCCGAACCAGGATCACACCTGATGGTGGAATTTCTGGAGATAGAGTGCAGTTGTCTGGTTGGATGTCGATGCTTTCATCATCCTTCAGAGGAGTGGAAGCAGGCTCTCCGAGTGCACTCTCCAGATCTTCCATCGGCTGTGTGTCCTCAGCTGCTGCAGGACAAACCCAAGTAGAATAGAAGAATAGAATAGAGTATTCTTTATTGTCACCATACACATGTACAATGAAATTGTGCTCGGCTTCCTCTTCAGGTCAATAGAAACAAATAGTGCAAAGTAAGAAAGGTAAACTATACCAAATAAAATATATAATAAAAATATGAAAACAGAATAAAAATATATAAATATATACTGTATACAGTAAAGACAGAGGTAGCAGCTTTGACAGTGGAATTGTGCAAAACAGTGGTTGTGCAAGATAGTGCAAGTATGTCACCTGCTGCTGCAGTTTCTGTGGCTGGGATTCTTCATTGTAGGGGTGGATGGAGGTCACAGCTCTGGGGTAGAAGCTGTTTCTCAGTCTGTTGGTGGTGGATTTTATTGTCCTGAACCGTCTGCCTGAAGGCAGTGGTTCGAATAGGGAGTGTCCGGGGTGTGTACAGTCCTTACAGATGCTGTTGGCTTTTTTCTTCAGCCTGGCAGCATAAACAGTGTCCAGTGTAGGAAGCTCCATCCCAATGATGCGCTGGGCTGCTTTAACCACACGGTGCAGGTTTTTGCGTTCGGCAGTCCTGCAGCTGGCATACCACACTGTTGCGCAGTTGGTCAGGACGCTCGCGATGGTACTCCTGTAAAAGTTGACTAACAGTTTCTGGGGGAGCTGGGCCTGTTTCAGCTTCCTGAGGAAAAACAGTCTCTATTGGGCCTTTTTGACAAGCTGTGAGGTGTTAGAGGTCCATGTCAGCTGCCTCGACACGTGACTCCAAGGAACTTGAGGTCGTCGACACATTCCACGTCATTACCATGTATGTGGAGGGTGAGGTGGTCCCTTCCTTTGGTTCTCCTGAAGTCAATAATCAGCTCCTTTGTCCTGGAGGTGTTAAGGACCAGGTTGCTGTCCTCACACCACCTCGCAAGACGGTTCAGCTCAAGCCTGTATGCTGTCTCCTCATTGTCTGCAATCAGGCCCACCACAGTTGTGTCGTCAGCAAATTTTATGATGGAGTTGGAGGTGTAGATGGAGGTGCAGTCATGTGTGAGTAAGAGTGGACGGTGGCGCTGTCGTAGTAAGAGCAGGGCGTCTTTTACTCAGGACTGCCGTCTTTGGTCTCATCATCTTCTTAAGGTTCATCTGGGACTTCTCTGTCTTGCGTGGAGGGGATGCTGCTGCCAAAGCTCCATTGCTTCAAAAAGACCCGGAAACACGACAGGACACTGATCAAATGATGAATCATCACTAACTAACAAAGCACCACCTACAGGACTCACATCTCACACACACACTTACTATGGGTAGCCTTTGGTGATAAATGGATGAGTGGGGACTTCACGGGGAGTGATCCTCTCATCCTCATCCATCTTCAGCATGGCCTTCAAACATCCCTAATCCTCCTCAACACAGGGGCAACATGAACAGAAGGTCTTCCTCATCCAGGAGAAGACGCGTCTGAAGCGATTCTTCTTCTTCTTCTGATGCTTCTTCTTTGCCCCCATGTTTTCTGAAAGTCAAAGGACATTAAAGACCTCAGCCGTACTCCAAAATGCACAACAGTTCAGACACAAGTGGAGGTGACTGTTACTTACCACATGAGCCTGAGTCCTCACATATGGAGGACTTCATGCTACTTTCAGTGTTGGTCACTGAGGACCCTGACGTCTCGTTCAGGCCAGACTGAAGACTGAAAACACCACAAAAAGTTAGTTAGTGTTATTCCTGTTATTGTCATCACATCTTAAAGCTGCAACAAGGAACCAAAACCTCCTGTAGTAAAGATCTTGATCTAGCTATCGTGTGGATTTGATGTGGAAGTGAGTGAGTGACAGACAAAGGCAACAGGTTCTGATACTATTTTTTCATCATCTCACCTGACTGCACTCTCCTGGTCTTCCAGCAGCATGCGCTGGGCTGTCGCAGGCCGAACCAGGATCACGCCTGATGGTAGAAAAGTGGGAGATGGAGTGCAGTCGTCTGGTCGGACGTTAATGACGTCATCATACGTCAGAGGAGGGGCAGGTGGCTCACCGAGTGCACTCTTCAGATTTTCCATCGCCTTCCATCGAACCAAAGTAAGAGTGGACGGTGGCGATGTTGTGGAGGGAGCGACGCGTCTTCTACCCCTGACTGCCGTCTTTGGTCTCATCATCTTTTTGTTCTTTTTGTCTGTCTTACGTGGAGGGGATGGCGCTGCCAAAGCCCCATTGCTACAAAAAGACACACTCACTGTTACATTGATGTCCCAGAAACACGACAGGACACTGATCAAATGATAAATCATCACTAACTGACAAAGCACCACCTACGGGACTCACATCTCACACACACACTTACTTTGGGTAGTCTTTGGTAATAAATGGATGAGTGAGGACTTCACGGGGAGTGATCCTCTCATCTGCATCCACCTTCAGCATGGCCTTCAGGAGCTCGATGCACTGCTCTCGCTCTGCGGCCTCAGCTACATTATTTTTCTCAAGACGCATCTAGTTGAGGAAACAACGGTCAAATCCACCATCATGAAAAGTCAATCGATCACAGTGACAATTAAAGTTACTTCACACTTACTTCTTTGAGATCGTCCAGTGACTGGAGCTTGTGGTCCTTGTTGGCACAGCTGAGATGACTTCTGAAATACTCAAAAGATGTCTGAAAGAAGGTTCAAAGTGTTTGTATCAATGTTCCTCAAAATCAGTCTGAATGAAAGATTAAAGGTCAGAGAAGGTTCACTGTGGTACCTTGAGCTCCCAGCTGTTGGACTCAGTCCAGTTAAAGTAATTATTTGTCCTTAGACCAGCACTGAGAAGACGGTCCTCTGGCTGACCCAGGAGATCAATGATGCTCTGCAGCTGGAGATTAAAAACAGCATTACATCAAAATATGCAAGAGGAAGCAAAGTATTGTTCTCAGGAGGGCAAAGTAATGAATCGCCATATCTCCTCGCCAGTTCTCGTCGGTTGGTTCGGTTCAAGCACGAGGAGTGAGATCGGCCAATCAGAGGCAAAGTAACATCTCCCATCGTAGCTAAGGTACAAAGTTCTTTGAACCACTAAACATCAGATTACTTCCTTCTGTCACGCTCAAAGTAAATTTAGAGCATTTTTTTCATCTGTTTGGACAAAACACCAAGATGGTTTCTCATTCCCTATTTTCTTTAAATTTCCTTTAAATTCCAGCTTTAGATTTCTCATCATACATGTGGGATGTACACTGAGCACTAATTAGAGCAAAACCACAAGCATGCGTGAAGACACACGAGTATGAGTAACTGACAGACTGTCTGAATATAGTAGGTGACTTACTATTTCATACTCAGTCCATTCATCGAACGGTAGTTTGCCGCAGATCATTAGGAACATCAGACAGCCCAGGGACCACATGTCAATGGCCTCAGAAAATGGACAGCCCAACATGATTTCTGGAGACCTGAATGTGGAGGAAAAACACAATTACACAAGATGTTTACACTGTCAGAGCAATAAATGGTAGACTACTAACTCACTCCAGTGTAATAATAAAAATAATGAACCCTACCTAAAAGCCAGTGGTTGCAGGAGCGCGCCCTGCCTGGCTTCTGATGTGAAAATGGCACCACCAAAGTCAATCAGCTTGACTCTGAAGGGTCGTGTTTGGTGATTCTCCAACATTATGTTGTGGAGGTGCACGTCACCGTGGATCACCCCGATCCTCTTCAGCGCCTCAAATGCTGTCCCCATCTGAAAGTACAAGGTCAGTAAGAATGTACCAAAGCCTAAAACTGACAGAGTGCTCAGTGCTTTGCTTTCCATCTGATGGTGCTGATGGAGTTCATACCTGCTGGATGATGGTTGTGATGTCACTCAGAAGCATAGGTGCAAAACTTGTCTTTTCCATGTAGTCGCCTAGGCTGATATCCAGCGCCTCAAACACAATTGCCTTTCCATGTTTGGTTTGTAGGCAATCGATGAACTCGACGATGTTGTGTTGTTCGAGTTTGAGGCGCTTGAACCGTCTCAGCATGGAAACCTAGAGACATACGGCAAATTTGACATGATTTGTTTTTTACAGTCAGTTGATGTGTTAATGTGTTAACGTGTGAAGTCTTAATAATGTGGTGCTTAAAACTAAAAGTGTACAGATAATAGCTATATATTTACATAGTGACGTTCGTAGATAGCTTAAAGTATCTTAATGTAAAAGGAATTGCTTGTTTGCACGAGGCACTTACTGCACCTCTGACTATACAATATCTTTTACAACATTGAACATAAATATCAACACCACCCACCTCATTGATGGTTTCCTTGTCGAAGAATTTAGGAATCTTTACAGCCACAGACTGCTTGATGTCCTTTTTCCAACATTTCAAAACTTTTCCGAAGCAGCCCTCTCCCAGAACTTCCAGGACCTCATATCCGCTGGGGAGCTGGACGGGTTTCATCTGGGAAGATGAGGTGGACTCCTTGGATACATTGGAGCCCATTTTGTCTCTCAGAATACTGAAACAAAACAGGTGAAAACAAGAAAAAGGAGAGGTTACTTTCATTCCCTTTGAAGGACCATGACAATGCTTCAGCTATTGAGTATATTTATTTTTGCTACCATCCAACGGTTTCTACCCTGTCAATGATTAGATGACACAAAACATGTTAAACCACCGCTTCAGGTCTTTACAAAGACAACCATGTATTTATTTCATCTTCCACATTTCAGTGATCATCTGATCATCTGAGGTCTGAGCAAAATCAGGGGAATTACCACTAAATGTTACTGATTTCTACAGGTATCTACAAGTAAGAGATTTCTATGAAAAACAGATAAAACCAGAATTCTGTGAGGAGGGTAATGCAGTGATAAATGTCCCAATTCAAAACCCAAAAAACAATGTCTAAACTACACCAGGGTCTTCAGAGGCAGAAAGGAAACGATACCGAATATGTTAAAGCCGAATGGGAAAAAGAACTAGACACAGAAATATTACAGGAGGCTTCGACAATAATATAACAATAATAAGTAATAAGTATTGGAGAGACAGAGATGAGTCTGATTAGGGTATTCATCGATGCATTTAAAGGTCAAATAAACAGAGAACTTATCTCCAGGATTTATTCACCTTTACAACTGGAAAGGGGCCTTTTCACAATGTATATTAAATCGAGATGGGAGATGGAAGCTAACATACAAATGACTGAAAATGAAAACATATCTGTAAGACACAGTCAAACACCTCAAGTTCAGGTATCTGGAGGGAATTCACCTGGAAAAACACCTTAAGGTTTTTCATTACTCCCAGAATAAAAAATCCTGCAGTAACAAATCCAAATATGGCCATTGCTGGAGAATGTGTGGTAACATGTCTGCAGGTCACTATCAAAATTTTTGGAAGTGTCCTAATATCTCTGCCTACTGGACAGATGTAGTAACAGAGATCAGATCTATAAGCGGCCAGATATTCACTACAAATACTACTAGCAGCTAGTAAAAAAGCAATAACCAGGAAATGGCGAAGTAAAGAGTCTCCAACAATCATTGAATGGACAGAAATAGTTCAAGAAATGTACATATATATTTATAATATATATATATGTAATATATGAATCAGAAGATCCCTTTCATGGGTTTCAAGGACTAACAGGAACATTGAAATGTAACTTAATCTTTAATTTTCTCCTTTCAGTTTTTTATTGCAAAGCATTTCATTATACCCACAATGACCCTTGTCATTTGTTTGTTGTAATACAAAAACAAAATACACAATTAAAATAAAGTATAAAAATAGAAATATTACAGGGTTCAATGTGGGAAACACAGCACTCAACCACATGCTCCAAGAGGTGTAGACAATTTGTCTGGACAAATTTGATAGGCTTCTTCATCTCGCCTCACATTACAAGTAAATGATCTCAGTCACAACAGCAGTGTTGGAGACTGTGCGGACACATCACTCCAACATCTTCTGGACATGTGCAAACATTTTGGAGAAACATGTTCAGCTCTAAAAATATGAAATACCTGTGGATGTTCACCGCCATGTTTCTACATTAGCCTAGACCAGTCGAACCACACACTGACTCTACAGAGGGACTTTCATGTTTTTAGCGGCCACCATAAGGGAGGGTGAGACGAGGGGTCTTCAGTTGGTTATAATCTGCAACCTCACCACTAGATGGCACTAAATCCAACACCTGGACCTTTAAAACAACACAAAGTGGAGCTTTTTCCTCCTTTTGAGCCGAGCCGTGACAACAAACTCAGACAAACGAGATGCTCTGATGTGATTCAGATTTGATTCAGTGACTGACAGACATGCCTCTGTTTCCACTCTAAAACCACTGGACTGGTTTATCACTCTGCACTCAGATTCATGACTGGTGACAGCTACTCCACCCATCATTGCACTTTATATGAAAAGACTGGATGGGCACCTTTATCCACGAGACGAGACATGCACTGGTTCACTTTCATTTATAAAGTCTTGAAAGGCAACAGCCATCATACATCAGCACTTTATTAAATTGGTCTCATAATAACTTTTCAACACGTTCAAGTGATTACTTTATGCTCAACATTCCCCGGATTAACACTGAATTCGGTAAAAATGCTTTCAGTTACTCTGCTGCATCGTCCTGGAACACTTTACAACAGACACTCAAACTCAACACAATCGTTTCCATGGACCAATTTTGAAAAAATGCGTTCCAGCTACTCTGCTTTTGAATGTAACTGTTTTTAACAATGTTTGTTTTTGTTGTTGTTTGTCTCATGGTTCCCCTGTGCTCTCGACTCACGTTCCATCATCTCTGTGGCTGCGCACGAGACAAAAACGTTGTTTATTTTGGCATTTTTCAAAAAAAAGGCCCAGTCACCATCTTTTCCTCTAAATTTTCAACATTAAATATGTAAAAATGGATGCCCTCAACAATAATAACAGTATTTAAACATCACTACACAACCGTGAACACATTCCTCACATGTCGCGGGACTTTCAGCACATTCTTATCATCTCAAAATCACTTTCTACTGCGAAAACGTCAAGTGTCACCCAAAACTGACTTTTCATGAAAGGCTAGCTAAAATGCTATCATTATCCTATCTGTAAATTCAACAATTTACCATGAGTACATTGTCAACTGAAACCCATTTCTAGGCCTTTAAGAAGAAGGTGGAGTCCTGTCCTGTGACATCAACATAAATATGTTTCAGTGGTTTTTATTATGTAGGAAGGAAAATAGCATTTCAATTCAATTCAAACCTTTATTTAAGCCTCAGATAACTGAGGTGTTCCTCATTTTGACTGAGTTTAAGTCATTTGAAAAGAACATTACTAATCGCACACTGCATGCAGTGTTTTGAGATCATCGTCTTGACTTGTTCAGGGGTAGTGAGAGTATTGATATGAACACAAGGGTTATTACTATACAGTACCAGTGGACTTTTGAGTGTTTGTCTGCAGACTGAATCATCTCTAATGTATCTAACATTCTGTCACAGGTTATTTTAGCCTAGAAAAGATTCATAAGAAAAATGAAAGACAAACAAAAAGCAGAAATGAACCCCTGAATGTTCTTTAGAGTTTGCACTCAGAGTTCATGTGTTAACATGAAAGTGAAGGCTTCCTTTTTATATTGTATGAATTTATTTTATCAGTGAAGTTTTGAATTTTTGTAAAGATTCTGTCCAGTATATGATCAAGAGTATTGAACTGTATTCACTTAATAAACGGACAGAATAAATATTCAAAAAGTTCTTTGTTTGTGGTGTTTTTGATGTAAATACTTTGTTCAAATAAATGTGGCCGTCCACAACAGGAACCACACCTGAGAACGATTTAAAAATGTTGATTTGAAAAGACATTATTTACACCCTCGACGTGCGGTCGAGCTCGTGCACACTAACACTTTTATCTCAGCAGCTACAGTGAAGATTTGAGGTTAATACAGCGTGTAAATTACATCTTTTCAGGTCAGTTTGTGATCTCGGGGCTTCTGCAGACTTGGATTACACCAGACGAGCTGTACGGATACAGTTGATGTTTTACAGCTGGTTTCTGTAGATTATTTATCCCTTCATCTGAACTTTTATATAACTCACTGCTTTAAATTATATTAAGGTTTAAAGGTATGCATAATTAGGGGCATGGTCTCTTTGAGTGACAGGTAGCTAGACAGGTAGACAGGTAGGTAGACAGGTGAAGATTTTACATCTAACACCTGTGATTAACTTATAAAATATGATGCAGTGTTACAGATTTGAATACCAGTTGATTCATTTATCAGTCTATCATGTAAAGTAAGTAGGCCTATCCTCCAAGAACACAACTATTTGCCCATTGTCCTATTTATATACTGTATATCCGCCAAAACGTTTGTTGTGCACAGAACAGCTGTGCGTACCTTGATTAAAACGCATGCAGTTAACAACAGGACTTCTCCAAAATAAGCACACAATAATCTGTTCTTCTGGACGCCACTCTCATCTCTTCACAACCTTTTCAATACCAACACGTAAAGTACAAGCTCTGAGTGCTGACTGAACACAACAGTGAAAAGTCCTTCAAAAGTATGATCAACTGTGAACTTGAACTCTCTCAGACAACATATCCGGTTACACTTTAAGTTCAGTTTCAACAGTTATAGCAGCAAACTGAGCTGCACACAGAGAGACGGGCCTGGTGTGTTTACACCTGCAGCTCATCTCCTCACGTTCCATGTCTCCGTGGCGGCGCACGAGACAAAAACGTTGTTTATTTTGGCATTTTTCAAAAAAAGGCCCAGTCGCCATCTTTTCCTCTAAATTTTCAACATTAAATATGTAAAAATGGATGCCCTCAACAATAATAACAGTATTTAAACATCACTACACAACCGTGAACACATTCCTCACATGTCGCGGGACTTTCAGCACATTCTTATCATCTAAAATCACTTTCCACCGCGAAAACATCAAGTGTCACCCAAAACTGACTTTTCATGAAAGGCTAGCTAAAATGCTATCATTATCCTATCTGTAAATTCAACAATTTACCATGAGTACATTGTCAACTGAAACCCATTTCTAGGCCTTTAAGAAGATGAACAAATACATTTGGTGTGATAATAAAATGTCCCACCTACAGAGGCTCCTGACAGCAGGTTCTTCGCCACAGGGGGTCCACCAGAAACCACTTCTCCAGCAGTTAAAGGTGGTCCACGCTCTGCGGTAGTTGTCCTCCAGCAAAGTTATCCACAAGGTTTCTTAGAAAAAAAAGTCTTCTGGTGATCAGGTTCAATCCAAAGGTTTATTTAAGAAGAAGTTTTCCAGGTGGTCAGGTTTAATCCAACAAGTTTGGTTGAGAATAATCTTCTAGGTGGTCAGGTTTAATCCAACAAGTGTGTTTGTGATAAGTCTTCCAGTTGATCAAGTTTCCGAGATTTCAACTTTCCAACAGCAGATCCGCAGTAGGTCAACTTGTCAAAGTTTAATGTGCGAACAGAGAAATGAACGAGGGGCTGCAGCTTTTATAGCTTTGGTCAACGTTCTGTTTCCATGGCCTTCAGTGACGCGCGTGCGTGCGTGCGTACGTGTGCGTGATGGAGTGACAGATTCTGTGCAGCAAATTGATTTATTTAGTTTTCTTGTGTAAAATGTCGCCATTCAGTAATATGTCATTTAAATGTGTCAATAATGTAACTTCATTCATGCCAATAAAGTTTATTTGAATTGACAGATGTAAACTGTGGGATTTGTGTGTGTGCAGCAGGTGTTTCTACAAGAGCTCCACTTACAATCTTCACTGTGTGGGGGTCTAAAATAATGAACGTTAGGCCAGAGATCAACAAATACATAATGAACGAGAGAGAAAGAGGGAGAGAGGCTTTTGGAAGCCTCTGCCTGCCACATCCTATGGAAGCATGTTTCCACCAGTTAAAGAAAAAAACGATGAAAACGAAAAAATGATGAAAAAATATTTCCATTATAAATCAAAATTATGAGATTAAAAGTCAAAATTATGAGATTAAAAGTCAAAATTATGAAGCAAAAAGTCACATTATTAGATAAACAGTCAAATTGTGAGGTAAAAAGCCACATTATGAAAAGGAAAATTAAAATTTATCTTTCTCATAATTTCAGCTTTTTATCTCATAATTCTGCCTTCCTGTGAACACATTTATATTTCTATAAGGCTAAACTTTTTGTCTTTAAGTGGCAGGAAAGGGCTTCCATAACATCCTCTTCCTCTGAACTGCTCAGTGTGGTGGTCAGGTTCGGTTCTTAAGTTTCTTTCAGCTTATTTGTATCATTAACATCAATAAAACTCATTACATTAAAAAATGCATTATTTTAGATTACAATAATGGTTGTTGGTGACGTATTAATGACCCCACTGATGTATTATTTAACTGCTTTCATGGGAGCTCAGATCTCTTCTCATGAGAGCTGAGCTCCCTCTGGCTCCACATAACTAGAACCCTGTTTCTATACATAAGTGATGTGATTGAGCTTTCATTGGTTCAACACTGGCAGACACTCCTGATGTGTCACTGTAATGATGAACAGTCCACACCATCTCCACCCAGAGCACAATCACCAGGTTAAACCCAGAGTGAACCATGTCAGCATAGTTTTACTGTATCAAGATCTGCTCTATGAATGTGTTTCTACTTTCTGAGATACAAGATAATGAATAGAAATGTCTGCAGACAATAAATGTGTCAGTGCATGTTTCAATCAACTGCAACAATATTTAACCTCAGAGGACATGACAAGATTGAATCATTAATTCAGGAGCAAAGTATGCTGTATATCTGCTTCTGGTCTACTGTATGGAGGATGTTTTCATTCTTTTATTTTCTATCGAGGTGATTTGTTTCCTCTGATCCTCATGAACCCTGAGGTGCTTTTTTTTGCCCTCGGATGATACAGGGGTCCCCAAAATTTCAAATCGACTGACATGACTGGGCTTTCAACTTGGTGCTTTATAATCTGTCTTGAAGACGGCCCCTTTATCAAAATCCAGTTTTTAGACCCGTCTTACTTGATCTGATGTTTTGCTAACATGATGCATTTTGATGAACTAAAGACATGCACTGAGAGTTTGAATTTCTTTTCCTCAGGTTAATCTATTCATACATGTAGTCTTTATTTTCAGACTTTCTGGTGGAGTAGAGGAATGAAACGCTGGGTGGCTTTGTCTACAGCAGAAGAGGAGGCAGGTATCGCAGTGTCAACATGGGAAAACTAGTTGCCTTTCTTTCTTTCTTCTTTCTTTCTTTTTTCTATTTGCCAGCCTCTCCACTGAAACCTATGGGATTTTTGCCATATTTTCTCTTTTTACTCAAATTTCTGACTTTTCCACTCGGTTTTTATGCTTAAGTTTAAAACATGCACAAATACAGTTGGATGGAAATGTGAGTGTTTGGCATAGAAGGAACAGTCTTGTTGGCCTCGGTGCCCAACGACAGCAAGTTTTATATATTTTATACAATGAACCACTTCAAAAGAGGATTACACATCAGGTGCATATGTGATGGTACTTCTGTTTGACTGAGGCATTTCAGGTGCGGGTTCAGAGCCAGGTCTACTCTGGAACCAGTACTTTGTGTTTCGTCAGCCAAAGAACCGGCTCCTGGCCAGGAAAACTGGTTCCAGAGTGGTACCAACACTTTGCTGGTCTAGAACAAAGAACCACTTACGTCAGGGGCTGGGGGCAAGGCTATTGTAACCAAGGACCAATTCACTAACAAGACCACGCCACATTTTAACGTTAAGGTAGTTTATTTAAATTGGAAGATTTGGGAGGATAGGAAAGAGGGGTCGAGGTTGTTGGATGAAGGAAGGGGGGGTCGGGGTTGTTGGATGAAGGAAGGAAGGTTTGAGTAGGGTTGTGGATTGGCTGGACCGTCTAGGAACCGGGGAGGTTGAGACTCAGAATGGGGGTACGTCTCAATGGGCGCACATCTTAGTTGGCGTGGCTTCATTGTCCCCCCGTGGTTCCTGTGCTGGAATGGCCTGGGTCCCTGTTCTGGAGGATCTTCTTGCCATGTGATGGCGATGTCGAAGGCTGGGCTGCCGATGATCCTGTGAGAGATGATAGTGGAGAAGGAGAGGGTCTGGGGGGGAGGGTTGTAAGAACTTGAGACGAACGGGAGAGAAATGGTTAGGCTTGCATATATAGATTTCGCAGGTGATTGAATCAGGGTGACGTAGGTGATTGGGTTAATGCGGCACAGGTGGTTAGGTTAACGAGACGCAGGTGGTTTGATTGGCTGGGCCTGGGTGGCGGATCAGCGAGGAGGAGTGGCGTGGTCCAGTTCCTGAACCTCAGTTATAATAACTCCATCTAAAATGGCTTTTGACCACTATTTTGAAAAACCACAGCTTGTGTAGCGCATTCTGACTTGTCCATGGGAGAATAAACGAAGGATTGTGACTATTACTAATCATGGTCTGAGGACCAGTCATGTTTTGATGCAAATATAGACATGCAAAGCCAGAAGCAACACTTGTAAAGAGTCGATGTAGAAGGCCATAGTTGTTCCCGGATAATAGTGATTTTGTGCCTTTTAGTGTTTTTAATGAGTAGTCGTGTCATGTGTAAGGATGAATTTTACAAAACAAATGAAGTTATAGCCATCATGTTATTATTACTAACAATTACACAATGTATTCAACAGTTATGGCAGTGTCAGACAGACCAGACCTCAAAGGAAGAGACACCCAACTGTTGGAAAATGATGAAACATTTCAGGCTTTAGCAGAAATACATGTAGTGTGACCTACTGAAAGACTGGACTTTGGAATCCAAGGAAGATTGACTTCCTGTTGTTACTTTTGTCATTATACTATGCAGTTATCCACTCACTAGGCTCTAATTGATTTTCTGTGTGTTTTGTTATGTGTTTTGTTATCTGAACTCTTATTATTAATAATAATAACTGTTATTATGAACTTTAAGATATGAAGAAGATAAGAGATAATTAAAAAAAAAACTTAAATGTCACAAATCTGTGGCTGTTCTCAGATAGATTAAGTTACATGCAACACTTTGTCCTATGTATTTAAACATATTTATTTTTCATTTTCATTTCATGAATGCATATAGTACATTATGTAAAAGGGAAATTGAAAAAATTAAGAATAAAGCTTAAAGGGAGTTTAGAGGTCTATGCATAAAAGTAAACAATGCTAACCTGCTTTCATTATTATAAAAAGATGCTATCAACTATAAATTGATCTGACAGAGGGTTGTCATGGCTGGAGGTGCATTAGCTGGAGATGTTTGATGATTCATACAGAGGACTATCAATCATCCTTGTTGACTTGCTGTTGCTCAAAAGCTTTCTGTGCCCAGTCCAGGTTCTGGCTCACACAGATCTCCTTTCCTCTGGCAGTGCTGACCCTACACACACACACACACACACACACACACACACACACACACACACACACACACACACACACACACACACACACACACACACAAAAATCATAACAACAGAATGAGAAATGGAAAATATAATTTGGTGTCTAAGTCACAGATTGAACATTTTGTCATGTTTCTTTGAAATGTTGTATTGTATTATTGTCTCAATTAATTCTGTTTTGTTCTCAGACAAAAACTGGCTGAAGATGTTGTCATTGCTCCAGTGAGGATCATTCTACAAAGTGTCAGAGTAAAGCAGAGACGTACACAAATCCCTTCTCATGACATCTGCTGTGAGTCTTGATGATGGAGATCATTTGTGGCCGTGGTATCTTTCCAGCAAAGAATTTAAAGCAGCACGTCGCAGGTGCTATTTCATTCACTCCATGAGCTGAAAAACGACAAAAAACAAAAACAAGGATCATTTAGCACCACAGTCATTCAGTGACCTCAATGCACAACAAGTTAGCATGTGAGTTGCTAAATGCAGGCAATGTGTTCAGTAACACAGAAGGCATACACTGAATCCTCAAAGTGGACTGAGTCATTCATGACTGAATCGGAATCATGGAAACAGCAGGACAACAAAGTCACAGAAACCACGGCTGCAGCTACCATTGAGGACCCTGAGGTCACGTCCTTGGTATTTGTTCTGAGTCTTTAATATCTTAATCAGTGTGAATTTGCATATTAGCTAAATATTTAGTTTCACCCGTGACATTTAGATTTAACATTGAGCATTTAGATTTAACATTTAGATTTAGAATTAGATTTAACATTTAGATTTAACATTTAGATTTAGATTTAACATTTAACATTTAGATTTAGAATTAGATTTAACGTTTAGATTTTAACATTTAGATTTAACATTTAGCATTTATATTAATATTTAACATTTAAATTTAACATTTAGATTTATATTTAACATTTAGATTTATATTTAACATTTAACATTTAGATTTAAATTTAGCATTTAGATTTAGATTTAACATTTAGATTTAGATTTTGTATTTAGATTTAACATTGACATTATATTTTTTACAAGAGAAGTAAATATTACAAAGTTCACAAATATTGCTGTAAATCTGGTCAAAAGTAACATTTTAAAATTAACATATGTTTTTTAAATGTGTTTTTTGCTAAATGTGTCGAAAAGTTGCTGTTTATTTTAGCATGCGCAACTTTACAATCGGCGCCCCATATTATACACTATTTAATAGCAAGTGTTTTTTGGAAAGTTGCAATAGATGGTCATAATACTTTGTATTTTGTAAATGGGCCATCAGAGAGTAGCAACTGAAGTTTTTAACCCTCACAATTGCTTAATAAATGTTTTATGAACCATGTCATTGTTTCTTAACAGTGAAATTACTTAACTAAATAACAATGTACGTTGTTATGTTTTTAGTGTGTTGTTTTTATTATTCTGCTTTTAACCTGTAAAGTGTCTTTGTGTACCCTGAAAAGCACTATATAAAATAAATGTATTATTATTATTATTATTATTATTATTATTATTATTATTATTATTAAATCTAATAAACTATACATTTACTATCTATTAATGATGGTTAAGTGTGACCCATGTCAAATAAGTTTTTTTTAGGAAAGAAATTAGTCACTAAGTTTGATAAATTAAAGTCAAAATTGGCCATATTTGTTACTTTTCTTTGAGTCCAATTTAATTCGCTGTAACTGATTCTTCAGCGATTATTGGTTCTGTCAAAATGTAGTCAAATGCATAGACTTATAGACTTAATATAGTCTTCAAATGTTCTCGATGGATGGCGGCGGCGAAGGATGAAACCCTCTGGGGGCCGGCTTCTGAATATTAATTGTAAATTCCATTCATGTAATTGAATAGTTAACTGCATATAAAAAATATGAAAAATCCCAAAAGTAAGAAAAAAAAAAAAGTGTGGATTGGTTTTGCACTGAGAAAACTGGCTATGGCCCTCATTAGATATCTAGGCTTTGCAGAAATAGCTTTCAGTAAAGTAAGCAGTTAAAACAGAACATTACAGAAATGCTTAATTTTCAGAATCAAAGGTCCCAATCGGGTATACCAAAGCAGGCATACCTTAGAGGGCCAAAACTGAAGCTCAATGATCGAACACGGCCAAAAGCAACCGCTTTTTGTGTTGTATTATATTGTTAAGATGACAAATACCAAGGATTTTTCTTACGATCAGATATCTTTTGAGGCGTACCATTCTCCCATGATCCATTGAAACCTTTGCATAAAGCATGCATGAGCTTGTGGTATAATTAAATTACAAAATGAAATAATAATAATAAAAAAACACTTGAAGTCTAAACAAGAGACCCCCAAATGGCAATTATCTCCAGAAACTAGACTTACGCATGGCAGTGCAGTAAACAGTGAGCAGCAGCAGGATTCCCAGTGTAAAGCGCTTCATGCTGTCTTCACTGTAGACTTAATGATGTCCTCCCGTCTTTGCTGTCTGAAGTTATCTGATGCGATCACTGTGTGTCTTGGTTACATATTCTCATGTTTGTACAGATAGTTTTCGGTGACAGGAAGTTTGAGGGACACCTCAGCATTAGATGTTAAATCATGCACCAACCAGCATTTCAGAAGCTGCTCTGTGCTGTAATTTTTTTCAATGTTAGAAACAGAACCAGATATCAACAGGGACATCCATTTATTTGATTGAGCTAAGAACTAACTTTAACTTAGGAGTTACTTCTGAGTTACTTCAGACTAAAATCTATTTAAAAAGACAATTCTAAAGGTATTACTGTGCCCAAAACAAAGTGCAACAAAGTCAAACAGTGTCCCCACGCACCTTTGTAATGTACGGAGGGCCCTGGTTGGAAATTTAGTTGTGATGGTTAAATTAGGGTTAGGGAATGCAATTGAGGTCTCTACAAGTATAGAATGACGGATGTGTGTGTGTCAATAAACTGCTAAATGTTGCTTACTAGGTCAAATGTTTTACCTTATTCTGTGATCATGGTCTAAATTAATGTAATATAATCATGAAATTGGATCGTAATTCTCAAATGTAACGACAAATTTACAAACAGTTTAACTGTGAAGATATTCACATTTGTAATTAAGTACATTTCCAAATGGTCTTGTAGTTTAATGGAAAAGTTTAACCTGTTATTTTTGTTTAAAGTTGCAAGTTATGTCAATGAGCTCTCTGTCTGACAGTGTGCAAACAAAAAGCAAATTGACCATAGACCATGTAAAAAAAAGATGCTTAAAAATATGTGGCCTTTAAAGATCAAATTTTAGCATTCCATTAGTAAAATATCTTGAATCAGAGGGCTGAGGGATTATAAATACAAACATCAACCACGCACACACAAAAAAACATATTGGTGTCTGACTCCTCAAGGGTAAACTACATTACAGTTCCCCTTTTTCTGCAAATGTGTGTGATGGCTGAAGTGATGGAGATATCATGATGTTCACATGATCTTATCACAGCTGTTTACAGAATGGGTTAGCAATACATCTGTGACCTATTTAGATCACATCTGTGCATGAGTTTGCAACCCCTTCATGATCATTATCTTGCAGTCGGGTGAAACAGAAAAATTACAGACCTTTTGTTATTTAAAGATGCATGTGAGATGCAACATCCAGCAGGTGGACAGTGGTGGAAAGACTACAAGAATATTCTAGCACAGTTTTACTTTTCTGATATTTTACATCATTTATACTCATCACAATACACAGTCCTTTAATGTCTGTTTATTCGTATTTCACTTATCAAACAGTGCGTACTGTATATAAAAGTGTACAAAATATGACAAAAACAGTACAGAATTTACATGCACAGACAGACATGAAAACAAAGCAAATGCATAGAAACAGGAAAAGGAGATATACAGTATAAATATTATCCAAGGTTCAAAGCTCTCCACAAAAAAGACTGTACTAACTGTGCTGAACCAGACATATTGAGAAATCTAAAAATATAGACGCTTCCCAAGTCATTATTTGCTTTTAATGTAGGTAACATTGCCTTGAAGACAACTAACTGTCTCCATGCATTCTCTCAGGCTACCTTCCTTTCCTTCCATTAGTTTGGTATTACATGAAGTTAAATATTTCTCCATGAACGGCAGGTGGCGCTGTATCATGTCATCTCCTGCATTTTGTTCTGGTTGCACTTCCGGGTTCTAATGTTTACAACTGGGAGCAGCCTTGAAGGCACAGGGCTGTTTTCTTGCCTCATGAAAACCATCTTTTTATGTTAAAAACAACATGTGCTTCAAGTGCTAGGATTGATATACTCTGACGGTAGGTCACGGCACAGGACTGCATTAGTTATAACATTAAAACAAACATTTTGACACACTCGCCAGCAAACGTAGCAGGCTCACTCAGGCTAACCAGCTAGCTAACGTTAGCTGGTTCAAATCAGCACTAGGTGGTGAACAGAAAACTGTAATGTCTAAGTTTAAATATTCCAGACGTGTTTGTGGGTTGCTTTCACCGGAAAGAATTGCAAACGATGTTGATGTGTACATAGCATATTGTGCTTATTTACTGGGCTTTGGCTAGCATAAAACTCAGCAAGGTCTTTGAATGCAACTCCAACTTCCTACTGATTTTCTTTTATCTTTATAACGTCCTGTAATATATGAAAATGAATTGGATGTAGCTGATGTAGCTATATTGCTTTTTTAAAACAGCTTTATCACTGTGGGAAAATATTTACCAAATAATAGTGGTTAATGGAAAAATGACATGCTGGTGCACAGATGGTTGTTCAAATCGTTGGTAAAATAACTTAACATTAAAAATAAGAATATATTTCTAGTTAATTTAACTGCTGAAACATGTACAGTAATTCAAAGATGATTAATTGTTTCCATAATTGTCTATAATATAAAGTAGATTATATGACGATTAACTCATCGGGACTTGGCTTACATTGTAAATCTTTACAGTGGAACGGGCAGCAAGACTCCAGTACCAGGATCAGCTGCTGACAGTCCATATTTATAGGATCAATCATGAAGAAGAAGAGCAGACGTCCAAGGTCCAACAGGACACAGACAACAGTGAGCGTCATTGAGGAGAAGAGACCGTCTGGAAACAGAGGGAGACCTCGGAAGACTGTCCCTGTAACCACAGACAGTTTCCATGATAACACTGCAGAGCACAAGAATGCTAACTTTGACTTCAGTGTGACAGCAGCTGACAACACACAGAAACATCCAGAGAGCAAGTCCAAATCTTCAGGTGAGTGCCAAACCTAATGTGTTTTCCCTTGTGTTGTTAATATAGAAAATCACACCATACCCCATTAAATTAAGTTAAAAACTGGGATTTTTTTTATCGACATTTGGCTTCCACACAAAATAATTTAAGTCTTGAGAATAATTAGGCATATTACCTTGTAATATCACCAAGATTCTGGTGGTGGTAGTACACAGTAGATTATTTCTAAAAAAGGGATCAGATGTATGCTGATTTGAAGACTATCTTAACAGTAAAATAAAAGTCTGTTGATAGAAAAACACTTATCTTTTGTTCCTCCCAGCAGGTAGACTGTCAACTGCTATTTGTCGGCTCTGCCATGGCAAGTTCTCTCCACGCAGTCTGCGACACGCCTTCAACAAGTGGCCTCAGGATTCTATTGAGATTGTTGACCATGAGTCATCCCAGTCACCCCTTTTATTCCACACGGACTTCCAGCAACTGGTTGGGGTCCAGTTGGACCGTGACCCTCGGTTATCTGAGTTTATCTGCAAGAAATGTCACGCAAAGTTCTACAAATGTCACAGCATCCTCATCAGGTTTCTGCAGAGAGTCAACATTCCACCTGTTGGAAAAGACAACCGGAAAAGCCAGTGAGTCAACATGTGACTTTAAGGTCCCATCTTATGATCATTTTCAAGTTCATACTTTTATTTTGGGTGTCTACTAGAAGATGTTTAACCCTCTGAACAGTTTTACTCCTTGATTCCACTGGGCACTTCTCTGTTACCTGCTGTGTGTGACACTGTTTTGTTCCATCCTCCACGCTGCTTTATATCCCACTGGGAGCATTTCAAAAGCAGAGCTTCATGCCTGCCTGAGATGGTAGCTCAGACTATGTTTATTTCGTAATTTTTTTCTTGATGTTTGTGCTTCTACTGTGCGTGAGTAGGCTACGTAGTTACATTTTTTTTAGTTATTTCTCTCTTATAAGTGTGTTTATTGTTAATATTTCCAAATTTGTTGTGCTATTGATCCCGACTCTGCACAGGGTGTTTTATTGCTTTGGTTCACTTCCATCAAAAATAGACTCATATTCTCTGTGGAGCAGAGCCAAGAGCTGCTTCTGAGATGCTGCAGAAATGTGCCATTGTGCAGTCAGTAGAAACACAAGTATTGTCTGGAACGATCTGCTGCGTTTCCCAAAACACAGCAGATACGGGCCCGGTGGAATCTGGGGGTCAGTGCCTGTGTCTTTAAGGCCCACTCTGAAAAGAGTCTGCTCTGATTGGTCAGTTCTAACAGGCCTGAGTAGGCACTGCCCACCATGTTGACACATCAGCTCTGCTGGTGTTTTTGTACCCATGGTTGTGCCTGGGGCGTTGCCAAGGGCTGTGACTGTAAAGTTTTGACATCACATACTCATGGAAGTCCTTACGGCCTGTTTGACAGCACAGTTTCTGAACCTGGGCTGTGTGCAATTCTCTGTGAATTAAGCACTTTGATACTTTGATACACAGTCCATACAGCACCTAGACCTGATTTATGATCAATAAAAAAAGACAGGAAATCTCCCCTTCTACAAAATGGGAGCTTAAAAGTGTGTATTTATTGCATGGTTTTCAATTGTTAAGGCAGAAAATCTACAAATACAATCAACTGTTTGTTTCTTTTTCAGGAAGAATGCAAAGTGTCCAGAGTCCTCAGTAAACCATTGCCCAAAAAGTAAAGAAAAGCCTTTCTTCTTTGCTTTTGTTTCTGTGTATAGAAATGGAATAAAAGTAAACTAAGGTAAAAAAGAAAAGTTAACTGATTGCATTACTGTTTTGTGCTGTTTTCTTTCAGCACCACCATCCCTCACCTCAGACCCTAAGTGCCTCCACAGCCTGGTGTCCTGGGCTCACCACCACGGAGAGGCCTGTCACTCCTGCCCCGACCTGAAGGAGGTGCTGGAAGGCCAGTGCTGGGGCTCTGTGAAGGCCATTTGGGGTTGTGTTGATGGCCACAGATACATCATGGACACTCAGTGCACAACTGCTGCCAACCCAGGGTACATGGTGAACCTAAGCAGTGGAGCTTTAGGGAGTGGCGATGGTGACAGAGTGATGTCAGAGGAGGAGGATCAGGAAGAGGAGGAAGATGAAGAAGAACAACCCAGTGGGAATGGAAGGACCCCAGCTGGAAGTATAAGCACTGTGGCTCAACATAGTGCACCTGCAGTCCCAGCACAGACTCAGAGATCAGCGCTGACTCACTGGACCAGTAACACTGAAGGTGAGACTGAGATCATCAGGTAGATAAGTTTCAAAATGTTTGATGTTTGAAAAGGACACAACCAATACTGCCCTTTTCTCCGTTCTGAGGATGCACACATACAAAAAATGCAGAACAACAATCTAGTTTTGCCTTATTTGGAGAATTTTTGCCAGCAACAGAGTGGTGGGTTTAAAAATCGTTCATTTGCATATACTACCAAAATTTTTGCGATGCAAAGCTGGCTGAAAATCAGTAAAGCTCTCATTTAAATGTTGTAATAGCACAGGAAAGATAATTGCTGAAAACTTACAGATTACTTTGGAAATTCTTTTAGCCATGATAGCATCATGGCTCTAGGGATGACAATCATGGTTTTGTAGGATGCAGTTTGTGGTGCTGTTGACCTGTGATGTGTTATATGTGTTCCTTCCTACATGTAAACACAACCAGTGAAGCATAGATATGCCAACAACCTGTTCTTACCCTGCAGATGCTGACACAAAGAATTCATACAGACAGTCTGTATGAATTCTTGACTCACACAGTTGTGGTTTGCCATCCTTTACAGGTCATGACAAGCCGTTGTCTCCTGCTCTGGTCCAGCTGGAGGACAGGGCTGCTGACAGTGATCTGTCTGACAGGTTGGTCAAGCTGTTCATCTCTCTCACCTGATTCTGTCTCACCGCTTGTTGTGTAACCACCCATTTGTGGGAGTCCTTAGCACCTGTAATTTGTGGGTGCTATTCAGCCTTTAAAGTGACTCGATTGGTTGAAGGCAATAACATCTACAAGAAGTGTGTGTGTGTGTGTGTGTGTGTGTGTGTGTGTGTGTGTGTGTGTGTGTGTGTGCGCGCGCGCACAGGGTTGTCTCTGAGGATGACTTTGAGGAGAGTGGAAAAGGAGGGTTATCAGACGATGAGTTGTTCGAGCCGTTCTCAGACAAGAGGTGGGTACAAATATTCTTCAGTAAACGTGGTTGTTCCCTCTGAAAAAGGAGAGAGGGAGTGAAATGACTCCTAACAGGAGCCCAGGCTCTGTGTTTGTTGACCCTTTTTATCCCTCTCCCAGAGCTCGTGAGTTGACCGTCCCCATCAAGAGAAGAGGAAGCCCGAAGGTGCCAGAGGAGCCCAAAATCAAAAAGAAACCTGGACCCAAACCCGGCTGGAAGAACAAGTTCAAACCTAAAGGGTACCCTGCTACATTTTCTTTAATACACAACCTCCACTCAGCATCATTTAATATTTAAATGTATAGTTTATCTAAAGTGTTTTTAGTCTATACTTTGTTTCAGTTCATTTTAATCAACTGTTTAAACTAAACTTTGTATAGCATACATGTACTTGAACAAACTACTGTTGTGTTTCCAGAGAGGAGCTTCCCAATATCTACAAGTGTCCGTATCAGGGCTGTACAGCCGTCTATAGAGCTCCTGATGGTTTAAAGGTGAGAATTCAAAGAATCTGACAGCATGTCACTGTTATTTAAGTGATAAATGTTTAGTAGTTGGATAAATAGTAATTTTTACTTTAACGTATCATTATGAAGTGAATATTGATTGCACACTCATATGGTGTATAAGAAACATATATAGCAGTATTAATATTCATGTTATTGTTAATGTATAAATGTAAATCATTTAATCTACATTTTGACAAAGAATATGTGACATTACGTAATAAGACAAGAAGTCCTTTTTAATTCACCCCTACACAAGACAGTTGTTGTCCACCTTACTACTCCAGAATTAAACCAGTTTGTGAGTATGTTCTGCCTTTGACTGTATAAGTGACTGGTTTTCTTATTGGCTGGATTTTTAGAAGCACATCAAGGAGCATCATGAGGAGATGAGGGAGAGACCGTGTCCTCATCCTGGCTGCAACAAGGTGTTCATGATCGACCGCTACCTGCAGCGACATGTCAAGCTAATACATACAGGTGAGGTCTACAGAAAGATTTCTGTCTGCTTTTAGACAGTGTTTTCCCCCCTGACGCCAGTAGAACAAAACCAGTTAAGGTTTAGGGCTATATGATTCACACTGATTGCACTTCAACTAGCCCTGGGTTACATGTCCATTGGAACATGTGACTTATGTTTACATTCCACCTCAGAACCTTCGGTGGAGTACTTAATATGACAACGATGAAACAGATGGCTCACCCCCTAAACTATCTTTGTGATGCAGGCTCCAGTGTGGCAGGAAAAATCATCCAGTACTGCACAGGATGTGTTGTCTTCATATTGGTAGGAGCAGCTGAGGGGAAAAAAAACAAAGGAAAAAAGAATCTGACTTTTCCATGTTTAAATATTTCCCCCAAAATCTGCCATGCCACCAACAGTGTTTACTCAGTGGGCCATCTCATCTACATCATATTACCATCTCTAGTTGTTTTTGCTTTACTGGTGAAATGAGTTTGAATCATCAAAGTCTAAACTTTGTCTTGAATTTGAGGGACATGCTATGTTAGAGACTGTTCTAGAAACAGACCATCAGTTAAATTAAGTAGACATGAATTTAAGTGTTTGTGTATTTTAACTTGTACTTTTGTTTCCAGAGGAGAGGAACTACATTTGTGACCAGTGCGGCCAAACCTTCAAACAGAGGAAACACCTTTCCGTTCACCAGATGAGACATTCAGGGGCCAAGCCTCTACAGTAAGTACTGATGATGGCATTTGTCACTTTAAAACTTCTGTAGCTTTCGAGGGATAACTCAGAAGTCAGTTGTTTTTTTCTAGTTTGAAAATCATAAGAAAAGTTACGAGACAGGCTGTAGATGCTATTGTGTTCCTTCCCTTTTAGATGTGAGGTTTGTGGCTTCCAGTGTCGCCAGCGAGCGTCACTAAAGTACCACATGACCAAACACAAGGCGGAGGCTGATTTGGAATTTGCTTGCCTGCTGTGCGGGAAACGTTTCGAGAAGGCCCACAACCTGAACGTCCACATGTCAATGGTCCACCCGCTGACTCAGACCGAGGTTCAGAGAGGCAGCAGTCAGCAGCAGCAGCAGCCGCTCTTCTCCGACCTGCACACCATCACTCTGACCGGGGAGGTGGTTCAGCAAGACCAGGACAGGTGACGGCAGGGGGTCCAGGGCGGCTGCGTGGGTATATAAACTTGTGACAGGGACCAGTTCTGACCACCTGTACTGAAGTTTTCATTTTTTTCACATTCATGGACTTGGGCCTGCTGCATGGCTGCTGCATTTATCTTAGTTTTCCACCAACAAAACAGTTTTAGCTCAGCTTTTGTGTCATAGCATCAAAGTCAAACTATTGCCTTTAACATGAAATGACCTCTTGGTTAACAATTGATGAAAATTGTTGATAATTTCTGCCTTACGCCAGGTTCAGACAGGACGCCGAAGCGCCGCGCTCGGAAATTCTCGCGCGAGCCACGGCCCTTCTGTTCACACAGGGACACGAATTTCTCCGCGTAGGTTGGCAAGCGGCTCTGCTCCTCAGCTGTTCTGTAATCACACTAGGAGCTGTTTTTTCACCATAGGAAAGTAAAGCGCCGCTTCCAATGTGAACGACACAATTGGTTAACATGGGCGCCGAAACGAAAATGGCTCCGCTCCTCGGCGCTTCGCAGCTAATCGCGGCGCTTCGGCGTCCTGTCTGAACCTACGGACAGCTCTTTTTTGAATATCACTCTTCATTCCAGAATTCATACATTTCATCATCAGGACATCTTCTGACCATGTATACCACAAGTCTAGGGTTGATCTTGTTTTTAAGGAAGCAGCAGTTTTTCCTTCACATGTACTGTAACATTGACAAACGCTGGCGTGAAACCTCTTCCTATAGTTTGTGACAGTAAAATAGGTTTACAGGTTCTGTCTTAAGGCAGAAAAAAATGTCCTGGATTTTAAGGTTGTAATCCTTAAGTTTTCAGTTCGGTTTGATTTTGCGGCACCCATGGTTACTGTGACAACAGCAGTTAATACTACTACTTGGGTAGCTACTGTGACAGACAGAACAGAGGAGCATCTGCAGTATGTGTTTATAGTGCATACAAACGGTATGTAGCACCTAGCAGCTCACCATGGCTGCTCCTGACTCTGACATTACTCCCTGCATTTTTAAAAATGATCTATAAGGTGAAGAATCTTCTTTAAAGGGGCAACATGTAAGATATGGCCAGAGTTCCAGTTTAAAACATTCACAGAAACATCAACAGAGTGTGAAGAAATAACAGTATTGAAGCTATGCCAAAGACGTCTATGTACTGTGTTGCAGAGATGTCTACTGAAGTAAGCATGCTAACCACCTCACCCCGGCCTGTCCCATAATGTCTCATAATACCACTTTGTACCTCAAGAGGTGAGTCTGATAGCCCCCATAGTTTAAGCTAGGAGATGTTAAAGTGGCAAGTTTATAACCTAGTCTCATAAGTTCACAAAATTAACTCAAGAAAGGAGATATTTTGACACCTATTTTCATTACTTCTAAAAAGATAACCATAAACAAGTTTCTCTCTTTTACTGCACCAAGACAAGCTTATTTGTCTCATTAACTCATCATACACTTCATTCAAACTCAATATCAATGAATGAAACTCACCAAAACAGTCTTGGTTCGCCTTTCCACAATCACCTCTGGTTTGGTCAAAATAAATCCCTTGTTCACTGAATAAGATGTGAAAATATTTTGGTTTTACATGCCCTTTTTGCCTGTTCTAGCTGCCTAACTTTCTCTCACTCATCTGCAGTGTCTTCTTGTCCTCAGAGTCATAGTCCTCGTTAGAGTCAGTGTAAATCACCTCTGTATTGTATCCCGTTTTTAGACTTTTGAGCTACCTTTGATTTCTGGCCATTTCTTACAAATTAAATCTTTAAAGTGAAGCAGCAACAGTATATTATGTTGGGCTGCATTAGCAGTAACTAGATAATAGTGTGAGTGTCTCTGGAGGAAATGGATCTATACAGACAATTTTATCGAAGTACACATGCATAACCCATATAAATGAAGCTGTTAGTCGTATAATGTCATATTCTCGTTACATAAATATATGTAAAGCACTTGTATGTGCTGTGTAAGCTCCTCACAGTGCAAAAAGTTGTGCAGAATGATTTCAAGAACATTCACATCAGTTTTATTAGGTCACTGTTTTTATTAAGTTATTACAATACTAAGTACTCTTTTTTAAGAGTTAATTGTAAAGATGTAGATCAGTTGTACATGTGTATAATAAAGTCCTGTGTGCACTGTGTACAAATATACATGTAAATAAACTTTTTTGTACAAAGCTGAGTATGAACATTTTTTTAAACACTGCTAAGCTCTGAACAGAAGGGATTTTGATAAATATTACAAAAGGGACATGTTTGTGTTGGATAACATCAGAACAAAGTACCAAGTACCAGCTGTATAGTTAAAGACACGTCAAAAACTCTGCAATAAAGTAGGTTCACTTTAGACAGCTTCTCTGCCAGAACGTTAGTCGACAGTTGTTCAGAGGAAGTCCATCTCTGGGCTGAGGCTGTGAGGGTCCAGGAGCACAGAGAGAGCGGCTGCCACTTCTGGGTCCAGGTCTGCACACTGAGACTCCAGCTAGAGCAGGAAACCCACCAGCAGACAGACCAGACAGGGACAAGGGACAGACAAGGAGGGATAAAGACAAGATAAGATAGGTGAATATTGCCAATTTAAGATCTGTATAAAAAGTATGTGTTTGTTGGTTACCGGTGTGAGTTGGCTGGAGGACAGAGCAGCTGGAGGCGTTTGTGAGATCACTCTCAGAAGAAACTGCTTGGCGTTGCTCAGTATTTGGAAAGGCTCCATCTGACAAAACAATTCATAGATTAGACATCAGGACAATGTCAATGGTTAGAGTTACACTGTCATCACTCTGATATAATCCGTCTATGAGGCTCAGTCACCTGATTGTCAAAGCATTCAGTGCTTGGTCTCAGTCTGTGTCCTTCTAGGAAAAGCTGCATCAGACTGATGTAGCAGAGGACAGCAGTATGGAGGAACCCTGGACAACACACAGCTCTCTGCTGCAGCTCAGCACTCTGCTGGAGTAACAGGCTGAACAAACACAGACACAGTGTAATAAAACAAAAGTTTAAATCTATTTGCTGAATGATGGTCTAACTACAGCTAGTATACAGGGACTAAGGGTGGAAATGTGATGCTCCTAAAAATGCGAAAAAAAACTAACCTGTAAAAGGCCCAAGGCATCAGTTGAATAAACTCATCTGATGTTACCATGGCAATCGACTGGTAGACACTTTGCTCTAGAGTTGGGGAAAAAAAGATACATCACACTAATTTAACAATGCAGAAATATACTGATGGGAAAATGGTACGGTAATACTATCTGCCAAATAGTGACTACTTGGCTAAACTGGCAACAAAGTAGCTGAGATGTGATTATAGAAGATACACACTGTACCGTTTGATTTAAAGATGAGCAGCCAGTCAACGGAGTCCACCAACACACACAGAAGGTCTGTGCATAAAGTCCTGGTTTTCTGATAGCTCTTCTCCTACACACATAATCATACAGAAAATAAGTGTTTTTAAAGGATTAACTACCATTGGGGAGACATTTTGGGGAAATAATGAGGACGAACAATAACAGACCATACATTTTTATGGTCTTTTCTTTTTTTTAAGTGTAACCCCAGCTCTGAACTACTGCTCACTGTTTTAATTTTCATAGACAAGCTGCACACCATTTACAAGTGGTCGTATACTTGGGTTCATTTGTGTCACATTGTTTATGTGCTTTGTTCAAAGCTTAAACTATAAAAAAGTAAGGTGGAGTTGGCCTGAGGGACTGTGTTCAGCCTAGACTCATGTCAAACCATTGCATTCTCTTGAAATAGTTCAACATTTCTGGAAATTTGCTGATTAGACTTCTTTCTGAGAGATAGATGAGATGATTGATACCACTCTCATAGCTATACACTAAATATAGATCAAATAAAATGAAGCAATACAAATACAACAAGGTCAGCAGTACACTCCAAATACTTCCATCAAAATTTTTGAGCATGGTCCTTCCTGTTATTTCTAAATAGGGTGGTTGTCTCCAGGCTTAATATTGTGTCATAAAGAGGTGCTACATAAACACATTAGTCAGACCTTGTACAGTATGTGAGAGTGCATGCTGCTTATTAGGGTTGTCAACCTGAGGTAGGCCTCAAAGACTTACCTGTCACTATAACTTGATTTAAATCCCATCTGCTTCACTACATCTACCCTACATCTGAACACAACCTGTGGATGAATTGGGACAGTGCGAGGTTAATTACCTGAGGATACAGCAGCGCTAACAGATAGTCGTTTACACACAGGAAAAGCAGAAAAACCAGCACCTGGAAGAAGAAAAGAGACAGCAGCAGGTAAACATGTGCAATGTGGAAAACACAAAAAGCAAGTGTGGGCGGCTGGTCGCTGGTTTGAATCCCAGGCTCCCCCAGCTGCATGTCAAAGTGTCCTTGAGCAAGATACTGAACCCCAAATTGCTCCTGATGAGCAGTTGGCACCTTGCATGGAGGCCACTGCCATCAGTGTATGAATGTGCGTGTGAATGGGTGAATGTGACAAGTGTTGTGAAGTGCTTTGAGCGGTCAGTAGACTGGAAAAGCGCTATAAAAATGCAAGTCCATTTAAGTGCATGTTAAAATTAAATTATCTACATTTGAAATGTGCATTTTTAAAGAGCAGAAGCACTTAAGAGGCCTAGAGGTTAGAAGTCTCATATACAGTACAAAGGCTTGAAATGGCCCACTAATATTAATTAGCACATATCATGTTTATTTTTATTTATGACCAGGGATGATGAACAAGACTATTATTTTTGGAGCTGAGTTTACCTACCAATACTGGCTGCCATTACCTATATGACAAGAATTCAACATTGTACATCTTGGTAGTATCATACCAGCTGTGACTTACTGTATATAAAGATGAATGGAATGAATATAACAAAGTTCTTTACTCTCACCTGTCTGTGCTGTGTGCCCCTCTCTGCTCGCAGCACATTAAGGGCAGCACTGAAGTCCTGGTTGTTGCACCCTCTGCCCCGCCAGGCATGGTGCAGACTAGCAGCCAACAGCAGAGCTGACGCTGCAGGCACTGGTGACAATGACCGACCCTTCTCTAAACTGAACACAGGACAGAATTAACTATAAATTACCGCCTGGTGGTTGTATGCCTCTGTGAACCAGTCAAGTTGTACTTTATATCCATGTATGTTCTGACTCATATAATATATGTAGTGATGACTTCGAATTTAATAAAAGGGTATTAAATGTAGTTCTTGGTGAAATGGAAGTAATCACTATATTGACATGTATGATTCCAGAAAATAATTTCCAGTGAGAAACCTGCTGACTCTCTCACAGTTTGTATGTGTTCACATTTGGTCAATAAAGCTACTTCTGATAGAACATGAAGAAGCTACAAATTGAAACTTGGATGCTGCACACACATGTTCAACCCGGCAGCACAGAAGATCTTTACAGTCACCGCAGTTTCAAGGTGGGCCCTCAAGATTAGTGTCATCAATTCAGTATCTGACCAAATGGGAAATATGTTCACAATCTCCCGTTCATTTTATCCAACTAAAAATATTGTCATAATTAGTGTACAGATTTTTTGGTTGTGGCCAAAAATGTGTTTTGTGAGGTCACAGCCGCGCCGACCTGACTGTTAAATACTGATCAGTTCATCCGTCAGTCCAAGTGAATTGTTTATGCCAAATTTAAAGAAATTCCCTCAAGCATTCCTGAGATATTGCGTTAAAAAATGGGCCAGACGAATGGACAGACAACTTCATAAAATCATTTGAAAATCACCTTAATATGAGCCAGGAGAAACAATTGACACACAAACCACTACCAAACAGACAAAACTGACACTCTAATTGATTTCTCTCATTATGCAATCTGTATCTAACTTATAAACCCCCTTTCTTTTACTTATTTGTTTTTCTTTCATTCTTCTCTTCATATTGAAACCGACTTCAAGCACCTTCCTGTACAACTCCAGGGACTATGAGGTATAGACAAAGCTTTGGGGGCGACTGGGAAAAGAATGTACGATACACAACTCTATCATAATGTGCTTTTTAAACTTGTCATATATGTTGTGCACTCAAGACTCACAATTTTCCTGCACGTTTTTTTTTGTGACTTGTTTAAAATTCAATAAAGATATTCTTGAGAAAAAACACTGGCACTGTAAGAGAAGCCAAAAGATCCAGAGGAGACTACATTCTACCTATTCTTTTGATTCCTTACACTAAAGGATGGCGTGAAGTGGATCAGTGATTCAGAGGTGGTGGTTATAAAAATGTGGTTTTACCTGCAGGCCCATGTCTGACAGTCAGTGAGCAGCTGCAGCTGCTCTGGTGGAGGCTCTCCATCACTTAGACGATGCCAGAGTGACAACATTACTGGAGAAAGGCGCTCCCACCAGTGCTAAACACACACACGCAAACACACACACACACACAATGTCATAGTGTAAATTAATCCTAAGCCTACAAAACAAAAACATTTATAGGTTAGCATTAGTACTGATTTCACGAACTCAGGGAAAATAACTAATATAAAATAACTAAATGCAGGACCATTTTTACTCATGTTACATCTGTCTCACCAAGTCATATAAGTCGTGAATTTAACCTACAATTAAATAAATCGTAGTTTTTATTTTTCAAGAATCTTCAAGAATGACTGTTTATAACAACACACATAAAGGCAGACTGCTGCATTAGAATCCAGAAAGTGATAATGCAGTTCATTAGCTGTATGGAGAACAAACAGTACCACTGTGGAGACCAGGAGCAGAGGACAGCGTAGACTGATCTGAGACCAGGCTTTGTTGACTTCTTCTGCTGCAC
Organism: Pagrus major; assembly: GCF_040436345.1. Taxonomy (NCBI): domain Eukaryota; kingdom Metazoa; phylum Chordata; class Actinopteri; order Spariformes; family Sparidae; genus Pagrus; species Pagrus major. The sequence goes on along the minus strand of NC_133222.1, from coordinate 29,780,466 downwards.
GTCCACAGCGTACACTGGCACATAACACACCCTGGACAGGAAACACAGACAGCAGACTTACTCTCCCAGGAGCTCGTGGACATACAGTAAGAAATGTACCTTAGCTGTGATTTCTCTTCAGACTTTGGTAAAGTGATTCTCACTTTCAGGACGTGTGCTGTTAGATGGCAGGACAGCAAGCCGGCTGGAGAACACACCTTCCTCTAATGCATGAACAGAAGTGACCGGCATTAAGTCAGTTTTACTAAAGAGAAAGAAATGTACTAAAACCTGACAGGAACAAGAGCTCAGCAGCTTACCTGATGATGGTTGACATGTTTTATCAGATTGTTACACTCCAGAGTCCTCCTCCCTCCTTCAGTCTTTACTTTAATGAACAACACCGCTGGGAGAGCCAGCAGTACTCTGTGACACATACAAAGAGCTTTTAGTGGCTGTACATCAATAATAGATATGATCTGTATGACATATTTGTGTGCGCACCTGTTCCATGTGTTCAGAGTGAGTTGCAGGCTGAGCTCGGTGCTGATGCTCGGTGAAGCTGAGGTCACTGTGGAGGAGCATCTCTCAGACACAAACTCAAACAGGAAGTCAGCCACATCTGCTCTGCTTCTACAGCTGCCACAGAGGTCAGTCACTTCCATCTCATAGATAAGCTCCTACACAAACAATGATTAAACACCACCTTCACAAGTGCATCTTTTTACCTTTGCACTATGAATGTTAAAGGAAAAGTTCACCCAAAAATGAAAATTTTGTAGTCTACTCACTCTCCACCCTTGTTATTTACACTTTTAATGAGCAATAGAGCTTGTGCAATGTGCACTTCAGATGGGGTGCGTGCTAATGTTCTTAGCTCAGCAGCTACCCTGAAGATTTCAGCTTCAAAATGTTATTTACAACGTGTTTTTAAATCAATTTGGATCACAGTGAACACGCTGTATGGAGAAGTTTCTGTTTGAGTTTTTGTTTTTATTAAATTGATTTTAAAAAGGTTTTGAAACAACTCCCCATCTACTTCAGTTGTTTGGGGAAACACTGCAACGCTGTTTTGCTGTGAAGCTCATGAAATGTTCTTTGGACTACGAAATGTCAACCGACTTTCCATCAGCATGGCGTTGAGAAGATAATGATGGAAATGTATATGTTTGGGTGAACTGTGCCTTTAAGAACCACACTATTTCATTTATAAACTGGTTTTACTTGACCTGAAGTCACACACATATGTAGTGTACACACCTGTAGTCTGGACAGGATGTCCGGCAGACAGGTTCCTTTTTCTGAGACGCTGTGACCTAACTGTTCCAGGCTCTGTTTGCTGTTGACAGAAAATGAACAGAAGAGTTACACTTTTACTAAAGTCCTGGAAGTTATAGCAACTAGAGGGGATAAAGACGATAAAATGCGTGAACAGGCAAACAAATGAAAAGCACCATTACCTTGAATAAAATGATAGGTTTCTCTGGGTTTACATTTGAGTGCGAGTGCACAGTTCAACAAAATTTATAACCAAGGTCTAGTTGTTTTTAGTAATTTGAGTGTGGAAATGTTACATATTATATCCTTAAGCCCAGTGTCAGCAAAGTAAAACCACTTGGAATTGTGCAGAAACTTTTAATACCTGCGTATTGACACCATTCACCTTGTACACTGAACAATAAGCTGTATACGCCTCAGGTGTCATTCATGCTGACCTCTACACTAACCTTTTTTGAAAGGTTTCTCCTGAAAAAGATGTGATACAATACAAAGAAGTCTATCACAATGTAATGCCTTCTCTAAGTTTGTTTGTGTGCAGTAACAGTACAGATGTACACCCACCCTAAGTGCTGGTCCATGATGGCATTAAGCAGATGAGAGCAGAGGCTCCTCATGTCTCCTCCACAGCCTCCCTGCTCCGCTGGATGAGGCAGGTAGAGGTCCAAGCAGGCCCACTGCTGGTACTCCTGACTGCACACAGTTATTAGGGGTATATATTGACTGTATGTCTAATGTCACCTACGAGGTTATGTTTGTTTCCTGTCTTACCGTTCTGGGTCTGACAAGGCGTCTTCACTTCTCTGTACTCGGAGCTCATTAGCCAGCCATTCTGAGAACAAGAGCTTGACAAACATAACACAGGTTGAGGATTTTTTTTTTTTGCCATCATTAACATCAATCCAACATTCGATTTCATTTCACACACAAATGAGAGTAAGAAAGCCACTGATTTTTTTCTAAGGCTCACAAAACATATTCTAATTCAAAACAAACTAAACTAAGACTTCATTGAAATGAGGAAGCAAACAAGCCAGTGGAGCTATGTTACCTGATACTGTGGTATGTCTCCTAGCTGATAGAAAGCAGGGAGCCTCCACAGATGCCAAGCAGTCTTCCTCCATGTGTTGTTAGTGTCCGTGGCACTGCTCCACAGGCCAGGCAGGTTCTCCTCCTGGTATTCACTTACTGGACTAGCGGCAGTGATAGGAGCTCTTCTGGCTTCAGGCAACAGTCTTGGGATGAGGTACAGGAGCTGGACACACACAGTTATGTGTAGAGTTAAAGTAGTACAATGATATGATAATAAAATAAGAATGAAAATTATGAAGGCGGGACTGGCATTAATAGACTCCTTGTCCCCATCCTCACTCACAATGGATCACATTGATTTCAGACTTTTGTGTTTGACTGTGTTTTGTGTGTGTGTGTGTGTGTGTGTGTGTGTGTGTGTGTGTCAGAGAATTGCTGTATATTGTAATCAGGGTGTCTTCAGGTATCAGACACTTGAATTCAAAGCTTTTTAAGGTTAATCTACATTTTGCCAACAGGTAAGTGTAAGTATAAAGTATAAAGTCACTATTAGGTTCAGTGGTATGCTTAAATTTTGTTACATCAGAAATGTGGACTTGCACATAGTTTGTAAATAATAGAAAAGATCAATGGAATTAGATGAAAACTTTATAGCATTCAAGGCCCCACATATTTATAATTTAGGACTATTTAATTAATACTTACTTACTAAATACTTTTTAGGCCTGATATTTATCAAATTGAATTTTTGATATTTTAAGACCCTGTGTCATGTACCTGGCCTGTGGAAAACATGATTAATTGATTAATAAGTCGACAGGAAATTATCAGCAGTTTTGAAAAATGATTAATCTTTTAAAAGTCATTTATCAGGGAAAAGGGCAAACAATTCTCTGGTTCCAGATTCCTAAATGTGAGATTTTGCTGCTTTTCTCTCTTTAACATCATTACATCATCATCATCATCATAAAATGAATATCGCTGGGTAAGGATGCATATATATCACTATTTTGACATTTCATAGACTAAGTGGAAAATCAATTGCTTGAAAGTATTATCACTATATAGCTCTGGCGAAAAAAAGCAGGATGTAATTGATACATTTGATAAGAATTGTCAATATCCATTTAGCAAAAGATTGGAGAGAATGTGGCATAGTCCGATGCACCTGTTCACGTATTGAAACACATTAACAGTTTCTGCTGTAACTTTATCAAGGCTCGTAAGTAAAAGGTGGGAATATTTCCCTTTCCTGACAAGCCTGATACAAGTGTTATGACCATTTTATATGATACAAAGAGTTACCTTCTTATAGAAGCCGCTGAGGATATAGTCCTGCTGTTGTTGCTGAGGCAATGAGTCCCCTCTGCACATCCCATAACACACAGCTGCCACACACAACCTGGACAGCAACAACAAGACTGTGAGTCAAGGTGGCAGCAAGATGTCGGATACATGCTCAACAACAAGTCTTTAATGAATCAGCTGAAGTTTGTAACCTCACCTGACACAGAAGACCATGTTAGCGTGTGTGCTGAGGACGAGCGTCGAGCTCAGAGCTTCTCCAACAGGTACTGGCTCAGGCAGAGTGGGCGGGACCAGCTGAACTAGAGGTCCGTGGGACATGGAGTTGTGGAGGTGGACTACGAATGCTGCCAGACCGAGTAAGTGAGCAGCACTCAGTGAAGAGCCCTTATTGAGAGAAGAGGTTTTCAAAACTGACAACAGAATGTACTGATTTAAGTACAGAAGGGAATGAAGCAGTGTATTGTTTTTTATCCATGCATGAAGACAAACAGAGAATTAACTGAGGAGAGTTTCTGAATATGGATTTATGTACCTGGTTATGAAAGAGGTCCCAAAGTCTGTGTATAAGGCTGGAGAGGAGCAGTGTATTACCAAGCAGCACACTGACAAACCTGGAGGCCCACAGGCTCTGTCTGGACAGGCAAGATTATCTGGTGAGTGGTACACCACATGGTGAATCTGTTCACTTCAGACCTGTGCTCTGAAAACTACTACTCACTTGTTAGGAGGGTTAGCTCTTGAAGCATCTAACATGCACTGGCAGAAGTTTCTTAGGATCATGTTGACGACCTGAGGATACGAGGGAGCGATTCTTTTAAGAATACATATAATTACAGACATACATAAAGCCAACGGAATACAGCAGAATTGGAAATCAAAAACATGATAACAAAGAAGACAATGAATTTCATCAGTACATACTTTGACGTGGAGCTCAGAGGATGGAGGACTGTTTATGTCAAGTTTGATAACTGACAGTCCAATCAGCTCATCGGGACAGGCAGGAAAGACGACACTGAGAGTGTGTGAGATCCTGGACAGCTGGGCTGACATCTCTGAGGATAAATGACCAATGTGACAAGTATGGAAATTAGGGATTCTGAGGTCAGGGATGTGACTGAACAGACAGTGGAAGAAACTGAACATCCAACACATTAAAAAAATGTGTTCCCCTCATTCCATCACAGAAAAAAATGAGAGTTGTAGAAATCATTGGAACTCAAGACTGCCATGATATACATGTTCTTTACAAGTGTAGGTAAACTTTTGACCATCAGAATAAATACACACAGATTGGTGTTGGAAACACTATATGAGTGTGAGTATCATTAGTGTCTTATTGCATAGCATCAAATCACAAAGTCTTTTTCATGACCAAAGAATATCAAGTGTGTGTGTGTGTGTGTGTGTGTGTGTGTGTGTGTGCATGTGAGAGTGATGTGCTGTATCTCCTCCTCCAAAATCTGCCTACCTCCATCATTTCCCTCAACAAGCAGCTGTTTGAACTCCTGCAGCTGAATCTTCAGGACCTCCAGAGGATCATCATTAGTGTCCAAACACACTGCACTACCTGAAAACACAACAGAGTGTACATTAAAGCCATCTGTCTTTTAGTTACTGTTACTATTGTACAACATCACATCTATCTTTGAGGAGATTTCATGCTGTTCACATGCTGTCCCACTCTGGGGTATTATAGATGAGACATTCACTCGCAAATATCGTCTTGTCTGTATAACAAAAACCTGCTAAACCACTATGCTGCTGATATATACCAGATGTCCTCAGTTTCAAAAATGTACATTATAATGTTTTGGACTAAAATAAATCAGTGATGGTTAATCATTGAGAAATGAGTGATACGAAGAATACCCACAGTCCTGCTGCCTCTGTTTCTGGCAGGACTCCACATAAGATGAATACTGTGCAGCAGGGATCTTATCTGCTCTGAATACAGACAAACAACTGTCAGAACAGTGAAAAAACACATGGTAATTACAAATAACCATTATTGGTCAAGTATAACATTAGCAGTCAGAGGGTTATTCTTATCAGGCCCACAAACACAAAAAAATTATCATGAGCAAAGATGCTACCTTGAAATTTATTAAAAGAATACATTTTTGGAGACAATAAATACAGGAAGGGATAAAATGATATATAATATAATGACATACTGATGTCTCAAAAGTTGGTATACAGAGAGATAACACTGAACTAGAAGCGCTGTACTGCATATTTCACCAACTTCTGGTAAGAACTTACTTTTTCAGAACTTCTATGAAACTCATCCGACTATCAGGTTTCACAGGCAGCTGTGAGTGAAAGACAGGTGAACTTGATTTAATGTTATGATGTGAAGATTTAAATAAATCACAAAATAACTTACACATCAGAGAATCTGTCAATCAAACAAAGAAGGTGCTCACCACTCTCGGTGTCAGCAGAGCAGGGAGAAATCGTGTCAGGAAATATGGCCTCCGGAAAATACTGTGAAGACAGAGGTGCCAATGACCTGTGACGTCTCTCGCTAATTTAATTTTGTACATGAACCCCAGATTTTTAAAAGGACCCTCATATACTCTGATGTAGCTGATCATCTGACTGATTACCTGGCCTCCATGACTGTGGCAGAGATTCTTCCTGTGCTTGCAAACAAAGACACTGCCTTCTCCACATCCTGGACAGCCTGGCACTGGGGCTGCACATGCAAACATGATACTGTTATACTGTGTAGATATAAAAAAAACATATCTGAAGTTTTGTTGTACACACAATATTTCTGGAGCTGCACAGCAAAACAACATTGCAAAATTCTCCTAAACAACTGAAGGAGATGGGGACTTGATTTAAATAGTAAAAAAAATCGTGCAGCATAATCAAAACCTCCGGAAGCCCAGAGATCCCAAATTGATTTGAAAAGACGTTATTAATTTATTTTTTAAGCCAAATATTAATATTAAGTAGGTCCCACTTTTGCTGCCAAAACAGCTTTGACCCATCAAGGCATGGACTCCATAAGACCTCTGAAGGTATGCTGTGGTATCTGGCGCATTAGCAGCAGATCCTTTAAGTCCTGTAAGTTGCGAGATGGGGCCTCAAAAGAATTTATCCACCATTTTACAGACGCTTCTTTCACAATGGGTCTATTGTTGTTTTCTCTTCTGTTACAACTGTTTCCGTGCATTCGTAATGTGAAACGTGACATCAATGATATACAACATAAAGCTTCAGTTAAAAATCACAGGCAGGTATTACTGGCTCAATAATTATGTTACCAGGTCCTTTTTTCATTTTGTTTTTCTTATTATCTTGCCTGTTTTCTAAGCCCAAATAATAAAACAGCCTTAAGGGTGTTCTATACTATCATGCTGGGGCCTCAGTGATTCAACAGGTGTCATTCACAAACAAACCACTGGGTGTCACTGTTACCTGCACTGATGCTACACCTGCACCAGAAACATCCTCATATAAACCCATGTCCTCCACTGACTCCTGCACACAAACACACACACACACACACACACACAAACGTATAAAACATCATTAAAACACATATGGGAGCACTGTCTTGTACAGACTCTATTGGATTGTAAGAAATTATCACAGGGACACTAACCATAATATAATCATCATGTTGTGTTACTGTTGTGGTGTTTAATATGAAAAATTTTAAATAAAGTTATTATTTATTCCACCCATACTCTTACCTTGAGGTCAGCCAGTCTGGTCTTGGCCAGAGAGACGTACTCCATCAGGAGGCTGCGGTGTTTCACAGGTACATATGGAGGGTGCAGGATGTGAACCTACCAGGTAAAAATGACACAGTTAAAAGTCACAGCTGGTTTCCAGTGCTTTTTTACACTGTAACTGTATCTTTTTAGCTGACTTGGTGCCAGTTTTGAGTCTAGCACAGACTGCAGACCAGCAGTGGAAGAAGTACTCAGATCTTTTACTTAAGTAAAAGTACCAATATCACTATCTAAATATTATCCATTACATGTAAAGGTCCATTGATACAAAATATTACTCAAGTAAAACTACAGCAGTATTAGCAGCTAAATATCAAAGTAAGTACTCATAACACAGTAAAATGTTGTCAGTGACTGGGTTCAGGTCCTTCCAAAGTGTCACAACAAAAATCTGGTGGGTGGAGGAATTATGAATGGCAGTGGAAAGAGGAAAAAACTCCTACTACACAAGTTTGAATTCATTCATTCATTCTTTTTGTCTTGTTTGTGAAATGATGAATAATTTGACCTCTTTGAACCACGAGCATTTATTATTGATAGTTACATGAAATCATCTGAGAAGTTTTGAGGGATAGACAAGTAGACAATGTTTTCTAAAGGGTCATAAGCCAAAAAATTATGTATTTGACTGAAAAATCTTCATCTGAAAAGTAAAGGTTACTATAGCTGTCAGATAAATGCAGTGCAGTATTAAAATATTCCCCACTGAAATGTGATGCAGAATAAACGGAAATAGTCAAGTAAAAGTTTGTTCAAGTAGTTGTGGTATGTTACACTGCATGCACCACACATCATATGTATTTTTCCATTTATCTCCCTTTTAACATGTCCTCTTCTGAAACCTTTTATATCCATTTGGACCTAAGGCATAATCATGGTCTATTGACATCAACATTAACGACATTTTACTAATGTCTGAGACATTAATACCAGTGTCACCTTGAGGTACTGTGGGGGTTCAAAGGGCACAAGGTCAGAGAGGAACTTCAGCAGGAACACCAGAGATTTCTTACTAGCTGCATGGTAGCCACTGCCTCCACCGAAAGACATCTGAGAGGGCAGAAAAGAAGAATGCTACTTGTAAAAATGATTAACTTAAATGTGCAGAGAGAATAATTAAGCTCTATAGATCTATATCATGACATGTAAGGATTAAAACTCCACAATACTTTGGGTTAAATACCTTCCAAAATGTTACACATTTCAACATTAGATTCTAATAGATTTAAGACAAAAGTTAAATATCAGCTCTAAATGAAAATCATAAAACACTTTTAACCAAATATCCAATAAATAGTGCTTAATATCAGCAGCACCAATCCAAACATATCAATAAACTATGAGCTGGTGTTAAAAAGCCGACATAAAAACCTTGAACCAGTCGCTGTAGGACGGGAAGATGCTGGCTCCCTCTAGCGCTCCCTGTCGAGCCAATAGAAAGGCAGTTATCATGTTCTCTAGGTCATAGCCTTCAAATGCAGAGCTCAGCAGTCTAGACAGCAGCACTAAATGAGGAAGGGAAACACAACAGACATGACAAAGCTTATTGACACTGGAGTCAATACGACTACAAGTCCTTCTTACACTATGTATGTATCCCTTTGTGTAAATTCAAGTCTGATATATTAGTTGACTGGTGCAGGAAATCAAGCTTTAATTAAAAATGCTAAATACAGTAATGCCATATATTAGGTCCATGTATTATGTGTTAGTTAATAGGTAATAAGGCTCTTATAAGTCCTGATGAGAAGTGTTAAAAATAGCAACACAAACACAGTTATTGTTAGAGTACAGAACATTTATAAGCACTTCACATTAAAATAAGCCATATGAGTGTCTTATAATTGTTTATAATAGCATTACACATTTAACTTTAGTTTAACTTTGAGGTATAACTTTGAGTTTGTAACTTTTAATGAACCTTTTATCTCTTTAATGCGATTATTAACACTTATAGTCTTATCAACAATTAATAATGTTAATAAGAGTCTTATAAAGGCCTTTTTGCCTATAAACATATGCTTATTACAAGGACCTTACCCTAAGCATTACCCTAAATACCCATTTATGAGAAACTGCTGACCTTTGTACATTCTAATGTAACTATCTGAAAAAACACAATTGAAATGTTTATTATTTTGCTGGATTTGAATGAAAACTGAATTATTTAGTGTTATAGTATGAAAGTGGATGATGCATTTCATTATTTTTTTCTTACATCAAACAGGTCAGATGTATTCTCAGCACAGAATAATGGCACTTGGAAGGTTTAATCCCACATATCAGTAAAAACCAGTTTGCATTAGTTAGTTTACCTCTCAGGCTGGGCTGGGCACAGGGGTTGTAAACCAGCAGAGTAGAGAGGAAGCACAGGACGAGTTTCCAGTTAACCTCGTGGGTTTCCAATACCTGCTGCAGGTGACACAGCAGCTGCTCCACACTGAAGATCACCGCCAGCTTTTACACAAGCACAGCAACAAGACAGATGAGTTACAGCTGTTCGTGGCAGAACATCTTCATTGATAAATCAATACTTTCAGTACTGTGTTGCTCTGGGCTGAAGGCTGCACACCTGAAGTGATGTGACTGTTGTCTACAGTTTCAAATACAGCAATGACACTGTCTGTGTTCACAGCAGAGCAGTGAGGCTGGTGACTGCTGACATTATGTGCAGTTTGGACTGGGCTATATATCAATAATAAATGTTTCTTTTGGATTTTAGATATCATCATATCATAAGTCATTAGTGCTGTCTTTTCCTAGTTTTATTTTTTAGTTGCTTAACAGTAAAGTGATGTTATTTTCTGAACATTGTTACAATTTCTATATTGAGGTATTTGGTCAAAATTATTGTAATATTTGACATCTTTGCTCTGTCCTAGCACTTAAGAACTTTTGAGAAGATTTCAAAATATCAAGATATACATTGTGTATCATGATATAGCTTAAATTATTGCTATATTATCGCCTAGCCCTATTATGTAAAGAAATTGCATAACATAACAAAGAAATCCACAGTCAGCCAATAACAGTGACACTAGCAGTCAGAAGTCCACAGATGGCTATGAAATCCAATGGCAAGAGAGTCAGACTAAGAGCAGAGAATATTAAATCATCTTGGCAAACTTCATTATATGTGAAGGCTTATAAATGGGCTACATGAAACACTTACCTTACGGAAAAGGCAGGTGACCAATCGGCTGGCTTTTGCAAAGGTCCACTCGTTCTGCAGAGTGATGGCATCTGATACTGAGGACGTATGACTTCATATTACACTTCAGCTTTGCAGAAATAATCTTTGTAACCATCATGAAAGCAGCATGCGCTGGACATCAGGATACTTATTTCAAAGTCTTCCCAAACCTGTATTTGCTGACAGCTTTGAAGTTCTCACTGTGTTTTGTTTACAGCAAAATCTAAGTATAAGTGTTGTCAAGTAAAAACAGTATCAAGCTAATGATACCTGATATTTGATTCATGCTTTTATTACTATCAGGTTGGACTAATGCAATGCCCTTTTCACTGGTCAACTAAAAAAGTTAATAGGAAAACTCCAGCTAGTTCGAAATTCTGCTGCCAGACTGCTGACAAAAACTAGAAAGATTGTACATTACTCCTGTTTTGGCTACCCAACACCGGCTCCCTGTTTCTTTTAGACTTAATTTTAAGATTCTTAATGACATGACATTTAACTGTCAACCAACAACAGCTATTAGTTACTCTAATGCTGGTATTTTACTGTTCCTAAATTGGCCTGTGGAACACGCTGCCCAGTAACATTAGCACTGTTAACAGTTTTAAAATATCAGCTTAAGACCTAGGCAGCCATTTAGTGTAGTAAATGTTCCACATTGCGTTCCACATTCAATTTTTATGAAAATATTTATCTTTTTGTACTGTTTTTCTATTGTTTGGTTTTTAAAGCCTTACTGAAAAGCAGTTTGAGCTGCATTTTATGTTTGAAAGGTGCCATATAAATGTTGTTGTTGTTGTTAAAAAAATGTCAATAACTTGTCTTTACCTGTTAGTCGAGGCTTGTAAGTGAGAGTATGTGTGAGGGAGTGTGTGAAGAAACACCGAAGGCCATCCTCTGATGCTGAACCTCCACACATTGAAGCATCAAACATCTGAATCCTGTATAAAACACAGGGCAGAGGAGTAAGAGATGCTGTGGCAATAAATAAAATACATAATGTAGAATATAACCATGTATAAAGCCTTAATTAAAAACTTATTTATATAAACCCTGAGACTGAGAAGGGCTGTGCACAGTGTTATACTGTGAGTGGCTGCTTTCTTAGAATACCTCCATGTTTAAATGAACAGCTTTCTGCTGCAGACAGAGTCAAGGGGCGGTGAGTCAATGTGTGAAGCATGCACACTGAGCAGAGAGAGCCAGTTACTGTTACTGTTCCACTTATTTAAGCAGTGTGATCACAGGTGCCAGGTGCTCTGCTTCAGCATTTCAGGACCAGACAAGCGCCAGGAATGTTCACACTCCAGTGTCAGAGTTTACTCCGAACAAGGTAGAACAGAAAAATCATGCAGTCAGCTGCCGTCCTGCTGGATTAGAGTGTCCCAAAAAATGTGGTTAAGCTGCCAGACAACAAATCTGCACAGAAAATCTGGTGAGGTGCATCTTTAGAAGTTAATCAGCTACAGTAACAGATGAAGGTAAAGTGGACAGGAGCTCAAAACTGGACAACTGAAGAGCAAAGAAACATTAGTTGGACCAGCAAAAGCCTGTTTTCTGTTGTGACATGACAGAAGCTGCTCAGCATGAATATACAGGAGCTGCATCCTTATGGGTTTTTAAGGCTTTTGCCCTGAGGATCCCAAAATCAGTTGCAGGCCAGTATTTTTGATAAGAGTGCTTTCAGGTGATTCTAATCACCTGATAAAATCAGGAAATATTGCATAAACATTGTATTTGAGGTAAATCAACTGGATCAGAACTGAAACTATTAGTCTAATCATAACTATTTGCAAAAAATCTATCTGCAACAATTCTGATAAACAAGTATTCCCTTTAGTCATTCATTAGTGCTTCATTCTCAATTGTTAAGACTTTTCGCTTTTCTTTTGAAGATCTTTGGGTCTTTGGGGTTTCAACTGTTGAAAATATAAACTTAAGTCATTTAAATTGTGACAGAGGAAAGCTCTAAATGGTCGTGGATCAAACAAATTATTTCCTCCGTTTTCCCTTGATGCAAGTTGTATTTTGTTTCTCAGGATCACAAGTTATTCATGTCATTATCATGGAATAACAAATGTTGTTTTCCCGAGATACCACATTTTAAAGGATGTCTGCTATTGCTATTTTATACAAATAAATAATGTCCTTGTATATTGCTAATTGTGTGTGTTTTCTGTCATGTCTTGTTTGTATTCAGATCTCGTTCTTTAGACAGAGACCTCAGACTCATATTTACTATCTGATTTCATCAAGGTGAACAAGACAAAATAAAAGACCCCGAACCATAGCTCAGCCCCTGCTCCAGCTGTCTTCAGCATTGGACTCTTTTCCACAGTTTCTAGAAGCCCTGGAGAAGACAGACAGAAAAACAATGAAATGTTAAAAAGCAAGAAAAAAAGGAAAGTACTAAAATGACACTTAGACATCTTCGCAGTTAAAGAAGTCGAAAAGAGCTTTCCAGGCCCAGAGGTGTGACTCAAAGTGCTTTCGTAAATATTTCATCAGCACAGGGCAGAGTAAGATTGACAGGGATAAGTAGACTCACAGAAGAGCATGTCGTCCAGCACTGAGCAGCACAGCAGGGAGATCCTCTTGTCTGCAGCTGCTGGCTCGTGGCTCCGCTCAAAACCATTTTCCACCAAGACTCCAACCACAGCTAAAAGACAGAAAATCTATTATAAGCATTACCCTTAGCAGCAGCATGTCTTTTGGTTGCGTTTCTTTTGTAGCAGTGAGCAAGTGATTGGAATATAACATGTCTTGATGATGATAATGTAGAATTCTAGTTGAAGTTTACACATTATCTATTCTTTAAAAATGTAATGAAAATGTTTAAGTAACCATGTTGTGTTGGGTTACAAATGTAATCTCTGTTGCCCTTTCTTAAGGTAATGTGTAAGAGGAAAGGGCAACAAAGACAATATTTTCAATATTCAATGTTCAATGTTAGTCATGACATTTTGGGAAATGTTCTTCTTGCCAAGATGCCAAGACAATCGATAGCAGTCTCATCTCTGTATATGTATGTTAGCTTTGCTTAATATGAAGGCTGAAAGTAGGGAGAAACAGCTAGTAGACACACATGAGATCGGTACTGATCATACAAAGTTACAAGGTTACAAAGCGTACTCTCCAAAATGTTGAACTCCTCTTTTAATGCTGATACAGAGTTGGTGTTCTTCTGCAGACCCATTATGAAATCAGTCCCAGCACTCTCCAGTTTTTCCTCTATATACAAATTTCAGCTTCGCACCTCCGCTTAGAGTTGAGTAGAGTAGAGTAGAGTAGAGTAGAGTAGAGTAGAGTAGAGTAGAGTGCTGTGTTTCATCTTTATCCTTATATTATTTCTGAGCAATGGAAGCTTCACATCTACATCAATTAACACGCCTGCAAATAAAGCATAGGAACAGAAAGGAGAGGACGCCTCCTTATAACTTTGGAATGTAACGTTATATCATTTAGCACTTTCACACACTTGTCAGTAAAGATTAGAAACGGAGAGGACATCGTCTTATAGGTTTAGAACTAAAGTTTTATTTTTTTATCCGCTATACTTACATGTCATATCCAGGCTAACCTGAATATGTCAGCTAAATGATTATAACAACAAGCATTATTATTATTATGAAAAAAAACAAACAGATGAAATCATTAGATGAATGAATGAACACACATCTTCTATGAAGCACAACTACAACTAGCAAAAGTAGTCTGTGTGCTTACTTGACAACACTTTTAGTTGAACTTGTCTGGTCTCTTCTTCTCCTTCGGGAGATGTCCAGCCACAGAGAGCCTTCAACTGAGACACCAACCACACTCTGACTCCTTCATCACTGAACGGAGAAAAAGAAACAGAACTGAGCAAGGGGTTAAAGATAATTTTCTGCAGAGAGGTGTAGGTGTCAGTTATGCTTTTAACTTTGACTATCCTCAAACTCTGATTGACTTGATATCATGATATCTTACTCTGATATCTTTCTTTGTGAACTCAGTGTATAATTTGAAGATGGCTCTCACTACACCCACACAGGGGCGCTGCAACAGCAAAACTGACAGCAAAGTGTCTGTCTTTTGATGGGAGTTCAACCATTTCAAGCATTCAAGGTTCATTTATTTGTCATTCTACTATACAAGTTGCCAGACAAAATGCAAGTTCTCGTCCCTTTATGCTACACAAGAAAAAATATTTTTATGAATTTATGTAGTTTGATTTCCCATCTCTGTCATAACCAGAAAGTCATTTCAGGTTTTCTTAAATTAAAATCAGATTCACACATTCAGGTAGAAAATCTCAATTGTTAACTTGCAGCTAAACCCACATAAATTCAGATTTTTTTTTCTTTTTAAAAGACAAATATTTACAGTTGTTGTCAAATGTTTACATGCACTTGTAAAGAACATGTACTGTATGATCATGTAATATGTTTGGAGGAAAGAAGGTGAGGCCTTTAACTCCAAGAACACCAAACCTACTGTCAAGCATGGTGCTGGTAGTATTATGCTGTGGGGCTGTTTTGCTGCCAGTGGATCTGCTGCTCTAAAGACAGTAAATGTAATAATGAAGAAGGAGGATTATCTCCAAGTTCTTCAGGAAAACCTAAAATAATCAGCAGAAGATTGGGTCTTGGGTGCAGTTGGGTGTTCCAACAGGACAATGATCCCAAACACACATCAAAAGTGGTGAAGGAATGGATCAATCAGGCTGGAATTTAAGTTTTGGAATGGTCTTTCCATGTCCTGACTTGAACCCCATCGAGAACATGTGGACTGTGCTGACGAAACAAGCCTGTGCCAGGAAGCTAACAACTTCAGTTGAACTTCACCGATTCTGTTAAGTAGAGTGGTTAAAAATTCAGCCGGAGGCCTGTCAGAAGCTTGTGGATGGTTATCAAAAGCACCTAATTGAGGATTCACATTTTCACAAGACCTATAATAAATTCATTATTGAACCAAACTTCATGAATGTTTTTTGTGACAAAGTAGCTTGTGTTCCTCTCATTCCATCGCAGAAAAATGAGAGCTGAAGAAATCATTGGAACTCAAGACTGCCATGATATACATGTTCTTAACAAGTGCATGTAAACATTTCACCATGACAGTAAATGCTATTCATTTAGTTGTGCTTGAAGTGCTCAAAAGCAGCTAAATGTCTCAATTATGTATTCAGCTTCTTATAAGATTCAAATCCTTGTGTTTGTAGAGCTAAAGATACTCGTTCCATAATTGTAATTGTTTTATAAACTCAACTCTGTGACTTGTTATCTTATGCAGCCAATAGCGGCATGTTATTAATCAATGTGTGCTCTGAACGAGCTCCACAGAATATGACTGATTCTGGTGCCTTACAAGGGGTCATAAACAGAATTTGCCCATATCTGAAAAAAAAACGAAAAAACAAACAACAACAATTTTTTTTTCTTACCTCTCTAAAATGTACTTCAGAGTGAGGATGTTGTAAAGGTGAAGATGATAAACCACCTCCAGTTTGGGTGGCCTCTGTAAAAACACCACACAGAATATTCAATTTACTACATCCATTACATCATGTAAAAAAGTCAAGCAGAGTTTTTCCTATTGTGGCAGTTTAGACCAACTGAAAATGGATAAATAAATAAACTTAGTTTCTGTTTTCTACTCTTTGATGCATCAAGATTTTCTTCAGTTTTTACTTTGACTGGAAATCCTAAATAAATGCATTTTTAAGTATTAATTTAATGGAATTGCAAATGGTGCTAAATAGGAATGGGACAATAATATTTTATCACGAAACACTCAGGATAAGGTGATCGTGGTGAATTTCCATTGGATCGGTTTCGATTGGATGTGTGGATAGCGCAGCTGTGGCTCGGGGGTAGAGCCAGCATCTTTTCATCGGAAGGTTGCTGGTTCGATTCCCCTGGTCTGCATGTTGAAGTGTCCTTGGGCAAGATACTGAACCCCAAAACTGCTCCTGATGTGCTGGTCAGCACCCTGCATGGCAGCCATCAGTGTACGTATGTATGAATTACTGTAAGTCGCTTTGGACAAAAGCGTCTGCTAGATTCCCTAAATGTAAATGTCTAACTATGTAAAACTTCATGAGAGGCAAATACCTTTGTCAGGCCTCATATAGAGTGGATGAAATCAACTCTAACAAACACACACCTGATCTTTTCTGTACTCCTGCCAGAGCAGTTTTGGGCAGAAGGCTCCCTGTGATAGCAGTTGCTTGCTGGACTCGAGCAGGACACACAGTTGGACCTAGAGTAAACAGGATGGGGGGATTTCATGTTATCTGTACTCTGAAAAAGAATTTTGCAGTAATGAAAGACAAATTCAGGATGGAATTTCTGTGGCTGAACAATATTAAACCGTAACAATCCATCAACACTGTGCATATGACACAACCACAATGACACAAAAACCCAAAAGGCACACATGCATCATACTGTGGAGAATGTACTACAAGTGTAGCTGAGCTTCTAAACATCCATCGGACTCATTCTATGAAAGAAGAGTGCATGACATTGATCATCTATCATCATATTTCAGCATAAAATGCACATCATATAGTGAATATGATATGCAGTTTGTAATTAGGTCATCTGCTTTTGAGATCAAGATCTCTTCTGTAAGAGACACTTCTGTACAGCAGAAAAACGACAGAAAAAAGACAGAGAACAAACAAATGCAGCCATAAAAAAGCACATCGACAGAAATAACCACAGAAATATCCAAATCTGGGTCCAAAATTACAAGTTTAGAATCACCCATGTGTTTAAAACATAGTGATGGAAGGCAGTCTTCTGTAATCCAGCATTTGCCTGTGTAGTATCACAAGTTAGACAGCCCTGAGATATGTGGCGTGTTCCAGATCCATACTACACCCTAATTATATAAATTATGTACTACACATTAACCATCTGGGTGTAGTGTTTTAGCAGCTGGTATAAAAAAAATACGTGCATAAAACTTCAATGTACTTCAATCAAACTGTAATCTGGAATGTCACTGCCAAATAAACTCTCCAAACAGAAATCAAAATGTCTTTTTTGATTCATACTCATACTCAACAGCACACTCACTCATTGGTGCTGGTAAACACTTTTTACCATCACTTAGTGCACAAGAAGTCATCTTTAGGTGATGAACCCAGGGACAGCATCACATGTTGTACAGAGACTACTTTTGTCTAAATAACACTTGTAGCACGGTGTTGATGAGGCGACTAACAGTTTAAATGGTCCTTTAAGTTCAACAAATTCTCCACAGTTAACCACTGGTTTACTAATGTCTGGGGGTTTGTTTTTTATATTTGCATGAGGGTTCAGCCACAAAACAATAATGCGTCAAATCCTACAGTCGGACACTTACTTGCTGAGAGTAGGTGAGCAGCTCTCTCCTCCTGTCCTCTTCTTCCTTTTCATCTACAGTTCCAGTGATCTCTATCAGTCTCTCCAGTACCATCTTCACTGCCAGCACTGCCACAGGGACACCCAGCTGCAAGGCCTGACGCCTCAGCTCACACACTGTCCACAGACAACACAACACATCCTGCAGTTCATAGCATTTACTTTGCAAGCAAACATCTGAAAATGTATAGTTGTTCATGTCTCAGCTGACTCAAATTTCAGATGTTGGACAGTCCAAACACACAACAAACACAGACTACTTTTCTTTCTCCATAGTTTTACAGCTGTTGTGTACAGCAGCAGGTATCTCTGGGCCAGAGTGTCACATGAGGTGCCATTTCAACTTTTGCCACATTAGGAAGGTTCAGCACAGAGGCCATTTCTGAGATTTGGTACTCACCCAGCAGTGAACCTGCAATGGCACATGACATTCCTTTTGACTCTTTCTGCTCTCCAGTCTGAGAGCGAAAAATGTTGCACAGATCTGGATCCTACAAAAAGTGTAAAAACAGTAATAGAATATCAGAGAGAGGACACTAACTATGACATTTGAAGAGTTCACTTTACTACCAGTTCCCTCTTCTAAACGGGTTCCTAACCAACGTAGTACTAGCCTACTCCTGATGAAATTTAATGGTGGAGCAGCTTTTCTAAATCTTCTTGAAAACCATTCTGCATTCTGTGTGTCATACATGTATAATTCACCTAACATACTTTTTTACAATAAAGTATCTTTTGGGCCAGTTTTATGCTATGAAGCAACCTTCCTTTGAGCCACTATGCAATGCAGAACAGTTTCCACCAAAGCCAATCAAGTGGTACGAAGGTTAAATGCAGTATAATGGCAAGTTATTACATAATCAAATCAAATCAATTTTATTTATATAGCCCAAAATCATAATCCCATTGCCTCAATGGGCTTTACAATCTGTACAGTGAACAACATCCTCTGTCCTTAGACCCTCGATTCGAGTGAGGAAAAACTTGCCATGTTGAGGAAAAGAATCCCTTTTAACAGGGTGGGGAAAAAAGGAAGATGGAAGAAACCTCAGGAAGAGCCACAGAGGAGGGATCCCTCTCCCAGGACGGACAGACATGCAATATATGCCGCATGTACAGAACAGAACAACAAAATCACAGTTTACAAGTTGCATTGATAGAATATCTGATCCAAATTATATAATATATGTAAAGAGTGAGGATCCAGGAGACGATTGAGCAGGCCTAGGCATCCCCAAGTGATGCCTGAGCCACACAACCTCCTCATCACCGTGGTGACAGAGGAGAGCAATGACAGTCATCTGACAGTCATGACAATGTCAGTTGTTACACACCTCTTTCTCAGTACACACATTAGTAGCATATGTCATTATTATGATGATTTTATCCATTGCTGAGGAGCCCAGTCGGTTTCTGCAATTATCCTGAAGTCTTTTCACTCACCCCGACCTCCCTGAGCAGACTGCAGAGGTCCTGCTGCTGCCCCAGCAGCTGGATCGTTGCCTCCTGCAGCCGCTGACCATCTTCCTGCTTCGGCCTCTTCAGCACACGACCAGCTGGCCATACAACAGCAGGAAAAACAAAATGCTTAGAGTTTTTCAAATGCGATTTTTGCATGGGCACAGTTTAAATAAAAGTTGGCCTAAGTTGTCCAACATTTAAGACATAACGTATTTATTTACAGATGCCTTTAGAAGGTTACTTAATTGAAAATGACTGTGAATTGGGATGGCTCTCTATTGAGGGTCAGGCCAAACTTTACTTAAAAAGCTGCTATTTATAATATCAGTGCTAGAGACCGAAACATGACAATTTAACGTCAATATCAATCAGTAACGTTGACGTCACAGACGTCAATCAGTATATATCGAGACAATACAATGACATGAACGGGGAGAATATACTGGGTTTATTTCAGACTGTATTCAAGTACCGCTTTTGTTTAATACTCCATAAATATAAACGTGAGGTCGGTCCAACTGTCAACTCACCGAGGAGGTTCGACACAGTCCTCTTCTGGGAGACCGATTCACACGATGCACTGAGTGACATTTCACTTTGTTTCACCTCGCTTCGAGAGACAGTCGACGTTTTAACCAATATGTCTTTTCAAATTAAAACATGAACAGAGCTTTTGGGAATGATTCACGCTACATGACAGCATTTCTTCCCTGGTTCGGTTCATCAAGCTGCTGCGGGACTGTTTAGTTCACGCTCTCCTCCATGTTTCCCCTCGCGCTCTTCTCTTTCATTGGTCTACGTTAGAGCCAATCAGGATAGACTATACACAGTTTTACGTCACATGATCAGCACCGAAATAAAAATAAATACACAAAATATATTTTTATCTTTCATCATACTATTTTAAGCCATCTTTTAATTTATGTATTATTGTATTATATACAACATTATATTATGCTATTATAAACAAATAATAATTACATTTAGTTTTTGTTTTTTTAATAATTCGTGGCACGTCGATTGCAGCCAGAGCATGACGTCACGTGAAAGCTATAAATTCTGCTGTGGGAAAAATAGAAAATAAAGTTAGAATTTTAAAGCCCTCATCTATTTGCTTTTTATTTGTTTAGTTTTTTGTTTTTTGCAGATTTAAAAGTGTCTTCCTCTGCCCGACTGTATTGAATTAAAACAAATCAAACGCATGCATTTAGGTATTTGTGGAACAAACTAAATTAGTCAGGGCTTAGCCTACACAACAGATCAATCTCCCCAGACAGGACAGGGGACAAACAGATCAATAGCCTACACGATACAGAAGGCATGTCATTGCTCTTTCCTCTTTTTTTCAGCTGACAGGCCTGGTGCCATTAGTTGTGTACCATTACCACTGACCCCCTGGAGCAGTCAATTAGACGTACTGCATGCTGTCACCACCATCAGTCAGAAAGTCTGCTACTACAGAAATAATCACAACACTACATACAGTAAATACATAAATTCTTTTCTGAAAATGACTTAAAAGTAGTAGACTATTCCTCTGTGGCTATGTTATAAAAGGTGAGCTTCAGGTGAATTTGCTGAACAACATTTTGTGTTCTTTTTGAAAATAGTGAGAGAGGCAGAGCGGGTTTTGAAACTCAAGCTGAGCTTTTGTTGTGTAGCCTACTTCCCTCCCTTTGAAACACACCCAAAGAGAATAGGAGCATTAGTTCACAGCACTTGTTATGTCATAACAACATCTGCAGTGTATATCATTTTCATTGTCCTGTACTGTTTATGTCTCACCTTTTACACAATTCTATTTATCTTTCAGTGTAAATGTTAACAGGGCACTGCTGTAAAGGTGCGTGTGTGCTCAGCTCTATCTGTATTTATATAGGTTAAATAAATACAGCTGTTGAAGATATATAAATCCACTTAGGTATTATTTGGATATAGCGAAAATCAGTGATGTGTGAATAGAATGGTAGTTTTACAACTGTGGTCTTACTATGATGTTGTTTTCCCATGATTTTTGATTGTGCACTTTTAATCTTGCTGACAAAGCATTCTGCTGTAACCTCTAATGACAATGTGAATGAAATCATGACAGAAAATTTGGCTTTTTCTGATAGATCATAAATGTATTTTAGTTTCACATTATATAGTAATGGTCATGGCGAAAGAAGTATTTACATTGTTAAGGAAGGTAATAATACTGCATTAGTCCACATTCCAATTAAAAGTCCTTCATTTCAAAAAAGTACTAAGTACAGAGACGTTATGAGCAAAATGTACTTCAAGTATCAACAGTAAAAGTACTCATTATCCAGAAGGGATGGTTAAAACAGCTATAATCTGTATTTTAGGTTAACAATGGATCTCACGACTACTTGTTAGCCAACTCTGCAGCTCCCCTTATCTCTATTGAGCTTCACAGCAGTCCCATCTACTTCCGTCATTTAGGAGAATGCATTAAGGTATTTAAAGTATGTTGTCATTACAGTTATGTAAGGACAGGTGTGTAATGTAAGCTTCTCCCTTTTCATAACAGAGATGTGACCTGGTTTTGAAGGCCTTAAGGACTGTCCTATTGTACTGTGGAAGCTGCAGCAGTGTGAGTTCAGTTGATTGTTTTCTCAAAACTGAAGTTATCAGCAAGGTTGTGATGTGCAAGATTAAGAAGGCTGAGAAATAACATTTTAATAAGATCCACTGAGCCTTGAACAAATACGATTTTGACATACTGAGAGCCACACCTTTCCAAACCACAGGGAGCGACCATGACTGTACAGCAGCGTGCTCCATCCTGCCTTTGGTGTGTTCGAGTGAAGATCATTCCTCACAGTGTATAGTGTCTCCTCTCCCCTACGCCACCCTTGTGTTTTCTGGATTTTCCAGCTTTACTGTGGCAGGCAGCAGGAAAACCGTCTCATGGGAGCCGGTGAAAGGAACTCATGAAAACTTAATGCAATGTGTCCTCATGAATTTTTAAGAGCCCTCTCTTCCTATTGTGCCACTAATGTGCAGGGTAGTAATATAAACAGGAGTGCTGATGTACCGAGCTGAGTGCAAACCTACCAGCAAGGCAGAGCGTCATCACCTGTCAGCCTCATGAAGAACAGCACACAGTGACACCTGAGGACACACACTCACTCACTCACTCACACACACATGTTCCGTTACAGTGGCAGCTCTTGTCTGAATCAGAAGTGAGCCATTGTCACTGGAGGGAAATGTTTTGATTAAGGGCTGACTGCATCTGGACCTCAGCAGGATTTCCTGTGTGTGTGTAATGAAGTTTGAGAAGGAGGCAGAGGGAGGCCATGATGTCAGCATGATGTCACTTTGATTGCACAGTTCCAATAGCAGGTTAGCTCACACACAAAGCATACTAAATATGAAAACTTCCAAATTCAAACATAATAAACCCATGAATGTCAACTAAAACAGAGCCTAGAACAAACACAATATAGCCTCTGAAGGCTAGAATCTTCTCCTGACAGTACAGTGATGACTATAGGCTCTATACTGGTCATTTTGTACTGTGGGACCATAAACATTTCATATTCCCTGCATCTATAAATGACAAAACTGAAACAATTTAAGGTGAGCAATAACCTAAAAGAAAAAACATTAATTAAAAATATGTCAAGATTTTGATCATAATGTAAATCAAGTGGAAAATGTTTTTTGAAAATTAGTCTCGAAAAATTCTACACATATTTGGACAGTAAATGAATAAAAAATAATCATTTTCTTTGAGTATCTGCAGTTGAAATGTGGACCACCGCTCACATTCTTACATTGGTGAAATGTAACTAAGAACATTTAGGCTACTCAAGTGCTGTACTTGAGTACAATTTTGAAGTATTTGTACCTGCCTCAAGTATTTCTGTTTTCTGCTACTTCATACTTCCACTCCACTACATTTTGGAGGCAAATATTGTACTTTTTACTCCACTACATTTATCTGATAACTTTACTCTGCAAGTTACATGCTGCGTCAGAGCCATACTAGTGCATTTTTAAATTAATTTATTTTATCTGCAATTGAATAAAAAAACGTCACTGATTCTGAAATACAATATTGGTTGACCCATAGAATATACATACAGTTGGTACTTAAGTACATTTAATATCAGATATTTTAACACTTTACGCACTGTTCATATGGCTGATTTTCACTTTTACCGAAATAATATTTTAACATGACATCTATACTTTAACTCAGGTATTACTTTGGGGTACTTCTTACTACACAGCATTTTCAGACATCCATTAGTTAAAACACACTTGCATAATCTTGAATTTTAAGGGAGGTCTGTCATTGTTATGCACCACAAAATAAGTGTTATGGAAATGAAGTCAGCTAATGAAAACCATGTTTCATTTATATTTGTTTTTGCCCAATGTTAAAGGTTAAAAATATTGAAATTGAAGAAATGATTAGAGAGCCTCTTGTTGTGGATTATTTGATAGAATGGCAACAGAGATTCAATGTAAGAATGACATATTTTTACGGAGAATTTGATGGATTTCTGCTTTGAAACTTAATTATGGTTTCAGAAATCCCCGACTCACAGCCAGGACTGGAAAGTAAGAATCTGCAAAATTCAAACTGTGGAACAAATTTCATTACATTACAGTTCAGAGGGAACAAGATGGAGGAAATTGGTTTCATTATGAAAAACAAACAAACAAGGTAATCATGTCGTATGAAGTGGATGTGCATTGGAACCTCCTTCATTTTACATTTCTCTTAATTGTAATATTTTCTTATTTATCCATTATTTATTTTGTGCTTTCATAAAGTCACATTTGAGCTTCCATATATATTGTTACAAATATTTTTTAAATGACAATAATGTCAAGTATGAAAACGAATTTTTCAGTGCCCACTGATTCTAATATGTATTTAGTTACTTTTACACTCATGTAGGTCAGGGCTATGTTCGTGACACATGCCTCTCGTGACAAAAATCTATAAAAAGATAACATGTTGTAAAAATGAGCAGGAGGGAAGTGGTCATTGCCCAGAGAGATTATGTTGTTCTCCTTACAGTCATCGTTCCCTTGGGAGAAAGACAGAAAACATGACTTACTCTCCTGTGGTAGGAGGCCACAGGAGTTGAAACACACCAGCACTGACTGAGATACTCAGCAGCTTCAGCTGCAGCCTGGAGGCTTTACAGCTGTGCATTCCTGAGAGATCAGACCAATCTGCTGGGCCAAAACAGCAGGTCTCAACTCTCTTGTTTTCTACCCAAAAACTTCCACAGAAAACGTGTTAATGGAAAGACATAAAAGTCTGCTGCTCTTGGCACGTGCTGTAAACAGGAAATGCAGTCTGTACATAAAAATGCCTGAGTACAAAACCTTTCCCTTCATTCACTGGATCTGGGACCTGATTCTAAGGCAGGAAAAGGACGGCTATTGTGTTCATTGTGAACAGTGAGTGCATATTCTGAATTTTGAAACATCTTATTGGTTCACCTCAATAGTTAAAGAACACAGTCATTCAGTTGGTACCATGAAAGTGTGCTGTTCCACACACATAAGCTGATAAAAACTGAACCCTGTCCTCTGGTTCAATTCTGAACTGGAGGCATGTCACAGATTTACTGCCCATACTGACCTTTAGCACGGTTTCCTTGTCATGGACTTTACCTGGTATTTCACAGACTGGTCTTCTTTTAATCTAACCGCTTTGATTCCTCTTTTCAGTTCTTCCTCTTCCTGTTGAGCAGTGTGTATGCATATTTTCTCTCTTACCATTACTGGTATTTAGCAACGCATTTGGTTTCATTTTCACAGATATCTAAGTGCCACTGACTTTCTGTGTGACTGTTGTTTCAGTGGCTTTTTCTCCCTGAGCAGACTACAGTTTAAGAGACAGAAACAATAACCTCCTGCTATGTCTGGCATAAACATGTTGTTTGATTAAATCAAATATGAGAATAAAACTGGTATTAAAGCTTTAAGAAATGATAAGCCAACATTTTCCACCTGAGAATTTCAGCATATACTGTGGAGCTGTTCTTTCAATATGCAAAACACTGAAGAACTGTTAACTCTACCATCGATGTGCAAAGTGAAACCAAACAAACAGTCACTAAGTGCAAACAGCCACAGCTCTACCAACAACACCGACCTGTGAGACATGTTTCCTGGCACATATACTCGTGACAAACTTCCCTGTTTGCTTTAACAATGTATTTTATTTACTTTTTCCTCATTTCTCTCCTCTTATGTTCAAGTACATGGATTCGCAGATCCAGGGAACACAATCAGTAGCAAATACTTTCAAAACATCATCATCATGTTCCTGTTTGATTCACAAATGATTCCACTTAACCCCCCGAATACTCCCCCCAGGCTAAGACACATGGACCTTTTGTAAACATGATGCAAATCAATCTTTGCTTTTTGATTACAAAAAGTAATCTGGTACAAAAATATCTTTTCTTTTATAGGTATTTCTCTTCTTATGAATATTTACATCAATAGGTACCTCACAGTATAATCTGATTTTAAAAAGTACATACTGTAAAATCAACACAAAAAGGTCTCAGAGGGGTAAAAGGCCTTTGGTTTTCATGAAAAATACGAAAACAATGACAAAACACAAAAAGTTCATTCACTGTCCTGTGTATCACAACAGTAAATAATTAATTGGTGATTGTTGGGTGTCTTGTAGCCAAGACTGTAGGACACCAAATTTCCACAGGTTTGAAAGTGTTCATTATCCAAAAGTTTAGAACAAAAAACTGCAGCTACAATCAGGCGTCACTCCTGGGGATGGCAGACCCACACAACCTCCGCTGGGCAAAATACCCCAGAACGATAAGCAGCATCTCTGAGGTGCTGCTGAGGGCCACAATGAAGGGTGCCTGGGATGCGAAGTCAGCCTCTGCCCGGCGGAAGGACAGCTGCATGACAGCGAGTGCCAGGAGGCTGTTCTGGACACCCACCTCAATGCTGACGGTCTTCCTCTGTGGTGGTGCCAAGCCTGCCACCTTGGCCAGGATGGCCCCAACCACCAGCCCCAGCAAAGGCACTGTCACCCCAACAGCCACAATCTGAGGCCCGACGTTGGCCAGGATGGACGCGCCCATTTGGTAGGCCATAAAGATGCCACCAACGATGAGCACCAAGCTGAATGGTCTTATAAGAGCCAGCAGGACACGTGTGAGGGCGGGCAGACGCAGCTTGATCAGCATGCCCAGTGAGATGGGGATGGCAATGAAGAGGAGGGTACCCAAGATCTTCACAAATGGTACATGTAGGGCAGCATGCACACCCAGCAGACGACCATACAGAGCTGATGACAAAGGCATGGCTGCCGCTGCCACCACCGTGGAGACCAGGGTCATGGAGATAGCCAAGGTAACGTCGCCTCCGAGCAGCAGGCTGTACAGGTAACCACCCCCACCTCCTGGGGCAGAGCAGGTGATGACCAGGCCCAGGGAGAGCGCTTTGTGCAGTGAGGCCAGCCGGGACACACAGTAGGCATACAACGGCATCACCAGGAACTGACCCAGCACCCCTAAGAGAAGAGGCACTGGGCTCCTCAGCAGACCCCGCAACACCTCCACCTCCACCTTGCACCCGAAGGCACACTTGTTGATAAAGATGAGGGGCAGCAAGGCAAACAGTACAGGGTTCTCAGAGAAATGGGACAGGCCACCCGACTGGATGAGCCGGGTGGCCGGGTCATCACTACCGGGAGCCACTCTGATGGAGTAATCCGTCCTCTCCTCAATCAGAACCGGGACCGAGTCCTGGTCCAGGTCCAGCAGCTGGATCTGCAGCTGAGCCCTGCCTGGGAACCCGGAGCGGATGCTGATGATGTAGCTCTTTGCTGGTCCTGCGTGGCCGCTATCCGTTACATTAAGGATGGAGAGCACCTCCGGGTCCAGGGAGCGGACTGTAACCGTCTGCTTCCAGCTCTGGCGGCCCTTCCTGCTGGTCGTGGCGCTCCGGTACTGACTGGAGATTACAATCACGCCGTTGGTGTTTTCAGGAAACTCAAATTCCTGCGATGAGCCGTCTCCGATTCTGATATATCTGCTGCTGCTGTCGGCCGTCAGGTTGGTGTCGTTACTGCTGTCGACAGTGAGGTTTCCGGTGGCCCACGCCCGGTCCGCTCCGCGGGTAATAAGGAAGAGACAACAGAATGTAAATAGCGTCCTCATCTTAGTGACGGACAGGGGGCGGAGGGGCGCCACAGAGACACGCTTCTCCCCTACCAGCGGCCTCTCCAGCCAGTTACACCGCCGGCCTGTTACTCCAGGACGGTAAACTTCTCATTCTAGCCTCCGGTAGAAAACGTCAGTGTCGGCAGCAGACTCCACATCTCGTCTGGTTCCCATTTTCTCGCTGCCTTTATACCGGAACCTAAACATCACCCCGCCCTGTCCTGTCCGAGCCCAGCTCTACAGCAGCAGCCTCCGGCACACAGGAAACACACTCACACAGGTCTCTCACCGCCTCTCTTTCGTCTACTCGCTGCTAAGATGTCCGTCTCGGGAAACCAAAGCTTCTCCTCGCTTTCCGTTATTATTATCTCCCCGGTGGACGGGAACTGAGAGCATCGTAGCTCGGCTCCCGTTTGCTTGCTTGTCAAAGCTTATTCGGTAAAAGTAGCGTCAGTAAAAGTCAAACTTCCGGTCCTGAAACGCCACAGTAAAACCTCTTTATTGAATTTTAGGAACATTGGTGGTACTTACGGATGTATTGACATCTTGGTAAATCAGGCAAGTTCATAGAGAACCCCAGACTCAGAGAGGCTCCCAAAGCCAGCTGCGTTTGTTAATTTCATTACATGCACGTTTCACTGGGAAGTTGTAATTCAAAGTATTTCATTATTTCATTTTTTAAATCTACATTTGAAATAACTAAATTCGTGTGTTTAACCAAGACTATCACATAGCAGATCTGGGGCCAGCTAGCATTATAGTATAATAACAATGTATACATTGCACAGGTGGAGGAGCAGGCCACCCATCAACTCAAAACAGCCACAGTGCTAATGCACATATACGTGTGTAACATTACCTCGACGTCACATACTGGGGTCATTAATAATATTACAATTATTAAATAATGTTTCCCCAAATTGTTATGTGCAGCCATTTACTGACTAATGACGAGTCGTATGCGTTTATTTTAAAAGAAAAAATCCACCCACTTCCTGTCTCACTCTGGTCAACTGTGACCACCTTGACGTAAGCCTTTATTTATCCAATCGGAGCGGCCCAAAGC
The DNA here is from genome assembly GCF_040436345.1 of Pagrus major. Classification (NCBI taxonomy): domain Eukaryota; kingdom Metazoa; phylum Chordata; class Actinopteri; order Spariformes; family Sparidae; genus Pagrus; species Pagrus major. The sequence continues at coordinate 29,751,823 of NC_133222.1, read as the reverse complement.
GTCAACTCTCCCCGTGCCACAGCCAATGAGCAGGGGCGGTCACATGGGAGAGGAAAGACCGTGATTTCTGTCCACTGGGGGATGGGGGGGATGGGGGGGCAGCCAGGGATTACCCATCACAGATAGGCACAGGGTGACATGGATTTAATTTCCTGACCAAACTAAAATGGTGGAATTGCAAGAAAATGAAGATATAATAATAAAGTGATAACTGAGAAGAAAATAACGTGTTGCAAGTTACAGGGATGTTTGGTGTTCATGATACTGCTCCCAGCTCATGTCTTTTGCAGACATGTAAAATGTATTGCCTTTTTCTATTGCCCACTCTCACTGTCAGTTTCTGTTTCCTGATCTTTAATCCCTGTAGTATCTTGTGAGACTGATCCATTTGACTAATGGAGGTAGATCCACACAGTCACACTCCTTGAGCAGTTTCCGGTTTCAACCCTGCTGCCAAATAGGCTATTGCTTATTTGTCATACACAAACACTAGACACAACCAGGAAACCAGACACTGCTACTCATCACGACAACGTGGCATTAAATGGGAGCTCCATTATGTCAGCATAACCCTGTGAGCATCCCTTTTTATAGCAACTGGCTCCTGCTGGGACACACTCACATATTTAAAAGTAATTTTAAATTCATAAACTCTGGTTTTCTTCCAGCGAGGTCACGTATTTTCCAGTAAGTGCACCAGAGGTATATCCTGGACATTAACTAACACAGCTCACTGTGTTCAAGTCAGTACTGGGACAGCCTGTTCATCACCATTGTGTTTTCATGAGTTGTGCGTCCTCTTTCTGTCACCATGGCTAAGTCAGGGCTTCCAGACAAAGAAAAGGCGGGGGAGTCCATGGTGGAAACACTCAGTGCACGCCAAGACAACCTGCTGGGGTGATCGCTCGGGCCTCTTTGACATTTCATGGAGCGACAGCCAGTTGTTATGGAGCTGCGAGGCACGCAGAATTCCTGCCTGGCATTTGTGCTGCTCCCCTCCCTGGGCTGTCTAATTATTTACCCATGGTATGATAATTTACCTCATGACTTATTTCACAAACAGAGAAGGAGGGAGGCAGCAGGAGAGAAAGACTGAAGAGGGATGCAATTGTCCATCTCGACACTTTCCCCAGTAATGGCTTCAGTGAGAAAGAAATATTTGGTGTTTGTGCTGTTGCTTCAACTGTTTACCCAGAGAACACAGTAGCCTGTATTTGCCTTTGTTTGTGAACACTGATTCTATGTGAATATTCATGAACCAACTGAGAGCAGCGGTTATCATCAGCCTTGTGGTGTGTTTCTGATGAGAGCATAAGCAGATGACTAATCCGAGAGCATTGTCCTGAAATACCAGTTTAGCACCAGTCCACATAAGGTTATCCTCTGCTAGACAGCTTGGCAACAATACATCACGAACAGGGCCATGGTCAGGATTTTATAAATAGAGTACAGGAGTCTCCCAGTGAAAACTCTCCTGCTTAAAGGTGTGTTCAGACTGAACAAAACAAATTTAAGGGGTGGTGCGAGTAAATAAGAAGCAGGTGCAAAGATGTGATTGGATATTAATAGACATGACTTTGCTCTGGGCAAAATGAAAATGTTTTAATATGAACAAAAGAAAGCGCTTATTGGGTCCACCTCATGAACATAGAGAGTGTTAGATCCCGAGTATACCCCTGTTCAGGAGGTACTGGACCAGCTCTCCATTATAAGGAGTTAGGTCCCTAAACCTACAAGGTGTTACTTTAAAATAGGATTTAAATAGGGACTGCTTAAGCTGGTAGCAAGGAGACTCGCCTAGCTTCTCACTGCCTACATCCGAACATCTACCCTGCTTCTGCTGGTTTGGTACCTGACTTGAATAACCCCTGTGTCAGATATGGCCACCAGCCACACCCGTTAATGACAGCTCTCCTCTAAATGATCTGTGCACTTAGTAGGGTGCTAGTTTTAGCAAGGGCAAAGCATACAGCTCAAACTTATCTTAAATCAATCATTATCAAGAATACCTATTGATAAATATAACAATTCGGTATATAATAAAGATTCATCTAAAGGAGCTGAGGCTGGTTAAAATACTAAGATGTAGTAGAGATTGAGAGGGTCAGGCTGTGGATCTAGTATGCCCTTCCCTTTCAGCTGAAAGTCCAAGTCCTACCCACTCTCATGCTGATATAAAGTCAGGTGGAGTTTCGTAGTCCACAAAACATTTCTGGAGCTTCACAGCAAAACAGCATTGCAGCATTCTCCTAAACAACTGAAGTAGATGGGGACTTGTTTTAAAACAAAAAACACAATCAGGTGCTTGAGCTTGACACGCATCAAGGGTGTAAATAGCAACTTTTCAAATGTATTTGGAAACAATTTGGGCTTCTGGAGACTTTGGGACTTTTTTTTTAATCACACCTAGTTCAGTTATTTAGAAGAATGCTACAACATAGTCTTGTTGTAAAGCTCCAGAAAGGTTTTGTTTATTACAGAACTTCACCTGACTTTCTTTCGGCATGGAGGTGAGTAGGTAATGATGGAACTTTCATTTTTGGGTGAGCTGTTCCTTTAATATTGTTCCAAGCTTCTCATTTGATATATTATTTACATGCTGTTTTTTTTGTTTTTGTTTTTTAAATGTTTTTGTCTTGTGAATCATCTCACCAAAATAACTAACAGCTCTGTGGTGATGGCAACACATTAATCCAATTTCACTAAATGACTTAAAACAAAGGAAAACAGGAAAATGGCTCAACTTTGATTTTGAGGTGTCCATTTACTAAAGTTGTAAACAGTTCAGTAGCTTTTATCAAGGATCCTGACCTACAGTAGGTAAAGAGGCAAACTATGGAAGTAGATGATATCAGGCAGTGGTTCTCCAACGTTTTCATGTCAACGACCACAAATTAGACCACAAACCCACATTTAATATGAAATCAGCTTTAAGGCATTTTATTACAGAAAGTGTAGGAAACGCATAACCAAGAAAGTCATATATTCTCTTATTGTGTAACCTGTGGATGGAATTACAGTGAAATGATTCCCCTTTCTGCTCAAGAACCCCCACTAGGAGTAGAAAAAAAGACAATTTTAGATTAAGTGGATTTCTTGAACTAACATTTGTGTCCTTACTACTGTAGGAAAGCAACATTTGTAGCAGCTGACATCTTTGTGTTCATGCTTTTGGTATCCTCTACCTTTGCTTGAAATTTGATCCAACAGGTCATACGGCTATAATTACAGCTTTATCTCTCTGTATTAAGTAAACAAACCATGAAGCCAAATGAGAGATTGTGTCAGAGGGCAAGACTTTATTTTCATGAGATTAATATACAAAACAAAAGTGCTGCAAAGTCTGCTGAACCTTAAGTATAAATAAATCCTCCCTGTGTTAAGATGGATGACAAAATGAAAACATTGTCAGAGGGTGACGCTGCACTGTCATAGGTGGAGTAGTGGCTTTGGCCTACACACCCTCTCACTGATGTTTACTCTGTACACTCCATTAGAGCTGCATCAAAAACCAGTCAAAGCACTTAACAGGCTACTCAGTGTAGAGCCATGATCTCAAAACACGAGAAAAAACATCATCTACTCTTTATATGAATAATCTTCCAGCACATCATCTTTACCTGAAACATTCAATTCAAACAAATACCTAGTTTACAAGGCAAGCAAGGAGTAGCAACTAGGGCTGGGAAATATATACGATATACATCGTTATCGTGATACAAGTCTATATACCGAGTGTCGTCTTTTCCTGGTTTTAAAGGCTGCATTATAGTAAAGTTATTTCATTTTCTGAACTTACCAGACTGTTGTACTTGCTTTTATACTTGTCTTTACCCACTTAGTTATTTTATATCCCCATTACTGATGATTATTAATCAGAAATCGCATTGTCAGTATTTTGTACCAATAGTCATCCCTACCATATAGCTACAACATCAGAATTTGAAGTTGGGAATATTTGTTCGCCTAGTCCTAACATTTATGAAGTGCTTTTGAGAAGATTTCAAAATATTGAGATATATATTGTATATTGCAATATGGCATAACAATATTGTGATATTATTAAAGCCATACCGGCCAGCCATAGTAGCAACTTACTCGTGTAAAATAAAAAATATAAAGATCCAGCATGTCTTTCTTCTCCTAAAAATGTTTGAGAAGGGACTTAGACAGGTGGGGATGAGAGAGGCGTCCAAAAATATCTGAGTGCAGTTTCAGTGTTGCGGGAGGGTGGGGGGTGGGGTTTCAAAAACTTAAAGGAACCGTTCATCCAAAGTTGGAAATTGAGTCATTATTTACTCACCCTCATGGAACCAATGGAAAGTTTTTTACTAAGAGGAAAACTTAACGAAACCCTATAAGTTTAGAATCGGCATGGGGTGGGTAGATAATGACTGAATTTTCACTTTTGGGTGAACTGTTCCTTTAAATCAAGCACCCAAAACCAAAAAAAGAGATCAGGCAACCGGAGCTCAGACTCATCACAGTCAGTGTTGAAGTGAAGCTGGCTAATACCGACACAGGACCATCTCAGGCTTGTCTGGCAGGAAGAGGAATGGAAAATTCCTTTTATTGACCAACGTCCATCTGAGTTTCAGTCTGCTGCTGTTTGCCATCTAATTCACCGTCCTTCAGGCACTGGCGGGGGAAGCAACTATGCAAGCACCTGCACCCTATATAAGGCGTTCAAAGCAAAAGGTCTGAATACAGGCATGAGAAATAATCAACAACAAACCAGAATACAAGTAAAATACAAAACAAAATTCACCCATTTTGACACTGACAAACAAAAGGTTTGATGATTGCCCTTTGTTGTAAACAGTGTTATAACAATGTCATGAAGCAGGTGTTTACTGGACAAATCCAATGAAAGAAGGAGACTGTTAGTGTCACCAACATGTCACAAGCTATAAGCATAAACTGATATTTCGTTCCGATTAAATATGTGTCTCCTTCCTCCAAAGAGAATCATCCATTTAAACCAAGTTGAACTGAGGGAGCCTAAAAAACTTAAAACATATAGATACATCTTTAACCCACCCTGCACCTTATGAGAGCCAGTGACACCCATCCCCTTATAACTATTATAACTGCTTAATAAATCTTCATTTTCATCATTGTACATTATACAGTTTGTAAAATGGGTTTACTTGTTGTACAAAGCATACATCCAAGAGTGTGTGATTTGAGAACTGGAGAGTGTAGCCAAAGGGAGAGTTGGTGGTGGTGACGGAGGACACAAAGGCATACAAAAGGAGGGAAATAAGAAGAAAGAAAGGTAAACTGAGATCCATTGGGGAATTAGAGAGGGGAAGATAGAAACGGGAATAGATGGATCGAAATGGGAAGGTGAACCAGAGGGAGATCCATGCCTGCTCAGGTGGTATTTCTAGCCGGTGTGTGTGTGTGTGTGTATTTATAGAGCAGGGAGATGGTAATCAATAGGCTCATTAAGTCCTCCTGGTAGGAACAGTTCAACAGAAACACACACACAGCTCCTGTTGCCGTCACCAAGCTCATCTGCTTCCGCACAGCTGTAAGCTCCGTCTCCTCTCCTGGTGGCTTCAGTTCCGCAGGGCAGCCAACCTGAAACGTGTGAGAAATGTGGTGAGAATGAGTCTTATTGTTTGGAGCTTTTGTGACATGAGATAAAAGCCTCAAAAGGTGCAGTGTGTTCAATTACATTACCCAACTGTCAGTGTTTACACCATTTGAAGGGATCTTAATACTGTGGCAACATTTCTGAGAAACTATTAATTTTAAATAGTCGTTATTTTGTATTAATAAGTATTACAGTAATATATTTTAATAATAATTGTTATTTTGTAAACTCTGGCAGCCTTTTTGTTGTGTTCCGTTTGTGTTCAATTTTGTGTTGTATTTTCTTTGTATTGTTTTATGTCGTCAATGTACTTTTCATTTCAAAATTAAAAATGATTAAAAAAGCGAAAAAAAAAACAGTCTTCCTTATTGCCATCAGGATGAAATGAAAATCTACCTCTGGTGTTAATGACTCACACCCAGATCTGAATGACGGCTCAAGCTGGTTGGCAGTATACACAGATAACAACATAAATACAGTATATCAGCTACCAGATATTTTGCCATACCGTTACATATAAAGATATCCCTTATCTATAGTTGTATGAGCCCATGGGCAAGGCTGGAAATCCATTAGCAGGACTGATTTAGATATTAGATTTTTATATTATTTTTGCAGCAAGGTGATGAAGTACTTTGATTTGTGGTGACCACAGACAATTGCTCTCTCTTTATCCTTCCTGACTGAGTCTACTCTAGTTTTGTGTTCTACTAGTGTCCTTGTCACTACTGGTAGCGTGAGGTGGTACCTGCAGCCCAATCAGGTTGCACAGGTAGTCCAGCTCCTCCAGGATTGCACATCCATACACAAGAAGGTTTGCTGTGTATCCCAGCACAGTCTAAAGAACATGGAAGAGATACCAGGAGACCGGCATTTACACGAGGAGAGCTGGACAGGGCCGTAGAAGGGCATCAACCTAGCAGCAGGACCGGTAACTGCTCCTTTGTGCAAGGAGGAACAGGTGGAGCACTGCCAGAGCCCTACAAAATGACCTCCGGCAGGCTACTGGTGTGCATGTTTCTGACCAAACTGAAATAGACACCATAAGGGTGGCATGAGGGCCCGACGACCTCTAGAGGGACCTGTGCTCACAGCCCAGCAGCATGCAGCTCGATTGGCATTCGCGAGTTAACACCAGAATTGGCAGTTTAGGCAGGCGCTGTTCTCTTCACAGATGAGAGCAGGTTCACACTGAGCACATATGATAGGTGTGAAAGAGTCTGGAGACACCGTGGTGAACGTTATGCTGCCTGTAACATCATCCAGCATGAACGGTTTGGCGGTTGATCAGTGATGGTCTGGGGAGGCATAGCCTTGGAGGGACACACAGACTTCCATGTCATAGCCAACAGTACCCTGACTGCTGTTAGGTACCAGGATGAAATCCTCAGAGTGATTGTCAGACCTTACTCTGGTGCAGTGGGCCCTGGGTTCCTCCTGGTGCAGGACAATGTCCGGCCTCAGGTGGCCAGAGAGTGTAGGCAGTTCCCGGATGACCAAGGCATTGATGCTATTGATCGGCCCTCTCGTTCCCCTGACCTAAAACCTATGGGTTGTTATGTATCGGTGCATCCGACGCCGCCAAGTACCGCCACAGACTGTCCAGGAGCTCACTGATGCCCTGATCCAGGTCTGTGAGGAGATCCCCCAGGACACCATCTGCTGACTCATCAGGAGCATGACCAGACATTGTCGGGAGTGCACAGAGGCAGACTGAGTCACATAATGAGTTGCCATGAAAAAATTCACGCTAGTGGGATCAGCCTGTGTATTACATTTTTTAATCCGAAAATCCATAAAAAATTTAATAAAATTTGGAATCCAGCCCTCATTGGGTTGATAAATTTGGTTTCCATTGACTGATGTTACATCATTTTGTCCTCAACAAATTATACAATGTACATCAGTAGAGATTTTCAACTTGAATTATTCATTCATCAAGATCTAATGTGTGATTAACAGGTTCCCTTACTTTTTTTGAGCAGTGTATAATAGAATAAATACTGTATATAACTATATATGGCATACTGTGATAGAGGGTATCCATATTGTCAACTCCTTTCTTGTAAGTTTTCAGACAACAGCCTGAGAACAGGTTCTAAAAATGCCTTACAAACTTGCTATAACCACTATGATGCTAAAGAATTGTAAACAGGAGAGAACTGGCTACTTGTTTCCTAAATTCAAAAATATCATTTTAATAATGGAGGCAAAATATAGGGATGACTAGTCTCACCTTTGTGTTATAGATTTTGTAATAAAGTTAGATTTACAAAAGAAATGGATTGATAAATCTTCTGATCCAAAATATTAGCTTATTGCTATTTATCTGCATCGACGTCAACATTGGTAAAGATATGTTTTGTTTTTTTTACGGAAATTAATGCTATTTTCATAAGAAAATGAGCACACATATACATGTAGCACATTCAACAGTGACTGACAATGTTCAAGCGCTTGAATGGAGACAGATCGAAAAGTATTCATGCAGCAGGTCTTTAACTTCAACACGCATCCTAGAAATGTCCTGGAAAATTGGCGAAAATTGCGTCTACTGGAGTGTTGTGTTTTCATCAACAGTGACCAGAGCTGAAGGCAGTAAATAATCATGACTATGATATTTGATGCAGGAGTGAATGCTGATTATACCCATTCACATTGAAGACTAAAGTCAAATTTTAGGTTTTGTTGGTGTGTATTTTGTCCAGTGTAAACAAGGTTATAGAAACAGAAGCCCAACCACATAGTTTGTCCAGGAGAGAGCACTGACAGGATTATTTTTCAACGTTTAATGTGCCATTCAATGTCTTATCCTAATTCTTTGGAAAACAAAGGGAATTGATGAAGAACATTTTGTTTATATAATGCTTTCTATCAGATTTATCAGATCTAATTGACCAAAAAACATAATATTGATAAAATGAGTTCTAATACTGCTATAAAAAACTTGTGGATCCTGGTTACCTATGTATGTGGACAGGGCCATGGCTCAAGTAAAGGGAACTGGTTCAACAAAATGAAAAAATTGGAAAAAAATGACTTTTGCACAAAGACACTGTGGTAGAGAGCTACATATGCTAGATTGTCTCGTTTTTCAACAAACCAGAACCAACAGAACAGTATGAATGACGCTGTGGTCACATGATCATTCTACACCAGGGTAAACTATTAGATATCTACAGTAAGCCTTTCTTGACAAACTTATAAACTTTCAGCTGTTAGCCTGCTTCAACATGAAGCAAGAACAGCCTAATAACACGTTTTCCTGAAGGAAATCTGTTAATAATGAGATAATATTAACACCACCTCTATATCTTAACACCTGCTTAATGAGCACTTCACAGGTTGGCATGTGAAAGCTGGTTCCTGTATTGTGTCCCAATTATATTTTCTAGAAATAACTTGTGATTAGATAGAAAGACCACAACAACAGCACAGCAGATAACAAAGCAATTTACTGATCAGACTATCTCAAGCAGCTCTCTGGGCTGGGAGATAAAGTCATAAAATAGAGCTGAAAATGAATAATACATTTCTTTATCAATTTACCATTTGTTTTTTGATAAATTGCTTAATATATGTAGTGTGAGAAAACAGTGAAAATACCTGCACCAGTAATCAACTTGATCAAAGTTCTGTTGGCCAACAAATCAATTAATTTATAGTGTTGGTACCAGTCAATTCTTAGTCAACCAACACCTTAATGACCAATTCCAGGATTTAAAAAGTTAAATTTAAGACCATTATTCATGCATTTTAAGACCTTCTAGTGCTTTAATGGAGGCAACTGGCAAACAAGTCCAGTTGCCTCCAATATAGCACTTTAAATTACCATGACCTGGATGACTGAGAATCTTCATCAACAATTGAAGACCTATTTTAGGCCATACGTTTCTGGAGCCGGATCTCAATGATTGTGCACTTACCTATATTAGATGACAGTAACCATAACAGAAACAATTTCTACTTAATGCTTCTAGTAGCTATTTTTGCTCCAATATATTGATTGTAATTGGTTCCATATTGGTTTTGTTTTGTAGTTTTGTTACAGCATAATCAATAACATTTTTCCTAAAGTGAGACTGAAGTTAACGCAGCTTCATAAAAGTGGCCATAACTTCATAATCCAATCAGTTTTTGAGACCTGTCAAAATCATATTTCAGACATTTTAGGTCCTAAAATTCAGATTACTGGATTCTAGAGTTTATAAGGATCCACGCAAACCGTGAATTACTACCAACTAAGAAGAGACGACACCAAAGACATTTTCTGCATATGTAATTTACCAAACCACAGCTCATTTGACTATTCTGATAACCCATATCTTTATGTTACAATGCAGTTTCTTTCTTCCGTCTCTGAGCTGAACATAGTGTTTCCTTCTTGTTACCAATGACTTTGCAACCACAACAGTTGTGTTCTGTGTGTGGGAATTGTAACTGGTGTTTCAATCTAATTTACTGATCTCATGCTGCATTCTAACTGCAAAGTAGCCTGATCATGTGCTACTTGTTAGCCTTATGCCAGAGAATAAAGACAGCTTTACCAGGTTTGGAGCAGGGAGATTCAGTCTCTTGCTTAAGGAAACATGAGCAAGACACACAGATGTCTTTTTAACCTGTGCCCCAGTAGTTACAGGATAGCACATATTGTCTTGTACCAAGTATAGACAGTGGACCTTACCGTCGAGACAGCTGGTCCTCCCTCTCCTGACTCCGTGAGCTCTCTGCACCCACTGAGGTGCCTCCTGCAGGCAGCTGGTTGAGCTGGTCCATCACCTCCAGGCCACTCTCCTCCGCTATTTGGTGGATGAGGTCATCCACCTGCTCCTGAGGGGTGGTCAGCGTCATTGCAGAGCTCATGGAGTCCTCCATGACCTGGTGTGGGAAAGAGAGGGATGGATCATATGGGACAGACCAATGAAAACTCAGACGAAACAGTGCAAGTTTGGGTTTGTTTTTTACCTGCTTAACTTCAGATACAACTTATCAAGTCCATATCAGTTCAACTAGAGAATAACTAAAGAAAACTGAATGAAAATACATAAACCATACAAGAACAAATAGCAGCCACTCACTGAGGTGTGGACGTCGAGGTTCTGCACTTGGGTTTCAAACTTATCCATGACTGCAGAGACCTTTTGGAGATCCATGGAGTTTAGAGCTTTGTCCAGGGCTTTGGTCACCTGGCCCATGTTTTTGGTCACCTGGCGGAAAAAAAAGGGCCTTTATAATGTATTTGATTCATTCTGAAAAAGACAAAATACCTTATGTTCTCCCCTCCCAAGCTTATGTGATGTGGTAATATGAAAATAGATGCTTTCCAATCCAACATTTTGATTGAACACAGTAACTTACTGCCTTCATGGTGACAGCAGTCTGGACTTTAGAGGAGACAGCATCGACTCGAGACGCCATTCGGAGCCAATTAAGACCTTCATTTTTTTTCCGGATAGCGTTCTCTGCATAAACTCTGGCACATTCCACATTTTTCTGTTGCAAAGCCTGGTAATGAGACAAAGACACTGTTAACACTCCAAATCTGTTTCTACAAATCACCTTCAGTATATCTCATTTAGTAAAATCAGAATATCCATGTAAATGTACACATATGTTAAATCAATTTTAAAATAATATTGCTTGAAAATTCAACTTATTCTTGTTTTTTAAAAAAAAAAAAATCAGTCTCTAATAGTCTTATATTTTATGTTTCTGGGTTTCTTTTCCAGTAGTTTCATTGATTGGATAGAACAGTGTAGCTCACATAAAGTAAGTGATTATAATCCTTTCACCAAATTGAGCTGCTGCTACATTTCAAATGCACGTGAGCTGTTATACCGGATATGAGAAGTGAGGACTATGACGACTCAACAGGGAAATATCTTTGGCCAGTGAGATAATAAGAGAGTGTTCTGGCCCCATTGTTCCATGAGAGTAGTCATCAGGATATCTCCTCTGTAATCCCTGAGACTAAACATGCATTTTAATCAGGTACAGAGATGCCTAAAGGGCTTATAGCAGAAATATTTACCTCTAAAAACAATTACCAATCTTTAAAATAGTGAAATATCCATTTCACAAAACAACCAGGGCACTCCTTGTTCAATGTTTAAAGTTGTGTTGCCCCCTGCTGACGGATGCGTGCCACTATCTGTGCCATTTGAACAGTAGAACTCTACATTAATAATCTACTGATTACAAAAAGCACAACAACCATAGAGCCCCCCAAAACTGACAGGGCAGGAAAAGTATATTAGACAAGTTGAAAATATAACTGAATGTATCAAAAATGTTTGTTAGTTAAACATTTAACATGGAGTGTAAAAAGGAAAACATATCTTGACATGTTTTACTGTGTGTATTATTATGTATAACCCTCAATCAGTTGGTTTTAAAACAGCTTTTAATCTTTTCTTTTACCTTTACTTGTATAAACTTTGAAATAATATCATGAAATAAGACAAATAAATTGTATACTAGTTAGAGCGAGATGCAGGGGTTTTCTACCCAGAAGTTATTGTAAACAAACATTGCAGTTCATTCTACAAGTTACTTTATAATAACCATCATTAATAAATGGTAAATTTATAGTTAACCAAACGCCAGTTAAAAGTTATTTTACTCTTAAACAATTCAGAATACTTTATAAATTATTATTGAAAAAGGGAAATTAATAGCTGCGTATTTATTGTTTCTTCACTTCATTTTAACTACTAACTCACTGTGTTATCTATCGATGTATTCAATTACTTTTTGGACATGATAACCATTTATTGCTATTTATGAGTTTTTGGGCAACACATACAATGTCTGGAAAAAACAATTACCGGCACAACCCCAAACATTATCATTACTCCCTACAGGCCAACTGCAAAAATTACATGACACAATTATACAACTGTTAAAGAAAAAAGAAGACATAAAAACGATGGCAGGGAGATATTCTGCATCAGTCTGGATGGTTTACATTTTTTACTTGTGCTAAACATAGACCACTTAGTGAACCATAAAGACTACTGCTGATAAGATTACCCTTAAAATTCACCCCCTACTCCTAATTATTCTCTTTTTTTTTATCCATTTTCCTCATTTATAAACTTCCATCAAATAAAGCTTGGCCTTTTTAAGATTATTTGTTGGCATATTACCTTTATTAGAGAGGTCACAGTAGAGATGATGATGGAAAATGGTGAAGGTAGAGAGACAAGAGTATGACATGCAACAAATGTCCCACTAGACAGAAGAGATCATTGTGGGAGATTGTGATCACAATATATGGTATGTGACTTCGCCTTAAGCTAGGGCCAGTGTGCTCACCTTCTTGACCTTGGCCTGCTCTTTTTCAGAGTCCTTCTCTGCCTTTTTGGCCAGTCTTTCAAGCTGCTTGGAAGTGAACTGTTAACCAACGAGAAACATGTCCAGAACATTAATAAATAATCCCCTCCTACAAGTTATATCATCATATATCATATGGATTAAATATTTTAACAAGACACATACCTTAAGCTGGAACAGTGTGTCTGTGGAGAGACAGTGAAAGTACCTGTTATACAGCAATATACTGACTCTACATTATACATACAGTGTCTGGTGACATAACATACTAAAACAAGATGGCTGGGAAACTTATAAGACATCTTCCTGTCTTTTCTTGCTTTCTTGCTTAAGAGGCAAGTGCTTTTTCATATTTAAGAACCAGAGTGGAAAAGAAATGAGACGTATAGGACCACTCTACTTCTTACTAAGTCCATACATTATGGTTGTTTCCAGCTGTAGCTGAAAATTCCTTTTAGGAATATATGATCATATTGGCATGTGATTGGTATTTATGCTTACATGACAGGTTGATAAGATGATTGCTTAACTATGCACACACAAAGTGAAACCGTTGACTAAGTAGTTTTCCTATTTTGCCAAGTGAATGCAGGCATTTCAAAAAGCATTATATGTCTGAACCTGCCAGAGATCGATGGATATGCTTTTTCAGGGCCATTACCAATGCAGGGAATTGTTGGGTCTCTGTAAATTGATTAGTTAAAGAGTACGGTCGAGAACTACTCCAACTTAAAAGTTTCATGATATAACTTCTATTGGGAATTACTGCTATATAAATAAGCAGATAATTCCACTACATTTAGTTACTAGTTACTTTGTAGATTCAGATTTTTCAGTGTTGAAAGGCCATTACCTGTGACATGTAACCAATAAGAGGACCACAGAGTGGTGACTACAGTACTGCATCAGAGCCAAAGTATTACATTTTTAAATTAACTTATTTAATCAACAATCGGACAAAAATACCACAAATACCAAAATTCAGATAAATGCTGAATATCGGTTCATTATTCGGCCAGGGTAATTAACGGTCTATCCCTACTGCCAATGGGACATTACAATGAGAGTAGGCATAATGGGTTTTTTTTTCAATCTTATTATATATGCAAAAAATATATGGTGGAACACATATTACTTTGTCACAAAAAACATTCATGAAGTTTGGTTCAGTAATTAATTTATTATAGGTCTTCTGAAAATGTGTCCAAACGTGCTGGGTCAAAAATATACATTCAGCAACTTGAACAATCAGTTTTGGTGATTATAGAAAGTTTTGTCAATCAAATTTGCTTTGAAGCATAGCGTCTTAACTTCTTCTGAGTGATTCTGATTTATAACAGCTGGTGACTTTTTTGGACCCATTTTAATAGGGTTTGTTTGATACACCCATTAGACTCAGCCACAGACACTACAATGGGAAGCTCTAAGGAGCTCAGCATTGATCTGAAAGAGCACAATATTGATTTGAACAACAATTAAAATCATAGCAGACACAGGTGCCAAGATCAACTGTCCAAACAGCTGTTTGTAAGTATAAAGTGCATGGCACAGTTGTGTCACTGCCACGATCAGGAAGAAAACACAAACTATCACCTGCTGCTGAGAGAAAACTCGTCAGAATGGTCAAGAGTCAACCAAAACCACTTTACGGGAAGTCCGCAATGAATTAGAAGCTGCTGGAAGAACAGGTGTCAGTGTCCACAGTCAAGTGTGTTTTGCATCAACATGAGCTGAGAGGCTGCCGTGAAAGAAAGAAGCTCTTGGTCCAGATGTGGCACCTTAAGTTTGCTGCTGATCATATGGACAAAGAAAAAAGCTTCTGGAGGAAAACTCTGTGGTCAGATGAAACAGAAACTGAGTTGTTTGGCCACAATGAGCAGCAATATGTTTGGAGGAGAGAAGGTGAGGCCTTTAACCCCAAGAACACCAGACCTACTGTCAAGCATGGTGCTGGTAGTATTATGCTGTGGGGCTGTTTGGCTGCCAGTGGATCTGCTGCTCTAAAGAAAGTAAATGGAATAATGGAGAAGGAGGATTATTTCCAAATTCTTCAAGAAAACCTCAAATCATCAGCAGAAGATTGGGTCTTGGGTGCAGTTGGGTGTTCCAACAGGACAATGATCCCAAACACACATCAGTGGTGAAGGACTGGATCAATCAGGCTAGAGTTTAAGTTTTGGAATGGTTTTCCCAACGTCCTGCTGAAGAAACAAGTCTGTGCCAGGAAGCTAAATGGCCGAAGACATTTAACCAATTATTTGAATTACTGTATGTATATTTTCAGGAAACTTAAAATAAATTTATTATATAAACAAACTTCATGAATATTTTTTTGTGAAAAGGGAGTATGTTTCCCACTCATTCCATCAGAGAAAAAAAATGAGAGTTGTAGAAATAATTTAAACTCAAGACTGCCATGATATCCATGTTCTTTACAAGTGTATGTACATTTTTGACAAAGACCGTATGTGATGCATTTCTTGAATAGGACTACTGTCCCCTAGGGGTCACTTATAATTTTGTTGGAGCCTTTGACTTGAAAAGAAAAATGCACAAATGTTATCCAAAAGCTGCAACAAATACACAATCTGAAACTGTAGAAATTGATGTTCTATAAACTCATAAAAGGAGGAAAATGTTATTAGATACAAACCCATAATAAAACAAAATACATATTGTACCAATAGAATACCAACAACTATACTTGAATTTGGTTTCCGGAAAGGCTGTCAATATTTACTACCAACACATTATTTTATTTATATATAGTCCAATTAAATACTTTATCTTTTCATAAGTCTTCATGTTTTAGTCCAAGTTCAAATCAGGAAGTGTCCAACTGTGTCTACGTTTGTCGAAGCTACAGTAATCAAATGTTTGAACAGTGTGACATTCCTGCTGTCATAGTTTCCTAAGGAAAGATTCAGTGGCAGGCAGCGTTAAGACAAGATGTTATATCCAAACAAAGGCCAAATTAATTGCCCGTATGGCAAATATAGTTAGATATGATAAACGAATGAGGTGATAATCGAAACAGGTCTGACAGCTAACCTAGCTAGCCACCCACCCAAGATAGCAAGCTAATGCTACATACCTGACTGATTAGCGGTACAGCTAAAAACAGACACAACATTTATCAAAATGAAGCGTTCATCTGTTAAAACACGACATACCTTCCATGTCAAGACGAATATGCTCCCAGCTGATGACAGGAAAAATAATTTTCAGCTCCCAAACAAGCGAGTATCGGTTTGTTATGATCTAGCCGTGTATCTGACCCCGCACTTCCTGGTCCAAGACTAGTCACGTGGTCAGAACTCGTCTCCCCGTCTTCGTCGTGATGTTGTCTTCGCGGTTGGCAAACAGCGAAATTGCGCATTACCGCCGCCAACTGGTGAGGAGTGTAAGTTAGAAAAAAATAATCAAGAGCACAAAAGTATCATCTATCACCTCAATCAAATGTGTTCTCCTCAGATACTGAAAAAACAAGACTAGGTCAAAACATAGTATATTTGAGATATTTCCTGCTCTGTTGTTTTTTGTGTTGCCGTCAATTCAAACAGCTCTCCTTCTCCTCCTTCCCTGCAAGGCCTTAATATGTCTTGTGTTGGATGACTTTGACTTTTCTCCCATTTTAACATCTCATTCTGATGTTGGAGTTGTTCTAAAGACACCTGAACCTTAACCCACAGCCTGATACTTCATGTGACCTAACATTTTGAGAGATGTACTTGCTGCAGATCCAAATGACACACACTGGTAATCTAATACTGATCTGATTGGGATTAATCAGATATAAATTGTCCTCAGTGCAAATCTTTCTGCGCCCCATTCACTTCCAACCAGCAGCATTATGTTTAAAGGGGCACTACATAGCTTTGGAGAAGAAATTCAAATTTCACAATTTTTATAGTTACAGTATTAATGAGGTAATGATACAAACTCAGAAATATTTTTTTTCTTCCATAACTGAATAAACAGACTGTTCTCAGGGGAAATATGGTCCCAAGAACACTGTTTGAAGCCAGAAAGGTGGCAGGGTCCGCCACATATAAACAAAGTGTAACAGTATTGAATTGTGTTGTCCTTTAGGTCAGTTTGTTTATTCAGATTACTCAGAGTTTGTTGATTTGGTTTGTTTACACATAAAAACAATCAGTCAGTGAAGATCTCTCTCTTCTCATTAAAATTTCCTCCCCAAAACAACATTGCGCACCTTTAACACTTTCTTAAGTTTGCTTTCTATATCACTAAATGTCACCTATCATTTGTCACAAACACTGTACTAATCCATTATCAACTACTCATTGTCTTGAGGAAGCTCTTCCCAATTCTTACATGAATTGATCTTTGAATTAAGAAGTCCTTGATACACCTTAGCAGATGACATTTAACCCCTAGTATACTGAACTATAATCCAGTGGATTGTCTTTTACATACCAACATGTCACAGGCCTTCTCTGAATATCAACACCAACAAACATCCAAACAGACAAGTAGGGAACGTTCCTATAACATTACCAATAATCTGGTGTTATCATCACTTTCTTCTTACAGTTTATTTTTTCATTCATAAAAGTCTATTGTTTTGACCAAGTTTGAAAGTTTGTTATATTAATCTAAATGTGATCTTGTAATATTAAAATGCAGAGGGACGTGTTTTCATCTGAGCGTGGTCACAGGCGGTAACCAGGGATACTAAGGTTAGTCAAACGTTTTCAGTGCAGACCAAGGCCCGAGCTCGGTCAGTCAAGGTGAAATATTGCGTTATAGCCAGGAGCAGAGACGTCTTCGTTTGTAAAGATGTCTAGAAAAGAGGTGAGAAAGAAGCCCTGCGAACAACATGAGACTGAGAAACTCTCTCAGAACCAGGAGCTGCTCGTGAAAATGAAAGAATATCTGGAGAAGAGGATTGACAGGGAACTTCTCATTGTCAAGAAAAAGAGCAGAGAAAACAGAAGAGGTAAGACATTTGAAAGGACATTGACATGTGCACTGTATAATTCTTTAATACACATACACGTAGCAATGTGAGGTAAAATAAACGTCTGAAAAACCTATTCCTCTACCTTTAATTAAGCTAGCAGCTAAACAAGCTAGCCGCTAATTGACCTATGTTAGCTAGTTATTTAAAATTAAATTAGCATAATTGGTCACAACACATTCATGACTCACTCTCACTGTAATGTTAGCCTGCATAAAGATCATAATCATCCGTTACAATGACCCGCAAAGGAATGAAAACAGAAGTTTTTGGGGTTGTTGAACAAACCATTTATTATAATTTAACAAAATTAGCGATGTCCTGATAGACATTACATCTCTGAAAATCCTCATTACTCTGTTTTTCTTTTCACTTTGTTAAATACTTTCCTAATCATACACTAATATATCTGACCGTGCTCTCCTCATAGTGACTCTGCAGGCGCTGAGAAGGAAGAAGTGGTGCCAGAAACATCTCATGTACATTGACTGTGCTGTGAAGGCCATGAGGTCCACTAATGAACACATGTAAGGGGGAAGATATCAGCAGAAGAGGTCATTAATGACATGTATGAATGTCTGAAAGAAGTACAACAGAGTGAAATAAAGAACTCACACAAAATGTCAGCAAATATAGATACGATTTGGGATACAGGTTATAATGTGCATGTGGCTGTTATTAATTTACGAAGGACAACTTGAATTTTGATCCAGCTAACAGCAAATGTAATATCTTCCTCTTTTTGTGTACAAACCAATGCTTGAAATAAGTAAGTAAGTAATAAGTTTAACTGAGACAGGAACTCTCTGCTGTTTCAGAGATATTCTCAACAAGGTGAATGACCTGATCAAGGACATTGCAGAGGAGCAGGAAGGGACTCAACACATGACAGACTCCCTCTACACACCTGTGAGCTTAGGAGGGGAATCTGATGAGGTACAGTGACAGTAATTATTTCAAGGATTTTACTTAAGTAACATTTTTGTAATTTCAGAAATGGACTGTATTACGATGTAGTAAATATCACATCGACATTTTAAAAAAAGGTCTCTCTTTCAAAACATATCAAAAGACTTTTGCAGAGTCACATCTCATTCGGCTCTGATCTGGAGCCATTAACCGACGACAGGAGAACTCATAGATTACTTAATAACTTTTGTGATTAAAAAGTGGATTTATCTTCACTTCCATTTATCAACCTGGCTGCAGCAGTGATCCACAGAGGTGGCCTCCATTGTCAGGTGACTATGTTCTGTAATGTTGACTGCTGACTGGAGCTGGAGGGGAAATGTACTTAACTTTCTGAATGGAGAGGAGAGGGGAAAAGAAGAGAGAAAACCAGAATCTCTGATGAGTTGCTGAGTTTAGTGAGAGCTTGACTTGAATTCAGACAAACAGACACACACACTCTGGGTGTGTGCTGTTGCTTGCTAACTCATGGCTAATGCACAGTGAAGTAATCTGGCTTTTTGGGCAAATAAACACTTGCACGAGTGACCAAATAGACACAAATGATCCTTTGCTGAAGGTAATGCTTTAAAGTTTTAGTCACGTTATGTTTAGTCTCATTCGTTGACGTGACCTCACTCCCTGACTCTCCTGGAAGTTATAGTTACAGGTGATCAAATGAGACGCACGTTACCTTGAATAAACTTGTAGATTTCTCTGGGTTTGAACATTGTTACAAACATTTGGGATAATGTAAGTACACAACTTAATACAATACATAACAAAGGTGTAGTTTTTCTTTAAAGACATTTTAATGCAGAAATAAGATGCAGAAATATTATATCATTACATATTATATAGCCAGCATAGGATGATGCTGTATTACAGCAAGTACTCACAGTGATCAAAGTGTCTGTGGTGATCTTGGTACCAGAAGATATATGGTGATGAGAGCCATTTGCTGGTGTGTGTGTGTGTGTGTGTGTGTGTCTCAGGATGAGCTGCTGGCAGAGCTGGAGAGGCTGGAGAAGAATCTGGATGAGACTCTCCTTGAGACAGACAGAACAGAAGAGAGCGCCCCCTGTCTCGCAGAGTCATCCACTGCATCTCTTTCCCATCCTGGTAAGACCCATCTGGTACTAAACTAGTCGGTCAGCTTAGTTGGTAGTGCTGGTGCTGCAGTGGTCAATTTTGCATGTTAGTTGCTTTAAAATAAGCTGATGATAAGTTAAAAATATGATACAACACAAGTTGCAGTTGGCTGCTGTTTCAGTCAATTCATGCAAAATGCTCACAGTTTTTGTTTTTTCTCTCCCAAAGCCAAGACGGAGGAAGACGAGGTTGAGGAAGAATTAGAGTATCTGTGGCGCTGGTTGAACGAATCCTCATAAACACACCATCAGCCATAACACAGTACCAGTAAAAAGAAAAGAGGAAAGTTCAGGATGGAATAATAAATAGGCAGAAATAATGTTATTGTTCATGAGTGATTTATGTTTGTGTGCACATTTGACTGTTTTCTTTCTCAGCATTCATATTGTAGTAGTATGAGCTTTGAAACACAGTGTAATATTACTTTTATGATACTATAATTAGGGTATTGATAACATTAATAAATGACTCTATGATATAATATGATGTTATCTGAACTTGGAAACTTGCACTGTCCCCCTCCCCTAACACCATTGTTGTTTCAGCTACTAATGCAAAAGTCCTCTCACCAGTGGCTCTTATTATTTGGTGTATTACTATAAATTGGTCTATTTAGAATATTTGCTATAGCTGAGAGGTTCTGTCAAAGTTTTGTGAAACACAGTGTTGGCTTCATTCTGTTGGCTGTCCTGGTCCTGCTTATAAGAAACTTTGTTTCAAGAGGCTGTTTGTTAAATGTTCTAAAAATAAACATTTATTTACCACCTTAATAATGCCCACTAAACACCATATAAAGGCAGGTGTAGTGCCGTGGCCAAATAGCCAACACTGGCAGAGCTATTGGAGAGATGCCACCAAAAAAGGGTAGTAAGAAGAGGAAGAGGTATTGTTAAATAAAACAACGTAAACGTGATCTTCCACAGCGTCAGCACTGGAGTTACAGGAACGTCAGAAACACAGTACCAGGCAGGTAACATCCACCTGGCCTCCAGCACTCCAGCTGTGCACTCTGGACGCTTGATGTTTTTCTCTTTTCCTGGTAAGAGTGCTCGTGACCACTCTTAGAGTTTTCTCTTACCAAAGAGAAGAGCAAAAATAAGAAAACATTGGTGAATCACAGAAATCAATGGATACTAACAAAATACAAGTACTATTTGTTCATATTGCTTCTTTAATGCGGCCCAATGATTTGTAGACATGACGTTTGGAGAATCAATCTTCAACATGAGCATTTTTGGGCTCCGGTACTTTTAGCATTTGATCCCAATGACCTCTCTGAATAGTGTTGGGGTGGCATGTATTTGTCAAAATGAGGATGCATTTGTAAACAAAGTCTTATGCTTTGGAAAGTCAATCCTTTATACCAGTATGAGTATTTACCATTGTGATAATGATATGGTTTGATTAATCATGTTCAAATTTGATATATTGTTTATTGGACAAAGGTAGTTCCACAATAAGATCAGTTAGACCGTGTAGAGAAAACAGAGACTCAACTCATATTCAGCTCCTGTGTACACACTGTCCTCCTGAAAAGAGTTATTTCTGCCTAATCTTTGGGAAAATGTACCTTTGCCATCTCCTCCTGGGCTGTTAATCCAGTCACCTTTTCAGCACTAAGCAAACTAGTGTCAGGATTAGAATGTATATGACAAAATGAAAATGTACATATTTAATCAAATCTGCAAGAAACTTGACAGTTGGTAACTTTGGGCGCGTATTTTTCTTTAATATGTGAATATAGATTGATAATTGTGTTGGCATATTAAAGAAAATGATGCACGGGGTAAAAAAATAAATAGTGAAAATACCTGACCTAATTGTATTTCTATTGGTCACAATCTACATAGCAAATATCAGTATGTAACAAGGGTGTTTGCATTTCCATGTTTAATGAAATCAGATTATATAGGAAAATTATGAAGCCTCCTCAAATAAGGATTTGTACCAATCAACTCAAGGAGAGATGCACATCAACAAGCAACCACCAAGGTTCAAATCATGTAGCCTGTGCAGGTCTCCATTTGGATACATAACTAACTAACTACAACTGTCACTTAAAACTTTAAAAACTCTAAATTAAATTAGATTATTTTAACAAGGACAATAATATTTTTTCAGTCATTACTGATAAATTTGATATTTTTGGAACATGTGTAATTGTAAATCACCTTTCCTATCACACATTTTTGCATTTTAGTTTTAGAGGTAATTATGTGGCTACCCCAGAATTACCATCTGGTAGCTATGGAGCCCGTGAGGTGACGTTGATGTGGTTTTTTAGGGTTTTTTTTGTTTAGTTTTTTTTAAACGCGCATGTGATTTAGTAATTTAAAAAAAACTAAAAAACATCCATGTACCTCACGGGCTCCGTAGATAGCAACATATACAGTAGATTTTTTGTATTATTATTATTTTTTTTTTCATAATAAAAAAGAGTTTATACCAGCTCTCCCTATTTGCCCTCTAAATCCAGTATCACTTACTACTGTTGTCAGCAGCTGCGCTGGATTAGTGTCTCAACCAGACAGAGCCAGTGACATCAACAGGGAGGGAGTGGCAGGGACAGGGAGGAAGATTGGCAGTAGCCTCAGACAAAGCACCGGCTCTTGAATGGACTAGACTTGACTTGAATGTTCTGTAGCATGGCCTGAGGACAATGTGAGCATCATGTATGCAGACATGTAAGGACTGTACAACAGCTGACTGAAGCCTAATGGGGTCTGGAGCAAGCCAGAAGGAAGATTCAGGTAGGGATGAAATAAACAGGACCTCAGATGACCTCACAGACAAAAGAGAAAACATGTTATTGATTCTAAACAATATTTTGTTTGTGTTTGTCTAAAAGTGCAGGGGAGGTATCAGTCCACAGACTGTCGACTGATGTAACATCCTGAAACTTTTGTTAGTATTTGTTTTGCTCTCAGCCAAAGAGTAAACACTTTAGAATTAACTGGACATTTAAATGTATGACAGGGAACTTTTAACTGGTTATTAACCTGTGTCTCAGTTTAATGATGATGCCTCCATATAACCTACAAAAGCAAACAAGACCATCAGTGAGGAAATTGGCTATTTCTGTATACTTATTATAGTAATTCTGAATACCTGTGAACATGTCAGATTGGACCCATGCAGGTCAGATAAGTCATACAATTAAAACAATTTATTATGGCAGAGTCTCACAGCCTGAGGAGAGAAGCTGCTCTGTAGTTTGGTGGTTCAACACTTGCAGAAAAAAGGTTTATTTTGTGTCATCATCATCATATTAGTTATTAATCTTTAGACAGAAGGCAGTGGAAACATTACCACTTTTGTCCACAGGGGGCACCAGGATCAACAAAAAATTAAAGCTCCTTGTAGTAGCTTTAATATCTGTCATAAGTACAGATGTAGATATTGTGTCATCTAAGATGAAAGTGCAGATGAGCACTTTATGTGGTCTTTATTATTGCAGAATGAATACCGATCACCATTAGTATAAACCATGACCAACAAAGCACTGTGCCTATCAGTGTAAAAATGTCAGGTGCCTTTTTATCAAAGCAGTTGATTATATTATTAGCAATTGCTGATGATTATTGTTAATGATAATCATTGTAAGTCCATGTTGTACCACTATGAGTTAGAAACATCCCTGACACTCTAAGGAAATTAGCACAATCCAATTTACAAGGTGTTGCTGCTCTTCATACTAAACAGAAACACACTAGGTAGGCTATACAAACACATTAGGTATTCTGTCACACCTAATCAGATACACACACACACACACACACACACTGCTCGAAATCTTCTTTTCAGCAGTTAATCTCACCTGAACTGTAGGTCATTTCAATGCTGATGTCAGTCCAGTCTTAACTAATACCTATGAGGACTGAAAGGAATTAAAATAGCGGCTGGAGAAGATGGGGTGTAGGCGAAGAGCACCGTTTATTAGTTTAATGGGTTCAAGTTGCTTGAATCTGTTTTAGAGGGATGTTGGCTGTACAAAGCTACTGTATGTGGACTAACAATACATAAGTATATCTGACAGATATCTGGCATCAGTCTGTGTGTATCTTCCTGACATTTCAGACTCATTTTCTCCCTCTGCGTTACAGAGAGTGCTCCCCCGCCACAGTCAGATCCAGTCACTACCTCTTCAGGTCCACCCGCAATCCTCATCACAGCTCCATCACGGGAAGACATCTACATCTCATCAACCAACATAACTATAGCTGATGCAGTCAAAGAGCGGAGGCCTTCTTCCACACCTGTTGTAGTGGGGAGGAGATTTGCAAACAGAAAGTAACTCAGTGTGTCCTACCACAGAAGGTAAACTGGGAATCAAACAGTGGTGGAAGTATTCAAATCACGTATTGTATGAAAGTATCAATATTTTTCATTGATATAATTAAAAGTACAAAGGAACAAACAATGTATAGACTCATACAGAAATAATTATAATAATTCCTTCTCAATAAGTGTGTGGTGTAATTATTAATAATTATTGAATTATTTGATTTACTCATTGAAGTGTGAGCAGCTTTTTAATACAGTATATAGGTCTACTGCTGTGTAATCCATAAGAATGCATCATATTTTATAGGTACCTCAAAGGGGAACTTTACTGATTTTACTCACAAAGATCAAGCTGTGTGTGACCAGGCCTGCAGCTGTCAGTCTATCATGTCCTTGGTGGACATCTTACAACTGGAATGAGAATAATAGATGGAGGGTGGAGAGATGTGGGCTTTTAGGGAGAATCTTGACCTATACAAGGGACTAAATATCTCAACTCCTGCTGCCTGAAGTTAAATACTACTGCTACAACAGCCATGCTCACCAGCCTTCTTGTTCACCCCTAACAACACATGTTATTCTATGTGGGCACTGGTGGGACTGCATTATGTCATAACATGAGTAAATAAACAACTTCTTAATCACTGTCTTCCTAGAAGGACTCAAACTGGACTTCACAAATACCCCCGGGCTGTACAAAGAGCAGGAAGTGTCTCACACCGTGTCCCCGGTCCATGGCTGCTGACACTCCGGGGAAAGCACTCGGTTGTCCTCGTGCGGACCCGGAACAGAAACAGTATGGCGGCGCCCAGCGAGGTGAGCTGCTCCGTGTCAACATAAACCCCTCGATGGGCGATATTCGTGTCTTCTGAGGCCGAAAGCGATCTCAAATGAAAGAATGGAGACCGTGGGAGAGGATGAACCGGACCCTATAAGGCTCAAGTCCATCAAGAACAATACAACATTCACAGTGCCTCAAAATGACAGGGTAAGACAATCAGCTGCTCGTGGGAAGAAAGTGACGCCAAACTCTTCATGATTCTCTGGTGTTTAATTATAACCAGCATGTTGGCGACAACACAGCGTTCATAGGACACAAGTAAACACCTGTATTGTATCTAAATGGTCTACTCAGATATTCGGCATATATTTGACAAAGGCATAGTTAAATATAATGGAACTGGGAAGCTGTCTTGCTCAATATAATCTCAACCCTCATACAAAGCTATATAATGCTAATTTCAAGCAAGAGCAAATGAACCGGCTACTGTTCTGAATTTCAAATTCCATCTATACGCTCATGATATTTATGATATCTTTTTTGGGGGTAAAGGGGCCGCCAGTGTGCACTGGTAAGCAAGGTAGTTATTAAAATTGCTGATTTTAAAATGGAGTTTGGCATGCTCTCCATCTAACAGAGTCGGT
The DNA here is from genome assembly GCF_040436345.1 of Pagrus major. NCBI lineage: Eukaryota > Metazoa > Chordata > Actinopteri > Spariformes > Sparidae > Pagrus > Pagrus major. The sequence continues at coordinate 29,726,093 of NC_133222.1, read as the reverse complement.
TTTCTCAAGTTATAAGCTACCCGAGTTTAATGGTACACATTGTTGAAGAGCAAGTGGGCGAGGTGAGGGGCCTTCGCTTTTTGATTTACTTAACTTTCAAGGTAAAGTTAAGGTCACTGGGACACTTGTACTGTCACTACATTGTCTCCAGCAGAAGCCAATCTCATTACTGGCTTCCACCAACACGTAAGCCTGCATGTCAAAGCACCAACCATCTACGTCATCTAGTGATTCCTAGATGAACCCTTACTGTGTCCTTTCCTTACCTTTAGCATTCCTCTTTTAAGACTTAGTAAACCTTTTTGGAAAAGTAATCACAATCCTCTGACACTAGCCGTCCAGATTAGTTGTCTAATGTGCTTTTTTCCATTTAGGTAATGGGGTCATTCCATACCAAAACACCCCGGACCAGATCCTGTCATGGATTTTTTTGGCAGTATCTATAATTGAACTCCTTTTAGATTCGTGACACCTTGCAAAATCCGATAGCTGAACTCCAAATACATTATAAGTTATGTATTTTTTAAGTCTGGCCCTCAGTGTAATCTGTTGTATGTGTACTACTCAGTCACCTATTTTTGTTGATTGTGTTGAAATTTTTACTGAACATCCAAGAGACCCGGAGGAAACTTGTCAACATTTAACCATTCAGTAACAGTAATTCAATTAAATAGTTGTTACTGAATGGTTACAGTAATCAAATGAATATAAGGAAGTCATTTTTTATCAGCAACAAGTATTTAAATAAAAACCTGATCCTTGGGGTCTCTTGGATGTTCAGGACAAATTTCAAGTAAAACAGAGGAGAGCAATGATCCAGCGGAGCCCAGGGTATGACGATCTGTATCAGTCAACATGTGAGACAACAGGAGCCAGGAGAGAGAGATGTTCCCAAGGGCCTGTGGTCCATCAGAAAGGAGCCTGAATGAAAAGAGAGGAGGAGGAAGCTATAGAGAGTGGACAGTGAGAGAGCAATGCAGCTAGCAGCTTGTGGGAACAGAAAACAAAAACAACAATAGAGAAATGCAATGTTAATCAGAAAAACAGATTGTTTCTTGTCGGCAAGACAATGTGAAGTTCTGGATCTTAGGTGAGTTGGCATGGAATGACCCTAATTGCAATTCCCCACACAATCAATTCTTCTTAGTGGCTCAAGGCGACTGGTTTGATGATCCCTTTTATTGAGTTTTTTTGTTGTTCAAGAAATAATTATTATATAATATATAATCATTTCTTCACTAAATATTCACTCAAGTTATATGTCACATGGAGTTATCCAGAGGAACAGTGCAACTTCCCAGTGTCCGTCCATTAACCACATATATTTAAAATATATTTATTTAAGTTTGATCCTGTAAGGTAATATTGTAATCAGAATTCACTGAATACTTGAGACGAACATGATGCTTGGAGTTCACTGAAGTGAAGAGAACCTTTGTGCCATCACTATCTTTTCACTCTTTTCAGTTTGGGAGCTGCAGAAGTGTCAGAGAGTTTGAGAAACTCAACCGCATAGGAGAAGGAACGTATGGCATTGTGTGTAAGTCGTTTATGTTGGAGACTATTGATTGGCTCGACTAGGAAATCCTAATAGCAGATCATTATATCTCTGAGTTTGTCAGTAGATTAACTGTTCCTTGTTCGTGTTATAGACCGAGCCCGAGACACCAAGTCATATGAGATAGTAGCATTGAAGAAGGTCCGGATGGACAAAGAGAAAGATGGTAAGAGTGCTGAGTTATTCGTCAGTGTGCATTTTAGATTGTTTTGAATGCATTCTTTTTGCATCTATTGTGTGTATGTGTGTTTGTCTTTGTGCATTTGTTGTTTGCATAGAATTAGCAATTTGGGAAATGTAGCGAGAGTCAATGGTCTTAATAAATTCAATTAAAAATTGTCCATTAAGATTCTGATATTTCTTGTATAGATGTGTGAATTATGGCCTGATTGTGGCACTAGAGGAGTTGAGCTATATCTTGCTCCGGAACACAATGTTGGACATACCAGCTAACCTATATTTTCATCCTTCTGTCCCACCTTAAGCATTTTATTGTATTGGCAATGAATAAATACAAAGTTTATTAACAGGAATTGCCCCATGGTTTCCAAAATCCCTGACTGTCCCCCTTGTTGTTTCTGTATTTTGGTTGTCAAAAATGAGCTGTAAAAGTTGTTAAACCTGCTGACGCCCTGCTCTTTGTCTGTCAGGGATCCCCATTAGTAGCCTCAGAGAGATCAACCTGCTGCTGAGGCTCAGACATCCCAACATAGTGGAGCTGAAAGAAGTGGTTGTTGGCAGCCAACTGGAGAGGTAGCGCACACACTTACATAATGGTGTGAGGGTAGATCTACATCAGTGGATTTCCTACAGCAGCCATTAATGCTGCACATCTCTGAGTGTAATGCAGCTATTCAGATTCTGGACTATTAGAGTTCACGACTTATATGTCATGAATATATGATTAATTAAGCTATGTCATGTCCATCAACTACTATGTGTAGTTCATGTTCCAAATTGTAATCTTCGTCACCACAACTGGTTTTACTATTATCTGTAAACTTAACACTTGATCACTTATTTTTCTGTATTTCAGTCTGTTTCTGGTGATGAGTTACTGTGAACAGGACTTGGCAAGTCTGCTGGAGAACATGCAGACGCCGTTCTCTGAGGCTCAGGTACGACTGAGTCAAGTTCCTCAATCTAACATTTAACACAGATTTACCAACGAAGCCAGCATTAATGATCTGTACTGGTTTGAGTCTCTAACTAATTTAATGTGCGTCTGCCTTCATCTGTCTGTACTAGATTTTTTGCATGGTCTTTTTCAGGCTACCAGTCCAAACACATAATTAATAAGACATTTCATAATACCTCCATAACCACGTGAAACAGATATTATGTTGACCAGTGGCAGGTCATGTAGTGCTGTGGGATAGTAAAAAGGCTTTTTTAAAAGTTAGACTTGCTCTTTCCTTTTCACAAGATTAATCGGCAACTCAACCAATTGTACACATCAAAGTGTCTTTAAAGGTCTTGTGGATACATATGTGAGAAAGTAGTAAAAAGCCTTTTTGCACCAAGCTGCGTGTAATCTGATAAATTGCCTCCAGTGATGTCACTCAGTGACTCAGCTGCATTGTGGGTAATGTAGGCACCAGGTTTTGAAAAGAAAGAAGAATGTGAGAAATAAAAAAGTCATATCTCTGGTTCTGCTGTATCGATTTTGATAATTTGTTTTGAAACTGTCCATAATGAGTCCAACAGTGTTGTTGAAGTGCAATGCTAGACCAGTGGACTGCCAAACCTGGTGCCTACATTACCCACAAAGCAACTAAGTCACTGAGTGACATCACTGGAGGCAATTTATTAGATTACATGCAGCTTCCTCTGGAGCCATAAAAGGCTTTATACTACTTTTTCACATATGCAGTCGTACTCCCCAGGACTTGTAAACACTCTTTATTGTGTAAATGTGATGGAGTTAATCTTTAAGGTTAACACATTTTTAAAAAATTAAGATTTCTGTTTTTTGTTTTTTTTTATAAGGGCCCATGGAAATTCCCTCAACAATCCCTGGTTTTATTTATACGTACAACTTCCTGTCAAGACCTTACCGATTTGGTCTGCACAGCTCCTTAATTGCTGGGTCAGTTTGTGTTATCTACTTTCTAATATTTCCTCTATGCTTTTTCAGGTAAAGTGTATTATCCTTCAGCTGCTCAGAGGCCTGGAGTATCTCCACCACAACTTCATCATACACAGGTCAGTTGCACACATTTACTGGAAGCCTAACCAGTAACCAGTTTTGCACCATGTATATTAAAAATGAAGTGACGCTTGCTTGCAGATGAACAGTCAATGATGCAGGAATCTATGCATTTAGGCAGAGAAAGGCGTTATTACCATTTCTCTCCTGCGTCCCTGTTTGGACAGATATCTGCTGTAGCTCACCGTGTTCGCTTTTAGCTGTTTAAGCGACTGCTGGTGAAAACCTAACATTTCCTGATTTTGCTGCTTCATGATAAAAGCTTTTTAAACAACTTATTAAGGGAGGAGTTTTATTATGAAGAATTTATAGGAAATGAAGTGTGTTTGCCAGCAAATGTAATGGAGCTTTGTTAGCTGCTTTTTTCAAAAGTGCTGTGGAGAGGAAGAGTGTTTACAGTCGCTCATTTGACCACGACACAAGCCAAGCACGTCATTAGTTAAAGACAGCCCTGCTGTGATGGAAATGCAAATCCCTGCTGCACTGGGCTGATGTGCCAAGTCAAACCGAGTAAACCCAGGCCGGCAGATGTAATGGAAAAACGTCACTGAAGTGAAAAAAAGCTACAGCTTTTGTGTGTTCATGTTATTTAACGTCATAATCAATAAAGAGTCAGCTCTGTCAGAATTCTGTCAAGACAAAAGCTGTCTTGATACAAATAAGTTCTGAGTGAAAGCTGTGACTGAAAAGCTTTAAAGCAGATGTGAATGCACCTTTAAAAGACCAGAGAAGAGAAGGAAAGGGGCTGAATGTGTTGTATCGTCTGGCAGCTGGCTCATTACTCTTCCCTCTTCAATCTTGTTATCAGGGACCTGAAGGTGTCTAATCTGCTGATGACAGACAAAGGCTGCGTTAAGATTGGTGAGTCATCACTATTACCATAACCACCTCTGCACTGCTCAATATAACCACAACTATAGTCTCCAGTCTGATATCTGTCTCTTACTGTTAACATCTATGTGCTTTTCCCTTTATGTGAAATAGCTTTATTGGATGAAAATAAAACAAAGTTCATTTAAATATTCCCTAATTTGAATTGGCCTAATCTAACAACATATAACACCCTCTCTCCTTAGACCCCCTGATTCTGATTTTATGATATTTCAAGAGTAATTGTTCAATCTTAAACTTTATAGAATGAAAAAAAAAAAAATGTGAGAAATACTACTGTAATCACAGTTTCCCAGAGCTCAAAATAACGTCTTCAAACTGCTTCTTTTGTCCAACCAACAGTCCAAAAAGACAAAAGACTCTTCATTCACTGTCATAAATGACAAAGGAAGGCAATGAATTCTCACATTTAAGAAGCTGGAACCAGCGAATGTTTGACATTTTAGCTAGAAGAGAGACTGAAAGGATTAATCTATTATCAAAATAGTTAATTTTCTTACTTGTCTTTGACTAATCAACTAATTGTTGCAGCTCTGGTAATGGTCACTGTAGTTTTTAGCTAATATTACTCAAACAGGTAAAATAAAGAGTGAATTTGTTTGCCACTATTTTCAACTGCTAATTGCTACACATCTGGTGCTCTGTTTACAATAGCAGGAGGGTGAATGTTGGATCGAATCAAAATAAACTACAGTGTGTTCGTTCATGGCAATGAAGGAACATGTGATTTGGTGCAACAGTGTGGCTCACTGATTTGTTTTTAATAGCTTTTGGACAACAATGAAGCTCTGTGGCACAGAGGAAGAAGATGTATTTGGTCATATCTGTCCCAGCAGCTATTCTTCAAACTTGTTTTTAGACTGAAACATTATACCTGAAGAGCTGGCAAAACCAACCATCTGATTTTAAATCAGCCCCTCAAATGTATTTCTGTTAACATGCATGTATATAAGTAGCATCCTTTATATTGTTACTTTTGTTACCTGTGTTACCTTCATTTTTTCTTCTTTTCTTATCATATTTTTTAAAACTATCTATTTTCATATAATTTATGCATCATTTTCTATTTATATGTAAAACTTAGTCAGGTGTCAAAAAGTGCCGACAAGATTTGTTGTCTTTGCTTTTTGCTCAAGGTCCACTTGCTAGCTTTTTGTGGTCTCTCAACCACATCACAGACAGACAACAGATGGAATATGCTTAGTTGAAACAAGGTCCACTTTGTGGAGCTCTTAACAGCATCTCAGCTCATCAAGCTTTTGATGAAGGTAATGTAAAAAAAAAAAACAGTAGCAGGGAAATTTTGGTGGTCATTTTCTTTACTATTTTCTGACATTGTATCATTTGATTAATTGATTTATCGAGAAAACGATCAACATATTACTGAATGAAAACAATTCAGTCAGTTGCAGCCGTAGTCTAATGACATGAATTGTCAGTAGTAGTAATACTTCATGGATCTTGTTTTTCTTTCTGCTGTATTCAGCTGATTTCGGGTTGGCCAGGATGTACGGCATCCCCCAGCAGCCCATGACGCCCAGAGTGGTCACACTGTGGTGAGTGTCTACTGGACTTCTCAGCTGTGTTTACCCTTAATGCCCCTTTAGATTAATTCTGTATGTGAGGGTGAGAGTGTTGTACACGCCAGGTAAGTAACCCTTGTGCTTGTGCAGCCTCAGTGGAAACTCATCCTCGTAATCTCTCTCAGTAATCCTCCCCTTATTAGCCTCATAGCCTCATTGCCTCATGCTGACAAAGTCTCCCCTCCCCATCTGTTTGGTACAGGTACAGAGCTCCTGAGCTCCTCCTAGGGACCAAGTCCCAGACTACAGCCCTGGACATGTGGTGAGGCTTCAACCTCTGGCATCATGACAACATACACATAGACATACACAACATACACGCAAGATCAACACATACTGTCCACACATACACATTCACTTTATGCCCTGATCACATTTAAGTAACCTCCACCCATCATCCACTATTAGGATCCAAATGAACACGATGGCATCAGTTGTTAAAACTGAACTTGCTGTGATGTTTCCTTTGCAGGGCTGTAGGCTGTATCCTGGCCGAGCTGCTGGCTCACAAACCACTGCTGCCTGGTACCTCTGAGATCCAGCAGGTCGACCTGATAGTTCAGCTGCTGGGAACACCCAATGAAAACATCTGGCCGGTGAGACTACAGCTCTTCATATGTCTTCGGTAAAAACTCTTTGGACCCTGTTTAAACGATCTGTGGCGCATGGTCTAAAGCACATGCCACAAGTGTGTTTAGGGCATGTGCATTCTGTCCAACTCCCTCTTGCTAGTTCAACAGCAGATAATCTGGGTGCAAGGTGAGGTGCACGGCTCAAAGGGACTACATTTAGACACTAATTAGCCATGGGTGTGTTTTGGGCGCAACATTTAGCAAAAAGCAGCACTTACCTTCGTCCTCTAAGGGACAGGTATGTGGTCCTCGGCTGTGGGATGCTCTGCCCCGCTGTTTCCCAATTCTCTGTCCCATCAACGTGTGTGTGTGTGTGTGTGTGTGTGTGTGTGTGTGTGTGCGCGCGTGTACTGCTGATCTGCCTAGTGTGGAACAGGTTATAAATGATAGGGATGGGATGCAGTTTGCTGAAATTAAACGTCTTTAATAAGGAAAATATTAATGACATCAAACATCAAAAGGTCACACAGTTCAAATATGTACAGTAAAAAAGTTTGCCGTGAAGCTGCCAACAGTCCCGTTAAATCCAGAGCTCCATCACAGCTGTCTTTAAATGTCATTTCAAAAGCTACAAGTTTGTTTCTGTTTCCTCTGTCCTGTCAAGTTTATAACTTCAGCCTTTAATTTTGCTTCTTAAATATGCCATGATATTTGTTACAGTGACATTACATGGAAACATTTAAATTAACTGAAGGCAGCTTCTCTCATCATAGTATCAGAGTGTACGCATGTAGTGAGCCCGCTTGAAGGCACATCTTACTATCTGAATAAGGTGCCCTTTAAATAGCAGGGACAATACTGTGCTTTTGACTTCAGAGCAGCTTTTTGTTGGTCTATGGCACAGTCGCTTTCTGCTGCCTAAAGATGGCACACCACACCTCATTTTAAGACTAACACGCCCAGGGGTGCACAGATGGGTGCAAGGACATTTGCTATTTACACAACGTGGGCGCTGGGCGTGAAAATGACAACTGCGTCGGTCTGAATCTAGCAATGACGCTGTGCACCACTTTGTGCCAGGCGTAAGATGGAGGCCTATGTCTGTAATGTCTGGTGATGAGGAATATGTCACGTTTAATTTGTGTGTGTCTCACCCAGGGTTTCTCTCAGCTGCCCCTCATCGGTCAGTACAGTTTGAGAAAGCAGCCGTACAACAACCTGAAGAATAAATTCACCTGGCTGTCTGATGCCGGACACAGACTGCTCAACCTGCTCTTCATGTACAACCCACAGCGCAGGTTCAGAGACACACACACACACACACACACACACACACACACACACACACACACACACACACACACACTCTCTCTATGTCAAACTATAAATATATATTTTACAGTTGAAAAACAAAAATGTTCTTAAATGACATCAGTGCACTGAAAAATAATTGTAAATTACCCCGAGCATCTTCATGAGAAAGCATTATCTCAGAGCCTACAGACTCCGTGATAACACTGTGGTATAAACCTTACCATTACCATTTGCACTTCCTTTACTCTTGTAGCCAAGAGCAGTGGTGTCGCCATGGCTACTGCAAGGTTGAAATCAAGATCATGTCAGTTGCATCCCCATGACTGATAATAGTTTAACTTAACCCACCATATTGTCAGTTTGACATGATTAATCAGAGAATTCGTCTTGTTTACACCCAGAAACAAGTGACACATAATCTAATCAACACATGACGTGAATTACACTAAATATACACAGACACACCTACATACTATTGACTTTGTTGTTATTGTGTATTATATATAATTTATCAATTATAAACAATCAGGGATGATTTTTGCTTACATTTAATAAAACTGAAGACTTCTCACACTAGCATGTCAGACTTGATTTGACCCTTTGTCAGAAAACATGTCGACTTGACACCTCCAACTTATTACTGCACTATTAAGGGATAGTGCATAATTCCCAGGCTTCCATATCTGTAGGCTATACACGTACCAGTATTGTTGTCTTTATCAGGAATCGATAACACAAGGCTGATTTACAACTATGAGCTGACACTTCTTTGTCGGATGTGTTCAGTTCTTAATCAGTGGCTGCTTCTTGTCTGTTTTCCTGATCCAGAGCTACTGCCAAAGACTGTTTGGAGAGTTCCTATTTCAAAGAGAAACCTCTACGTGAGTGAAAGGATTTTGGATCAGTATCAGCTGTAGCCGCTTCCCTCTGATGTACTATAGGTCATTAATCTTGTCTGTCTGCTTCCCTGTGCAGCCTGTGAACCAGAGCTGATGCCAACCTTCCCCCACCATCGAAACAAGCGGGCAGCCCCTCCGGCAGAGAGCCACTCGAAACGGAGCAAAGTGTGATGAAGGAGGTAGTGATGATGAGACAGCTGACTCAAAGATGCCCCTGTGGTAGTGACACTTTCAGGAATGTGCACTCAAAGGATGGACTTTGGTTTCTGTTCAGACTGAGTGTACGGAACGTGGATCTGGAACTTTTAGCAAATAAAAGCTAGTTCAGTCGCAAACAAACTCCGGCACAGATCAACACATCACTGGACTGTTGACTCAGACCTCTGCAGTGTTCAGTGTAGTATTAAAAGGGCTGTAAGCACACTCTGTAATGTAGCTCCAGTGGTTTGTGGCACTGTGCTCCACTTATAGGCCCACTAGAAGTCTCTTTCCTGGAGTATTTCTTACGTACTGCTGCCAAGATCCGCACACCAAATAAGGTGAAGGTAGTGTAGACAAAGTTGCCTTGACAAATATGCTGAGGCAGAGTCTCCTTCGTGTTTCGCATTTGTCCCGTTTTAGATGTGCTGTTATCACTGTCTTTGCTATTCTGTAATCAGTTTCAATCCTAACTTCTAAACTGTGAAGAAGCATGAGAAGTAGGAACTTAAGTCTGAAGTCTGCACAAAAGACCTGATGGGAGCTTTTTTTTAACCATATTAGTGAACATAGGATTGAAGTCCAAGAATCTGCCTGTATGATTCTAGGAGTTTGTGGTGTGATCCTCACAACCATCAGTATGTGTCAGCTGTCGAAGTGTCCTTGGGTAAAATGATGGAACCCTGAATCCGTTCCCTGTGTTGTTAGTTGTTTAAGTAATCGTTTGACATTTTGGGAAATATGCCTTTTTGCTTTCTTGGAGAGCGTTCAATGAGAAGATTGAAACCACTCATGTCTGTTCTCTTAAATCTGATTGTACAGCCAGGAGAGTGGTATCAGTCTTGTCTTGGCAAAAAAGTGTAAAGGCATATTTTACAAAGTGTTGATCAGTTCCTTTAAGAGCCTTAGCTTGAATGCTCAAAACGTACTGTAACTGAACAATGGCCTCATTAGTTTAATCTAGAGCCCAACCGATACTCAATTTTAGGGAATAAAAGATTACCATATCGATGTAATACTCAGTATATATATATTTTTTTGCAATGATCCCTCACATGTGGTTATCAAACACTTGTGACAAATATGTGATTATAAATTTTACTGTTCAAAAATGAAATTTATATAAAAATGACATCTGTGCACCGAAACAGTAAACACATATTGGGACAATTAAACAGTAGTGTCAAAAAGTCTGAGACTACTGGTCAAAAATGTTTCTAGTTTGCATTTGAATGTGATAATATTTTTTCATTACAAATAATAATTTGAGAACGTTGAAAAGTTGAGTCTTTGAAAAATGGCCATGAATGATGATTGATGTCTAGCTAGTGGGATTGACGCTGAAAATGTTACTGTAGAGCCTGTACATATGTCTAAAACTTGCAGCTATTGAACATAATAAACATGTCAAACCAACAACCTTGCCTCTTTTCATTTGAAATGTCAGTTTTTATTAATGCAGGATAAATTAGTAGTAATGGTTACATGGCCAGTGGCAGGTTAAGTTCCCTTACAGGGACGTCAATAACTGATCTCCCACTGCACCAGTATGTACCTCCACAGACACATAGCACTGAGCTAAACACAAGAAGTCCCATCACTGAGTTAGCCAGAAAACCCCAGAGAGCTGGTACAGAACAAACATCCAACAGCAGTTTGGAGTAAAAGATCACTTCAAAGTGGCTAACTGCGTGATCCTGCTTCTTATTAGCTAGCTGTCCTTATTGTCTGTTAGCTGACAACAGGACAAACACTATTTGAGCTTGTGAAGAAGAGCAAGCCATGAAACAACATGGAAGTGTCTGCTTCAGAGTAGAACTTGGTGCGTATATCTGCCTTCAAAAGAAAAAGAAACACAGGACATTCACCAGAGCTCCTTAATGAAACATCAACAAAAGCAAAATACTTCAAGTGTAAACATACTGTATCTCTACTTAGTCAAGTTACATGTCTGGTGAGCTCAAACATGTTGTATAAAGTGTTGTAGAATTGTTCAACAATGTATGCCAGGGCAAACAACAAAATCAAAATATTAAGATTGAAAGAGATGTGCTTGACTGATTCTCTTTAACTGAGTATGTTCAGTACTGACACAATCGCAGCTGAACGGACTGCTAAAGAAACACAAACTTCCATAAAAGCAAATCCAGAAATAAATAAATCACAGTACAAGTGTTTTCTGGGAAATGCGGTGCAAAAACTAGAGAAAATCTCACCACTAGGTCTGTTTAGCAGCTGTTCTGGAGCTTTTGATCATATCACATGATGATCATCAGCCAATTAAAAAATGTAAAGTGATCAAGAATTTGCCAAGAATTGCAGATGTTTAGATTTTAATTTTTTGGTGGGAACATTTCATAGCCTTCCCAGAACTGTTACTTAATGGACCAACTGCTTTTGACCCTTTTCAAGGTCAAATGTAACCCATAAACCTTTTTTAAGCTTTTAAATATGACCAGAAGCTCCAGGATAGCTGGAAAAATTAACCTCATAGTGAGACTGTTCACTCAAGAGCAACAAGACGGTTAACACTGAGTTTGAAATGTGGTGTTTGGCTCTCGATCAAGCACATCTCTTGTATTGTAAATATTAAAGATGGAAGCTTTGCTCAGACTGCTGCTGGCACTGAGGTACAGGCCTGATGCAGACACACAGAGAGCTGCAGAGGGACATTGAGGCAGCAGCGATCATCAATTAATTTAACTCCATCAAATAACAAAATAACAGGGCTCTCAACATATAGACAAATACATTAACACACACATGTTTTAATAAAAACACTTGGATGCATTCACACACTCACATGCCTGGCAGGAGAACTATCTTCTTCTTTTGTGTCTTCTTCAAACGTCACTGTCCTTCATTGCGTTCCAAAGCAAAGTGCACGACGGCAACAAAATGTACAGTCCTTCAGTCAGATAGAATCGGCTCAGAGAGCGACAAACTTCATTCAGTTCGGATTCAAATTCGGCTTTCCTCACATCGATGCAGGTTAGATGAGAAGTTCTTGTAGTGAATATGCTGTAGCGGCTGCTTTGTAACGGAACATTGTCTGAAATGGGGGAAAGACGTGGGCTCTATTGTCCAACTACCAAATCACAACAAGATTTTCTGTTGTAGCATTTGGTCAACTTCCTCCGAGGATTCAAAAATACTGGCCCGGATGATTAGAAGGTAGAAATACAAGATTTCTTTCTTTGCTCCCACAGACCAGTGATTTATTTTAAAAACCGTAAGAGGCAGTGAACCAAGCGCTCAGCTGAGAGATGGAAGCCTACAGGATGGTACAGCAGTTAAGGGGCGGGGTGAGTGTTGATGGGAGCAGTTTGACCCTTCTGGTAGACAGGGGAGAGATGGGGCAGGTTAGGGTGGGGCTCTGTCTCTCAGCCCTCCATCCCAAAGTCCTCTGTGAACTTCTTGACCTTCAGCAGATCTTCAGTGTTGACTGTGGGGCGGGTGGTGGACAGAGAGCGCAGCATGTCTGACTGCAAAGGAAAAAGAGATTCAAGTCAGTTTTTTTTTTTTTCATTGTTTTTTATATTCAAATTCTTCTTCATCCAGTTTACCACCTGACTGATGTTCATGTACTCTCCAACTTCAGTAGCATAAACATCTTTGCTGCTGAAGCTGGGGCTGGTAAGACTGGAGAAACCAATCCAAGTATTCAACCAAATAAATCCCCCTCCTCCCTTCAGGGCTTCCTTCAGGGCCATGAACTGGGACTGCCTAACTACAGTAACATTGGCTGCCCTGTAGCTCTCACTGGCCAGCAGGGAGATACATGTATGTGTTAGCTTCTAGTTAGCTAGATTACACAAGCCCTCTTAGCTTTTTTAGTCTAATAAATCCATAAATTAACAACTCTGTTAAATGCCACAATCATATAATCACAAGCAAAGTAGTCCTAATGAACACAGCTCAGTCCGAAAAGGCTACCAGGCGAAACAGTTACCCTTCACTCCTGAAGGTGTGTGCTTTGTGTTAACTGGGTAAGCCGATGAATAAGGCTGTTGCTGCTGTGTTCTTTGGCTCAGGGACTGTGTGCTAATGAGTTAGCTTCTGAACAACAGGCTCAGGGGCTGTGTGCTGTGTGAGCGCAGTGCATCGTCATTGCTGACCATATCCAATTACCTCATGTCTCACTCACATGTAAGAAAACACCTAGCATTATCATAATGAACGTAAACAACGAACATGGCTATTGTTAGTACTCACTGCTGTCACGCTAGCATGTTAGAATTGGGGAATTGTGGCTGCACTCTCTGTCATTCTTGTGCCACTAGCTGGCTAATAGCTTTAGCAATAAATCTACCAAGCCCTGAGGAAGACTCCAGTCAATGAGTACACGGGCAGAGTGACAGCAGGCAGGCAGGCAGGCAGGCAGGCAGCCTGTCAAGACTTTTCATACAGGCTTAAGGAGATGATTGGATTGGCTTTTTAGAGGCCTGCAGCAGCCACAGATACTGAATTTTTTAGATTTTTCTTTATAACTTCTTTCCCCAGGCCGTGAGACTCAATTCATCATCAAGACTCCATTCTCTAAAAAAGATGTAGCAGGACTCAAACTTTATTTACTAAAAATAAACTATACTTCATTTATTGATTGCTGTCAGGATGTCAAGACATTTAGACACATTGCAATAACGCTTCAAAAGCTTTAACTTGAATTTATTCATCACAATCCATCTCTGGACATAAGAACACAAATGTAGAGTAATCGATTTGTTTTCATACTTGTGCACAGTACATAGCTCTCTTTGTGTATAATCACACACTTATTTATAGGCTATTATTTTTAGTATTTAGTTGTGTGTAATAACACAAAGTTTAATGATCTTATATTTTTAATAAAAGTCCAGCTTAAGTGAATTTTCCTATCTTGTTACTATGGAGGCAACATCAAATGGAGGTCTGGAACGAAGAGCTGCAGTGTTTTCACTCACCATGCAGACTATGGGCTCCAGTAGCTTATCACTAGGCACATCCATCCAGGTCATCTCTATGGCTGCAGGGTCACCAGGGGAACATGGAGTCAAGAGGTCATCCACCATCACCTGGTTGTTGCTTCGGGATGGACCACGAACCTGCAGGAGTATGAACAAGAAAATAACAACAAACAAACTATGAACCAAATCAGGGATTCGACTGACATGGGCTTCTGAAGATTGGCCTCGTTTTTTTCTTGGGTTTCTAATGATGTCACCTTTTTGAAGTGCGTAGCAGACTGGACCTTCCTAACAGGCTGCATGAGCGCGTCCCGCACGATGATGCTGATGTCGGCGCCGGAGTAGCCATCTGTTTTACGGGCAAGCTGCCGCAGGTCGGCCTCGCTCAGGCTGTGCGGCGTGTTGCCCAGATGGAGACGAAACATCTGAGCCCGAGCTGGCTCCTCTGGCAGAGGGATGTAGATACGCTTCTCAAATCTGACACACAACAGAAGTCATTTAATCTCACAGGTGAGTCATACAGCCACAGTAAAATGTATTTTCTGAATGGCCAAGATGGATTTGCCTCTCCTTGGTAAGAAATTAGGTTATTATGAATGACTCCACTTATAAAACCAACTGACCTTCTGCGGATGGCAGCATCTAGCACCCAGGGGATGTTGGTGGCTCCCAGCACTAAGATTCCATCGTTGTTGTTTCCCACACCTGCAAAACCAGAGAGCTTTGGTCAACTCTGCTGCAGTGTCCACGAAGGACAGGGTGCTTGCATGTTTTAGGTAAACTTTATAGTTTTCTATTGTCACGTATACAGTAGATATGATTTGATACTGCATAGTCTACACTGTCTTATTGTTTTCATTTGGCTCACCCTGCATCTGGACCAAGAACTCTGTCTTGATGCGGCGGGCAGCCTCGCTCTCATTCTCATTCCTTGAGCCGCACAGCGAGTCCACCTCATCGATGAAGATGATTGAGGGTTTGTGCTGGCGAGCCAGGTCAAATAAGTTCTTCACCAGTCTGGGAGAAACAGGGAGGGATGGAAAATATGAGACAGACAGAGACACGACTACCACTCTAGTTGGGCTGAAAACGGCTACTAAAATTAATATCACAAAGACGTTTTAAACTAATTCTGCTATATTTCTGTACTGCAGTCTTTCCCTATCTAGAGTACAACATCAGACACCAGCCACCCCCGAGGAAGAGACATACTTCTCACTCTCTCCCAGCCACTTGGACATGAGGTCTGAGGAGGAGACGGAGAAGAAGGTGGAGTTATTGGCCTCGGTGGCCACAGCCTTAGCCAGGTACGACTTCCCTGTCCCCGGAGGACCAAACAGAAGGATGCCTCTCCAAGGAGTCCTCTTGCCTGAGAACACAGAGACCACAAGTCAGGTTGGTCACATGATGTCCTACTGGGGTACTGTTAGCAGCCTGTTCTAGCATTCCAGCATAACCAATAACTAACACAGGCATGGAGGTTAACATGAACTTTAACTGCTGTACCAACTTACAGTCAGACAAAAAGGATGGGAATCTTTTGCTAAAAGAACAGCAGTACAACATCCATTACAGAGGTTCATGTGAAGAAGATATCAGTCATTTCAAAACACCTTAAGTGACCTTTCAACTAATAAGCAGTGAGTCTGCAGCTGACTGTTTTCACAATTGATTCATCTGTCAGCTACTCTCTGAAGTGAAAGTAAACAGAAATCAATATACATCCAATTAAGGCTGAGTAATATAGTGATATTATATCAGTATCGTGATATAAGACTATATATCGTCTTTGATATGGGGTATTGTTATACTGTGATATAACATAAGCGTTGTCTTTTCCTGGTTTTAAAGGCTGCATTACTGTAAAGTGATGTCATTTTGTGAACTTACCACCTACCACTTCTTGGAGTATATTGTTGCAATATTGATATCATGTATT
Source organism: Pagrus major (assembly GCF_040436345.1). Lineage (NCBI taxonomy): Eukaryota > Metazoa > Chordata > Actinopteri > Spariformes > Sparidae > Pagrus > Pagrus major. Next base: position 29,709,984 of record NC_133222.1, on the reverse strand, counting down.
GGGTAGAAAAATACAGAATCTACAATATATTGAGGTATACGGTATATTGTGTATTGTGATATAGCCTAAAACTTCCATTGTATTATTTTGAGACAATATCACCAAGCCCTATATTTAATATTCCCCAAGATCAAGCTAAAATCTTCATGTTTGGTCAGATCCAATGTCCAAAATCCAGAGAATCAACTCGCACTGATAAAGCAGGAAATTATCAAAATGAAGTAACAAAGAAAATTAGCAAATTCTCACATCTGAGAAGCTGGACCCAGCTCGTTGAATACCAATTTGTTACCAAACAATAATCAGTGGATCGATCTACTTATTGTTTTGGCTCTATATTTACCCAATGTTTTCACATTACTATACAATCTACATTGGACATTTACATTCACATTACACATCTATCATTTACACATATATAAAATGTATTGACCTCTTGACCTTTTAAACTTTTTGATTTCAACAATCAGAAAGACCTAAAATACCAAAGTACCTGTGAAGAGGTGAGGGAATTTGATGGGCAGGATTACAGCTTCCTTCAGAGCTTCCTTAGCTCCCTCCAGGCCAGCCACATCGTTCCACCTGACATTTGGCTTCTCCATTACAATAGCCCCTGGACACAAAGAAGGCAGAGCATAATTGAGATTGACAGGTCCATCTTTGAAATGCAATCAGAAGAAACATCTGTAGCCCTGGCACAAAAAAGACCCCATAACGCCACCAAGCCTACTACTACTACAACAAAATAAAATAAAAAACATATAAATACATGCATAAATAAATAAATATTTATTATAAGTTAAATTTGATCAAAATTTCTCATTACAATCATGTTTTTCACTTGTACAAAATAATCAGTCAAATTGTACATTTATTGTAACAGAGGCCCACGCTGAATTCATATCACAAACACCACATCAACTGACCTAAACACACATTTACTTACCCATAAGTTGCTCCTGCAGTTTCTTCTTTTCTGGATTTTCACCCTCGCTGTCACTGTCACTCCTAGACCGGACACAGACACATAGACAGGTTGACACAAGTACAGTAAGGCAGCCTTGAACATATTTTCTGGGTCTATGCTAGACAGCATACTTGTCATTGCTTTGTGCCTCTTTGACAGGCTTTTTGCCCTGTTTGTCTTTATTTTTCAGGTAGTCCTTAAGTTTCTCCGCTCGGTCCAGGTACTGCATACACTTTGCTCGTATACTCTCCTTTGCCTTATCGCTGTGGGCCTCATCTGAAGAAAGGAAACAGCAATGTGGATGAAACCCACCAATGTTCTTACCAACAGAAAGGTGTTGGGCTAGATCAACTACCTGTCAGGCTGCCGTACTCACATTTGATGGCATGTAGGAAGTACTCCACAGCATGCTGGTACAGACGCAAGGCCTCCTCATAATTCTTTGCCTTGTCTTCCTCTGTGGCTTTGGTCACAAGATCAATCGCTTTCTGCAACAGATGCAGAGAATACAGTCAGAATACAGTCAGAATACAGTCAGATGTAGATGTGAGATGGATTAGGGGTGGAGACACAAATAGAGGCAGGGGATGTATGCATGTTGGCCATCCTCATATCAGTCTGCACATGTCAACAATGGAGCTTCAACCAAAACAAAGCACAGTTATACAGCTCACATAATGTAATCGGATCCTATTAGTTTATCTGATTCTACAATCAAATCATGTGTGCTATTTCCCAAGCCAATTTCCAGAATAAAATGTTTTTGTTTTCATATGCCAACTGTTTGCGAGCAGGAGCCACAGCCCGGCTAACGGTGAGATAGCGGCTGCTACTGTTATAAACATTTAGGTTAAACGCTAGTAAACAATCCACATCTACAAAAACTAAACAGGAATTCGTTATAATGATTGTTTTTAATTTAGTTAGATTATTTAGATAGCTATTACAGTAACGTCAGAATTAGTTATTTTCAAGACAACGCAATGGAAGCACTGTTGGCTGGCTCAGTTAACTAAACTGTCTTGCTAGCAACGTTAGCAGGCTTAATCGTCAGCTGTTTTGCTAACAAGTTAGCTTCCACTCGAGCTGCTGTATGGGCAAAGCCAAGTTATGTAGCGTTAGTTACAGTTGTAGCAGGCTAACGTTAGCTAGCTCATATTAGCCTACCTGTAATGTTGACGTTGTCATTTCATCTCACTCTTCTGCTCTCTGCCCAGACTTATATCCGCTAACCTTACCCAAAGGTGGATATGTGAAAAAATGAACTCGTTAACAGCCCTATGTTGTGAGGGGACAGATTGCTCCTGACATGACAAGACAGTTGCTAATACGTTAGCTTGCAAATATGACAGCTCTGCCCGACCTAACAAAACCACAGCAACGAACACTGCGTAAACCGACAAGCTAGCGGATACAAAGGTAACTTCCGGTTAGGGTTTTCAGAATAAAACAGCGAAAGACAAACATGTGCCATGATATATTACTTAGACTTTTATTCTACATTACACGTATGACATGTGCTATTAAAATGACAGAATACACATATTCACCAGCTCAGTCGAGAATATGTTATGGCTATGATTTTCGCTGTATATATATTACATTTATTCTTATTGATAACTTCCGGTCGTATGTCTAAAATGAACAACTTGACAGTGGCAGACGTTTAAATGGACCGCAGCTGCTGCCACCTAGCGGTTAAGTTAGTGCTATAGCAGTGCTCCACTAATAATTAAGTCATGCTCATAATAAGACAGGAAATAAACATGTGTGCACCCCAACATGAAGAAAATGTGAATATGAAACATGAAATATAGTAACTAAGAAAATATTGTCTATATTCATCTAAACCTTCACAACAAACCACAGATCAGCTTATGTCATTTGTAACAGTTTTATTGGTATTTACATTTGAGATTATTACATTGCTATCATACATTGTATACTGTGTCTTGGAAGGAAGTCTAAAATACTTTGCATATGACAGGTTATTGCAGCAGCACTTTATCCTTTTGTGACCTTTCAGTTCAATGATTGTGTTGGACGCAAGCTGCCACAGATATTACCTTTGGTTCATAACCCTGTCTTTGAAGCATCGCTTTGCATAGACAGGATAGCCACAATTTCAGGACAAAAAGAGAAAGGAGGTTAAAAATAATCACCAGGAAGAAGAAAGGAGTACATTCACAGATTTAAAGGGGTTTGATTGGTTAGTGCATCGAGCTCAAAGAGGGACGGCCTGTAGATTGTTGAAGGTTGACCAACTTCAGACAATCAGATTTGTGCAGTGGGTTAGAGAAACGTGATAAACGTGGTAAATCGGAGGTTACGGAAGCCCTAAACAGCCATGGGTCAGATATGTTGCTTGTTTTCTCAAAACAAAACGTTGCTTTGAGTTGATAAAGCAAGTTCATTATCAGAATCAGAATCAGAATCAGAAATACTTTATATGTCTTTATATGGAGATCTCGACAAATTTATCTTGCTATCTCTGGAAAACAACATTTATTATCTTGTGATAATGACAATCATAACTCGTTGTCTCAAGAAAACAAACAAAATTTAACTCGTTATCACAGGAAAATGTAGGAAATATGTTTGCCCCATTGCTGTTTAGGGCTTCTGTAGGGAGGATGATGAAGAGCAACACTTGCAGGAGAAAGACTTTCTGTCAGGCAGGGTTCTGCTTCTTTTTTAACACAGCCACTAATCAACTACAGCTTGAAAAAGAGCTATATAGCTATAGGAACTATATGATCACATATTTTCACTTTTATAAAAGAGCCAAACAAGGTTGTTCAAACCATCACAAGGACATCAGAGTCCAAAATAGAACAAAAGGTCCTTCAGACTGATGATTGTGTTCCTTATCCAAGGACATAAGGGTTATCTTGTTTTCCTGTGCTGCACAGTCAGTGGACACAATGCTTCATTATTTGAGGCCCAAAAGAACACAGAGGCTCTACTGAAGGATCACTTTTCAGCAACATGTACTATGAACCAACTGAAGGTTATGAAAATTACAGTCATGTTGAACTCATTAATGAGTCAAGTCTCAAAACAGGCACTGGACTGAACAGATAAACCTAAGGGGAGAGGATTTAGCTAACTTTATTTCACCTTTGATGGCATTTACTATTGACAGAAATCACAAGATCTGCAGCGGGATTATAGTTCCAATAAAGTTTCTTTGGAGCTTGAAAGTTCATTCTTGAACTTGGGAATAGTAGTTTGACAAATAACCATTCACCAGCCTTTTCCAGAGCTTTGTACTGCATCTCACAGTATCCATTTGTGGATTTAGTTTACTCAGTTCTCACACCGTGGCCTCACTTACACTACATCGTTAAAACAGCAAGGACAGAATATGGACTGTCTGTCAACACCAGGGGGGTTAACCTGTCAAAAGTGAAATTTTGAACTCAGGTGAGTGATAAACATAACCGTCCTTCACTTTTATTCCTACTTGCAAACTTAAAGATGCTCTTAAAACTAAGAGAGCTTCAGAGGTAGTACAGTTTGTTAAAAGTGGATCCCAGGCAGCTGCAGTTCAGAAACAGAGCTGAGAAAACACCTGCTGAGACACATTTTGAAACAAGTTACATAACTGGGCATGATAAATAATATGCAACATGTTTTATTGAGAATAAAGTACTTTGAGCCTACTTTTACATTTGAATTGAACTTTTCTTTTATCCTTGGGGGGTAAAGGGCAAGAATATGGTTGATTTTAATTCTAAGAATTATTTTTTCTTTAAATATTGTCCAAACCTAGTCGCAGCATCGAGTGGGAAGGGGTCAGAGGTCATCGACCAGGAGTCATTGGACAGTTGTTGGAAGAACAAGGAGACCAGCTGAAAACATCTTCAAACAGAGACGGGTGTAATAATCTCCCGAAAATATGAGCATCTATTATCACGCGTGTTAAATTCCCATACTTCCATCTCCATGACAACTGAGCAAAGACCAAGAGATGGGGCTGAAAGCTCCAAAAGAAAGCTAGTAAGTGGAGATTGAGTAAAGAGTATCTTCTCAAACTTAAATAAGCTTTTTGCATCTAAAATGCAAGGAAAAGACTGTAATAAGATAAATGAAATAAATGGTGCTGTCATTTCTCTACGGCAGGGGTTCATATAAGGTACAGTGTCTTTGACTGGTACCGTTTGGGATTATTAAAATACATTGGTATCTCTGTCATGTGATGGCCCACTTTAAAACAAGCCTGTTAAACAGTCGTTAGCCAGAGAGATGCTACTATAGGAAAGGTAACAAGGGACAAGTAATCTCAAGCAAATTGGAATGCAGTGATAGACGGAGACGTGGTAGTGTAGGCCAGAGACGGGAGGTAACACACCGTCATCATCAGATACACAGTTCAATGTGAGGAAGTCATGCAATCATGAGATATACACTTTTAAAAACAAAGGACATAAAAACAAAATAACATAGTGTACACTATAAGAGTAATACTATTGCTCGCGTGTGTCGAAAGCTTAACACTCTCTTATTGTGTGAAATAAAAAAAAGGAAACATTACAAAGAGTGTCGTCGTCTACATGGAATAAAGGCACAGTTGGCAATCCTGATTACAACGGTAGCTGAGGAGAATGTGCTAAAAGGTGAGTCTGTCAGACAGCAGGCACACTATCAAGCCAACAGAAGCGCGAAGTATAGACAGACAGACACGCTCACACTCACACTCACACTCACACTCACACACACACACACACACACAAACACAGATTCATTCGCACAATCTCTAACTGCATTCTGACTCATGTCGACATAAACAAATACATTATAAAGATCAGTTGGAAGGCTGTCATGGAATGATAGGCAGAGAGTAAAAACAGGGAGCGTTCACCAATCTGTGCTCAGCTGTGTATTAATTGTCTTAAAGAATCCTTCCTTTCCTGAATGTATTTCACTAACACTTTGCTTGAAGTGCACAAATGGAATCTCGTACACACATCGCAGCATCCCAGCTCGTTTTAGCGTCTTCTTTTTCTTGTCTTTTGATTTTACATCATATCAGATAATCATGATGAAATGTAAAACATTACCACATGGATTTTTATGATTCATGACTTCAAGCAAAGTGTCACTTCCTTTTACCTGGCATTGCAGTAAAGCGCTGCAGGAATGAGCCGTAAAACCTGGAAATAAGTTAGCATTTTTCACTTCTGGTTCCCTCGTCTCTAAGTCAGTGGGTTTTTTGAATTTGAACTCAGTTAAATGCCTTAGAAAAAGGTCTGTGGTTAACACAAGCTTAAGAGATTTTCTTGATTTGTTCTACAACATAAAACACTTCAGTAAATAGCACACTTGTGAATTTTAAAGCATTTACTAGTCTTTAAAAAGGTGGTTGCTAACAACAAGTGTCTAAATGAGACTACAGAAGTTAAACATCATCACGCTGAACACGGAGACTTCTATACAACTTCTACATTGATCAATTTATAGTATAAGTGTGTATAGTATAGTGTAGTAGGAAGCTCAGTGGTGGTGTCATTAAAGTCATTTGACCGCGATGTAGTTCGTTTATAGCCTAACATTAGTGCATTTACACTTCAAAAATCTTACAAGTGCTGTTCATTTGTGGAGATTATCTTGCTGAACAGAATGTGCAAGTATCATAAACGTGTGTTTACCAAAGACCTTATCTTTTGCAATAATCCTAAATCCAAGTGAACAATCTCATAGGCTTTTGTTGAGGGAACCAAGGCGATGCTTACTTCTGTGTGAGCCTACAAAAATACGTCATCCCTGCAGCACTCTATGACTGCAAGAGATTGAGGAGAAGTTGGAAGAGAAGGCACAGTTTTGAGACAATCAACAACATGACTCCTGGGTTAAATCTCCCCTGCAGTGCCACTTCAGGCCTAACTTCAGCTGTGAATGGAGAAGTTGAAAAAAACAACAAAAAACAACAAAAAACAAAACATAAAAATAATTGCCAGTATTTTGCCAGCATTTTGGGAGCGTCTTCACCCTCTTTGCTGTGCCTGGGCCCATCCTCTCATCCACACTGCTGCTGTTGTTGGTTGTTTCACGTCAGAAGGCCCATACGAGTGAGCTTGGCTGACAGGAAGGAGTGGAGAACAAACACTACTGGCTTTGGACCCGAGTGGAGGTCAAACACCTGGAGGATGGAGGGAGAGAGGATGTGAGGTAGGAAAAGAGGAGAAAAACAGCAGTAAAGGGAAATGAGTACAAAAGGGTAAAATCTCATTTACTCAATTTACAGTATATTTTCTGTTGTTACCTTCCCTTCATCTGTAGGCTACCTAACTTATAGTAACTTAACACTAAATACAATCTTTAAAATTAGAAAAATTATATGTTTAGACACCATATTATACGATCAGTTGTTCTGATTTCAGTCTGTAATTATTATTGCAGCAGTTATTTGTTGTTTTACAGCGAAATTGGGTAATTCTGTCTTCTAGACAAAAACATAATAACTGTGGCCTTGCCTTGCACTCCACACATCCTCAAAATACAAGGCGACGTCACATTACCTCAATGTCTAGAGACTTTAACAAACGGACACCAACTTTGGGGGGTGTGATGAGTTTTGTACTATTCTACCTGACTGCCAGAGACAGTGGAAATCCAGGTATTATTTCCTTCTCTGGCCACCACCCAAAATTCAGAGAAGCATATTTGCATATGCAAATTATTTACTAAAGCTAGGTATTGCCACTGATTTTCCAAATCAAGCTTTTCCATTTCCCAAGTTCCTGATTTGATTCAATCTGATCCGATTTGCATAACCTTTTTTTCTGCATATGCAGTTTAACTCCCCAGGAACAGTAAACACACTTTAATGGGTAAAATCAGTGGCGTCCCCTTTAACATTTGAAACTGGTGACTTCGGTGCCCCCTAGTGGTACTATCAAAGGAGACATTCAAAAAGACTAATATCCATCTATTGTCTGCAACCACTTATCCTGCGCAGGGTTGCCAGGGCCAACACACAGACGAATAATCGGTCACATTCGCACCTACAGGCAATTTAGAGTAACCTAACCAATGAACCTAATTAACCTGCAGGTCTATGGTACACAGACACAGAGACATTCAAACTCCACACAGTCGCGAGTGGAACCAAGGATCTTCTTCGCCACCGAAAAACGAACATGTCACACTAAAATGAACGAGCTAAACCTACGGCATCAGAACAATATGAAAGAGGCTATAACCTCATACTATTTTACACAGAAGGAATTGAATGCAGAGCTGCAACTAATCATTATCTACAGAAAGTAATTTATCTGCTGACTGTTTTCTCAATTAATCTAAAAATTATTGTGTCTGAAAAATAATAAATGGTCAAAATGGTTTGCTAGTAAATCTCCCTGATTTCAAAGACAATCCAATGAAACAGTGTTAGTGTGGGGTCAGTGTAATACATGATTAGTTGCACATAATCAAAGCACAAGGTTAGGGTGAACATCGGCCCTGAATGCTCTGCTGATGTCAGCTTTATGTTTTAAAAAAAGCTTCTTTAGTGTTTGTAGTTGCACTTTTGCAATTCAGCTGAGATTAGGAAATCATGTGTACCTTAAAAACTGAGATAAGCTGTTGCACTGACAGTTTCTCACTTACACTTAATCATAATCATTTATAATTATAAAACTATTAGTTAATTAATTTATATAAAGTAAGTACAATTGTGTTATTTAGTTAATAATCTAAGCCATTGAATCAGAATCAGAATCAGAATCAGAATACTTTATTAATCCCCGGGGGGAAATTGTTTTTGTTGATTAAGATAAATCACCAGAACATTTCTGGTTCCAGTTCATTATGTCAATTTGCTGCTTGGCGCTTTGCAAGTAACCTGATGACATCACCTGAGGCTCAAAGAACTGGACTGGCAATTTAAAAGCAATACATCAAAGAAATAATTGATTGATGAATGTCAGGAGTCTGAACTTACCATTTCTCCCTCTGGACCCCCAAAGTCAAGGTACAGGTTGCGTATTCCATCGTCGGCAGACATTTTGAGCTTCTCGTAGGGGTATCTGTAAAGCACCGCACCTCCAGCTGGATCTGCTGGCTCCCTTGTCACAGTGAAGCCCTTCTCATAGTGCAGTGTCAGGCGAACATCCTGTCTGTTCAATGTGCAACCTGAAAGAGAAGGTGAGAGAGACAAGAGATGAAGAACAGCAGGTGTATGAGTGAGCAGGGGTGAGAAATGTTCCACTTGGTCAGTGTGAGTAGAGCTGCAATGGTTAATATAGATGAGTCAACCTTAAGGAAATTAATTGCAGACTTTTTCTATAATCATTTAATTGTTTCAGTCATTTTCAAGCTAACATATCAAACATTTCCTTGTTCCAGCTTCTTAAATGTGAGGATTTGGGTTTTGGACTGAAGAAGCAGACGTCAGTTTGGGCTCTGGGAAATTGTTTTTGCATTTGTTTCTTGTATTCTTATCTATTTATTTACATTTTCAAAAATACATTTCCCTCTTACTTGTAGTGCTATTTATTCATCTAGATTGTCTTGGCAGTGATACGGTTGGCAGTGAATAGTAAGAGGAAAACCCTGTATTTTTGGGTGAACTGTACCTTTAATGTATGATAGGGATGTTGTTAACTTGTAGCAGTAACAATATATGTCCCCTAAATAATATCTTGCTCAGAAAAAGTTCTACAGCATCTGAATGAAACTGGATGGTACAAGTGTATCCTTCATAAAAATAAAAATAAATCCTGCCTGGTGCCGCTTCAACTGTCATTTGATCCTAAAGCATTTCCATGTGTTACTGTAACTTGACTGCCTTAATTGTGCCTCTGCGTTTGTGTAGCAGCGGGAGACCGAAGAAGAAGAAGAAAAAAAAAGGCTGAGTCTTTCCAATGCTGTTCCGGCGGCCAACTATTGTTCTGCACAGAGTGAGCACATTCCCCTGAGCTGGCTCCTACTTCTGCTTTTCCTACACAGAGCTGCTCTTTCTGAGCTGCTGCACACTGCTAGTGAGCCAGTTGCTGCCAGGAGCTTCCTGTCACAGTTAAAGTATTTTTACTGTATGTATGTAGGCCTACAAACATGGAAATATTTTATCTGTGCTTATCTTATTAAAAAAAACAAAAAACACTTGTGTGTCATAAGGTATTTAGTTTGTGAAGTTTTAGCTTAAGAACTTCCACTTGACATGCACTTGTTAGCATGATGGTTTCATGCACAAAGGTGAACCCACATCCTCTGTTTAAAGGTCTGCTTTCAAACTCCACCACATTGCTACTCAACCGTGTGTACTGAAAAAAACACACACGGTGTATAAAACAAGCACACACGCATTCATCTAAACAGGTGTACATGAGCCAAACATGCCCGAGGTTCTCAATCAACTCTGTGGTATTTCTGAGGCTGTAGTCTGTGGTGTTGTACTATGTTGCATACAATGAGGTGTGTCCTGTGACAAAAAACATCAACCCTAAATCTATATTAAGAAGAATTACCAGATTTACCATGTACGTATATCCTTTATCATTTTGGCTCATGTCTTATACATTTTTCCTGTTAAATGACACTGTCATCAGTAATCATTCTGGGTTGCCGGATGATTGGTTGCTTGAACTTTTGGTTGGATGTAATCAGTGGTGGAGGAAGTTCCATCACTTAAAGCAACAGTATGTAGAAATTGGCATTTTGTGTGATTTGGCAACCCAAAACTGTCTGTGTCTGTAACAGTTTGTCAGATGTAATTTAGGTGCTAACTACAAACAAAACTCATTACGTTATAACAATGTTAGGTCTTGAAACAAACATGTATGTAACGCTGTGATCCTACCCTCTCACTGACGTTACATAGCGCAGAAGCAAGTGATAGGGGGGCGGAGTAGCTGAGACAGAGACACCATTCACCCTATTACAAGACACTGTACCATCGAATGATGCTGATATTTTAAGGTAAAAAGGTTATATAATGTTATTTTAAAGTGGAAACAGACACCATAAAGTGGTATTATTGTTGGCACCGCTGTTGCAAAGACAACAGGATCATTTCTTTATACTTTGAAGTAGCAATTACCAACAACACATGACAAAACGTGACTTTATTCATTCATTTTGTCTATAACTGAGACGTAAAAGCAGATAGAAACAGTGCCAGGCTGCCAGTCTGACGTGGCATGAGATCTCAACACACCCCTACTATTTATACTTTCAGCCACAGTAATGTTAGCATTCATTTGGAGTCATGTTTGTGTCCAATATTCACTTTTCTTTTAGCTCTGTTTTGGTCCACGAACTCTTGAGGGCAATACCTGGTTCAAAGCTGCTAAAAATTCCACTATGTTAACCAGCTAGTATGTCTGCTGTTTGGTCCTGTGCAGGTATTGCACAGACGGTTTAAGAGAGATTTTTTTGTTGAAAACAGCTGCCTGCAAGAGCAGAGAAAGTGAACCAAGTTGTGAAAACCATAACAACCAGCTGAGAGATGCTAAAATGCCCAGTAGAGCATTGTGGTCCCGCAGAGTTGGTGACAATTCTCTGTGGGTTCATCTCATAGAGCCACACAGAGATTACATATAAAAATTAGATAAAACACTGCATACAATATATAAAAACTCATTGCAGCTGATATAGGATACTAAGAGGATACTTCAGTCAGTTCACCCTGCTGCCATCTGGCAAAAGATACAGAAGTATCCAATGCCATACCACCAGACAACAGAGCAGCTGCCTCAGGCTGTGATACTACTGAACTTATCCTCTGCACTCCGCACCATATAAAATATATTTTTTTGTTTTTTCTTTTCTTATATAGCGCAAAGGGACTAAACTTAGTTTTGTTCTACAACCCTGGTGTTGTAAAATGACAAATAAGTGAACCTTTAACCTTTTTAACCTTTAAGTAAAAGTAGGGATGTACAGGAAATTCTGGTGATGACTTGCTCTTACTACAGACTAACCATCTATTGCAGACACATACACACTCACCAATGGAGACTTCTTTGATGAGCTCGGCGGCAGCGTGCGCCCCCTGAACGAGGGCTCGTGTCCATGAAGACAGATCCCAGTGGGTCTCCACTCGGAAGATGTGGGACTCGATTCCCCGCCCTGTGCCCGTCCGAGTGGCGAATACCAGCTCTGAACCCTGGGCGGGAGAACCCCGGGTGTTGCCGGAATGGACCAGTCTGGAGGGTGACACATTACAGACACATTTAACATTCTCAGAGACAACTCATATAGATAACCTGCATCGGCAAGAGTAGGGTGTACGATTTAGTGGCATCTAGCTGTGTGGTTGCAGATTGCAACCAACTGAACACCCCTCACCTCACTCTCATCTATGGTGAATATAAATCTTCCATGGATCAAAAGTCCACACTAGAAGGAGTCATTATTGCCCTTGTTTGTAGTTCAAGGTGTTCCGTCAACAGTTTACAGACGTCACTTTTATAATGGTGCTCCATAGGGAACATTTTTTTTGGTCTGCAGGGGAATTTTCTGCTGTAATACAGTGAGTGGCCACCTGGGAAAATTGGAAACAATGCGTATCCAGGTCTAAATAATACATTCATGAAGAGGACCCAGTCCCTCTGTATAAAGGGTTCATTCAGACATAACGAAAACACCATGGTTCTTAGTTTCAGTAGATTACACACCAACAAAATCATAATTATGAATAATTGAGTCCTTTTCTGCCCCTAAATCCCCCTTAATCCTACATACTGGACCTTTAATTGTAATTGCTCATTCCTCTTAACCAGTTTGCTGAAGTTGGCGAGGGCTCCTGGTCTGTGTAATTTCCTCAATGTGATGTACTGGGTGTTGACATACTGTAAATACTGTTTAATTCCTTTTTTCACTTGTGGGGGTTCCCAGCTGAAGTTCCCCAGAAAGAAAGATCACGTAATTCACATTTGCATCATGTGAAACCTCTCTCCTCCCACACTGAACAGGTCACCACTGACTGTGGTGATAACCTAGCAATATGTTTTCACTTTCATTTTCATGTGAGAAAAACTGTTAACTTCCAGGTACTTAACATAAGTTAGGTTTGTTGAACATATGTTGACAGTATATATTTACTAAAACCTTGCACAGAATCAACAGTAGACTTGCTTAAATGTCCCATGCAAATCTATTTAAATGTAAATATGAACATCTGTACCATGAAAGAAGAAATGACAACCCAATTTCACAATTATGATGATTGTGAAGTGTTCTGAGCACAAGGTAAAGTCTGTTAAGGAGCACCATGTGAGAGGTTCTTAGTGTGATTCTCATTCCTGCCATAGCATGATGTCAACTGTTTCCTGACCGATGGAGAGTGAACCAGTCAGTACGATTTAAGCATTGTGGCTGGCTGTGGCTTTAGTAGGGTCACACTGCTGTCTGTTGTCTTTACCTTGTGGCCAGCAGTGGGTGTGTGAGCAGAGGTATGGACCAGGACTCTCTGCTCCACGGCACCGACTCAAACAGCAGGATGTCCTTCTCTGTGAGTGCCATGACAACTGGCTTGTACTGTTGCCGTCCACCTTCCAGCTGGACCTAAAGGAGGACAAGATTACAGTACTGATAGGTTAAACTGATAGATCAAAACAATGTAAACTCTCAAAATGACATTTTGTATGTCATGTTTTGTTTACAAATGTACAATTCTGCCATTATTTCTACCATTGGGTTTACTGTAAATCTACTATTCAAAGGCAGCAATACTGTAATTTATATCCCAGACCACTAATAATAATTCATCAATCTAAAATTAACTGTACAAGAAAAATGGCAATTAATAAAAATGTATTAATCTTTCTATCTTTTAATTTGAACTATCTATTGATGGAATAATATTTAATTTTTAAATTGTTATTAGAATTTCTTATAATATTTCTTCTTCTTTATTTCCCAGTAAAATATGAAACAATTATTTTGTCATTTAGTCTATACATTTGCAAACAAATTAATATATGTCAATTTTTACTGTACAATTAGTTATTCATAAATGAAATGTTTTATTACTATTTCTGTGACTCTTGTGGTGCTCCATAATTAGGGCCCTTCTACAACTACAGGTGTAGTTATGTGGTTTGACAGTGTACAGGTGTAGTTATGTAGTTTGATAGTGTACAGGTGAAGTTATGTAGTATGTGCAGCTGCAGAAGGGTTAAGTAGCTCATCCTGACAGTCTGACCTGATTTTGTCGCCACTGAGGTAAAAATAGGGCGGTGTGTGTTTGTCTGAGTCACGGCTGAGTGTCGGTGGAATTACAGTGAAAAGCAGCGACATTAAAACAGACAGCGTGCTTGTGAGTGCGACTCTGGTGAGTTGGTGGGCTCTACAGGAAATAGTGCATTACAACGGAAACTTCCATTGGTGTTTCCTATTTGAGCGTCATCCGGATAAACAGAGGCAGACATCCATACATTCAACCTGACCTTGAATGAACACTTCATCAAAGTGAAAAGCTATCATTCAGCGCAAGAATCTGATTCACTGTGACTATTCAACAGGCATGTTTAAATATAGGACCAAAGCTAATTCAAGAAAACACACTCTTCCTGTGTGATGCTGTTACGTTACAGCAGAAATGCCAGCGTCTATGTTTGAGGTCTGGGTAGGTCTTGCAGTGACGGAGATGTAATGCAACAGCAAACTAAGCTGGAAACCACTGATACCATTTCCTTTGAGAGCAACATGTGTTTCAACTATACATTTATCTACACTTAAAATGCACTTTATTCCCAAACTACCATCTGAGCATGTGTTGATAAAAAACAACAACAGAAAACTTTACAGTGTTATTTCCTTTGCCACAGGGCCCAGGATGTATGATATTACCTTAAAGAAATACAAAAATAATTAGTGTCATTGCTAGTTTACTGTTTATTGTATGTAGTCATTTGCTGTATTACCATTCATGTGTTTGATGGCTTTAAGATTCTCTATTTATTTTATTCTTGTCTTCATCCTGTTCTGTGATGCTGCACAGAATCTAATATTTAAAGATTAGCAACAGCAATTAGCAATTACCCCTTAGCAACTGAAAAGGACTGTTACCTATATAAGATAGCATGCAGCTGTTAAACTAAACAAAGCTGAAAATACCTGTTCAGCCAACCAGCCGATGTGTTTGAGATGGGGGTGTGTGGAGGCCGGGGATGAGGCCCCCAGGTAGGCGTTGATGTGAGCCAGGGTCTGTGGCAGCAGGGCGGCAATGTTGGTGTGGATGGCAGTGAACCAGGAGTTGGCAGTGGGCGCGTCCTTACAGCGCAGCACCACCGTGTGCTGGCCGTCTGGGGAGTGAAGCTCCAACAGTCTGAAAGGGGAAAAATGTAAGGTCTTTAACAACAGCTCCATACAGAGACTAAACAAACAAAAGTGTACACACCTCATGGAAAAAAAATATTCACAGTCACAAAGGTGGACTATTAAGGTTAGAATTTCTAAGTTTGGGGGTTGCCCAACAAGCAAGTTGTTTGTTATTTGTGAGACTGATATGTCAAAGTGTGCTTGAACCCCAAAATGCTCCTGATGGCTGTTACATCAGTGTGTAAGTGTGTGTGAATGGGACGCTTTGTTCAGGAAACACTTTATAGCTCCATGGCAGCCTGTGCCACCAGTGTATAAATCTGTGTGTGAATGTGGCATGTGTTGCAAAGTTGAAAAGCGCTTTGCGTGGTAGGGAGACCAGAAAAGCATGATATAAATGCAATTACCATTTAAAATACATTTTATTTTTTTAAATATACTTGAAACATGCTATCAAATATATATCAAGCTTAATCTACTGTGTGTCTGCGACTATGTGTCTATGAAAGGATATTCAAATTCACATGTCAACTAAGTGAGTGAGTAGTCCTATACATGTTCTGTGACCACTATATGAATTTTCTGCCAAAAAGCAATAAAAGGATAACAAAACGATGAGTGAAAAGTCAGTGCTATTGCTTCATGCTGTATAATACTTAGTGTATAATGTTTCTGTGGGGATAGTGTGGACTGTTAGCCCACCCATGTTTGTTTCTGAACCCTATATTTGTTTAATCTAAGTGCTGTATCATAGGCAGCTGGACTTGTTTCAGTCTCTTGAAGATGTGTCACCTCTGATCCAAGAGGCTTCTTCAGTTCTAACTAACTGGAGGGGAGTCGCAGGCTTTTGAACCCTGTGTGGGAGTGTCCTTACAGAGTCGTTAAGAACACGTGTGAGCTCTGAGTTTCAGAGTCCTTAAAGGCACTTGTGGGACTTGGACTTAATCGGCCTGTATATTTGTTTAAATATTGGCGAATCTGTGCCATGAAAAGTCACGCAGCATTAAGTACTATCATTCCCTGTCTGAAATATTACCTTAGATGTACTAACAACTATCACTGGATTACTTTTGAAATGCAGAAGACATCTTATACTTTGTTAAAGGGAGAATCTTGTTAATATGTTTCAGCTGACATCAGATACATTGCTTTCATTGGAAAGAGTAAGTAAGAAAGTGTCAAAGTAGGCTGAGACAACTCATAAAGCCTGTGTTCAAGCTGCAGATGTGTCAAACAAAAACCTGCTGAATTATTTAACATATCAACAAAATGGTGACAGCATATGAAAAATAGAAACAAACGGCACTGACAAAGAGGAACTTAAGTTGAAACTAGGATATGACAGACGCACAATATAATGGCCTGGTAAACATGCTACTATGTAAATACAACAGCAGGCAATTATAGCAGTGGTTGCAATAGTGATTCATTCAAAGTTAATGTCCTTTATCAACGTTGGTCTATCACTCATGCATCTCACTTTGATCTTTTTTGGATTATGTTTTTAATATCCACAAACACAAAGAGCATGTGTGTGCTCATTGTCTCTTACAGAACAAACATTCCCATCTAATGAACAGAAGTTGAAAAAACTCGTACACACCCAGCAGTGAAGCGCAAACAAATCCACCCACATCTAAACTCCCACATGCTCAGCTATTTCTCTCCAGAATACACACAAACACTGAGCAGCCTCATGTCATACCTGTTCTCCAAATCTGGCATGGTGAGGTTCCTGCTGATGAAGCACATCTTTAGGCTTATGACCTTTCTGTCTTTGGAGGAGGAGGAGCTGCTGTGTTTGGGTGACCCGGAGTCTTCACTACCGCTGTAACTGGGTGACTGTGGGCGGATGCCGTCCCACGGCAGGTCGGCCACCAGGGATGGTTTCTTGAAGAGCGGGGAAACCTCACGGATGTACTTCACTGTGGAGGAACATAAAAGAGGATATAAGATATAAATATAACACATATAACTGATGTGTATCCAATGTATGGCCATTACAATGTGGTATGAGTGCCACTCAGTTGGTACAGTAGCTCAGTGTCCATATAGTGGTGGGTAATCTGAATATCACAATTTATTTCAACACAATCATAATCCACTCCTAAATTGTGATCTTTCTCTCAGTTTTGAAGTGCCCTGTAGACTACAGCTAACGTTGAAATAGCCTTTGGGTCGCTTTATTTTCATTTACCATTAAAACACAGTATTGCATTAAAGATAGTTGTTTTTTGGCATTGTTTAGAATATGTCAACCAAGGAAGAGCCACATGAAGTGATTCGTCTAATCATCATAGTTGTCTACATCACTCTATTGGTTTGTTAGTATAGATCCGATCTGCTAGTCAATGAGGTTATCTGAAGTTAGGAAACAGAAGTAAGAGGACATTTAATACGCTGTTCTGCTGTGAAGCTCCAGAAATGTTTTGTGGACTACAAAACTTCACCCAACCTTCAATTGGCATGGGGTTGAGTAGATATTTTACATTAGGGAAAGTAGAATCTTAGGAGTATTTAATACCTCCAATGTTTTGTTTATTTGTTTTTATCAAGATATTAAAATTAAAGACACTTCATATTAGCACATATACTACATCAGATGTCCGAAGCTCAAATTTGAAAGCAGCAATAAATTATTTCTGCATCTGGGGGAGCAGAACAAGTTGAATAAACAGTACAACAGTAACATAAAATCCCATTATAAACTACATGTGGCTGATGTGCAATCTGCTTTTTTACATATCCTTTAAGCTGTTTTGGTCTTCTACAACTCCTGAGATAAATATTTGGCTCTTTAGCTGTTAAATGCTCCCCTACATTCACCTGCTAGCTAACTGTCTGTCTGCTGTGTTGAGTGGCTAGGGTACCGTGGCTTTGTTTTTACAGTGCTCAAGCCTAGATGCCCGTCTGCTTACCCTTTGTCAGCTTTGTTGCTGAAAACAGTTAGCGGCCCTAAACCAAAAGAGTGACCTGAAAGACACTAAAACTGTAATGTCGGGTAATAATTTGAAATAAAAATCTTGCTTTACAAAACCCATGTGCTGATTCCTACTTGTGTAGTGTAATATTTCTAGAAGAATCAGTGTTGCTCATGGCAGTAACCCTAAATTGATTAGTGGATTAATCAACGGAAAGAACATTAATTCACAACAATTTTTCTAAACAATTACAGAAATGTTTTTATCAAGCAAAATAGGCTCCAATTTTCACCTGTGGATATAAGTTGCTTTTGTTTCTTCTACATCATTGTAGATTGAATATATTTTGGATGCTTGCTTGAACAAAACAATCAATTTGAAGATGGCACCTAAAACTGGTAAATTGTGATGGCCATATTTCTCTTTTTATAGACCACCTTTATAGACCATTTTATAAAGCAAATGATTGCTAATGAAAATACTGCAACTCCAAATTTGATCCAGCCAAATGTTCAACCCAATAAACTTTAATTTGAAATGTTATAAAGCTGCAAAAGACTGAGTAAAGTAACACCTGAATCACTTATGGCTTCAATTACTCCTTAAAAAAGCTCTGTGATCTGTATTTGCAAATTTGTAAAGAGAAACAACAAGAGCCAAAAATCATTCCCCGCCCGATAATCCTCCTCCTAACTCACCAAATTAAGTCAAATCTTTCACAAATATGTGAGATCCATAAATATTCTTCCTTATCATCATAGAATAAACACAGCAGTTTTCTGTACTTTGGAGTAAAGCAAACCATAGCCCAAACTAAAGTAAGACAGCTGCTGAATATCTCCAGATCTTGAGCAAATAGTTTGTTGATAATTTGACCATCTGTGGGATTCCACTCAATAACATCCAGTCACTGAGGATATACAGTATGGAGCAGCCAGCCATAAACCAGGCCGTAAGGAAACACTCTGGGATGTTTTCTGAACGAAGTCAGCATTTAAACTGCTTTTAAATATACTTTTGGGCCCAGTTAGGGTCAGAGCTTTAAACATTGTTGGAGAAAGCTGTGGTTTGATTCTCTCAACAATCACCTTGTTAATTCATGTGGGATGGAAAAGAGACTTTTTCCTGTGTGAGTTTAATCACATGGACAAAAGGACAATGATCATATTTCCGCCAAGAGCTTGAAATGTCAACAGTTACTGCTGTCTTCTAGCTTATCTTAAAAGGACATATTAGTCCCCCTGTGTGAAATTATCTTAGAAAAACAAGAGTTCAGTCAGCCATACAGCTGTGAGCTTGCCAGGTTGGATGTTTGTAAAAGAATGGCTTTTGCTCTGATGTGATGGATTCACTTTCCAAATTTGGACTGGCAGCCTTGTACACCTCCCACCCCTACCAGCACCATGTCACGTGCTTTCGTTTGCTCCTGCACTCTTTTATCATCCATTGTACATGCTCATTTTATCTCCTGTGTTTCCTCCAATGCATGCTGTCTTATTCTATTTGTGTGCACAATACGTGTGAGTCTGAATATGAGAAATGAAAGAGTGTCTTGGTATGTGTATGTGTGTGTGTTAGACAATTGGGTCGGTCTGCTGTATGAAACCTGAAACAAGACTCTTAAGAGGGTGAGGTCATTCTTGAATGTAGACTGAGATGTCAGGTTGTGTGTGTGTGTGTGTGTGTGTGTGTGTGTGTGTGTGTGTGTGTGTGTGCGTGCGCACATGAGAGCAAGAGAAATAAAGATAAAGTCTACAGCAATGTTCTTGTGTATGACTCTAATGTGGCTGGCTCAGCAAGAGCTACATAGAGTTTATGACTGAGTTATAGATACAGAGAGAGTTGCACCGTGCATGAGTCCTTGCATTCTTATGTGTACATTATAATATGTACAGTATGACTCAGAGTGAAGGGCGGGGATGGTAGTAATGCTGAGGCAACTAGCCAAAAAATGGAGCCTCATTTCACCGGCCCTCCTAACCACACCACCCATAACAACAAGGTCTGGGATAATTTCTGCAAACGCAAGTGGTTTGGAGTAAGTAAGTGAGTGTGAAAGCATTCCTGAATGCCCATGTTTATGTCTGAGGGTCATATGGAAGAGAACGTCTCTGCTGAAAGGACCGACCTTCAGCCTGATAATCATTGGTGTAGAGATGTTCAGCGGAGATATTTTCCATCCGCAAACCCAAAGCTCTCTGTGGTCTTACATGTTTATATCTTCAAATACTAGATGAGCAGCTCACTGGGTATTACTGTACTGTGCTTATCAGTGTTTAAGTAGGCCTTTCAGTAGTGAGCACAAATCCAACTAAAGGTGTCGTCTTGACATCTTTAGTTGGATGTCAGGCATGTCTGAACAAACTTGAGTGTAAGAGTTGATAGAGACGTCAAGATCAGTGTCATCGACATAGCAAGGAAAAGATTGTGGAAAGTGATGAGCCAGCAAGAATCTAGTGTAGGCTGTTCTCTGGAAAGAGAAGAGTGCAAGCTCTGATTAATCAGCAGGTAATTATCATTATGAGTAATCGGTGAGCAATTTCGGGCCTGCGCACATATTTATGTTTATAGAGTTCCCAAATATTAATCTTGTCACCGGATTTGAAGATTCTGTTGGTTAGTTACCTTTGACCTCCAACTGACCTCCACTATCAACAATACTCAAAGAAGCTAGTAGTAACACTTAAAATATCAAGGTGATGCTTATCAGTTATTTAGGCAAACATCTTCCAGGAATGGGAGAGGAGTAGGAGTGATTATGCAATGGCAATGTTAACTGGCTGTTACTTTATGATGTGTACAGCCCTGCAACAATCAAAAGCATATCCTACTAGCATCCAACACTATTGATTGTGCAAAGAATCATTGCATCATCCGACAATAGAACTATTTTGGGCTGACACAGGTTACTTAACTGCTTTTCTTGTGACTGATTGGTTGATGGCAAGCAGACAAGCCTGCTCCCCGATAGAAGTTGGCTGGATTTCAACCTGATACATTGTTTTCAGTGTAATTATTTTTTTTATATATATAAAAAATGGAATGCTGTGTTACTGGTAGCACTGCACTTGATACAGTAAACAAAGAGACAAGTAGATAATTTGTGTTCTGTAACTGAAGACACCCTAACCAAATGGCCAATGGCTAAAAGCATGACTAAGAGAGGAATGGATGACACTGGAGTGGAGTAGTAACCTGAAATCTAAATATGGTGATGACAAACCTCTTTTTCTGGTTATGATTTATTTTTGTAAGGTGTATAAAAAGCTTCTAATCATATCTTTTAGATTGTGTTGTCAGATAACTTCACAACTAACATTTCTTGAATCTAAGTTGTGTGCTGCAGCAAGGCTTATGAATGCTCTGTTGTGTAAT
This sequence comes from Pagrus major, assembly GCF_040436345.1. Lineage (NCBI taxonomy): Eukaryota > Metazoa > Chordata > Actinopteri > Spariformes > Sparidae > Pagrus > Pagrus major. Next base: position 29,688,453 of record NC_133222.1, on the reverse strand, counting down.
TTGTTGGCAGTGTTGACCACTGTACATCTGCTTCTATTCATTTTCTTTTTTGTTTTTTTTGTTGGGTCTAAATGACAGGGCTGGGAACAGTTACGGTCTTTGATGTCGCTAAAGAAATCAAATCCAACGTCATGCGATGTAGCCTCTTTTAACAGATGCAGCTGCAAACAGAACAGCAAACTTTATCTATTGTGTTGTTTCTACCTGCTACACTTTACCTCGTTAGTACTATTGACAACAATGTGCTGCAGTATGACTAATGTGTCATCCTGTATGAACTCTGCTAGCATTACATGAACAACATTATATCTGAAGATACATAATGATAGGGTTGGGTATTGTTTTACATTTTGTTATACTGGTGCTGATACCTTTTGGTTTGTTGGTTTTGCTCCAAAAATACAGGGCTGAAAAATTTGAGGAAGCAAAATTGCAAATTTTCTGGTCAACAGCAATGCTAGACGCTCTGTGATTCAGCAGGCTAACACATGCTAACATGCTCACAAAGACACTACAAAGAGGCTTTGTTTAGAAGGTGGCACCTTTACCATGTTCGTCACACTAAATGCAAAGCACAGATGAGGCCGATTGGAATATAATATATAAAGTTTTGCAGGTATTTAGCCATACAAATGAAAAATTTGACCTCAGGATGTTGCTAAATGACAACTCAGAGGATCATTAAAGCAATTCCAATTTATCCTAAAGGGAACATGAATGGACTAAATTTCAGGGCAGTCCATTTAACTGTTGTCACTATAAGCCAAAAATGTCATGGTGATGCTAAGGGAATCACCAAAGTCAGATAATCTGTGCACCATGAATATTTGTAGAAAAGTTCATTGTTATCCATCCAATAGTTGGGCTAAAAAAAATATATATATATATAGGTCGACAATGAAAGCAGCTCAGCACAACCCGTATTGACGTTTCTTGGTAGGCGGTGACCTCTATTGGCTGTAGTAGTTATTACAGCAGCAAAAGAGGAAGTCAGGAGAAGTAGTATAGCGTGCAAAAAAGTCAGCTGTCACAGCTGTCGATTCTGAAAGTGATAATTCAAACTACAAGATTTTAGCCCTTAGATTTTGGGGGCTGACCAGCAAAAAGCCCCAAATCAGGAGCAGATCGGCGCACGCTCGATCAAAGACCCCATCCCGGCGCTTGGGAACAGCTTGCCGAGGCTAAATATCTGACGGAGTTGCAGACGGTTCAGGCAGCCAGGTATGAAGCACAGCCAATTATAGCAGACCTCCCTCTCCTCTCTCCCTCCCTCCTCTGCTGTCATCTGCAACAGCTCTCTGAACCCAGTCTAACCAGGCATCTGGAGCAGGCGCAATAATAACCAACAGTTAATGTCAGAATACATATACACATCCTAATCCACTCTTCTCATTATTTCCTTTTTTTCCCTGTTTTTTTCCCACTGCATACTGTTTGTATGCAGTGGGAAAGTGCACTGCGGACTGTTTGTATCATTCCCGTGTCACGGATCTTGTAGTGTGTAGTGTGGAAACCACAACGACTGCAAGACTCCCACTGAAAGGCAAAGAGTTCTACACAACTTTTTGCCTTTTAATTGGGAGTTAGGGAAAGGGATGGCGATCTGACGACTTTCAAAGTTGTTTAGTGCATTTAGTGTGACGAATTTGATACTGACAGTATAGCCATTTCTGTTTTTTGAATATGCATAGTGATGGCATTTTGAAAGAAAAAAGAAAAATTGTGAATTATCCCAAGCTTGGAACAAAAAAATTTGAAAATTGAACGCTTTACATCAATTTTGGGAATTTGGGAAATAACAGCAGATCTTCTTAAGATGTTTATAGCATCATTAGAGCTTTTCTTTGTTTTCCCATGTATCCCAGACGGATAGTGCTTTCTGTTTACATCACATGTCTGTTTGTCTGTCTTTCTTGCCTTTGATGCTGTTAAATGAACTCATTAGTTCTCAGGCCTGCCACTCAGCTCTACTTTTGCTAATTAGGTCTGTACACAGAGGACTACCAGCTCAATGCATGTGTGGTGTGTGTGTTCGTGTGTGCTCAAATATTTCTGCTTCTGTGTATGCATCTACATTAATGTGTAAGAGAGCTTCCAGAGAGACGCCAACAAGCATCCCATGAGGCCAGTTCATCTGCTTCCCTTCATTCCTTGCTGGAGAGAAGAAAAAACAAGATAGCATGTAGCTCCTCTTCTACATGCAGGAGGCAGAACGGTCTGACTCAACACATATTTGATTGTGGCGTTAGTTGTGGTGCAAAGCTACTCGTAAAACTATCTGCCTTCAGACCGCTTTACTCTCTTCTTTCTCACCACACACACACACACACACACACACACACACACAACCACGCACAAGTAATCATCTTATGGGATGGCCGAAATAATAGCTTGCAGAGCAGCAAGTCAGGCGGTCAGACCCCAGCCTCCGTATTTTTCCCCCCAAAACTGGCCAGAAATTCCCCTGTGGTTTGGCCTACAACTCTCTCCTCACTCCTCAGGCTTTTCTCCCTCATTCCTCTCCTCCCTCATTTCTTTTCTCTTAATCCTCCTTCTCACTCTTCTCTTCCGTTCCTCCTTCTCTATCTACATCCCTTTATCTCTCACCTCTCTCCTGCCCCATGCTCTTCTTCATTCTTCTCCTTTCTGTTCCCACACCTCTCATAAAGTCTTTACTCTCTACCTCTGTCTTTTCCTTCTTAATCTTGTCTGCTCCCTCTCTTCCTCCCCCCTCCCTCAAAGTCTGTTTCTGCCAGAGAACTAATGAGAACAATGTGTTAGAAAGCAGCCCCAATAGAGAGAGCATATGTGTATGTGTGTGTGTTGGGTAGATGTCCTTATGGGGTCCCTCCTCTAGCACACACGTTCAGATACCGTACGTTCACACATTTCTAAAGGAGGGTCACTTATAGTACAGCCATATAGTACAGTTTTTACTTATCACTGTTATTCGATGGCTGATATTGTAATTTAACCAGTGTAATACATTGCAGTTCTCATTTAACAGGAATTTTGCTGTTCACTTTTCTGGTTTTAACAACTTAATACTTACTACTTCCTTAGTAATAGTGCTAAAACTATTAGTCCAATAATCAATAAGTTGTTAACTCCGCAACTATTTTGATGATTGATTAAATACTGGCATTTACATTGGCTTTGTTCCACTCAAGTACCTCAGTAAGTCATGACAGTGTAAGAGTGAGCCAGCACAAACATTTCCAGGACCATGAAGGGGCCCCGAGTCCTTCAAAAGTTCTTTCCGGATGGATTGGAAACCTGTTCCTTCACATGATGTCAGACTGGGGGTTCTGTGTCCGCTCGAAACTAATATACACACTTTTGATCTGATCAAGCATACCCTGGAGCTGTGACACTGAAGCAGCTGAACAGAATTCAGCTATCATTCATTAATTGCACTATTGCACTTTAAAGCAACATTATGTAGAAATCTGCCTATTTTTGCATTTTGGCTAACAGCTCACTAGCTATCCTCCTGCCAATATCGGTACAGATTTTCAGTGCCCCCCTGGTTCAACCAGCACAATATATTTGCAAGGTCCTGTCAACCAGCTGTTTGTTACTGAGGGGACAGATGCACCGATACCGTGGAACAATTCTCGTAATGCAAAGCCACTGATTTTAACTAGCACTGAGAGAGATAACTATGGTAACAGCATTAGAAGACGCGCTCCGCTGTAGTCAGAAGGAGTCAGTTCAGTTTATCATTTGGGATTGACTATTCACATTTTCTGTCGTCCCGAGTGGGGGGACAATGTAACGCTGTTTGTTTCAAGCCCTGCAGCATGAGAGCAAACAGCAACTGATGCTAACAGCTGACGGAGCTAATAGCTTACAGTGGTGCTAAAAACAGCAGAACCATTCAGAGGAACATTAAGTGTTAAACTGTGAACTGCAGTTTAATGTGACAACACAAGTTAACACTAAGTAAATATACTGAAGTACTTTAGCTGCGTGACAACACAACCTAGTTAGTAAGTGAAAGTACTTTGAGTTTGGAGTGAGAGACACTTTGCATCTGTGTACATTTTATCAATCTGAAGTAACCAGGTACAAGCGGTGACCAGGTGGTGGAGTAGTGGCTCAGGGCACAAAGACCTCAGTACAAAGACTGAGACACAAAATCTTTCTTCAGTTCTTTGTCCTATTTACTTTTTCTAAATACTGTTTTCCTTCAATCAATATAAAATAAATCTAAATATTTATTTCCTCATCATTTCAATGATTTTACAATGCCACTTATAACTAACAACTATGCATGACAATAAAGTGAAGAAACATCCTTCTGATCCGTGCTCGGTATCGGCCAATACTACTTGCGGTGATCGGTGATGGGCCCCACAAATCCTGATCGGAGCACCCTTAATTATTATACCTTGTTGTCCTGGGTGTCAACATGTCTCAAGTGAAACAGACCCTAACCCAGGACTTGTCTCATTTAAACAATGGGCTTCTTTACTAACAGCTTTGTGAATAAACAACAGCTTCCATTTATGATATTCCATCAACATTCAGTGGTCACGCTGCCTCTGCTTCATCATCATTTCTCAGATGTAACACACCTAAAAGGTTGAGCTTCAATATTTCATTCATGCTGGAGATGAAGGGAGGCTGTCAGAATCCGGTCAATTCCTCCTGGTCACAGGATGTCACAGGAGACTATGGTTTGGGCAATACCTTTAGAGTTTTGGGTTAACCATTTCTACCTAATATCTCTGGTTGCATTAGGCTGTGGCAGGCAATGTTGCATGACTGAGAGCAGGAGTGTTTTATGTTAATATTGGATTTTTATATCAATGAGATGAACTCACTTGCTTTGTTGGGTATTTAATACACTGGATTAGCCCAAAACAGACATCCCATTTGGTTATTTTACCTATAAATGCTTTTTCAATTTATTTTCCATAAGAAATTACACATACTGGCACACTAGTGACCTTGTGGTTCAAATGTGTACCATATGATTGCAATGGACCCGGTTTGGTTCAGGCATAGTGTTATCCCTCTCTACTCATATTCCTCTCTGTATCTACATTTAATCCAAGTCTCTGGAAGCCCCGAGATCCAAAATTGATTTGAAAAGATGTTATTTATACCCTAAATGTGCGGTCTAGCTTGTGCACCCACTTCATATGGGATTTGGCTAACACTGTTAGCTTAGTAGCTACAGTGAAGATTTTGACTTAAAAAGGGTGTAAATAACAAATTTTCAAATCAATTTGGGATCTGGAAACTTACATCGGACGAGCTTTATGGAGGCATTTTAGGAAGTCCCCAGCTCCTTCAGTTGTTAAGGAGAATTCTGCAACACTGTTTGCTGTGAAGCTCGGACATGTTTTGTAGACTAACTTCACCCAACTTTCCATTAGCGTAGGGGTAAGTAGATAATGGCGGAATTTTCTTTTTTGGGTGAACTGTTCCTTTAAGGCAAAAATGTCCTAAATGTCCTGCGATACCTTTTGCAAATATAAATGCCTACAGATACAAGACTGCCTGGCAGTATATTAAACTCTCAAACGCTCACATGCAGATCATAACAAGGAAAAGTATTCCCTCGGCTCCTCAGACACAGAGTCACACCTGCACCTTCCTCTTTGTCATGCTCTAATTTTGTTCAGAGAAAAAACCTTTGGGAAATCATGCTGCTCAAGTGTAAACACACGAGTATGTTTATCTGCAACACCACACTGTAACATTTATGAAATTACATAAATCAGTTTTCTAAAGGTCAGCGTGTGGCCTGAATGTGTATTTGAGTATGTGTGCCAACTTTCTACAAAGGATAAAGCAGATTATGGACAAAATAATCACATTCATCATTGTGTACTGTTAAAGATTACAAATGTCTGCCCATCATGTTGGCTGGAGGGCACAGATTGATGCTGGTTTATCCACAGTCAGTCCCAGCAGGGAGGGAAAGACTGGATGTCATCTGCCGTGGTGGAGCTGTGGTCAAAATTCAGGCTGCAATTAAAGTTATTTTGATTATTTATTAATCAGTTGATTATTAGAATAATTAATCAAAAATGTAATCTTGTCACTAGTGCCAAAAAAGTGTATAGTATTATATTATAACAATACAGTTAAATTACACATTACAGAGGGAGGTGCCACTGCAACTATTACAATGACTCATACTGTATCACTCACTGAGGTAGTCAAACGTTTTTAGTTTGTTTGTTGAGTGGCCAAAAACTTAATCTCTATCTAAGTAGCTAAGTAGCAGTAGTTAAGCCACTGCACTTAAAGGTTAACTTCACCAATCTTACACATTAAAGTTTGTTAATAGGTCTCGGGGAGAACTACTGTATATTGATGGCTGAAGAGCAAAACCTCCTATCTGAAAAATGCACTTTTTTGAGAAAACTAAAAAAACTTGTTGTTTTCTTGCAGAATGATATTTGTTAAGGATACCCAATACATAATACACTGTTTTTGGACTATATTACTATATTATGTGTTAACAATACCGACTAGGTATTAGTGGCTCGCAAAGTGCAGATAGGAGTTTTTTTTATATGCATATATATATTTGTAGATAGGAGGTTTTGCTCTTTGGCCATTATGTGAAAAAAGTAGTATAAAGCCTTTTATGGCTCCAGACGAAGCTGCATGTAATCTGATGAATTGCCCCAAGTGATGTCACTCAGTGGAAGTTGAACTGTGGGTAATGTTGGCACCAGGTATTAAAACGGAAGAATGCATAGAATAAAAAAAACTGATATCTCTGCTTCTGCTGTACTGATTTTGATAATTGGTTTTTAACAGGTCTAACAGTGTTATGGGAGTGCAATGCTAGACCAGTGGACTGCTTATCAACACGTGGTGGCTTCATTACTCACACTGCAACTTAGCCACTGAGTGACTTCACTGGAGGCAATTCCTCAGATTACATGCAGCTTCTTCTCGAGCCAAAAAAGGCTTTATACTACTTTTTCACACTTGCACTATTACTGCCCAAGGCCTGTAAACATACTAAGCTAGTCACAAATGTTGTCCGTTTGTTGTTTGTTGCTGCTAAGGTAGCATACAATCGGTTTATCAGGGCTTTTTTTAATTGGACACTGCCTGCTGTTTAAAATATGTTTGTTAATATTGGTGAGACTAACCTGAAACTGTAGCTGCAGCCATAAAACCAAAACAATGAGTGTAAAGACACTAAAATGCTTCATAGAGGGTAGAAGAACTGCAGAGTTGATGATAACTCTCTGAGTGACTTCTTTCAAATACTCATAGTCATTTGAGCCATTGTTTATGTAAAAATATGTTTAATGCAGATTTAAAGATGCCAACTGCCAAATGAAAACATTATCCAAAGTGATATCCAGCCATGCAGATATTTTCGGTTTTATGTTGGATAGATTTTTAAATATCCGTTTCTCCCAACAATTCCAATAAAACTGAGGTTAAATAAACTGAATTTGTTCTCCTCATAGCAGTTAGACTGCCACTGGAAGTCAACAGAATATCTTCTGTACATACACAGTGATCTGGTTTCTCTGACCTCACTGTTTTCATTGATACGACATGTAATAGTGTCTTAAAAACAAGTTTGAAGTTTTAAAATAAAAGCTATCTACATGGTTAGATAGCACTACGGCTTGGAAGAAAAAAAAACTGTATGTCTCTATGTTAAATTATGTGAACTGAACCATGACATTCTTTTCATTCAATAAATCAAACTTCATGGAGCCATTTTTGTTTCCTTCTTAAGACAGAATTAAAATTGCTAATATTCGGGGAGCAATGACAACTTACATCAATCTTTTATTTCTATGAATGTATTTTGTACTAACTATATTTGCATCATCCCATCTAATGCAATCCCATGTAATTCACATTTCAGTTTCTGTCACATTCCAGACGGTCCTTTAAATTCTCCTGACAGCTGGATACCAGAGACACATCTGCATATTGGTATCAAAGGCAGTGGAGCTCACACTGAGACAGAGCTGACAAACTGGCTTGGCCTATTTCAAACTCTGCAAACTCATGCTCCGTGGCAGATCTGTCCCCGTGAGGACAGCAAGCGACACAGTGAATGGACGCTTGGCTAGTTTTGGCCTTTGAACAAAAGAAAAGAACTGTTCCTCGTCAGGGCTGTCCCCGTTTCATCAATAGCCTCTGTGTCTGGTATGTGCCGTTTTTATCCCTCCAATTACTCACACAAAGGGCTCATCCTGCGTCTCCTTCCACAGACCAGCTAAGGCTAACCCAATAAGACACAAGGGGCTGCAGCGAGCTTCGACTAATCATTTGGACATGTGGGATATTATGTGTACCAGTCAGCTGGTGAGAGGAGGGGGATTAACCAGCAGCATGTCATGTCCGGGATATGTATGTCATGTGTTAACGGGACAAAAAACGCCAGTTGAAGAAGGACTTTCTCACTCATTCATTCATTCATTCATTCATTTAAATGTCCTTGGAGAATGAACCCACCCACATAAATAGAGGTGCAACTAACGATTATTTTCATCTGCTGATGATTTTCACAATTAATCGATTAATTGTTTAGTCAATAAAATGTCAAAAAATTCAGCATTGAAAACCCAAAGACTCTTTATATCATAAATGACAAAGAAAGGTGGCAAATCTTCACGTTTAAGATGCTGGAACCATCTTCTTCTTTTTTTTTTTTTTTTTTTTACATTGTTGCTTGAAAAAGGACTGACATGATTAATTGATTAATAAAATAGTGTGCAATTAATTTTCTTTCGATCGACTAACTGATTAATTTTCCAACCATTGCAGCTCTACTAAATCAACTAAGTAAACTCTGACAAAGGGCATAAAGATGCAAAAAAAAAGCATAACAAGTGATTTGTGATGATCTCATAAAGTGAGAATATTCCATTTATTCTAAGTGCGTCCTATGTTTGAATTTTCTAGTATCAGCGTCTTAAAAACAAAACAGAATAAGTTACACAACTGCAATTCAAGTCAAGAAAATGAAAATCATATAAAAAAACAGGTTGGCAGATGTTTTCACTTGGTTTGAGGAAACAGGACTTTAACTTGGCCTCAGTATTAGACTAAATGACTGGATAATATATTAAGAAGTATTTTCAGACTAAAGCAACATTAGGAGAGAAGATCTCACTTGTTCCCTTTGTAGTTTTAATAATTTGTTAAACCAAGGCTGAAAAAAGAACTGCAGTCATTTAATCCATTGTTAGTACAAAAACATTGATACTGCATCTGCAAAATTGGTCTGATTCTCAAAATAAGCAAAGACACTGATATTATTCTCTTGATAGATGTTTCAGACAGTGTGACAACAAAGCAACCGACCTGTTAGTATAGAATGGATATCTTGAAACATGTTTTACAATCAAGTGCAAAGGTGCTTGATAGGATTATCTCTCCTGGATGAAAAAAAGATTGAATCATTCTAAAACAGATAAAGACTTTATAGGATTTACAAAAGCTGCAACGATAAGCTGATCAATTGATTAGTCGATAGAGAGACAAGAGTAGCCGACTATTTTGATTATCGATTAATTGTTTCAGTCATTTTTCAAGAAAAAAATGTCAAACATTTGCAGGTTCCAGCTTCTTAAATGAGAGGATTTGCTGCTTTTACATTGTTATTATAAGAGCCCAACCAATATATCTGTTGATCTATATTGGTCTATCACAGATATATCAGTATTGGTGTATATGTTGACCGACACATGCCAATATAAAAATACTTTTTCTTCTTCTTTTTTTAATTTTTTTTACAGAACATGATTCAAAAAAAGATGCTTGGGCAATGTTTCATTTTAGACAATAACTTTATTGTTAAACTTTAAATTACCCTTCCTCCATTAAATATCTTTGTCCCAAGTGTTCGCTAACCACATTTGAGGAATCATTGCAAAAAATGTGTGTTTATGTATACATTATGAATATTATGAATACTGGCCAATTTTAAATTAAGTTATTAATGTCAGGAGATGAATAGTGCTTTGGTTTTGGACTGTTTGTTGGACAAAAGAAGCTATGTGAATGTCACTTTGGGCTCTGGGAAATTGTGATGAGCATTTTCCACAATTTTTTGACACTACAAATTAAATGACTCATCAGTTACTCATGAAAATAATCAGCAGATTAATCTGTGATGAAAATAATAGTTAGTTGCAGCCCCTAAAATTTAGCTTTGTGCCATGTAGTTTTAAAGATGCAATATGTAAGACCTTTAGTTTAAAACATCCAGAAATTAACAAAAAATATCAACAAAATGTGAACAAATAACAGTGTTGATGTTATGTTAAAGACATCTACAGTATATATTATGTTGCAGAGATATCTACTGAAGCCAGCATACTAACCAGCTAGCTCCATTTGGCCATTTTGCACCCTAAAAGGTGATAGTCCGATAGTAAACAACACCAACACTCGCCCAGTGCTATGAGCTCCAAGTATGTCCAGGGTTAGCTAATACACTGGCTAGCTGTACATTTAACAGAGCTTACTAGCTAACTGCAGCTACAGTTAGCAGCAGTTAGGCGTTACTTTAGTGATACGCTGTCCCATTTGTTTGGTTGCCAATTCTCAGGCCACAGGCGGTGCTGGATATTAAAGGCCGCTAAATTAAATTGGCAACATATTCAGGCAACATGCTACTAATCATTAAATGGCTCAGTGACAGCCCTTGTTCCAAGACAAGACACTGCCCTCTATGACACCCATCTCCTTCTCAGATGTGTTCCTCCACTGTCTCTTCCCTTACGTAGCACCAGCAATAAAAGTCAGTGAAAGTGTGCTGCAAGTGTGGAGCAGCAAGACTCATCGGAGCCAGAGCCGCCAGTGTTGACCTTTGCCCTAAATACGCACATGCGAGCAGAGGTCAGGAATGTGGGCCACCTAAGCTAATTGTGAGAATATCTGGGGGTTTATGTGTTGTTTACACGGCACAGTGTCCTGGAAAGTGAAGCCTCGTTCTATCTGACTGCTGTTTCTTTCTCAGAGCAGTGGGAGCCCGCCAGGAAAAGAGGTGGACTGGGACGAAGAGCCAGTCTACAAACAACACAGCTCACTGCCTAACAAACTGACAAACAGTGACAGGCAGCTGACACATTCTTCCAAACAGAGGCCCACGTCTGGACCGAGGCTGTGGCAGGAGGCAGCACATCCTCCTGTCTGTGCCGGAAATGTTTTTTATACCGATGTCAGTTGCAAATTCCAGCAGCAGATTGGAAATTATCCTGTTTCACTTTCTGTGCAACGTTTGGACGTGCCTATCTAGAGATCTACGCCAACTAGCTGAAAAAACAAAAACTGCCTGTAACAACACAGTATTTTAGATCATATGTGATCAGGGGAAACCGATGCTGAGCCATTTATATGCACAGGTCTTATTTAATCAGCCCCGTGGATGGCTTAAAGTGTCAAGGACATTTTACCTGTTTTTTTTTTCCGAGGTACAAAACAGGCCTCATTTGGACTTGAGTGGAAATGTGTCACATTGATTAGTTACCACAATTGGTGCTCGTCAGCATTCATCCGGCGTTCATTCCAAACCATTAAACACTGCATTTAGCTGTTCCTGGACTGAAGTTTCCGGACCCCGGGGGCTCTGTGGCCTCTCTCACTCTAATTCACTCCTTTTCCACTTTTCTAAGGATTGAACAGTTTCGAAATCAGCACAGTTTGGGATCTGAACTCATCTCCATGGAGCTCTGTTCATTCTCATAATGAGCCAGCACCTATTATGTCTGTGTATCATGGTCTTCCATCTGAAGTTTAGTCAGCTTTTTGATATGTGGACAGTTTTGTTGATCACATCTCTTTGCACCTTACGTTCAGGAGACCTTGTACGACCTTCTGTTGAGCTGTTCAAGTGAATACTTTGCAATTGTGATGCACTGATAGGCTTTATAGACAAAAGCCTTGACAACAATCTTCCTCCATATCAAATGATACCACAGTGTGTTAAAGGAGACCTGTGTAAAGGAGCTTGAAAGTTAAAGATGTCAAAGTCTGCTCCAACAGAAGCTCCTCTCTCCCACAGAAAACTCTGCTCCTGAAACGCCTCATCAGTAGTTGACTTGCCTGTAATCTGGTGACTTCCTGATATCACACTACCTCACAGAGAAATACATCAAAACACACACAACCACCGTACCAGCTTATAAAGTTATAGCTAATGGGTTAGCAAACATTTGGTTAATTTCACATGCTGCAGACACATTCATTTGAGGGTGTGTTTCTTGCGACATGACAAATGTCATTTGAGGTCTGTTTTGGTCTCCTGAGAAAATCTCTGTCTTTTAAGCTGTTGGATGTTTGACATTCTTTACCTGCTAGCTGCTAACATTTCCTGTCTACTATTGATGCATAAAGCAAATGTGCCAAACTGAAACAATTAGCTTAAATAGGGCAACGCTAGAGCTGCTTGTTCATGGCAAAAATCATAACCCAACCCGACACTGGTTTCACTCTATGAGATTTTTTTAAAAAAGTTTTTCAGATTCCATACCCGACATCAGCATTCAAATCATACTGGGCTGCAGACATTACATCTTAAATCTAATACTTAAATCAAAATCTAAATTAATTAAGTGTTGATATACTGGAACATACTAGTCTCATATGTGAGTTTCATCCTCCAAATGCAATGCGTACACATTTTATGATCAAATGTACCTAACTTTCATCTTTTCACATACAGTAATCGACACATATCCTTAACATTGGTCAGTGGGTTCACTTGCGTTTGTTTTGGACACGTCAACAATTTCACTTTGACTCACTTCTGCTTTAAACTCTCTCATGATGACATATAAGTGGTTATATTGTTATTTGTGGAGGTACAACATGCTGATTTCCCCAAAGTTCATTTGCATGTCTGTCTCTCTGTCTCTGTCTCTGTCCTGGACAGTATCAGTGTAGTCACACAGACACAAATCTCTTATCTTCAGCAAACCACAGCCATTCAAATATACAGATACAATGAATCTAAATGTGACTGAGACCACAACTGTGGTTACTTTGCTGTTTACACTAATCATGGGCTTTCTGTTCTGTTGATATTATTTAAGCCCCGCTCCTCCTCCCCCTGGTCATAGATCAAGGTGGCTGTGAGCCTGTTTGTTTATGTCAGTGTGTCTGCTGTTCTGTATCATAATGAGTTATCCAAATGCTTATTTTTATGGCAGAAAGTTCAAACCCACAGAACATGTGTGGAGTCAGGTCATCAAGCTTTAGCGGCAGTGTTCATCCTATTGCTCTGACTTAAATGGTGCCAGAGGTGAGGTGCTGATGAATGAATGATCTTGTGAGTATAACAGGAGCATCAGTTCACTTACAATAACACACATGTTCTTGTATTAAATGTAGGCTACTGCTTCACTTTCACTTCTGGGGACAAAGCAACTGGTGACTGTTGGTAATCTTGTTTATTATTTACATGCTCCGTTTTTTCAGAAAGCTTGAACGTATTTTAGTGTGATAGTGACTGCAAGGTCAGTTTAGACTTACATGTTTATGTGTTCATGTGTGTAAAAAGTACAAAACCCAACTGACACCCGTTTACGTCCGAGTGACTAAGGAGCAGCACTGAGGTGTGCAGCCTGACCACGGGAGTCTAATCTCGGCCTCTGCGAGTCCCCGTTCTCGCGTTGGCCAACTTACCCTCCAGCGTCACCTCTTTTCCTGCCTTCTTAAGCGCCTGGACCGCTAGGTCGTGTGTTGCCTCCCGGAGGTCGTTCCCGTTCACCGACAGGATCGCGTCGCCCACCCGGAGAGCCCGGCTCTGGTCGGCGGCGAGCCCCGGGAAGATCTTGGAGATGAGGATGGGCATCCGGTTCTCGCGCCCCCCCTTGATACTGATCCCCAGCCCGCCAGACTCCTGTTTGACAACTCGGACTTTCCGCACAGCTTCCGAGGAGCCGTCCAGACTGACGGGAAAGTCGCCCTGTCTCGACCCGAAGCTGGACCCGGGGCTGCCGTAGCTGGAGCCTGGGCTTCCAAAGTCTGAGTTTGTGCCGTTATTTGGGTACTTCCCGGGGCTGTTTATACCGTAGTTGCCGTCGTATTGACCCCGACTGGCGCCCCCGCGCCCCGGGCTGCCACTGCGCCCCCGCCCCCCGTGGTTCTGGTTCTGGAGTTGGTCCTGACCCGAGGACGGACCGCGGCCAGGGTTCCCCGGACTCATTCCAGGGTCGTTTCCGTTCGACATGCCATTTCGCAGGCCCGCCGAAGAGTTGCTGTAGTCCCAGTGATTGCCCCCCTGTCCGGTTGCCTCCGCCTCGGCCGTCAAAGTCAGAGTTTCTCGGGTGAGTTCGGCGGCCACTCGGATCCAGCGGTCCCGGAGCAGAAGGTCCAGTTGACCGTTTTTGTCCGCTCGGGTCCAAACTGCCATTCTTGGACGGTTAGCCTGCTCTGAGGCGGGCCGCTTTCACACTAAACTCATCATCAACTTTTTCCTCTTTTTCAGAGTGCGCACAAGCAGCGACTAGGCTGCACATCGACACACCCACTCACTCTGTGACTGCAGGCAGAGGGCGAGGACACACACAGGGAGTCCAGAACTCAGGGAGAGCAGAAAGAAAAGAACAACTGGCTGTGATGGGCCAGCCGAGGAGGGCTTGTTGTTGAGTTCAGGCTCTAAAGCTGTCCCACTTCACCGGGAAGTTAGCAAGAACCAAGCAAGGATATATCCGGCCAGATCTTTCAAAATAAAATAATGGCCGCGAAATCTGTTTTGGACCAAAGTGTTGAGTCTAAAAAGAGACCAAAATGAAAACATCTGCAACCACTGTGTCCCCCAGAAGTGATGCAGACTCTACTGGAACTGGAATTTTGATGTCTGCACTTGCATTGGGCCATGGGCCTGTTCACACATGCGCTCTATCCCTGCAATGTTCAGAAACAGTTCCTGCATGGAGCCATGAGTGAAAGGAAATCTGCTATCCTCAATTTCCCAACTTAAGATTTTGTCACTCTTCGGGGAAAATGTTGTTACGCCTGTGTTGTAAATGAAAGCAGTAAAATCGCAGGGACAAGCATGTAAAGAGGCTCATCCATCCGACACGCTTTTACTGTGTCTCATGAACGATCACAAGACTCACTGGATGATGTAGGCTGTCTGTCTCTAACTACTTCTGCCCAGTTCTGCATCCAACCCATGTTTGAGTTGCTTTTCCTACATATAAAGAGATGAAGTACTGCATGAGACCTGCAGACATTTTCAGCCATCGTGGGTAAACAAAATATTTGAAGTATCTGTCAGTGTAAATTTATAACTACAGCTCCCAAAATGACCGTACACCTGAACTGACATCTCTCTGAAACAGTTCGTCTAAAACTGATCATTCGATAGGATTAACTGTTGTTGTATTGTTATAGTACACTGCATTTGTTTGAGACAGATGAACCTTTTCCTTTTAATGTAGCCTATGTATGCATGTTTACAATTCAAGTAGATCATTAAAAAAAAAGCATTACTCACAAATTTGTTGAATATTAAATGAATTGCAAGAAAACTGGCATGGCTCTGTCCAGGACTATTACATTGTACTTCTAGGTGTACCTGAGTCTTTTTTGCACTTCACTTATCACAAGCTGCCTGTACTCTTCTCAGCGCTCTTCAAATCAAGGGCCATTGTGAATGAATGAATCAAATTCATTCATTCATAATGGCCCTAAACACACTGCATTACCAGGGGCCACTACATGCCTCCAAATGTTTAAATAGTTAGTCTGTGAACCTCTGAAATCCTTACTGAGGTAATGTTGGGATCAGGCCACGGTTGGAGCAGTTATGAAATTGACACAGATTGATGCATTTATTTTGAAAGTATAATCCACCAGGTTCCTGTTTCAGTCTATCATATTCATTCTATGTTCACGCGGCTTGTCAGTGTGTAGAGTGAACTAAGAGCCGGATGACAGACAGAAAGAGCCAATAGACATGTAGACCTGTAGATTATTTATTCATGATGATAGAGGCGGGGCGTCCACAGACGCATTATAGATCCACTGACAAAGCCTTCTTAAGTTCACTGGCTGTGTTGGCTCTATTAATGGATACTGCTGCCTACTACAACCTGTTGTTTTCATATTGTGGTTTTAATGCAGCTCTCATCAGTAATGAATCAATAGAGGTGTTCTGTTGGGGAGTTGAGCTCTCATGAAGGAGAACTGTTGGCAGGTCACTATGTCCATTGTCCTTGAAGCCACTAACAGCTCTATGGTTGCAATCACAAGGATTTGGCACTGTTATTTTCTTTAAGTCTATAAGAACCATCAGCTGATGTATATGCTGCATTACCTCTAATCTTAATCAAGTTAGTGTCCACATTTCATTTTCATTCATAAGCTGTCAAAACTAATTAACTCTGTGAAAGAACAACAGTTTATGATCACAGGAAAAATAAGGCTGCAATGTTGAGATGACAAAACATTTCCACAGCAAAACTTTACAGCAAATGATAAGCATGTCATCAATATTACACTGAAGGTTACTCACAGTGAGAGAGAGTTCTTCCTTCAGGCCCCATGTGTTATCACTTCAAATGTTTTGTTTTACTTTGTTATATAATAATAGATAATAAATATGTTGGAAGATTATTTTTTGTTGAGTTCACGAAATATCAATTTTGTGAACAGTTTGGGGCCCTGAACATTTTCAGATATGGAGCCATTGCAAAAGCACCTCATGGTGGCCATTTTGAATGATGTATTTTGCATCATATCTATTGAACGATAATGTCACAGCCCTGCAGGATGCAGTCATGAAACTTCACAGGTATGTGTCAGGTAAAACTGGAGTCCATGTTGCAGTGGGATCACACCTGCTGTGATGTGAATGGTGCAACTGAACAGATGACATTAGAGAAGTGAGTTTGGTGAAACAGGTGAACTATACAATGTTTATTGTTGTACATTCCTTGAATGGAATATTTCAGCAAGACACACACACACTGTAGATACAATATATATTGTTTTGCAAATCTCACTTCTCTCGTCTTTTTACTGCATAAAACAAACCGGTTTGGCCCATTGGTTCTGGTGTGAAACCGTCACACGACGGTTTTCTAGTTGCTTTGTAAGTGAGTTGCAGGATTTGAAAGGATTCTAAAGCGATCCAGAGTTGGCCCTCTTCCTCCTCAACAAGTATGTGACTACTTTAGCTTTCTCAACAAAGTTACTATTACTGAGCAACCAGATCTGTTGGCTGTAGGATTACATGTCACAAATATGAATAAATTATACAAAGTTGAATTTATTTTACTGTCAGCATATTAACAACATCATTGAGTGAGGGACGGTGGGGGTAATACCTGGATGCTGGTTCTACTGTTGAGCCCTCCAGAGATGTCATGGACTTAAATCAACAAGACATTGAGGGAGGGACTGCCTGTTTAAAAACCATCCAACACAGCCCCGGTACAAAGGGAGTTGCCTTAAGGGAGGGAAAGGAGAGAGTAATGCTACAGGGTCATGTCTCAGCTGGAGTACCTGAAAAAGTGAAAACAGCTGTTTTTAAAAAAGAATAAACAATACTAACAATATTAATTGGTTCCACGTCGCCAAGTGCTTGCTCATGGGGGAAATGGTGGGTCTATGTAAATAGATCAATTGAAGAGTATGGTCTAGATCTAGATAATCTATGTAAAATGTTTATTGATAGAACAACATTTTTCAAGTTATCACAAGATATTTTCTACAAAGTTATTACATTTTAACAAGAAACATTTTTGTTATAACAACAATACACTATTTTTGTCACACTGTGAAACATTTCATGTTATAATGTAATAATTTATTGTTAGAATGTAAATGTTTCAGGCTATAACAAGACATTTTCAGGTAATATTACAATATTTCCACATTAAAAGATCATGTCATAATGTGAAGCATTTCATTTCAAACAATATGTTATCATGTTATAAAGTGAAAGCTTTTATTTCATAACATGATAAATAGTATATTGTTATATAACGAAGTTTCTTACTATAATGTGATACTATTGTTACACTGTGACTAACATGTTGTTATAACAATACATTTTTCACATTAAAACATGAGACTGATCTCTTTTGATAGTGTGGTATCAATACGCTGCCATACTTCTGTGGCCTGATGCCGACAAGTGATTTCTTGAAATGACAGTTGGCCAGATTATATAACATTTTCTTAAAGCTTATACGTTACTGGTAAAGTGCACTTGCACTTCATTCAGTGTCTCTGTCTGGATTGTCTTGATGTACAACACAGCCACCAGGTGTAAGATTTTGGACTCACTGAGTGAAACTACATATCTTCCACAGATTATTTTGTAACAGTAGCACAGAGCTGCAATACAGAGAAACACTCTCACAGCTCTGCCCTCCAGTGGAGTCACAACATGGGTTCTCACTTTATGAGCCTTTGGTCTTCACCCCCAGCAGAGTTGTGAGTCACATCTGTGAGCATTTTACCAAGTGGTCAATTCACCGCCATTCATTTTCTATGACAAGAGCTAAGCTGTTGGAAGCAGCATGTTTGAGCTGCTTTTCCTACATATAAAGAGATGAAGTACTGCATGAGACCTGCAGACATTTTCAGCCATTGTGGGAAAAACAAAATATTTGAAACATCTGTCAGTATAAATGTATACAATTCAACAGCACCACCAGCTACAGCTCCCAGAATGACACTTGAATTGACATCTCTCTGAAACAGTTTGTCTAAAACTGAACATTGGATAGGATTTACTGGTGTTTTATAGTTATAGTACACTGCATTTGTTTGAGATAGATTAACCTAATAAAGTGATAACTTGTGTATTTAGCAGAACATTACCTGTTCCTTTGTTGCAGGACAAAAATAAAAAGAGAGCCCTGTGTTGTGTTAACAAACTTGAGGAGTTAAGTAACGGAAAACCTAACTTGTTTGTTCATGAGACAGGTTAATGAAATGTTGCAGGTTTAAATCTTAATCCCATGAGCCAGGCACAACACTCAGACAAACCAGATCTTGTGATTGAGTTATTCAAATAGGTCTAGAGTTGCGTTCACTAACTGTTTTTCCCCCGTAGATTCAATAGTATGACTAGATACGGACTGAAAGAAATGGAGTCTATTCATTCAGCTGACAATTCTCTTGGCGCATACGCCCAAAAAGTTTCTAGCTTCATGGTTTACTTTCTGGGTATGCCGCCAACTGAATATGCACAGTAATAAAAAAGCTGTGATCTACAACATTGTTTCCAATGATTTATTAAATTCCAGTCTGTGACCACTGAAGCCATTATGTGGCAGCACAAATCAGCTGAACACAGCATGCAGAAGTGATCAGTAAAACTCACAGACGCATCGCTGGTCGTGTTTGTCATTAGATTTTATTGCAGTTGAGGTTTACTTAGTGTTTACAAAACCAGAGCAGATTGCAAGCGTCCATGGGGAGTGAGAGAGGCGGGAGTTTGATCTGCTCGCTTCACATCAGCATCATCATGCTGCATCGGTTAAAAGTGCAGTCTGCAGCTTCACCCCGTTACATTCACAGTGTCGCCGCGATCATACCTTATCCAGCTGTACCTGGGACTTTACAAGCTGTAAATGCAAAAGAGGCTTCGTTATGCAGCAGCCACTTGTTACAAATCCCTTTTCGGATGATTAAAAATAAATGTTATTATGCTGTGTACGAGCGTATAATTTTACAATTCTATTTCTGTGTCTCTAAGTTACATTCATGACAAAAACAAGGCAACCACAGAGAGCTAAAATGCTAGGGTTACATGTTGACTCTATGCTGCATAGCTTTTATCCTCCTCAAACAACCACCACCCTACCTCACCTCCACCTTCTCTCTCTCTCACAGTGTATAATAACCCCAACCACCTCTCTGCCCTCTCCTCCCATTTGCTTTCCTTCCAGCAGCTGTGAGCACCGAGAAGAGAAGTCATGGTGTATGCTGTAGATAAGGCAGATACAGACAGAATTGCTTTTTACTCAAACCATAGAGTGATGAGGGGGCCTGTGCTTGTGTGTTTGCACGTGTGTGTGTGTGTGTGTGTGTGTGTGTGAGCACATCTGCTGTGAGAGATGGTGAGATATGGAAGATAATGTAGTTAGGAACTGGATGATGGGTGAGGTGGTGATGGGTTAGAGTTGCCAGATTCTTCTAGGTTCTACACAGCTCCAGGAAATGTTTCTGTAGGTTTACATATCATAGCATAACCATTAAATACGCATTTAATACTCCAACCCTGCAGTATTAAAAGAAGGATCCTCACTGGATTATGTATGGTCATTTTTTATTTATATTCATTTGAACCAATCAGATGGCTCTTTGAGTCATTACTGATGTGCATGTAACCACTAGAACCCCTAAAGAACCCCACTTTTTCCTGTGCCTGTGTGTGTGCACAGTGTAGTGCAGGAGAACAGCTCATTAAGGAGTGTGTGTGTCAGCAGAAAGGGATAAAGTGTCAGTCAGTCAACTCATTGGTTCACATTGTTGATGGACTTGGTGGGGAGCCGCGGCGAAGGACACGAGGATGACGCATGAAGCCACTGCTGTTGATGACGGGACTGGAGAGGGAGCTGGGGGTGACACTGTGACTGTGGGTGAGGGTGACACTGAGGGTCCGGTTGAGGACCAGTCTCAAGGTGGGACTGACGTTGCAGCTGTGGTCTCTGAGCAGCAGCAGAAGCAGCTTTGGCCTCCCTCTTGGGAGTGTTGTTGAGGATGTCCAGGCTCCGGCGGCTGGAGGAAATGACATCTGCGATGAATTTGGTGCATTCAGCGCAGATGTCGCGCAGCGTGCAGCCATGAGCATACAGGTGGGGGAACTCCTCCTCCACTGAGCGGCGGGATAAGCTGCGCAGGGACCTGCAGAAGGACAGGGAGGATTGGAAAGGTTTTAATGTTTATATGAATACAGAGGTTCAGACATGTGTAGCATCGACAAGTTGGTGCAATAGAGTTTTACTATTATTTCTGAAAACGTCGATGACTGGAACAAATCTCATTTGCAGCTCTTGTTTAAAAGGGTGTTATTTGTTAAGTACAGCCAGTATTCAGAGATAGCTCCAAAATTATAGTGGGTGACATACAACCAGAGTAACTGACAACTGCTGCTCCTTGCTAGCTATCCTTAGCTGTAGCTAGCTACTGTTAGCTAATGAGCTCATGGCTCAGCTAGCTGTAGAGCCAGTGGTGCTAGAGTTCGCCTGGACTGTGACCTTGCAGGAGTTGCCGCTGAGGGCAACACAGCAGACAGGCCGATGCCAGATTGAAGACAGGGAATACAGTAAGGAGGTGATTTACAGCGTCTCTGAACAGGACTATAAGGCTGTTCACATTTGGTTTTACCATCTGTCCTGAGTGATCCGATTGCACAAAGAAAGAAGTATCTTTATTTATAAGGTTTGCCAAATTAACAAGTTTACCCAAATAGTTATGAATGTGTTGTAGACAGCGTTTCACAATGTTTATGCAGTTTCTACTCACACAACAACTCTCAAAACTGAGCAGTTCTTTAAGAGAGTCAAACAACAAAGAAGTAGCCTATATTAGTTACTGTTCACTGCATTTGTAAAATGTGACACGTTTACCATCAATATGATATATTCTTTAGGAAATTTGGTGTAAATGGTGGAATTAGTTGAAACTGTGTTCAAACAGCTGCTGGGAGGTACGATGCAATTCAGACACAGAAGCAGAGAGACAGGAAAACAGACTTTTACAGTGATGCTGCAACAAAGTGATTCTTTTTACAGGTAAAGGAACATATTAATGTATTACTTTTACTGCTGAATTTACAAGAAGGCATGAATGATATAAAATTTTCTGTAGCTGTTTCAAAAAGTTTAAGTTTTTCCTCAACAACACTTAAAATCATTAAATCTGTAAGGGAGTCTACGATATTGTTCTTTCTACAGTTGTTTAATGGTTAGTTGAAACAGACAGTGCATTCACAAATGTCTGCTGCAAACATTGGCAGGTTAAGAGAGCCCAAACACATTACATTACAGTGATCCACATTGAAGTCAGACAGCGCTTAATCAGTGCTCATTACAATTGTTGTTCTGGCCTCTTTGTGTTGTTTCACAGAGGACTCTTAGAAAGGATGGTGATGCCAAATGTAAACAGGGCCTATGACTCCAGGGAAGAAAAGGCACAGAAGTTAGGATAGGAGAGGCATGAAGTGGGAGAGGAGAGAGTGTCACAACATCCACAGCAGGTGAAAATGGTGTGTAGAGCTGGGATATTACACATCTCACTTTGTGAACTGAGGATTTTCTTGAATGAATTAAACTCGTCTTAGTTCAGTAAAAGAGAGAAACTTGAACTCAGCAAGGTGTAGGGTTGTATTTTTCTGTTTAGTAAAGAATACAGATGTAAGGGTATTTCCTTTCTTGAGATTCTGTGAGGTTATTTTGTGCATTTGGCATATAGCTGAAACTACTAACGCTATCAGCTGGTTAGCATGTTGACTTAAGTAGATATCTCTACAAAACAATTCATAGACATCTTTGACATAACGTTCACAACATTCACATTCTTTGCAAGTCTTTCATGTCAAGTTCAACTTTGGTGAAATTTGACATGTGAGGTTGCATTACTGACCACAAGCAAATCTTCTTGACTGTGCTGACTTTAGAGGGAACCAAAAACCAGACAGTACAAAATAGAGGAAACCATGATAACCTATCAGCTGTCTTAGACCAGCCATTTTTGTTTAACGCTTCTCTTGGATTCTAAACTGCTCCACAAAATAAGCATTGTTTACAGACATTCATGAGACAAGAGTCAGTGTGGGTACATCTCTTGCATTAGCTCTGTTAACATACTGTCTGCACTACTGACAGTTATCAAGCAAGTGAGCTTAAAAAATGAAATCTATAAAGATCTTTTGTACAGTGTACAGTTGTGACTGTCTAGCATTAGCATGGCCCTGGCTCGCTAGTCTGTTTGTGCTTAGCTCACTCGTCACTGCAGTTTGCTGAAAAAAGTTAAACAAACCCAGATATTCTGCAAACATTTACTCATAGATAAACTCTGCAGCGATACCTTCTAGTGAGACTAGGCTTTCATAAAAAGATGCTATTGAGTTACATTATGGAAACTGTAATACATAGCATTTTTGAAATTTGAGTCATACTAGGGACTAAAAGTCTGTATGTCTTGCTTTTTGCTGCTTTGACTGTTTTTAAATCTGTCTTCTTAATGCCCTTACTTAATGGAAGCTCTAAAGTGCAAATATTATACTGTTAGAGTAGTGTGAAGTTTTATAGAAAATAAAACTTAAAAGATTTTAAAATCTTTTCTCAAAGTAGAAATACTTGTTCATATCAGTAGTTGTTAGAAATCAACATATTATCATAGCCGAAAAAATTGCTTTAAGTTTTGTGTAAAAAAACATCCTGTGAGAGGCCTTGTGGATTATTTAGACTTTACCCTAGTTTTATCCTTTTTCTTTATCCGTGTTATATAAAGTCACACTGCTGGGTAACAAAAAACAGCAGCATGAATAATGTAATGTCAAAAATAGCCACTATGTAATTTCTTCTTCCTGTCTTGTTTTTCTGTTCTCTTATTCACTGAGTTCATTAAAATGGAACACTGATTAACATTGACTGTTCAAAAGACAAACGGACGCGTACTGTATGTCATTTCTCACAGTAAACTTGAAAAAATGAAGCAAAACTTTATCTTGTTTGCCTTTCTAAGCTTATTTAATATAATCACAACATGATAAACAGTGCAACAACAAACAAAGACATGCTGAGGCGGGGTGGGACCATCTCAGCCACTGCTGAGATGATTATGGTAATCTTTTCTGATCAAAATAAAACTAACATTTGCTGTTATAAAACCTGCTATTTCTGTCCTAGCTGCACGCTCTGTCAGTGATGACAGGTGTTAGACAGCAGATCAACACCATGCCTTCATCTCTCCAACTCACTGTCTAGCTCTCTCGATCTCCATTCCCTTTTCTGTCCAGCTCTTACTCTCACGTCCATGTCTGTCTTCACACACGCACAATGAGTGAGGATATTAATGACAGCTGGGTAATTATTACATAATGGCTGCTTAGAGGCCCTGGAAGAGGCAGTGCACTGATTATATAACAAAAGGAATGGGGGCGGGGGGTAGACACTGGTGATTGGATTGAGTAGGCAATCTGCGATTGGTTGAGGTAAGCACAGAGGCTGTATCTGCTTAGGTTGGAGAAGGTTAGCAGTCAGTGGTGTGAGGGAGGGGCAGACCTAAATAGATTTAACCTGCGTTCTTAACCTGACGTGTGCTTTTGTCCTTGGACTGAACAAGCATCACGACTGGTTGAAAGAACTGTGGAGAAACTGGGCCTGAGAGTCTGTGTCACAAGCTGGGAGTCCATCCAAATGTCAGGTCAGCTTTACCTTGAGTGAACTTTGGAACCAACACACCAAGGCAAATTAGCTGCATTGTTCAAAGATGGGTAGAAGCTTATATAAAGCATCCTCAGCAAATAAGTTAATAGTCACATATGGGAGAACAAGGATACAGGGGTCAAGCCATGTTAGTGGACCCAGTAGGGCTGCAATGTTCATTGAACCTTACATGTTAAAATATTTATGGTGTGATTCGTATGAAATGGCAGTAATTTGAAGGTAGCACCAAAACAAGTGGGGTCAGCAAAACTGCTAACTGCTGCTCACTTTACTCTTTGCTGTAGCGAAAAGCTGCTGTTTTGCAGGTAGCTCAGTTAGCCATGGAGCTAAGAGGCCCTATTTGGTAAAACTGACAAACTTGAAATCAGAAATATATGGTTATATTTTGCAGTTTAGTAAGGAGAACAGGTGTAAAATTATCTCCTTTCTTGACATTTTATGAGTTTACTTTGTTAACTAGTGAGACTAAATTGCAAACTACAGGGCTATCATACTATCACCTCTTGAGGTACAAAGTGGTATTACAGGAAAGGACAAGTCTAGCTAGTTAGCACACTAATTTTAGTAGATATCTCTTTTCATCACCTGGTGCCTTCATCAGGTCAGAATTTTATTTTCTGAACAAATACTTACAAAACTAATGATGTTTCCATCAGCTTCAGCTTTACTTTGTTCTAACAAGTTAATCAGCAAATGGTTGCATGCTAAATTAAGACTGAACATTATAAGTGGCGAACATCAGCATCTTAGTATTGTCACTGTGAACATATTAGGGTGCCGTCATTAAGCAGGCAGTGCTTTGACGCTTAGTTCAGCCTCAGAGAGCTGCTAGCCTGGCTCTGGACTAAGTCTTGTTAGAGCCTTAACAGTATTGGAGCTAAATACAGTCTGTCACTTGAGTGAAGTTCACTGGAATTAAAAGATGTATCCCCTTAGGGAATGTATACATTTCATGCTAATTCTGTGTAGCCTGGATGTGTGCTCTGAGGAGCATGAATGTGATTAATAAAGAATATCAGACCTGGACATTGTGATATTTATCAATGTAAAGCTATTTTTACTTGCCACAGAGTTACATAGTACAGTATATGTCAGAGGGTGGTGGCCTGTTTAAGCAAAGATGGATTTTTCCTCTTCAGATTGTTTCATTAAAAACATTTTATGGGCAAGTTATGTTTAGAGCCGGGTGTACTTTACTTCATGAATATAATGTTAGAGAGGAGGCAGTAAATACATAAAGTTGTCTGAATCTGAATCTGAGGAGAGGAGAAAAAGAAGAGGGGAATTCAGAGTCTCTGGTGAGGCTAATGGCTAATGCACAGTAAAGTATTCTGGCTGTTTGGGGGGAATAAACACTCCCTCTGGAAACGTGAATAAACACAAATGATTCCTGGTAAAACTTGCTTCATTGGCAGTGAACACACCATTAAACAAACGCCATTGCTGATTAGAATTAATCAGATGTGACTCAGACACCAAAGTCCATGGATGGCAATGTTTGAAAGTTTTATTTGTGTTATGTTTTGTTTCATTTGCCAGCTTCCCTCCTCACTCTGACTCTCTCCTGGAAGTAACAGCAACACGCAACCTAACGCAGCGTTACCTTGAGTAACAACGATGGATTTTAACATAATAATGGATCATTTAAGTACACACCTCAACAAAATATATATGGTCTAGTCGTTTTTAGAGAATTTAATCCAGAAATTTTACATATTATATCTGTAAGTCAAATTCCTAGCTAGGCAAAAAATCTTTCAAAATCTTCATCGCTCTTTATGGTGAAATACATTTTTACCCATAATCTTTTATCAAGTACCGTTGGAACTTTTTGGGTTAAGCAGGCATTTATGTACAAATCTCTCATTTTAAGTCAGCTTTTATAGTCTCTCTAGTGACTCTATAGACAAGTGCAGACTCACTTATAGACTTGGCTTTTGTGTCCATGGCTCTTTGGAGTGCCATGGAAGCCTACAGTGTACACGGGAATATGGGCCATTTTCTTCGAGGGAATCTTCATCTGCAGCACACGAGGAGGCATAAAAAGAGGAAAACAATGAGGCAGAGACAAGAGAAGAGAAAGAGAACTGTATTGTGAGGGGACATAGTGGACTTGATGGCAAATAAATTTATACAGTCTCAAAGTACAACCAAAAGATTCAAATACACAAACATTAAGGACTCCACACTTACACAAGAAATAACCACAAACATAAGTTCACACAAATCACACAGTCACAAATGAACACAGAACCTAAACACACAGCTCTCAATGAAGAGAAACCACAGTAATGTTGCGCAATACAAATGAGTCACAGCACCCCGACAACAGCACTACACACATCATTTAGAACCACACACAACAGACAAAATCCAAACAGCCTAAATCTCAAACCTATAGAGCACAGAACCACACATCCAACACGGCCTGGGACTGAGGCGACAAATCAAAACCAACAAAGAACAGAAGAATTGACATCAACACAAGTACCAGCCACTTTACTACACCATGTACTTGACAAAATGAATAATATATTAACAAGTGCTACAACATTTTCTCATTTAAATCAACTACTTGTATTGTTTTATGAAGCAATATGTAGCCATAAGCACACAACCATACTTTCAAAATAAAGCAAAAAGCATATGATGAATTAACATCACTAAACACAAACACTAGAAGTTGTTAAACTTACCTTTGCACTGCAGGAGCTGCAGACAGATCTGTTAGAGAAATACAAAGGGATCAATACAGCTGTAGGGTTACTTTTACCAGCCTGTATAATAAAACATCATGATAACCATGTTGGGGTTAATTGGGCCATTGATCAATACCAGAGTTACCACTAACTATAATTAGCCAGGGCACTCAACTCCAGTATTAAAATAGTTAAAACTGCCCATGGCCATCTGGCATAATCCAAGTCTCTAGATCCCCGAGATCCCACATTAATCTGAGAAGATGTTATTTACACGCTGACACGTGTTGCGGTCAAAAAAAATTCTTTTCAAATCATTTTGGGATCTTGGTTCATCTGGAGACTTGGATTATTAACAAGTGTATATTTATATACATATTTATGTTTTATCATGAACGTTGATCTATGTTATGTATGTTATGTATGTTATGTATCTGATGTAAAATGAGGTTTTTAGTTAAAGAAAATAAAACTTTAAATCAATTCAACAACTGATCTGTCCGTTTCTGTCGTTAATGTCCTCCTGTTATCTTCATCTCTGCTGGCTGAAATGCCACTATCATGATGGTGTATTTTCAGGGTATGTATTTTCTTTCCTCTTCATTTACAGTGCATATGTCACATGCTTATAAACAACAGGTCTAACACTAAAATGAGGGTATTCCATTTACAATAAATGACAGAAACAGAATTCATTACAGATTCATTTTTAGGTCAAATTTTTCGGACAGCAGCCAAATCTTTTACTTATTTAATTTTCCACCTTGTAACATCAATTATAAGGGGCAGCAAGCTGAAACCGGTTTATTACATTAAGCTCTGTTTCGCACTGAACTGACAGTATAAAAAAATGTCTGTGTTATTTACAAAACTTGTGTTTTTGATGTTTTTTTTAAATATGTATATAGCATGATTGACAAAATTAAATGCAAGTCAGCATCAGCATCATCTTGAGCACCATGGACAGGCAAAACACTAACATGTGCATGCACTCCCTTGTGACGCACTGAGACAGCTTGTAGGAATGTTCTGTTCACTTTTCTGTGAATTTTAATCAATTTGAATTTTTAGCAACGTTTTATAGGATCCTATAAATAAAAAAAGAACGAAAGAGAAGTACTTATAGACTTATATTTCAAAAGACTTACAATAGATATTTCAATTTGAGTAATTTTACGGCAACAAAGGTTGCCTGTACTTTTGGCAGCACAGAGGCTCTGAAAAAAACATGCACAACTCCATGCTGTGAAAACAAATGTATTAATCAACAGTTAACCAAATGAATAAAACATAAATGGTGGTGGGGGTGCTGCTGACATAAATAAAGATTCTTCTTCTTCTAAGATGCATTTAAAGATGAATGTGTTGTGTGGGTTAAACATTTCAGAAAGTCTTAACAGGTGAGATACCTTTTACACAGTAAGCAGGTAGATGGCCATGAGAAGAGAGGGAACTTTACTCTGCAGCAGCAGCAAACCTGAGACACACACATACACACACACACACACACACACACACACACACACACACACACACACACACACACACACACACACACACACACACAAAATTACTGAGTCCATTTACTATAAACACAACACAGAAACACATAAACAGCAGTGTGGAAAGTTCTGCACCATTACCTTGCCTTTCTTCAGGTTATTGTACAGCTCTTTGCTCTGAAGAAACTTCTCCATCTCTGCTTTGACCAGCACGCGGCGAACATTGATGACCTCATCCACTGTTAAGGCGAGACTCTCCACAGGGTGGCTGAACTCCTCCTGGAAACATCACAAACATCACAAACTGGCATGGTTCGTGCATGGCCCAGGTCGGGAAAGCTCAGCAGCAGGTGATTAAAACAACCCGGAACATCACTGGTACACATCTACAGAGCATCAGTGATACCAGTGGAGTGAGGTGTCTCCACAGTTGCAAAAGATATGGAAGTATTCGCTGCCATACCACCAGACTATGGTATAGATTCCTTCCTTAGGCTGTGAGAATTCTGAACTCATCCTCAACACTTCACCATGAATTTTCTGAATTCTAGTGCATCATATTCTGTTATATGAAAAGATACTG
This sequence comes from Pagrus major, assembly GCF_040436345.1. Classification (NCBI taxonomy): domain Eukaryota; kingdom Metazoa; phylum Chordata; class Actinopteri; order Spariformes; family Sparidae; genus Pagrus; species Pagrus major. The sequence continues at coordinate 29,659,295 of NC_133222.1, read as the reverse complement.
ATGCTCATTTTAAGAAAATATTAGAAACATGTTAATTGATAGCAGAGACGGAGTGAAATAATCTTCTATACTGGCAGAGTTTTTCACTTGTTTTAGGAGAATTCCTCTTAAAGGACTCAATAATAGAGGAAGATAACTTGATAGGATGAATATTTCTGCAGTACATTTTCATTACTGGTGGGACCACTGAGGCTCGAAACAAAGCACCAACAGTGATTCAAACTCACCATCCACTGGTGCTCGTCTCCAGCTCTGGAGCCAGACGTTGTTTCTGATCCCTCTGTGGTCTCGTCGACTGAGCTCAGAGACAGGCGGGCCGGAGAGGGTGGCACCCAGCTGTGAACAGGGAAAGAAGCTGGGGTGGGGAAATGGATGAAAAGTGAAAGAGACAGAGGGAATAATGAGTTTATCATGGGAACTAAATATGACTGAATCAAATGTGGACAGCTTTAGAAAGTGAATGAATGAAAGCCACAAATCCCAGTCTAACAACTCCATGAATTACACATCAGTCTCTTTTTATTCAGCGCCGTCTCACATCTCAGCCCTTCAGAGTGCTTGTCGATTGCCTCTAACACTGTCATGTATTATTCATCTGATTTCAGTGGAGTGATGCAGCCCATGCTGCTACATCTGTAACTTAGATCTCAGTGAGAGGTCGGCTCAGTGGCTGCCTCTAAAAGAGCAGCTCAGAAGAGACTCAGTTAACTAATGGCGGGAGGGGGTTAAAGCAGACCACATGCTGGCTGAGTTTTCGATCCTGCAAATGGAAGGTGTCAATTGGGCTCCAATGGAAAGCAAACAGGCTGAGAGGAAGGCTGGAACGGGCCTGTTTAGATCATCGGTACATACAATTTGGATCAGATACTGATGACAGCCGGGGCTTACAGGCTTACATCCTCACTGCAGAGTCCTCTGTTGGCCAAGTCGTGTACTACAGATAAATCTCCATCCAGCTATTATTGGGTCTTGTCTAAGGCTTGTGGCATGCAGCTGCGTGGATCGACTTGCAGCCATCTAGAATGGATTGAAGTCAGGATTGTTTTTCAAACAGTTACCTCAGGGAAAGGACAGCCAGCCTGCTAATGCATGAATCAAGGCCGGATAACATCCTCCCCGTGGCTAACATGCGGCACACAATTCAGACCCATTAGCTTCTGCCTTCCTTCACTCAGTTAGACTTTATCAGCACATCTCTATAAATTATTAGACTCCATCACAAAACTCCCAACAGCTTCATGGCAGATGTGATCCTGTCAACTCTCTGTAAGGACTTTTGCAGGATGCACTGACACATTATTCTCTATTAGTCTCCACAACAAATATATAATTCTATTGCATTGAAGGTCAAAAGAAAACCCTTAAAAACATTAAACTTTCAATTGTAAAGACAACAGTAGTTAATCGTACACAGTTAAAAGGGGGTATGGAAAGAGCTTGTGTTGTGTGTTTTGTCATGACTTTCCTTCCACGCCTCAGGGCAGAGAGCAGTAAACTTTAAAAAAAAAAAGAGGGAAAAAAAGGTGTTCAGACCCGTAGCTGCTGTATCAATGGTGTAGGTGCCTCAGTTTAACTTGGTTTTGATGTCAGCTCGTGGCCAAATTATACGTAAAAATATCTAAATCTCAGGTTCACTAATCCATTTATCAGGATACAAAATACACACTGCACTGCAGTATAACTGACACTGTGTCTCCCTCTGTGGGAGGAGAATTAGAACTGCAGTTTGTGTGAATCATCAGCCACAGAGGGCCAACAGTCTGCACATTTTCATTGCAAGCAAACAGTAAACAGGCTGATCTTATTAACTATCTTTCTTTCAGCCAAATAAGAATTTAAGCCCTGACAGAAGCTGCAGCAGTGTTTGGTTATGATTCATTAACACTCAAACACCTTGAACAATTTTTGGGGTGCCTGACTCTGTAACTCTGTGACTCTTCTGTATTTTTTGTTTCTCCTACCCTATTTAGCAGTCAGCATCAAGTGCCATATATCATTTGATTCATTCACCTTAAGTTTCAGTCTGACTTAAGTTAAGTCCTGATTTTACTTTCGCTTTGTCTGTGAATTTACCAGAATTTTAAGTGTATTTTTAATGAATACATTTTTTTTACTATGAACTCAGACAGAACCTGAAGAAGTTTGGTTGTGTATTTAGAGAGATGTACTTGGATGTTTAGACTTCCAAATTAATTTTTGTCTTCTCTGACCTTGTTTTCTTGACGAATCAATGCTGCAGAATGTGATGGGGTAATCATGTTCAATACAGAGCCCATAAATGCCCAAACAAGAAAAGCCCAGTGAAAAGCTGAGAAACTCGTTTTTCAAGCATATGGATAGGATTAGTGGTTCAAAAGTTATTAAACATTTTAGAACAATAGCTATTTTTAGCTGCTGGTGGCTGTCTAGGTCTTTGAAGGTTAACTGCAGACTCCTGAATGTCAATGAAGCCTGGCTGACAATAACTGTAAAAGAAATAGAGCTGCAGAAGAGAAGCTATGTTAAATGTACAGCACAGAAAATATATATATAAAAAAAACATGATGCAATCCAGGATGCAAAACCAGTCCTCAAAAATCATTGATAGCAGCAAACACACTTTCTTTTGCAGTAGACATTCTGACTTTTCATAGTAATAAAAGCACAGCTGATCCTGATAACCTTATTGTTGGCTTTGTTGAAGTGTCCCATATTAAACCCTGGCAGTCTGACAGTGAGACAGCCTGATTTCAGTGTCATTTGGCGTAAAGTTAAGCCATGAGCAAACTGGATCAGCTAATATGTTTTAATGTCAGTAGCACCATCATGTGATCATCATTCACTTTATCTTTTTATTCTTGAAGTCAAATCATTTGGAGGCTGAAAAACATATAACCAGTGTTGGGCAAGCTACTTGGAAAGTGTAGTGAGCTAAGCTACCAGTTACTCTACATTAAATTAAGCTTCACTACACCGAAGCTACCCCCCAGAGAAATGTAGCAAGCTAAGCTACAGCAACATGGCAAAAGTAGTTTAACTACATCGAAGCTATTTTTTTTTTATATTGGAACAACTTCATTCCAAGGCAAAGCTATCTCAGTGATCAATAAAACTGTCAATCAGTTCACGTTCCATTTCCATGGAGGCCATTTTAGTTGGGTGGACCCTCTACAAAAGAAATAAAATTCTACAATTTTGTATATTGTATTATTCAACTATCAATGCACACTTAATTATAACATCCATGGACAATCATGCACCTTACTACCATAGCAATATCCACCTGACTTGCACTAATGTACAGTGTCCTACACTGTAGCACATTAACATAATTAAACAGTGTATACTCAGCAAATAGTATATTATAGTTATAGTTTTCGTTAGGGTTCTCTAGGCTGTATTCTAGTTTCAGCTTTTATATTTATATTTTATATTTGAGTTAGTCTATTTAGTTATTTATATAATTCAGCCTTTTAATTGTATTTGTTTCTCATTGTTTTTGTATTTTGAATCATGTCAAGTGGCTGTAACACTTTAATTTCCCTTTGGGATTAATAAAGTACTCTATCCATCTACCAGTATCCCATATAACTGGCAGTTTCAAAAGTGGTATTTTTATTAGGCCCACTCTGTACTAGTAGCTATATCTACATACATTTTAAGCTGATAATTTTGACTAACCACCATACTTTGATTTTGTGTTTCTCTGTTCCCTCATTTCCCCACCTCTTACCTCCTATATGTAACGTTACTGTATTTGTTTATTATTTAAGTTTGTCTTTTGCAAGTCTTGGACGTTGAGAGCAGCTTCTTCTTGGGGTTGCACAGCAAGCACCTGAACACATAATTTTTCTCTGTTGTTTCATTCAAACTCATGTATTTCTCGAGGTACGGCCACGGCGACTCCCTCGGGATCAATTCGTCTCCGTCCTCCTCACCCTCTGCCATCTTTCCATCAAGTATCGTAACTCACTCAAGCCAGCTAACTTGTCTGTATTCCCCTGCAGCAGAGACGTTGTAGCCAGCCCAAGGATTGGTCCGTGATGTCACCGTCATACGGAAGTGCTTCTGTCGGCTCCACATACACGGCCGTGTATGGCGGTGGCGTCACTGACTGATCCTTTTATTTCAGACCGCAGCAGAAAGCTCCGCTACGCTGAGCTTCAGAGATGTTTGTAAAAATGTAGCTTGTGTGGACGCTACCGCACTACTTGGTTAATAAAAGAGCTAAGCTACTGAAAAGCTATTTGATTCAGAAAACAGCGACGCTACCACCACGCTACTGAGAAATGTAGTTAAACTAGTAACGCCGCTACTTGTAGCGACGCTACTGCCCAACACTGCATATAACCTCCATATGAATATGGTGATTTTTATCAACCTCAACTATATCGGTGAAACTACAACCCTGATTCAAAACAAACTGGAACACGGTAAATGTAAATAAACAGAAAACAATCATGTTTATCAAACTGTTTACTGACAATGTTTTCAGTAAGTGTTCCTGAGCCCATGTATTAATATCCTTTACACAATCATGTGTTTCACAAAATGGTAAACCTTCCCCCATTCTTGCTAGCTTCTTGCACGTACTAATTGCCAAGTAGAAATTTCATTTAAAAAGGTCCAGTGTGTAGGATTTAGGGGAGCTTATTGGCAGAAAGGAAATGTAATATTCATAATCATGTTTTCATTAGTACCTGAAATTACAAATCAAACAAAGAATATCTACACAGGCTGTGGGTCCTCTTCCGCGGAGTTCAATGTTGCACTGCCATGTTTCTACAGTAGCCCAAACGAACAAACCAAACACTGACTGTGTCTTCCGCATCGCATACTTTTTCTTTTTGCATACTGTTGCATGCAGTATGCATACAATTTCATCATGACAATATGCCTCTTGCTCCTATATCCATCTAAGCCATTCTAAGGAATTTTTGGTCCAAATATAGGTTGACATTTGCAATCATTTATCCGCTTAGCTTCGTGCAGCAATATTATAATTAATATATTACTGGACACACGAGTCGCAAATCATATATAGAACTTATACTTGAATGCACTGTCATCTGTCATTGCAGTGTCTTGTCATTCTGTAAAATGAGCCGTCACCTGTCAGTGAGCTATAAACAGTGATGTTTGTGCTTTCTCAGCTTTGTTTATATTCATGCAACACACCATGATGTATGTGACATATCTTCCATGATGCAGAGGATTGTGGGTCGGAATAACCAGAAAAGCATGCTGGCTTACATACTGCAAAATTCAACCGGATGTCGTAGGACAACCTGGTCTTTTTGGTATACTGCATTTAACATACATTGTATTGGGACATATTAAATCTTTTTCTGGCATACTAAATAATATGCTAGTCACTGACAGTGACTCCAGCTGCAAGATGAGCTTCTTCATATCTTGGATTTGATATGACTGACATTTTGCTTGATGTGCATCACCAGTTTTTATTTTCTTCCCTGTCGAATATTTTTCCATCTTCTACTCAACATGTTTTGCTTTCTGAATAAATCTTGCACCCGAATAGCCTTGCTTCAGGGGTTGCCCTGGTCATGTCAAGACACTCTTTACATTTACATACTGACCTCTGTAATTAGGAGGTGGCCTGGCGCCGGTCAGCGTCCTGGACCGAGGCCTCTCCCCCCTCAGCCTGACAGCCCCGCCAAGCTGGATTGACTCAGAGAGCGAAGGAAGCATCTCGCCACGGAGCATGGCCAGGTCGTGCTCTGAGAAGGAGCGGTCTCTTTTCAGAGGTGTGGGAGAGCTCTCGGCCCTCCTCAGCTCCCCGTCTGGGGAATCCTCCTCCTGGGGGGATGAAGGAGGAAAATTAAGAAAAGGTGAAGGATAAAGTATGAGGGATAAGTAGAGTATGGTATTGTTTTCACCTTGTGTGTCTGTGTGTGTGTGTGTGTGTGTGTGTGTGTGTGTGTGTCTTAGCAAAAGGTAGTCTTTACTTTAATGTAATAACAAAGTAGAAGAGAAGAAGAAGGAAGACAAGCTGTACACATGATACATTTTCTAAAATAAATTTGGTTTGCATACAGTGCATAAAAATGACAAAAAGAATGCAAATGTGAAAACTGAGGGGAAAAAGAAAACAGGAGGTACAACTTCAACAGTAAATCTTTCCCCCTGGATGAAACGGAAGTGAGTTTTGACCTGAGGCTAGCTCCCCCTCTGGGCCACTGAGGACATTTTTCAAAATGCTGAAGTGTTAAGAGAGAAACAAATCGTCAAGTTCTGATGGTTGACGAAACAACGAAAAAGGGGGGGTGGGGGGAGACATGATTTCCCAAGTTGTTGTTCACTTTCCGCTCTGTGCTAGTCTGCAAATGCACAGAGGCATCTTAACCCACTTATGCAAAGCATGTGCTGCTGTGAAAAACACCAGTCAGCCCTAAGAGACGGCAGCAATGATTCCAATGAATCCTTCCTCCACCTCCGATATCTCGGTATTTGTGCTCCTGCGTGGCCTCACCTCAAATATGTTCATCTCCTCCATCTCAGCCAGAGTCGGAGCCTTGAGTAGGATTCGAGGGCGGGATGATGTTCTGGGCCCAGGCTCGGACACGGATAGGTCAATGCACGAAGTCGATTTGACATTACAAGGACAAGTCTGAGCCAGGCAGGGCAGGGAGCCAAATGCTGAGGGAAGAGAAACGACAACACAGTCAGGAAACAAATAAGTGAAAAGCACTGAGATCAGAGGGCAGTGATTCTGACAATACCCTCACATGTATGGTGTGTAGCATTTAGCATCAATAACTCATCACTGCGCTCACATTGAGAGATGAGTATAAATCCTATGCAACAACAATGTTGGACTGCATTTTCAAGATTAAGAGGGACTGCAGTCCACTTACAACCACTGCATTTAATGTTACTGTAAGTCAATGAGTTCCATTTGGAGCAAAGTTGCTGTTTTGCTTTGTTGCAGTGTAAAAAAAGAGGGTGCTCTTCTTCCAGTGTAAACTGAAAGGGGCCCTATGTAACAACTTGTAGCAATTTACATGCTACACATACTATTGTACACATACATTGTCATATGTGAGTAGATTCTAATGCGACATGAAAAAATAGACCTTCCCCGTCCCTCTCAGTTGCCTATTCAAGCCTGTGGACGACTTGTCTAATTTGTTTACAAGTTGGATCGCATATTCAGTGACAAACCAAAGGATGTGATTTTATTCTCCAGTGCCTCATCTCAATGCCTCTTCGCTCTGCTAAAAGAAAAGCAACGGTAGCTAAAGTTAAAGTTTGGAAATGGAGCACTCTATGTTAAACTTACGGCCAGCTTCCAGCACAACACAGAAGTTCCATAGAGGCCCTTTAAAGCATTAATCAATATTTTAATATTAACAATGGGTCGAACGACTGTGCAACATGTAAAGAAGTTACAGAGAGTTATTCGCTAACTCACACCACAGCATTCAGCACATTTTTTGTGCATCTTTCAGCACACTGTTTTGCTTTCGCAGCCCAGAAAGTCACTGTTTTGGTTCAGCCTAGGGCTGGGTGATATGGCTTATGAATAGTATCTTAACATTTTTAGGTTTTTCCACGATATACAAAAAATATCTTGATATAAATTTCCTCTAAATTAAGAGGACATCACTGTAAATTCTCCAATAGTGGCTGCCGCAAGAGGATAGAAGATGAACGATGAAAAAAACAGTGACACTTCACTGTTGCATCTGCTGTGGAGCTGGAGGCCACTCAGCGGAAACACTGAAAACCTGAGTATGACGATGTGGTCCTTTGCCATATTGCACATTTATTGAGATTCAAATATATTTCATATATCACCACCCGTAGTTTAGTCTCACCTGTCCAGCTCCGGCAGCCAACAGACAAAGTTAGCGAATAACTGATGTAAATACAAGCATATTTAACAGCTAGAGGGCCAGATATTTCCCTCAGTAGTAAATAAAACCAAAAGAGAGCTCCAAGGAGGACTTACGTTTCCATGTCAATAAATGCATCTTAAATAACACCAGTAATTGACAGGTAAGTAAAAACTGATGGGGAAAGAACTTCAGACAAGTGTTTATCTACTTCAGTAAGCCACATGTTGCCAGGGAACTAACAGCTTTTAAATATTCAGAGGTGTCCTCATGGACATATCATCTGCTGAGACGTATTTATCTACAGCACACACACTGAATGTGGTCAATATTTATGAAATGCAATGCCACCCCCACATGTGCTGTAGCTCTAAATTGAAAAACGCTCTTGTTACACACTACAGCTTATAAACTTGGATGCAGTAAAGAACTGCATGTGACCCTCACAGGCTTCAGTACAGAGTGTACAGACTACATTATCAGTGCTGAACTCATTATTTAGCAGTGTGGGTGGTCCATTCACCTTCAGTAGAACATTTACTTTCAGCAAGAGCACAACATGAGTCACAGTGAGCGTCACACAAAGACTTTAAATAGGCAGTTTAGAGACAAGTAGACATAAAGTATGAGGTCAACAGCAGCTGCCAGACCTCATCTTTTCATTAACATCACAATGCTGTCCCCCAGACACTGTCCAACTGTCCGTCTGTTGGAAACAGCTTTTGATTCTGCACCAGAGGTCATTTTGAAAAAATGAACTTCAATTACAATACTGTGTCAAATAAAAGGCATATCTACGATGTTTTACATTTAATACTTACGTTTGAGCTGGTGGTGAAAGCCAGCAAAGCTTTATATCAGTGATGGTGGGGTACAAAACAAAACAAAAAACAGCGGTAAATGATTGTCCCCTTACGTCTACAGCTGGGCAGGACCACAGGCCTGAGCTTCCTCTCCTGCTTGATCTCAGCCAGAACCTGGTCATGGAGGGACGGCTGCTCTGGGGGAGGAGGGGGGAGGCTGCGCTCTGAAACCTAATGAAAACAAATAGAGCACATCCATAATTCTGAGCGTGAGAGAGATAATGAAATATGCACATATATTAGAGTTGGTATGTACTCAATATAATACTGTGATTATGTAAGCCTATATCGCGTTATATAATAATATAAAGCTTGATATTTTGAAATCAATGCGAGGACTGGGGGACAAAATCAACCAAATATTAACACAATGAGATTTTTGATAAATAATCATCAGACTGATTCAGGCTCTAATTACTCATTTTTGGGGCAATGGCAATACTGATAATAGCAAGTAAAAAAATTCCAATAACGATATATTGGCCTTATTTACACAGAATATATACATAAAGACATTTTTTGCGATGATCCCTCAAATGTGGTTCAAAACAAACATTTGCGGTAAAGATCTTATGTGCAATTTACTCAACAATAAAACTTTATTGTCCAAAATGACTTCACCAGAACTTCACCGTGAATTTAATTATCATAAATTACCCCAAGAATCTTTGCATAATGTTCTGTTTTCATATTGGCATATATCAGACAACATATACACCAATACTGTCAGTGATACATATCTGTGATAGACCAATACTGGTGAAGGAGTATATCCAGGCTCTATCAGTAATGTGGATAAATGACGGGTGGGTAAAGAACAAGTCGAACAGTCAGGTAAGTTAAGAAAATGACATCACTGTAATGCAGCCTTTAAAACCGGGAAAAGACAACACTTGTGTTGTATCACCATGTAATGATAACGATATATCGTTCATCATATACAGGTACATATTTTACCACCCATTCAAACACCTCCACTTGACTGGGTTTAATAGCTGTTGAAACAGCTTTAAGACGATCAGTGGCCAATAAATGTACCCAATGAAACTCAGAATAATGTGCACAGTAGCACTGTAGTACTGTACTTTAGGAATATTGATAGTTGCGAATTGTCCTCTATATTAATGGAGATTTTATCAAGCCTGGTTGTACACACATACAACATTCTCTTCTGCTTATGTTCGATACACACTCAATAGTTTGCCAGGTTTACTGTAAATGGCAAGAACAACAGCACTCTTGCATGTACGCATCTTTACACTTCTACAAGGCTAAACACACTCACCGGTTTAAGTGGAGGTCTTGATCTGATGAAGTCCAGTATCAGCTCATGAGCGTTTCTCTTCACTCTGGTAGGAATGTCCCCACCCACCTGGGTAAGACAAGAAACACCAAGTGTAGCTGTTTATCATACAGTAAGATGCAGCCACTTTTTGTCTAAGTAAATAAGTACATCATTAATTTACGATGGTCAGAATGTAAAGCTGCATTAATTAATTACATTTTGGTTGATTTGGAATGCAACAATAAGTTGAAACCAGAATTACAGCATCACAGCTGTATGCCTCCGTGCACCAGGCAATCTGCTGTTTCTGCAGACATTGGCAACATTTTTGCAGAATAGTATGATGTCACAATGCATTTAACCTCTGACCTTTTGGATATCAAATGTCATAACATCATCATTTTATTCTACTAGACATTTGTATGTCAACTTTTATTGGAATTATTGTATGTATCCTTGAGTTATGGCCAAAAATGTGTTTTGTGAGGTCACAGTGACCTTGACCTCACATTTCTAATCAGTTAATCCTTGAATCATTGTTGTAACACATTTGAAGAAGTTGCCTCAAGATGTTGAGATATCACGTTCGGAAGAACGGGATGGACGGACAGACAACCTGAGGCATAAAAATTGACAGTGCACCCTTTAAGGCAAAATTTGGCAAACATGTTAGCCTATTTACCTATGAACACATCCCACAGCAACATTAGCATACATTTAGAGTCGCATTAGGGTTCACCTGAAAAACTTCAGACCCATATTTACTGTTCCTTTCGCTCTGTTTAAGTCTCTGCTAACTCTTGATAAAAAAATATCTTTTAAACTGCTCCACAATGTTCAACAGCTGGTAGCTACCTTGGCCTTCCATTTGCTGCTGGGCAGATATACTGTATGGTGGCTTTATTAGAGCTCTTTCACTAAAAACAGCTACCTGCTGTGGATGGACACAGGTTTGATGAGAGCTATGAGACTGAAACAGTTAAGTTTCAGGCTGTAAAACCAAAACAAAGAGCCGAAATGCTCCACAGAGCTGAGGGGAGCTGCACAGTTGGGGGATTATTTTCTGTGCAACTGCTGCCAGAACAACAGAAGGCCGAAAGGACTTCATTAATATTTGTGTTCTGGGGCTGAATTATGCATCTGCCCGTGGAGAAGGCCTCAAGGTGAGGCTTCCACATGTATGTCTTCTACATACCATTTTCTTCCCGTAACAAAGACTGTGCAGTGGGTTAGGGTTATATATATATATATCTATATCTATATATATATATACATATATATATAGATATAGATATATATCTATATATATATATATATAATGGGGCAGGTTTTTCTTACAATTTAACTATAAACTTGTCTACAATGTCTAAAATCAGAGCACTGACCGTAAATTTACTTGGTATTTAATAACTGTAAATCACCTTAAGCATCTTTATCTGCATTATATTCTCTCTCTCTCCCAATTTAAAAAAAAAATGTATTTCATATTGAACAACATACTGATAGATACTGATAGATCTATATTAGGCTATCAACAGATATATAATGTGACAGATATATCACATTTGGCCAATATTGGCCAACTGATATACCTGTCAGGCTCTATAGTGGACTGGCTGAAAGAGGATAGTGGCTTCAAGGTCACAGTTACAAGCTCACTCCTCTCCGCCCTCAAAGTCCTCATGTCTCATTTGGACAAGGTCTACCAAGGAAGAACAAAGATCTCTTGATATTTCCTTTAATGGTTTAATTTGAGATCTCAGCAGTTAACACCAAGACTAACATCTCATCAGCTATAAGAGCTTACTCTTTAACTGACACTTCAACTGCTTTCAGCATTTACAAGTCAACTGACACTGCAATGATTTACAGTGTGCATACTTCCTTTACCTCTGCTGCCTGAATTTTAAATTGCTCTCATTGCTTACTAATCAACTTACAGTTCAACTCCTTCCATGGCATAGATATTGATCTTTCCACTGCTTAGATATTTTCATCACCATTTTAAATGTCATGCTTTGCTTGATTTTTCAAACTCTCTCACCATGACTTTGCGTAGTTGGAACTTGCGAGCTCGTATGTCCTGCATCAGCATCTCAAAGGGTGTGAGGCTGAACTCTGTGGGCAGCGGGTTGAACGGCTGCTCCTGCACCTTCTTTAGCTTCACTCCCTGCCTGAGCTCCTTCATCAGTTGCACCCACAGACGTGCCTGGGATGGAAACAAGACAGACATCTGCATGCGTCAACACGACAACACTGCCTTCCTCAGTCAAACACACTGCTGTATTGTCCTCCCTGTTATCTCACCCAGTCTCTGTGTTTCAGTGCATCGAGCTCAGCTGTAGACCTGTCTTCCACAGCTTCCTCTGTTGTGATCTTCTTCAGCATCTGTACAACAAATAGGAAAAAAACACATTTCGCTTTTTTTGTGTGTTTTTTTTTTAATTGCAAGCTTTAACAGTGAGAATGGTAACATGTCAAACACAGGTTTGTCTGCCTCACACTGCAAAATCATTTTTAAAAAAACATGAATTATGTATTATGTCTTATTATGTCGTAATATGCTGTTAACCTGTGTCCCTCAATCTAATTGGTGGGGGGACAGTGGATTAAATTTCAAGCAGGAAGTTGGTCCGTGAACTGGTATGGATGTTTACTGTTTCATTCATTTTACTGTTTGCTTTTGTTACTCTTCAAAGGCAGTTTGTCTAACCTGTGCTTTTGTTTTAAAGTGGCAACAGTCAACTTTTACCCCATAGTGTTTCCAAGTGGTATTATTGTTGGTACCGCTGTTGCAAAGACAAAAACGTCATTTCCATTTTGCTCAGAGTTGCAAAGAACAACAACACAGGACAAAACATAAGTTTATGCAATTGTGTTGTCTATAATAGAAATGGATCGTCAGTTAACCTTCCCTGTCCTGGGTGACCCTGTGCCCGGTGGCAGACAAAATTGTGTAGTGCTAGTGAGATTTATAGGGAACCAATGTAAATGCAAATGGTTTAATTATTCTTTAGGCTACCATCACATTGTGCAATCAACATTTACTTTATAATGATACACTGAAGCAGAAAACTTGTCTGTTGCCGGTTAAACTATGGTTTTCTGAGATTATGGGATGCGGCGACATTGCTCAAAATAAGTCCCAGGTGGCGACAACCACAAGAAGACAGATCAGACAACAAGCCTACAGGTTTTGATCGTTTAGCTACCACTTAATTAAAAAGCTAAAACCAAAAGTGAATTTAAACGTAACGTTATAAATAATCCCTCATCGCACAGCCAAACCATTAGTGCACACAACTGAGTCAGGCAGTGTAGGTATGTTCGGTCCAGTAAGAGTCCACTTTACAGTTCATTTTCATTTCCAAATGAATTGACCCAATAGTTTGTTGAGGAGCTGTCAGATTTTATTGGAATTAATTTTAGCTTTGATGTCTTGTAACACGATTTGGAAATAAAAAGGTACCATGTGGAGTTTTGACCACTAGTAGCACTACAGAGCATCGTTTTTATGAGCAGGTCTCGTCTTTGTTTGTGTCACATTCACACACAATCAACAATACATCAAAAATACATAAAACAATACACATTCCTGATGCCGTAGCAGCAGCCGGTAGGATTATGTGTGATGATACATAGCAACTCACCAGCAAAGAGCAGAGAAGAAGAAGACTACTAGCTAACAAACACAGATGTAAACCATGCTGCTCAGCCTTGCTTCCAATTGTACCCAGTGGCCACTCACGGTATTGCAGCAAAAATTCTCCTGTGGCCCAGAAAAGCATTTTCCCCATAGAGCGCCATTATAAAAGAGATGTCTGTAAAACTGTTTACAGGACACCTCCAACTGCAAAAAATGGTCAATAATAAATCTAATAAGGATTTTTGATTCATGGAGGTTGTTTCCCTTGGTTCCCTTTCCTGAGGCCCAGAAAAGAGATTTATAAAATCTGTGACATCATCACAATGTCAAGTCTATGGGCAGAGCGGGAAAATGCAGAAAGGGGCCAGCGGGAGAAATACTACCGCGCATATTGAGTGGGCAGCATAATCAAGGAACCTAAAAAAGGGGAAAGGGTCACTGAATCTTTCTTTGGTGCCATACTGTCGTGCCAGCTGTACTCAAGTCTATAAGAGATGCATGGAGAAACACACTAAAACCCAAGCTACGTCCTTTTACGTCTGATAAGAAAGTAAAGAGAGCAGCGTGTTCTTTCAATTTGTCGAGGCATTTCTTCATCAGAAGTCAAACAATGTAGATAAGTTGGGTTTTAGTGCGTTTCTCCATGCATCTCCCATTGACTTCAATACAACAGTCATCACAGTCTGACACTAAAGCAAGATTTGTTGACGTGATGACCCTTCCTTCTTTTTCAAGTAATCCCGAAAGCTAGAAACTTTTTTTTGGGCCGTACAAGCCATGACAGGTAAAAAAGTTCAAGCTTCAAGGTTAATTTCACGGTCTATAGAGTGGTGTAGTAGTGAGTCCGAAAACCCGGAAATAGGTTAGCATTTTTGCACATCCGGTTCCCTTGTCTCATAGTCAATGGGTCTTTTTAATTGGTTTTGGGTTAAATGCATGAAATCAAGTCTGTAGTTACCATTCATACTTTTTGTTCTACGACATAAAATACATTATTAAATGTCCCGCAATTTAATTATAAAGCTCTTACATGTCCATAAAAACAGCGGCCACTATCAAGTGTCTAAATGAGACTACAGAGGTTGTCTGGGACATTAAACGTCATCACGCTGAACAGGGAGACTCACCTACTCACTTGTCTGTCGTTACAGCTGGACTTCAGTTACAATCTATTCTAACTCTAACTTACAGCTTGTAGATTGATCAGTTTACAAAAAACATGTATAGTAATTAGTATTGTGAAGTAAGACGCTTAGCGGTGTTGACGTTTAAGTCATGCGACCACAACATAGTTTGTTTATAGCCTAACAGTAGCTTTTTACCTCTAGAGATGTAATTTACGCTTCGAAAATCACAAAGTGGTGTTCATCTGTGAAGATTATTTTGCTGAACAAAACATGTGTCATAAGCTTGTGTTCCCCACAAAGCTTACTTTTGGCAATAATCCAAAATTCAATTCAATTCCCTTGTTGAGGGAAACAGGGCAAAAATACATCATCCCTGCACCATTCTGTTCTCATTGGACTAAATAGGTGGCATCTTTGCATTTGGTACCTAGTTCTACTTATAACCCTAAGATGTAAAGAATGCAAATACTGAAATAGTAAAAGTAAAACAAAAAAAAAATGCATGGAAGTTCAATAAGGGTAAACCACTGCAGTGACACAATAGAAGTCATGTTTTGAGGTTGAGCCCTGGGAGGAAACTGTGGAGGCGGTTTCTTCAGTCATTTATCAGTCTCTGTTCTGTGACTTATAAACAGGAATTTTAATGGCGCAGTGTGTTATTCACACACAGTGAGGTGTAGGCAACTGGAGGCAATGAAAGTGAATTCATTCACTTCAACTGAAGTAAATGAAAAACAGGTCATGCATCTATTTCCATGTATTTATTATGTTCTCAGCCACATTGCTATACAAGTAAACAGGTGTCCTTTTCAAGGTTACCTTAATACTGACATGACAACCGAACGTACCTGCTTAGCATCTCTGATCTTGATGAGGAAGGTCTGCAGCTCAAGAGTCTCAACAAACAGAGCCCTGCAGACGGCCTGGTAGTGCTCTGGAGCCAAGCTTGGGTTGGCCAGCCGTGACGCACACAGAGCCATCACCTGGCGGAAGGTACACACCGGCTTAATAACTCCCTCCTGCTCCTCTTCTTCCTCCTCCTCCTCCTGGTCACTGTACCCCTCATCTGTTGTACCGTTCCCAGCAGTGCTGTCACTCTCTCCGTCCTGTTCCCCCCCAGCCATGCGTTCGATGAGGCGCTCCAGCTGCGGGCTAAGCTCCCGCTCCTCACTCTCGTCCAGCCCCCAGTCCAGAGCTCGGTAGATGGCCACACCCAGAGATTGGACCAGCTGGAGGGTCGGATGAAGAGGCAACAGTTAATAGGTTGTTGTTTACCAATAACATTTCTCATATCAAGTTTCACATAAAGTTCCGCTTTCTATGGTGCATCTGATTGGTCAAGTTAGCAAATCACATGAGATCGGTGTTGAAGACATTAATGTAATGGGGGCATTTCATATACATATATAGAAGTTTTGAGAGTGTTAGCAGTAGTTGACAGTAATTTGCTTTCGAAGCAGTCACCTCTTACCATAACTGTAAGCATTACATGAGAGAAATGTAGTCAAGACAAAAGCTTCTAAGTTAGCATAACATGAAATTTACAACAGTCCAAGAAGAAGAGAGTGATTGCAGAGATGACTTTAGAAAGGTCAAGGAGGAGATTTTATTCCAAAACACTGGTCCATATTGAAACATAAGGGTTAACTTCATAATGTTGAATATATTTCACCTTAAAGCTATTATTATCAATGGTAAATTCTACAATGAAATGCATTTTTACCATGATTATTTAAACAATGAAGCGATTTGTGTCTCACCTGACGCTCTGTGGTAGGTGGAAGAGGCTCATCAGTGTCATCTAAAGAGACAAAGAAACAAGGAAACAACCATTTAGGGCCTGAGACACACAGACCTGTACTAAAAAGTATGATTTTGGGGTTAATTCACTTTTGTCCATTTTTAAATGTTAGCAGAAAGTCATAAACTTCTAAAAGTATCTATGTAATTGAACTTTTTTGTAGAACTTTTCTTTTGCTTTTGTTATATGTGTTTTTGAAAAACAAGCTGCCAGAGCATATACACTGATTAGCCAAAACATTAAAGTCACTGTTAGGTGAAGTGAATAACATTGATCACCTCTTTACAATACAACGTTCTGCTGGGAAACCTTGGGTCCTGGCATTCATTAGGATGTTCTGACTAGAATTACCCACTATCAGCAGACCAGTACACCCCTTCATGCTATGGCATTACTTGATGGCATTGACTACCCCAGCAGGACAATGTGCCTTGCAACTCCACAACAACCGTTTAGGAACGTCAGGTAATGCCATAGCATGAGGGGTTGTTCTTGGTCTGCAGTGGTTTCCAGATGGTTGGTATATTTCAGAACTTCCATCTGAATGCCAGGACACAAGGTTTCCCAGCAGAACATTGCATCAAAATTAATTTGACTACTTTGACAGGGACACACTGTCTTGAACCTTTGTATAGTTTAACAAATTATGAAAAAAATATGATGATAAATTAATCATTTTCTTTTTATGAGGCTCAAGGAGGGTGGCGCCCCATCGCCCTCTATTGACCAGCTGTCCCTGACAATGAAAATATATTTTTTGAAGTGGCAAACTGTTTTTCTCCAAAATAAATGAGTTTACACATTTTTTGTGTAGAGATTATGTTTTGGCCTATTGAGCAGTAGCAATAGTTTCCATCTATTTATCACTAGAACTTGATTTTCTTATCCCAGGAATGCAAAATAATAGTGCAAGTCTTATGACTGTTATATACAATAGTTTATTTTTACATGTCAGAGGATATTATCCTAATTTAACTCAGTGTTCAAGGTTTGGATCATTTCTTCACAGAACTCCAAATCCATGTTTCCTCAGAATGTGCAGCCATATAAAAGAATTGGTTCAACAGCACTTTTCAAACTTAAATCCATATTTTAATTGAAAGGTTTGTTTTGAATACTTTGCACCTTACACTTTAATCTGCTCCTAAAGAAAGTTTAAGGAGTTTTTCATTCAGTTTCATTTAGTTTTTTTTTATAAACGAGAGCATTTTGGAAAACCACAATAAGACGAGAAGTGACAAAATAGCTATCTTTTCAAAATAAACTGAAGCTGAAACTTCTGCAGTAATGTTAAAGAGAGATTTATACTTTATATTAAATTTGATTGGTCACTTCCTGCAGTTGGAGATGCAGAGATTTTATTTTAATCAAAAATCAGTCAGTCATTCTTCCAAGAAGAAAAAAACAATGTGTGTGTGTGGGTCACTGACAATCATACTGTGAACTTTATAGCAATAATAAAAACAAAGTCGGCCTGTTTTAAATCTTCAACTCCTTAAAACAAATGTGTTACTCCATATTTCCCACAATCACTTGGAGTGGTGTACACGTGTTTGTGTGTCTGTGTGTGTGTGTGTGTGTGTTTGTGTGTAGTTGAGAGAGGGAGAGTAAAAAGGCTCTTTCTCCCAGCTCAGATGTCAGTAATGACACCCGAGAGGTCTGAAACTCCTTGATCAGCAGCTCGCACTGCAGAGAAACAGGAGAATGGACAGACAAGAGAAGCAGGAGACAAAGACAGCGAGAGAGAACCCTTGGTACCATCAGGGATGAGAGAGAGATGAAAGGAGTGAGAGATAAAGCATGACAGAGAGAGAGAGAGAGAGAGAGAGAGAGAGAGAGAGATGAGAAAGATCAGCAGAAAAACGATGAGAAACGGGGAGTGTAGGTGTGGATGTGGTGATGGGGGCACGTCAGCCGGCCACAGCATCCTCCCCTGTCAACTACAAAGTGCTGAGAGCAGGACGCGAGCCTCAGACAACAGAGTATCACTGTTCCCCGTGTGAACACAGACGCAGCTTCAAGATGCAACAAAAGGCAGCAACAGACACAGCAACAGGAGAGCAAAGAAACTCTATGATAATGGCCTCCCCACAGGAGCGAGACAACACGAACTCCTGCAAACCTGTCAGACTGGTTCAACTAATAATGGCTGAGGTCACATAATGTAACCGTGATACCTCTGCCAGTTTCCCATGGTTGTGGGTCAGTAAACACAAAAGAGGAGAGGAATCTGCAATGAAAACTTTGTCAAGAGCCTTCAAGCTTGGATGTTGGAAAACACATTCACCCAGTTAGTTTTATGGACAGAGAAATTATGTCTAGGCTCGTGATGT
Organism: Pagrus major; assembly: GCF_040436345.1. Lineage (NCBI taxonomy): Eukaryota > Metazoa > Chordata > Actinopteri > Spariformes > Sparidae > Pagrus > Pagrus major. The sequence goes on along the minus strand of NC_133222.1, from coordinate 29,640,402 downwards.
TCCTAACAACCAATCTCCCTTACATTTGAACTGTTTATTATTATTATTATTATTATTATTATTATTATTATTATTACTACCACTACTGCTATCGCTATCATCATCATCGTGGTGCTGATTACTTGACAATGATTATTAATCCAATTATACCAATATACCAAGTTGATTACTACATTTCTTTTAGTAAAGTTCAACACACTCTAATGAGGATCCATATAATAGCTACAGATCCAAATAACCCAGCAGATATAATGCCTTAAGGCTAGGGATGCAGCAGCAGAGCGAGAAAACACTCAACTACACTCCAAACACTAGGCGGTTAGCAAGGCGCACCTGCCAGGACAATAAAGGAGTTTTAGACTGGCTCGTCACACCTTAATATGTACTCGACAGGGCACTTTGCGAACTTACAAAAACAAAATTTGTGCGCGTCACACCTCTGCTGCTACAACTCCATCCTAGGGGAAACACTGTGTGGTTTCATGAGCATGAGTAAATAAAGAATCGATCAGAGTTGATTGTTTTTGACCGTGCCCAGTCAGTTTATTTACCAAGTTTGTAGAGACCTGCGTGTCAAGGATTGGTTTTGTTGCAGCACAGAGTAGCATTTAATCATTACAGAAACTATGCACACAGTGTGCAGGAGTTGGTTTTCTTTCTCTTCTCCTTTTTTTCTTTTTTGACAACAATTTTCTTTTTTACTTATTTTGACATGGATTTGTTGTAGCATTATCAGGGGAAAAAATTGGACGCATCAATATTGAGTTTACTGCATCGTTTTGGATTTTAATGCGTCAGAGATGTTGGACGCGTGCTTGCACACACACTAAGACGCATACCCTCCCAAGCAGGACTTTGCCATCTGTTGCCATGGTAATAAGGTCTGAGAAACCAAAATCAAAGAAACCAAAAAGTGACATAGAACTGGGCTGAGAAGAGCCAAGCTAGTTAAAAATTAATAGGAAAGACAAAAAGAGTGGTAAAACAAAAAAAAAGATAACAAAGAAAAGCAGCTCAACTAGAAGAGGTAACTGGCTGACCAGTTAGCACACATTTTTGCTAGAGCTTCTCTTGTTTCTAGTGTTTTTGCCAATCGACTAATTTTGCCTTTCTTCAACCTCTCCAGTGAACAAACCTCCTCTGGATCCAGTTCCGTGCCACACCACGACCCAGCCTCCAGCACTTCTGCCACCAGCCTCCTCAAACACTGGAGCCTTTGTGTCTCCCTCCACCTGCGCCCCTGTGAGTCTCCCCCTCTACGCCAGCGGAGCCATCTACCTGAGCCTCAGCCCTCCTCCACCACAAACCTCCAGCAGTATTTCAATAAATACCTTTATACCTTTCCCCTGTCTTGGTGTCTGCTTCTGGGTCCAACAACTAACCCTACTACGAAGCGTAACACAAACCCGACACACACAACTGCCTTAATAAATGTCCAGGTCATTTTTCTGTCATCTATCATGTTTTCTGTCATTAAGACTCTTTATGTTGCTGTTTTATAATCGTTTAAAAGAGACTTTATTGTTAACTAATCACATCACTGTGGTGAAGCAGAACTCCTTTCTCTGTTCTGACAGCCGTTTGTGTTTAATGACTCGACTGTTGACTCTGAGCTGAGAGGAGGTGAAAGCAGGTCCGTTAAGCTCCACTTCCAACGTTAACTTCATGCTGTTTACAAGGTTCATCATTAGAAGGCAGGGCAGCTCAGTTTATGTGTATTATTAACATTAAAACACCCTCTGCTCCTGGCAGACCAGTAAACCAAACTCTATTCTAAAAGCAGATGTTTTAATGTCGGGCCTTCTTTTTTCACAGTAAAAACTGTAGTTACAACTTTACAAAGGCGCTTTTTTGATTCACTTCGATCTACAGACACAATCGGCACATATGTCTGTCACTCAGTAACATCATTAACTAACCTGTTATGAAGTGTTTGACACAGATGGACACGTATTTACTGGCCGGGTCTCACGGTTTACAATTTTCATCCTCTCTGTGGATGACCTGAAGCTACCAATCTCTTCTTTACCTGCCCTTCATTCTTTGGGGGAGTAAACAAAATCGTAACCTTTGGGATATTTCATTGTTTGACTTGAAAAATGTAACACAGCGGCTTTTAGACATGTCCCTACTAGCAGTTTTCAATCTTGCATCAGCACTTTCACAGTGTTTGTTTTCACACAAAAGGGGATGTGGTAGTACTGGAGACAGGATGTTGATGTGTGGCTGATCTCATCACCTTTAGCTACATGTCAGGTCAAAGTTGACCTTTGCACATTTTTCTAATCATTATGAGTGCATTTACTGCAGGAGAGTCATAATCAAGGGGAAAAGGAATCTGTGTTGTAATAATCTCTATTTATAGATATGGAGGTAATTTAATAAATAAATAAATAAATCAGGAAAGCATTCAGATCTAGAGTTACACGCCATGTGAACTGACTGCTGCAACAATGTCCAGTCAGCCAGATAAAAACTTGCTTTTCTCTCTCATCTTGATAAAAGCAGTTGACATTTGGGTGATGCAAGCTTTTTATCTGACAGGAGCGATATGTATCTGGACTTTGACTTCCTGTTGGCCTGAGGTGCACTCAGTAAATCACTGAGCCCCACCCTTTAGTCTTGTCCAGCAGTGTGGTTCAGAGGCCTTCAAGCAGAAACCTTCAGAAACTGCTTCATTTCAAACTGAGGAATTGCTTCTAAATCTCCTCCCTGACTCCGTCTGTTTATCGTTTTCGGATTAGGATGCAGCCCAATTGATGCAGGAGGAAGATATCCAAAGTTTAATAGATGACAAATCAGGAGCTTTCAGGATCTCATTCAGCACCAACACGGTCTCAAACTGAGCACAGGTTTTTATGAGGGACAATATGACTCCGATTAGACCCACTTAGTCATAAATCTATGAATGAGGCTGAAGGTACTGTGCCATTATAGATATCCTGACTTACATTAGGGCAAAGCTGCACATGCAACATCAAGTTCCAACCCTCATTTTTGCTTATTCTTTGATGCAACATCACATTTAAACTATTTTATTTGGACAAAGCCTTTTTTTTTAATAGCAATCAGCAGTTTGATAGAAATTCATATTTGAAGACTTCTTTATAAAAACATACTGAAACTTGAACTTTTTCATACAAGACACAGGTCTATTTACTTTACCAACGTGTTATTAAATCATTATCTTAACCTAGACAGAAAGAATAGTCTCTTTGGTGTTATTCACCTTATTGGTTTTTATTGTTGAATGTATGAATATAGGCTCATTTTTATTCATGGATGAAATATTACAAAGATGCTGCTAATATGTATGCAGATTATTGTTTTGTAAAGCAGCGATGCTGAAGAAAAGTATATCTTAGTTTATAAATCGTCACAGTTTCTCAACATCAGAACTTTCTTGGTATGCAGATGTTGGGTTATATATAATTTTTCAAAAAATAAGATATGTTCAAATATATCAGTCTAATTAAAGCTGCTGTAATTGTTATTTTCAAATCAAAATAAGTGTTAAACAGCTCTATATTCCAACAGTAATCACTGTTATAGAGTGTTTGGTCAGTAACCCATGCCTGTCCTCCCCCTGTTCATGGAGTAAAAGAGGAAAGATATTTTGTGGTATCCCTGCCCACTTTATCCAATCAGGACAGAGAACATCAGGACAGAACATAAAGTGGTAGTCTGGCCTGCTTGTGAACGTGCAGAGAGCAGGATCAGGAAGTTAGCTAAAACAACGACAACACTTACACTAACAGCAGCTTTGAGTCTTCTGTATGCTTGAAGCTGCATTTATCAATATTTGTAATGTGTAATGTAAAAAAGTGATCACTTATAGCAACAAACAAAAAAAATATTGTCTGAATCTGCAGTTTTCAGCTCTAGAGAGATTTCTAGCCGCTTTTAAATAATTGTTTTTGTTTCTGAAATTTGAAAAAGAGAGTTTGAAATTGTGAAATGGTGTATCTGTATTGAGCTAAGGAAGTAAAATTAATATTTTGTCCAGACACACAGAACAGGATGACATCACTTATATGTAACAAACCAAGTGCTGTTGTGTCTTTGGAAATGACGTAGAGATTTTTTTGGAAATAACGTGGTGTTTTCGGAAATGTCATTGTGTTTTGACCCTCAAGGCCACTGTACCTCTGACACTTACTGTAAATTTGCAAACATGTGAAGTCCCCTCACTGACTGTATGTTGATTTCAGACAGTTTGTCTGGACTGAGCACATTCTTGCACATCCCTAGACAGGCCTTTGTGTGGACAATTTTATCCCCTACAGTCATTATATAAACAACAAAATGTCAATTAAAGTGGACAGTAAAAATAGTCATTAATAGTGAAGCTTGGATCCCAGATCACTCTTCGATATTGACTGTGACCTCCATAGCCCAGTCTAAAACTGCCATGATATTTTGACATGAATTCCGCCACTTAGAGAATGCAAATGGTTCTCTAGCTGACTAGCTGCATTAATAATGTAAACAGACTCACTATAATAGACTCACTTCATGCTGGTTAAGGGATTTGCACCACCCTTTATATACGGATTGTGTTTACCCATGGACCAGCAGAGCGTAAATCCACACAGGCTCAACAAGGATAAACAAATATCTCTTCAGTGAGTGCTGAGAACTAATGATCACAGCAATTGCAAATGTAGTTCATCAGGATCTTAAGTAGTTCCAGGGTCCCCCTGTGGTCCATGAGGGGGATTCAACAGGCCCCCAGCAAAATGAGGAACACTTTAAAGTCACTATAGTCTGATTGAGCAGAATATAAAAGGGAATTATTACCACCTCACCATGTACACAGAGTATGAAGGAGTATTAAAATCAACCAAACTCTTGTGGGGTGTACAGTGGGTCCCTGGGAGTCATTTTAAAGTTTAAATCTAAGTCTTATCTAGAACAAAGCTAAGTTTTAATATTACTGAACAATGGTGTAAGATAGATGAAATCCTGTTGCCAAGTAACATGCACCAAGCATCGCCTATAAACTTTTCCTGTTTTTCCTGTTAGACTCCTTGCCAGGTGCTACACAGCTGTTGCTGGGCAAAACACCAGAACAAAAGTGCGTGCTGATTCGGTTCTGACCACTTCTGACATTGTCAACAAGAGCTGTGACTATCTTTTCTATTTACTGAGATTTGATAACTCACTTCCCTGCTTTTCTCAACATTTCTCTCCATTTTTAATATTTATTAGGTCTCCTCCGATCTCTTGGCATAAGTACATGTAAGGGTGTTTGAATATTCTGGCTGTATGTTGCTTTAGAGTGAAGGTACACCAGAAGTAGTACAGAATAAGACTTTCAGCATATTATTATTACATTAAGCAGTACTTAAATAAATCATAACTTTCTGGAATTATTGACTGTCATTGCTCAATACTTTGGGAATAAGGGGTGAAAACTTCATTTCAACAAGTGCAGTGTGGTTTATTGGATTCATTGTAAAGTGGCTCTCAAAGGTCTAAGGTTCACCATGAGCTTGGAAATATACCATCCAAATAAAACCTTTTTTAAATTAACTTTGGCCTGAAGTTGTCTCTGTGCAAGTCAGACTTCTGGAGCAGATTTATTGGGCTCAGCCCGCATTGAGGACACAAATACTTCACATCCAGTAGACATTATGCAGGTAGAGGCGAAATCCAGTGGGGGGAACAACTAGAAGACTGCATGAAAGCCTTTGGGGTTCCAGACACCGTTTGAAGTCCCCAAAACAGTCTTTTCAAGAGGGGATGCTAGGGTGAAGCTGTGCTCCATGAATTATTAATCATTTACCGGCATATCACAAGTCATCCTCGCTGGCGTCGGGAGTGCGACAAAAATACACACTTGGCTGATCCGAACACTGGGTCCATTTGTGTGAAGGCAGCTCGTGGTTCTACAAAACTATGGAATAATCTAGCTGAAGGTCGATTCGGTTAACAATAAGTTGTCTGAAATGGGACAGGAGAGAACAGATGCGCCCGGTTATCGCCTGTGAGCAAGATGTTCCTGTGTACCAAACTCCGTATGGAATTCATTTAATTTCTTGCGGCATTGTATTTAGTTCAAGATTCCTGCCAGATATAACACGAGTCAATATATTTCATGAAACACTGGTCGACATTACTAAATTCCGCGTTGGTGTGGTCAGCCAAGCAGGTTACAGTTTAGTACATTTCTTTACACTAACAGTGTTTCGCTATGTTTGGTTGCTGGAGTACTTGACTGAAGGGGGACAGCGGGAATGAGGCGGACCAGGTGGAAAAGTCGAGATTTTATTAGAGCAGAGTGCTGATTCCTGGACACAACTTTGCGCCGAATTGAAAAGTGGCTCCTTTTATTAAAAACACAATGTGTTGTCAAATTGTAAGCGCTTACTTAAATTGCACAGCACGGACACATTGTTAGAATTTCCTTTTTCACACTCGAGTTTTGTTTCACATTATTACAAACAAGCGTCCTGTACAGGGCAAAGCGAAGTTCCGGGCGTCACCGGACAGTTATCCTACCGTTATGTAGGGGCCCCGGCCGCAGGGACACGGTTCCGTCCCTGTGCAGGAGGATGGAGGACGGGTCCTTCACACGGCAGACTCTCCAAGCCGGCGGGCGGGGCACCCTGAACGCGCTGCAGCACTGGAAGCACACCGCCCATGCCTGCTCCTCGTTGATGGGCTGCTCGTAGGACTTCAGCACCTCCTCCAGAGACAGTTCCCGGGGCTCGGCCAGGTCCCGTCCATCTGCGCGGTCTGTGGGGGCGGTTACCCTTGAGTCCCCGTCCTCGGCGGTTCTGTTGGTGGATCTGGCCATGGCTCTGAAACCGTGGAGCCCATCCTTCACTCGTCAGGCGCCGAGGCCATTGATGCTGTCCGCTGTCTCGTGCTCGGCTCAGTGTCCTGTCCTCTCCTGAACGTCCACCTCCCAACTAGCGCAGCGGCACCTCGTTATCACAACACCGTCAGCGTAGCTACACTGAACGCACCACTTCCGGTCCAAGTTTTCAAAAATAAAACTAATGTCATGAACACCTTGCAACTTAATTGAGCAATGAAAAGTATCAAAGTAAAATACTAGAACTGCAGCGATTAATCGATTAGTTGTCAACTATGACATTATTTGCAGACTATTTCGTCTATAATCGTTTGAGTATTTATTGATTTTTATTTTTTAAAGAAAATGTGGTCCAAATACCCTGCTTCAGCTTCTTAAATGTAAAAAGGCTTCTCTCCAGTTTCTTTCCTCTGCTATGACACCAAACTGAATATCTTTGGGTTGTGGACAAAACAAGACACCTGAGGATGTCATCTTAAGTTTTGGGAAACACTGATTAACATTTTCCCCCATTTTCTGACATTTTATAGAACAAGCAGCTAATTGATTAACCAAAAAATATAATATACAGATTGAAGAATTGATGAAGCAGACTGTGAATGTTCTTGAGCAAGGCATTGGACTCCCAATGACTTGAGTCCTACAGCAGAGGACTGTTTCGGTCCAATATAATTCCACTTCTTTATCATACAGAGCTGATCATAGAATATTCTGTATGTCTGTGTTTTTGCTGTAATTTGTGTCAGTACTGCTCTTATTATTTACATGTCCATATTGTTATATTTGAAAAGTGCTGTATAGTTCTGTAGTTGCTGTGTAATGTATTTCAGACACATGTAAAAGTGTGGGTTTCAATATTACCAAATAGTTTTACGTTATTATTTACAACTGCATAAAGATGCATGCAGTAAGACATAGTTCAGCTAACAATTTGTGCTTTTATTTTGAAAGCGAAGTTACCAGCCTTGTTATAATGTTGTGACTGATCCTGGCTGACTTCACGCAGCTTGTTGCTCCACCAGCAAATGAGAGAGGCGACTGGATCCGCGTTCAAATGTCAATCAAAGCCCGGAGAGGCAGACCCATCCTCCTCCTCCTCCTCCTCCTCCTCCTCCTGCTGTCGCATTATCCACCTGCTGGTTGCCAGGAGGAGAAAGACGCTGGTTGAAATGAATCAGTGGTAGCTTTGTGTGATACAGAGGCCTTTTCCATGTCAGTGGAGTATAAGGGAAGTATGAGACGAGCGTATGACTGCAGGTGTCTCCATCCCGTCTCGCAGCTTTTGTCCTCCATTTACAGTTACAGGAACACCGTAGAACTTCCGAGCGCATTTCAAAATAAAGTCGTTGTTCCTGAACCATCACGCTGCATCATTCCAATCATTAAATGCGTTGAAATTGAGGTGCTTGTACTTTACTTGAGTATTTCTATTTTCTGCTACTTTATACTTCCACTCCACTACATTCTGGAGGCAAATAGCCCATTGTATTTTTTTTTTTTTTTTTTTACCTCACTACATTTATTTGATAACTTTAGTTGTTTATTCAATTGAATTTATTTTAATTGCAATCTGATAAAACAAGGAAACAACTCAAATTCTGATGTAAAAGTATCTACAATTTACTTTTACTTGGACAACTTTTGATACTCATACATTTAACGCCAGAACATGTTTAGATCTGTCTCCCCCCTTGCATTAAGTTTCAGTGACTTGCATGGAGCAGTACTTTGAAGCCTCATATCCTGTTCCAAATATACCAAGGCTAGAAGAGGGACTGTTTGAGTCCAGGGGTTTTGAAGAAGTTGAGCCAAATGTATGCGCTAAAAGATGCTTTATTTGAAGATACCTCGGAAACTGGTGTTGGGGTAGAGCAACCTTTTGTTTTAGAGCTGTGAATGATTTCATATTGTCCCCCTCAAACACGTCCCTCAAAACAAGGATGCTCCTCTCCACCCAGACTCTCCAAAGAAATGGTTTCATATGCTGCATATGTTAGTGATTATAGGGTGAGTCTTGGCCTCTTTCTGTAGTTTTGCTGGTATATAATGAATAGAGGGGAAATCCTCACAGAGGGAGTTTTCAATAGAGAACCAGGGTGGACCACGCTCCGGGGGGAGAGTTCAATGGGCCAGAGATGCCTTAAACCAAAAGCCTGATGGTATAAAAGGAGGTTTGGAATGCCCAGTCCACCTTGGTCCACCGACCTCTGCAACCTGTGCAAGTTAATCATAGGGTGTTTCAAAGAAACAAATTACAGAGCCTATCAAACTGCTTAAAACATTTCGGAGGAATCCTTACAGGCAGTGTCTGGAATAGGTAATTGGACCTACGGGCCCAAGTCATCTTCTAAATATTAACCATGTCTGCTTTAAATTGACATAGCAGGGGCTCAAAATTAGTGCTGATCAAACCTGAGAGATTTGCTGCCTTTATGACTGTCTTTAATTTTTCTTTATTGCACCATTGATGTATTTAATAACATCCCAACGAATGAGTGAGATTTCAAGCTGTCAGCAAACATTCTATTGAAAGAAAATTGTCTGCTGAGTGGATTTTCACATGGGTTATTGAATGTAATGCTTTTCAGCAGTGACATTTCCAATCGTGGATGTTGCAGAGCACCATTCATGGAAGTTTTCAAAGGGCTTCCTACAAAAAATTGTGGACAAACTGTGTCACTCATCTCAAGCAAGTTTTTAAGTCTCTGCAAGTTGATTTTCACTGCATTCCAAAATGAATTGCAGCCAGTTTCTGGAAGCTTATGGTATATGCTTTGGGAAGTGGTTGGTAATAATATAAAGATTGTGATTTGTAGTGTGATTTTAAAGGAAATATGGGGTGACAAATAGAACTATATTCTATCTGCTATTAGGTTATTTTTGAGGCATAGTATTAACTCATGACCTACATTCCAAATCTCTTCCAGCAATTTGATGCCAACTGGCATATTGCTGTTTTGGCAGTGTCAATTCAGTGAGAGAGAGTTTGGTGATTTGAGCTACCTTTTGCTTATGGTTGTGACAAGTACATTACAGATCAGCGTAGATCAACAGAAGACATGACTTTGTAAAAAAAACATATTATCCAGGCTGCAACCATCACAGCTGGAAAGTTGAGCCACTGTGGTCAATGCTGGCTCCAAAACATCTTAGACTACAGAATGCTCTATACATTTGTTAAGATTTGTTAAGCTCTTAATTGCTTATTTAATTTCTTCTTGTGTGCATCTTAGTGATTCTGACAACACAGTCCTTTTCTCCTGCACTATGTGCTGTTACATATATCAACTTTACAACACTTTACTGCATGCCCTTTTGCTTTTGTGCTAGCTAAAACTATACATCTACAGTTATCTCAGTGCTTTTTCACCTGTAACTTAGTTAAAATACTTCACTTTTCACATTTTGATTTGTACATATTCTAAATAATATGTTTAATCTTCCATGGACCTGTCAAACCTTTTATTTTGAAGACAAAAACACCTAATTTCCTGCTTTACCTGTTTGTTGAAAGCAGTTCTTGTTATGTCCTGTTGTAGCATCCTCTCTCTGCAGCACTGCTCCAACCTCACCTGCAGGAGCTTCACTTAGCACACCGGACATAAATGAAAAAAAAAAAAAAAAATACACTTACATATTAACGACATAAATCTAAATGTCATTTGTTTTCCTCTTACTTACATGTGACTTACATTATAATTGACTTTCCAGTTACAGAAAACAGAGGAAATGTGTGCCAGATTAAGAAATGTGCAGTCCACTGGTGTAGCATTACACTTCTCTGACACCGTTAGACTCATATTGACAGTTTAAGAACAAATGATCAAAATCGATACAGCAGAACCAGAGATATGACCTTTATTATTTCACACATTCTTCTTCCTTTTTAAAGCCTGCCACCTGCATTACCCACAATGCAACTTGCCAGTGAGTGATATCACGAGAGGCAATTTGTCATTTTACATGCAGCTTCCCGAAAAGGCCACAAAAGGCTTTATACTACTTTTTCACATATGCAGTCATTCTGCCCAAGACCTGTAAACTCACTTCAATGTGTAGAACTAGTGGAGTTACCCCAGTACTTGAGGAAGTGTAGGCCTAGTTAGTTATATTCCACGACCACTTACCTGTCTATTTTGCTCATGTTGTGTTCATACACAATAGGTATTTTTAAAAATATTAATGAGATATGCTCAAATACATATCAAAGACATGTAGGGTGAGTCTTGTTGTTGATATGTATATGTACAAATTGATATAAATATATGGGAGACCATACGTTGACTAATAATTGGCAGTATGTCAATAGGATAATGGTCATAAATATGTAATTCTTTGTACACTATGTTTTGGAAAGGTGTTTGCTGTGAAGTGGGACATTTAAATAACAAGTGGTTACTTTGATATACTACAAAACTAAAGTAATTTAATTCAGTAGTTACTATATCCTATAACCTTTTCTTACAGGATCCCTCCTCAATGAGTAGCCAACAGATGGCGCCCAAACATAGATGATTTCCTACTGAGGAAACATCATGGAGCCAGGTTTCTAAGCAGCTTTCTTTGAAAGGCAACATAATAAAAATAGCCAAAGGTCACAAGTAAATATTTATTGCTGTCATTAATACCAAATAGTTTCTGCTTCAGATTAACACAAGAAACTTCTTTATGAAATCAGTGGAAACTTTCTCCAAAACATTTAATACATTTCAGAATGAAAAACAACTTGTCTTGATCTTTTTTTAATTCTCTAGAGTTATAAATGGGTCAGGATATTCAAATACTATCAGTTAACACACATATCAGTCTGGACGGCTCAGAAGGAGTACAATGTCTGTCACATGTTTCTGTCATATTTCATAAATGTATTTAACCATACATTTATTTTTAATAATATTTCTGTTGCATTTAATGGTATGTTGATTGATATTATATCATTTGTATTACATTGTTATGTGCGGGCCTATAGGGATAGTTGTTGTGCCCGACTGGTTGTGTTCTCTCTCTGTATCTCTCTCTGTTGCGCTCTGGCGCCCTCTCTTCCTTTTGTGTCTGTTTTCTTTCAGGAAGACACACCTGTCCAGGGGTGTCGCAATTACCTGAGAGCATTTAAGGGGGATTGAGTGGAAGCCACGCTCTCTCTGAAGCCACTGCCCAGCTGACACTAAAAGGAGGAGATTTTTCACCTTGTCTCCTTTGTTACCTTTTCCCCCACATGTTTTCAGTGCTGGGGCTTTTGTTTTGTTAATTTGTTTGTAGTCTTGTTTTGGAGATCACCAGCAGTCTAGTTTTGTTTTTTCTTTAGTTAATCTAGGATTAGAATAATTTTTTTCTTGTTTAGTTTAGAGGGGATAGCTGGGTGCAACGGCCCACTGCGTGGCTGGCCCAACGATTTCCTCCTTTTGTTTATTTCAGTTGGGTTCTCCAACCTTTTCTTTTGGTATGTAGTTTTACTCTTTTCTTGATTTATTAATAACATTTGGTTTATTCCTTAATTTGTTTGTCTGAGCGTCCTTTTGAATATGTTGCATCCTCTTTACGAGCTTTTCTGTTAGAGGGTCCATAACATACATTGACATATTCATATTTAGAGTCATATTTATTTACATTAATCATCAGATTTATCCTGCTATCCCAAACACTGGGTAGGGAACAACTGCTTCAGAACACCTTACTCCTAATCATGGACTGTGTATTTCTGTTAATCACTCACCGAAACATTCCTTGATTGCACTACTTTTAGATCGGTATCAAAGTCAACTTGCTTGTGCTGCATAATACAAAATTCACAATAGTGTAAATAATATAAAAAATAACACATAAAAAAATTTAATTTAAAAAGTATGAGATTTGTTTAGGTTGAGGTTTTAAAGGTTTTTTTGTTTTTTTGTTTTTGTTTTTTAAAAATGCTGGTTTGGGGCTATGTTTGGAGAGCTCTCTTATTCCCATTTGGCAATCAGACTGACACCAGCACCTGGTTCCGCCACCCGACGACACAGAAGTATCTGCTGCCATACCACCAGACTACAGAGCAGCTGCATTCCTCAGACTGAGGCTTCAGATATCATCATCAACACTTCATCCTAAAAAATAGTTTTTCTTGTGTAGCATAAAGGGACTAAAACCTGTGTTGTCAAATCATGATTGAATGAACTTTTGAATCTTTGGACCTTAAATGCATCAAATGACAAGCCAGCATGCAAAAGCAGCATGCCAACACAGCATAACACTCTGTTCACTGGAAAATCCATGAGCATTTCTGCACACACCCCCTCCTTCATACACACACACAATGAGAGAACACGGTGTACTCAGTGAGCTCTCTGTTCCGTATGCTCCATGTCTCAGACAGACAGACACGTGGAGCACAGAGTCAGACCCTCATCTTCACCCCTGCTCATTGAGCAATCTTAAGAGAAGCCAAACAACAGCCAACACTTCACATTGTGATGGGCTGCTCTGTGGCACAATCCCCGAGAGTACCTGTTTTGAATTTCCTGCACCACTAATCCAAATGCATCATGTGCACCAGTGTGTAAAGCTAAACCAGGCCTGTGTCCCAGTTCCATAGGACTTATATCTGGGATCTGAATGCATAATGAATTCATGGTGAAACATTAACTGTACAGAAAGCTGTAAGAATGCATACCAAAATAAAGCTTCAAGCGGTGGTTTTCCCCTTTAATGACAACTGAAGCAAATAGGACTAATGACCCAAAATTAAAGCTGCAAGCAGCAACCATCAAAGTCAGTGCTTCACAAATTCAGCTACTTTGATTCTGTACTACTTTATTAGTTGTGTCATCATTACAATGTCTGCAATGGGGAAAGAATGTCTAACTTCAACAAAGATGTCCATATAGTAGATATCATCTTGTCTTGTAATCCTATAAAGGGCTTTTCTACAGTGAAGGACAAAGCACTTTACAATCTATACACTCATTTACACCAATGATGTCAGTGTCTTGCTTAGGTCACCTAAACATGTGGAAAGGAAGATGGTTGGGGAGTTCACTAACACAGCTGTCAGCGGTTAGCAACACTACTAGCACAGTATCCCCCACACCCCTCTTTGTCTGATGTAAACTCAGTTTTTATGTTCAGGACACAGTGCAAGATGTCTCCACTGAGATACAAGCACAGTTCTGTAATCTTTACTGCCAGATGTTTTAAAATGTTTTGTCACATTATCTGTGACAGCTGCGTTACATGGACGTTTACACAGACTCTGCATACAGAGTCATCTTCATTGTAAGGGTGTGGTAGTCGACTAAAGTGGAGCCTGCTATTGTTGTTTGATAAATTGATGAAGAGCATCCTTCACCAGAGTACATTAGGAACTGATCAAACTCAGTGCATCAATCAGACTAAATTATGTGACATCAGACACACTTTTCTTGTACAGTAGTTATTGAAAATGAGAATGAGAAATGTTTAGTTAATTTACCTTATTTGACATTGTGCGTCCTGCAATGTGACTTTTGCACATGCATACACTGCAATGTTAGAAACAACAGGATATATATGAAGGGTAATTGACCCCACAATATTAGACTACACATATTATTCACATGCAAAAATGTATTGCTACAATTTCATATCAGATCACACTGCAGTTATATGTGTAATGACACCTTCAATAAAAAAATCTTTCTTATAAAATCTGGAGGATTAATTAAAAATACATAGAACTTCTATCATATGTTAGACATAATCTGTAATCTGCACCGAGTTTCTACTTCTACAAACTTTTTTTATGATGGAGTGTTGAGAATAAATTCAGGAGGAGTAAAAAAAGCTGCTCTGTTGTCTGGTGGTACATTGTGGATACTTCTGTTTCTTTTGCCAGATGGCAGCAGGGTGAACAGACTGTGTCTGGCTAGATGTTGTGTTTTAGTATCCTATAATTTTTTAGATAAAAAGAAGAACAACAAAGATAAAGAGATTGACAGAGTAGAAAAATCAATACTAATGCCCAGGATGAAATTAAATTTGAACATGAAAATCTGCTCCTTAAAAAAGCCATTATTCAAATCAAGTATCTTATAAATCAGAAAATAAAACAGGTAAATAACTGGGCACTTTAGTGTAAAGACACAAAGAGTAAAGAGTAGTAAAAAGGTACACCATAGCATTAGGACACGGTTTCCAACATGCAAATAACAGATAAAGTAAAATTTATCAGAAGTTTGCAGCATTAAAATGTATATACATTTCACATAATAACAAAGAATTTTGACTCAATGGCCTTTCTAAAATCAGTCAAGTTTAAATGTCGATCTGCTGAACAGAAACAGGATCTAAGAAAGGAAATAACAATATTGGAAGTTAAAAGCCTTATTGATAGCCTTCTTTAAAAAAAAAAAAAGGAAAGGAAAAAGGCGCTAGGCATGGATGGATTACCAAAAGATTTTATTTGTATTTTTTTATTTCATTACTTATAAATGTTATTAACATTGCATGGAGGCACCATATTCTCCCACAAACAATGTACCAGGCAATAATCAGTGTGATACCAAAACCAGGACAGCAGAGTATGGACCTGTAAGTTTAATTAGTAGCAACAATATTACCAAAGTCCTCAATAACCGAATAGTCAAGATACTCCAGATGAAATTAGCAAATAAATCACCTCTGATAGGCACTAAATGGAAAGAAAAAGGAATCACACATCTTCACCACATTTTTGACCGTAACACCCTGCTATCATTCCAACAACTCATTGATATATATGGCATCGAAAAAAACAACAATTTTTACAATACATCCAATTAAAAAATACAATCAAGACAAAAATAGACATATCAAACACACATCTAGAACAACCACCACTATTGGACAGCATCAATAAAATCGCAAAATCAAACAAACCACTCTCACGACTATATAAACTTATATGCCCCACTGACAATACACACCATATTCCAATAAACAAATGGGAAAAAGACCTCAACATCATCACCAATAACCAATTTTGGAATAACATTTGCAATAACACCTTCAGTATGTCCAGGAACGCCAACATAAGACTAATACAATACAAGATCATCCACGGAACACACATTACACAACACAAAACGTACTTAATGGGATTAACCGGTTCAGACATATGCACTCATTGTACACTCAATACAACAGATGACTACCCCCATGCACTCTGGCTGTCCACCAATACACCATTTCTGGAAAGAAGTAACCACCACACTATCCCAGTTCACTGGCTGTAACATCCCACTTTCTCCTTCCATATGCATACTTGGCAATCTAGATACACTCAACACACATTCAAAACAAATCATAGTACCCCTGCTTGTAGCCCTAACTATCGCAAAGAAAACAATACTACAAAACTGGAAAAATAGGAAAAAGGTCAACATCACACAATGGCTGGATCTATTAATACAACAGATATCATTCGAAAAACAGTCAGCTTTACAAACAAACCAACTTGAACAATTCAATAACATATATTCAACAGTTCTCAGCTCAGTTCTTCTGCCGATGAGCTGATGCCACCACAACACCAATATAAGTCAATACAGGAGTTAGATCTACATTTTTTTTTCTTTTCTGCATTCCTTTGGCCATGAACATAATTCCTTTTTCCCCTCCTTTAGCCTCGATGTAATACAGTTCCCTTTCCTTCTTTTTTTTTTTTGTTTCTTGTTTTTGTTTTTGTTTTGTCTTATTTTGTCCTTGTTTTGTTTTGTTTGTTTTTGTTAGTTTGTCTGTTTATGTAGGGCCACTTTGCTTTTCAAATCACATGCTGGGATGTGAAAATGATAAATGTGCTGCCTGCTTTTTGAAATCCCACGATATTTTGTTTGGTCCTACTGTTTTATGATTTAATGATTAATCCATATAGATAATTATAATTTTTTATCTCTCTTTATTGAGTGCAGGCAGCATGGTGAGTTTGTTTAAAAAAAGTTTTGTTTCGTTTTGTTCTGTATTTGTAAATAAATAATAATAATAATAAAGAAATAAAAAAAAGAAATTTGCTACCATCAAACAGACATTTTACAAGATAGAAGTCTCAAAACAAATATTAGAAGCTGTTAATACTTCATTAATACTAATGCCAAGCAAATGAAGCAAAACCAGAGAAAGTTTGGAATGGGCCTATCTTTATAAATTGTAAGAACTGTTTGAATTTCCTGAACACAGACAATTGATAAGTCAACAACAGCACTGGTTTATGGAACTTCTTCTGAGATAGTTGCCCATTATCTCCCTCATGTACGTTTACATGTTACCCAACCTTTGGCTCAGAAAATTGGACAGAGGAAGTAAGCAGCATAAATGTGATTAAGAAAAATAAAAACTGAGTTTATTTGTTGATGATTTGACTAACACTAAACATCTCTTCCAAAGGCAATGGAGGTCGTAGAGGATTTCTCAAAACTATCAGGTTATAAAATGAACACTGAAAAAACTGAATTGATGCAAATTAATAAAGGACCATGTAGCATTCAAAAAGACTAAGATGTTTTCAATGGAACAAAAATTAAGGTACCTAGGTTGTGATATAAGTTCTGAAAAGACACAATTATACAAGGATAACTTTCTTTCTTCAGTTAGTGAACCTAAAAGTATACAAATGGTCAAAATTGCCCATAAATGTAAATGGAAGGATAAATGTGTTGATGATCTGCTGAAAATTATAATGTTTACCTAAATTTCTTATTATATACCAATCTCTAACTTTAATCCCTCCAAAGTAATTCCGTATGCAACATAATGCTTTACTCACCTCTTTTGTCTGGTCTAATTAAGGCACAGTTTAGCAGAACTTTTCTGCAAAATGCAGGAAGAGAGGTCTCAGATTTCTAAATTTAGAGCTGTATTATTATGGCCCACTGATGTTTTATAAAGATCATTTAATACATAACACAGTTTAAGAACTGTGGATAAATATTAAAAGCAAAAAGTGAAAGCCTCCCAACCTATTTACACCTCTGATTACAAAACAAAATGTAAAAGTATCTAACTTCGTTATAAATAGCACATTTAAATCACATAATAAAATGTACAAAAATATTAGGAGTGCAATTTAGTATCCCTAAGGAATCACAGATTTTGAATAATCAATCAATAAAACCTCAAATGTGTAGCTCACAGGAGGCACTTATTGTACAAGGGGAATCAAACATTTATCATATAAAATTAAAAATGTAATTTACACTATGATTTGGAGCCAGGACCCTATGAGGATGTTCTTTTCAAAAAGGAATAGAAGAATAAATTAACAGATAAAGCATACAAAATGCTAAAGGAACAATCGGAACATTGCTAATTGCTAAAGTTGTATGATACATGGAATGAAGATCTCCATTTTAAAGCCAACTCAAAAAGAAATACTTATATCTCACAAACAGCAATTGCCACAAATGAAAATCTACAGTTAATACAATACAAAATTGTGGCTCTCATGACAATCACTTTTGCTTTTTGTACCAAAGTAAACAAAGTCTGGAATGAAATCTAAGAATATATATCTTTTGAAACAAAAATTTAATTTACAGCTATTCATTTTTAAATCTTAACACACATAACAGATTTAGAAAGATTGAGAAAAGACATTTTCTTAAGATAACACTAAAATTAAGCATTTCTATCAGGTATGGAAGCATTATTAAAAACTAACTACCTGGGAAGGAAAGTGAGGCCTCCAATAGACAACACAAGACATATGATTAATGTGTGTGTGTGTGTTTGTGGTCTTGTTTTTTTCTGAATTTGTGGGGTTGTGTTAGGTTCAGGTAAGGTAAAGGGTTAGGGTTAGACAAGTAGTGGTTATGGTTAGGGTTTTGGGTAAGGCTCCAGGAATTTAATTGAAGTCTTTGTAATGTCCCCACAAGTGATGAAAATGAGGATGCGTGTGTTATGTCGGGGCTGGGATGAGAGGTGTATGTGTTAGGTGTAAGATGAATAAATGTGATATAAATGTACTTGTGTCTGTATCTAGTGACTTATGACTTCTGTATGTTAATGTATTAATGTTTCAATTTAGCCTCACACCATCCTAGGATAGTATATGCTATCTTATACATCAAGGTATTATTACTCAGGTTGTTGGTAAGAGATGAAAGCACAACCTCATGGTGGAAAGCATGAAACTTACCTAAAGATAATTATAACATGAAAAAAAGACTTAAACAGCTATTAGAGCCTATAAAGAATATAGGCCCTGACCAAGTCCAATGTAGTCTCTTGGTATTAATGTCTTCATCACTCATGTTTTAACTATTACTTGGTTGGTCTGTTTTAGCTGGCAGCCAGCTGAACTGATATGGTTCCTGTGGTACCAGTAGATCTATGTCAAGTCTTTTCTGTTCTTTATCACTGTTAACAGTCCTGTACCCGAGCAATGACATGGCCCCTTTACACACTTCCTGGATACGTTTGACCTTGTTATGGGGCAGTGTGCTGCGCCAAGCCTGAGAGACATCAGCAGCGTTTCGTGAAGTGATTTTAAAGGCCTCTTTCCTGGAGCCTTTGCCTTTCCCATGGGTCACCCTGTAGATCCATTCTGCCAACTGTGTGGTCATGTCCAGACCTACAAACTCATACATCCCATTTATCTCCCCAAGTGGGTTGCGCGCTACATCCTCATAGCGGACCATTTTGTAGCGGCCTTTGAGAAATGGAGGGGGTTTCATGATGGCCCTCTCATTGATCCGCACATGGCTACGGCAGATCTCTTGCATAACTTGATACTGCACCTCGCCTGCTGGAATGCTTCTTTGCTCCAAGACGATGGCATTATCAGTCATGAAGGCGTTGGCTGACTGCTCTCTAGATCGCACAACAGCCCGAGGGTCTCGAACCAGGTGGATGATGCGGAGATCTAGGTTTGGATCCTGCAAGAGTGGGTATAGGGATTCCAGCTCAAAAAATCGCACTTCTTTAAACACCACATGACTGTAAGTGCCACATGCCTCCTCCACCCTACGCAGGCCTTTTGCATCACATGTCTGGTAACACAGAGTCTGGTTGCTGATCTGGTTGCGAGGCGTGAGAGGACAGGCCGGCGGTGAGCAAAGTGCCCGACTGTGACTCCACATAAACAACGAAGACACATTGTGTTGCTCTGGAAGGTAGGGCTCTATCGCAGAGAAGTCACACTGGTAAACACTCCGCAACAGATCCCTAACCGCCATTCGGAGCACCCGTGCACCAGGTTTCTGCATTTTGGTCCACACGTGCCAAGCGGGCTCCATGAGGTAGAAGACTGATGGATGCTGACTAAACACCTGACCCAGGAAGGATGAGCCTGATCGCCACGATGACAGCAGCAGAACGTGAACTTTGCCATTGGAGGGGGCAGAGCCACAGGGACTGAGTTGGACGTACCAGCCACAAAACAGCACCACTGCTGCCCCCTGGAGGATCACCAGGAAAATCATGGTGCTGAGGTTCACTCTGCAGCGGAGCATGATGGCGGCGGATCACTGTCAGTCTCAGGTGCTTGATGCAGATCTTTCTCTTCCTCGTCCTTGTGGAGCTGTGTTTTGCCTCTGCCTGAGACAAAGCTGAGGGTAAATGAGAAAGTTGGAATGGAAGTAGAGAGAGAAAGAGAGGGAGTGGAGAGAGAAAGAGAGAGAAATTGAAATGTTGACCAGAAAATACATATTTTAACTATGCACAAATCACCTGTAAAATACAGTGGATAATGACAAAATTCAGCCACTTTCATCCTAAAAATTCTCTGTCAGAATACCTAAATAAAAGCTTTGTCTATCTCTGCACATCATGCTTAACATTGTATGAGGAAGTATTTCAGTTAAGGAACACATGAAAATGACACCTAACGTAAAAGTTAGTAAGGGCTCAATTTTCAGGAGGCACTGGTAAGATAAGAGCAGGAAGAAAGATGTAAGGGTGATGACTGAGGTGACTAAGAATCCTACAAGATGGCTCTCCTTGTCATGTAGTCTGGGCTAAAAGACAGAAAACACTACCAACTGGATGTTGAAATATCTAAATGATTAGTTTCATATTCAATTACTTACTATTTTCAGTAAGGTAATAACCTCACTAATTCCTAAATTGCTTCTTGACGCTCTGGTCTCCAATAGTATACTGTATGAAGTAAACCCTTTAGATTAAGACCTCCTGAAAATCGATGGTCTATCAGAGGATGTCGTTCACTGTACAGATTGTAAAGCCCACTGAGGCAATGTGCTTGTGATTTCAGGCTATATAAATAAAAACTGATATGATTTATTTACCCCTTTAGTGTGTTAAGTAAATCCACAGCATGTGACGAATCTCTTTGTATACTTTTGTATTATTAAAATGATCCTGTAAAACTCACGTCACATGAACTTGTTAATCAAGTACAAACAACTACTGTAAAATGTACTCTATTGCTATATATGCTGCTGTAAAGCAAATAAAACCTAACGAGCTGACACATGTTTATCACCCCTGCAGTCTATAATATGAATGATTTCAACTTGATCACCTAGTAAAAAACAAGTGTAGGTGGGCCTAAGAGAAAGAGCCAGTAGACTAAAGGGAACATAAAGTACTGAATCTCCACATGTGCCACATGTGGAGCTAGAAGTGTGTGTGTGTGTGTGTGTGTGTGTGTATGTGTGTGTGTGTGTGTGTGTAAGGAGGGAAATTTATGGTCCAGAATAATTGAATCTTGATGCTCTAATGCCTTGATGGTGAGCCATATTCAATGCACAGTGATGAGCTAACAATGCTTTACATAATCTGTCTTTTTTTTCTTTAGTAAGAATTCTCTCTTTCTGGCAAAGCATTCGGGAAAACAGATTATAAGTGTTTCCCCAAAACATTTCATAGTGGAAAAGCCTCCTTAGGAGCATTGCAGCCATCATGGATCATTCTTTTAGAGTTAGATAGAAACAGCAACACCCACCACACCTACTTAGTGGTCTATCCAGCCGCTAAATTAATTTATTCCTGAAGCAGTGAAGAGAGAGAAAAGAAGAAACAGACAGTATTGTGGACTGTCCTTCGAAGTTTCCAGTGCAAGAACAAGTCACTGCTGACTGAGGTGATCCATGCAAGCGTACCATAATCTGTTGTGCCTATTGAACAAGCCCCGACATGAGCTCCTCACCTTCAGACCCTTAGGATACAAAGGTAAACATCCGAGATCATGACAGATCCTTCTTCCTCTATTTTCCTTCTCTCCCTATCATTCAGCCTTAGTTCTCATCAATAGCTGGTAATGTTAACACCACATATACACACTATTCAGGTTGCATTCATTTATCTACTTAGAACCCAGATCAGATCTTCTCAACATAAAAACACATTGGCAACTTTACTCCAGTACAGTGTAAGAATCCACCCTTGTTATGATTGATAACCCAAACTTTGCAGTCAATGAGGTGAACCACCCACCAGCATGAACTATTACTGTCATTTAATTAAAATCCCATTGAGGCTACTTGCTATATTTTTACAAAATCACTTTAAATGCACAATATGTCATTTCTGACGCGAGAGGTCTCTCTTTTAAAACAATAGATGGTTGCTGAGTGTTGTGTGGGGAGAGCCAGAAGGAGCTGGGTAGCAGAGCTGCTGCTCAGATAATCAGAGCCAGCCAGCTCTGAAGGAGAGAGTCCGGTGCAGAGCCAGACTTTCTGGAGAAATAAACACCGGGAGTCACATTGGATTCTGCTCTGATCTGGAGCGGTTTACTGATGGGTAAAGAGCAGAGGTTTACAAAGTGTATCGACCGTTCATCAACCTGACTACGGGCAGCAATCCATGGAGGTGACCTCTATTATTGGTGTTTATGTAATATACTTTTGACTGCTGACTGGAGCTGTACAGGAAATGTTCTTTACTCCATGATCGAAACGATACAGAGAAGAGAGGGGAAAAAGAAGAGAGGAAACCGGAGTGCTGAGTTTAGTGAGAGGTTGACCTGAATTCAAACAGACAGACATTCACACCTTCAGTGTGTGCTGTTGCTTGCTATTTTATGGATATTGCGCAGTAATCTGGCTGTTGGGGCAAAGGACAACACTAATAAACGAAAATTATGCAAAATGCAAATGATCCTGCAAACTAGCGCAGCAAATGAAACGCAATGTTACCTTGAATAACCTTGTCGATCTCTCTGAGTTGGAACAATGTTGGAAACATTTGGGATAATGGAGGTACACAACATTTAGGGAAACAAAGACTTGATGTTGGTGTCTGTAGCTTCTACTCATCCCGTCTCCCCTTTGATATACACTGCCTGGCTGAAAAAAAAAGTCATAGACTAGTATTTTTGGACCACCTTTAGCTTTGATTACAGCACGCATTTGCCGTGGCATCATTTTGATAAGCTTATGCAATGTCACAACGTTTATTTCTGTCGAGAGTTGCATTAATTTGTCGCTGAGATCTTGTATTGATGATTTGAGAGTCGGGCTGCTGCGTAAAGTCTTCTCCAGCACATCCCTAAGATTCTCAATGGGGTTAAGGTCTGGACTCTGTGGTGACCATCAATGTGTGAAAATGATGTCTCATGCTCCCTGAACCACTCTTTCACAGTTTGAGCCCGATGAATTGTGGCATTGTCATCTTGGAATGTGCCCGTGCCATCAGGGAAGAAAAGATCCACTGATGGAAAAACCTGGTCATTCAGTATATTCAGGTTGTCAGCTGACCTCAGTTTTTGGGCACATAACGTTGCTGAACCTGGACCTGACTAACTGAAGCAACCCCAGATCATAACACTGCCCCCAGAGGCTTGTATGGTAGGCACTAGTCATGATGGGCGCATCACTTCATCCGCCTCTCTTCTAACCCTGATGCACCCATCACTCTGGAACAGGTTAAATCTGGACTCATCAGACCACATGACCTTTTTCCATCGCTCCAGAGTCCAATCTTTTCAGAGTAATCATCGTTTCCACGACCACAGGATATGTCTTCCCACATGGTTGTTTAAGAAATAATAAGCTCCTTGCATCCGTTAGGGTTAATTGACCTGTTGTCAGATGAAACATATTAATCACTGTAGTAATTATCCAATGGAAGGTACTAACCTATTTACTAAATTAATCCAGGTGGTGACCTTTTTTTTTGGCCAAGCAGTGTATAAATGTTTTGTATTTTGTCATATGAATGTCATTGGTGATTTTTTTTTACTATTCAGTGAATCATAAGGCCCTTCCATTCTCTGGAATGATTTTCGACTATCCTTTGCTATCTGAAACTTCTGGCTGAATATCTGGCCCAAAGCAGGATGCTTCCTCCTGAGTTGTCACATAATGTCATTCCTCTAAGTGGTTGCGGATGTGATTCATGGGGACTGGATGCAGATAATCTGCAGTTTCAAACATCTTTTCATATCCTTGAAATCTAGTCCAGGTTGGATTGTTCAACAGTTTGTCAACCCAGGATTAATGTTGCACGATACAGCACTGCAGAGCCAAACTGTTGAATGTGCTCCAAAAGTAACTCGACAAGAGAGCTTACCATCCTTACTAATGGAGATGCTGTTAAATGACAAAACAGCAAGCCTTTTCTGCCTTTGTGCCTCGATGTCTATTCTTATAAAGTATCAAGCACATTTGTATGCCTAAACATGTGTGTGACCGAGTCAGTGACATGAAAACTGCATTTCATTTACATTGCAAAGACCCAGATTCAATCCCCCCCAAATGTAGCTGTCAGAGTTAAGAGGGAAGTTTGAGAGGGATCGTGCTCTTGATGCTTATAAACCCTTAGAATAATACACTAGGAGTTGTCCAAAGCCTACTTTTTGTCATTTTCATAGACATGAAGGTCTGTATAATGTACATTTTGTCATCTGCCCATTGGGAGGTTATTGTGATAGCCAGTTCAATTTTGGATGTGCAGGCTAAAAAATCTGCTATTTGCTCATCACAGCCTGAAATTTATGACTGTGATGCAGCCATCATGTGTCTGACCTTTAATGTTTATTCAAACACCCAAGACAGTGTGGAAAGAACTGGGGCTGCACAATATAATGGGCTGATAAATTACCAGCCAGTTAATAAGAAATGTATATTATCGGCTATCAGCCAATGATAGCCAAATGTAAAATGATCAGTTATCTTATCGTATTGGTCATGAGAAGCAGGTTATGATAATTAAAAAAATCTATATCATACATGAACAGAAGCCGTTTCAGGGATGAGGATGGACAGCACCTGGGATGATTTTTCTAGTTTTATTTAGCTATATCGGTCAGCTAATACTGGCCTACCACAGATTTATCTGTATCATTGTATATGTTGGATAAGCACTGATATGAATACTTTTTTTGTAGAACATAATGCAGAAAAAGATGCTTGGGGTATTGTATAGCTATAACATTTTGAGTTTCATTGCAATGTCAGTTTGGACAATAACGTTTATTGTTACATTGTAATAAATGTTTATTATCTATGTTGCAAGTTTACAAATGTGTTGAACCCTTGAGCTCATCACTACGATACCTTACTGGCACCACTCTGATACATGGATGTCACCTTATCTTTATACTACTTTCACTTAACACTGACTACCTGTTCACATCTCTGTATAAATGTTTTGTGATTTTATGTTCAAACATCACAGTGTATGTGGTTAAGTGCACATCTTGTTGTTACCTGTCCATTAGATGTTAACTATATTTAACTATATTTTTGATGTTTGCACTATTTTGTCTTATGTGTCAGATTTTCATTTGTCCTTGCTAGTGATTTTCTTTTTATAAAAACTGTGTGAGCATTATTTGAGGGAGTGTGAGAACTATGAATGTAATTGCCATTGACTGCATCACTGTAAATGTTGTGAATATAACTTTCAAGAGCTTCAAACTACATAAAAAGCATAATCAGTATTCATGGAAAGAGCCCTGTGATCAAAAGATAAAAACTACTCAGTCATGCAGTCTTCTTCAACAATCTCAACAATATGAGCTCAGGCCATCAGTGGATATATAGCAAAAAGCTTTTTTGGCAAATTAAATGAAATCACTTAATGCATTCATGACAGGGAATGCAATTAAAGAAAGTATGGATACAGATGTAAGCAACTTAA
The DNA here is from genome assembly GCF_040436345.1 of Pagrus major. Taxonomy (NCBI): domain Eukaryota; kingdom Metazoa; phylum Chordata; class Actinopteri; order Spariformes; family Sparidae; genus Pagrus; species Pagrus major. Next base: position 29,614,547 of record NC_133222.1, on the reverse strand, counting down.
CTAACATGTATGTATCATCAACTTTAGCTTCCATAAGAGTAGATCACGAGGGCTGGGGAGTGCCATAAATGAATGTTGGTTGTTTTTTTTGTTGTTGTTTTAGTATAGGTACAGTACAATTGCAAGCATTTGGCCTGATGTTGCAATATATATTGCCAAATTAATATCAGAAAAATAATCAAAAAACAAAAATATTGTGAAACGAACCCAAATACAGAGTGTTATCACTTTACCTCCATGACCCTGCCCCCCTCTCTGGGTCTATACAGTTAAGTCACTGAGCCTCAAACTGGGACACCCCACTGGAGGGTGATTCATTAATGTCTCTGTATGGAGTTTTCATTTTTATCACTGAAATGACCCCAGGTCCTCCTCTCATATGCACTAATGGTAATAATACTAATACCGTTTAAAATGACAAAACTTATGGGGTGTCATGGAGCCCCCTGTGTCTTTCTGGGGATTTAATAAACTCCGAGTTTAGTTGAAGTTTGGATAGTTTTATCTATGACTTTTGTCACCAAGCAAACCGCTAGTTTCCTCATGAGTCTCGATGTTGAGGACGAAAAGGGCGAAATTATTCATGCGTTGTCCCAAAAAGTGCGTCCGCAAGCTTCTTCGCAGCGGTCCCTCGGAAACTAGCTCCACGACTCACCAAGCTGAACAGAACAAACGGTCCTGGCCGAAGAGGAGTACGTTAATTCGTCCTATTTTCACTACTTTTAGCATAAATACCTTACCTTTAGGCTTAGCTTTCGGCCGTGCTGCCTGTCGACAGAGCCGGTGCGCAGCGTCCCAACACCCTGCGGTCCTCTCGTCTCCTCCCCTCTGTCCCCGGCCAGCAGCTGCTCGACTACCTCCACTGTCCGGTTGTGTACAAAGCGGTGTTTTGAGACGTGGCCAGAGGCTGTGCTGAGCTGACTGGCAGTGAGGCTGGGAAGGGGGGTAGGGGGCTGGTGGTCCGAGATACAGGAGGGTGGTGGGTGGGTGGGTGTGGTGCAGCAGGCGGGACCGGAGCCAACTCATTCAAGGTCCGAGCAGCAGGAGCAGAGAAGCGGCATGCTGCGAGAGAAGCCCGGACGGTCCTGTGGCTGAGGCATGGCTACATTTACAGGTCCGGTTCCCAGATTCTGGGAAAAAATGTAATCAAACAAAAACAAAAACATTTCTTTTACAAAAACTTTCATAAGTTCTTCTACTTGAAAAATTTTAAACAGTGAAATACTGACAGCCGGACTACATGAAACTACACTGAAAACATAACATAAACACACAAGTCACTGAGTCATCATGTTTATGGAGTCACAAGTCTTTAACTTACACGTTTAAGTTGAGTCTCAAGTCATTTCTTTTCTGTCAAGTTGTGATCAAAACGGTGACTTGAGTCAACTTCAGTCCAAGTCACAGTGACTCAAGTCAAATTGTTCCAATGATGCTGTGTGATGTGGGCTCAGGGTCTCTGTACTATGAATATTGTTCATCTGAAGTTATATATTATATAGTTGTGTAGTTATATTGCTTTTTGTCATTTAGAATATAATCTGTTGGATTACTAAAAGGGTAACACTTAAAGATAATCATTAATAAGTAGTAAATGTATTATGTCATATGGTTATTATTATATTTTATTATTATAATTATTATTTGCTACTTGTAAATACAATTTATTTTTTAGCTCTGCACAAAGTTTGTTCTATGTTATTGCTGATGTAGCATGTTGGGGGCTACAACTGCATTTATTGCACAATACTGCTTTGAATAATGACAAACAGAACTTAAACTACAATATTAAATGCTACCTAAATATGAATACATCAGTAATAATACTCAAATAATATTGTCTATAAAAGCAAAAGAAAGGTGCCACCTCCACTATTAAACCAGTTAGAGGATGAAGAGGAGGGACATTTTGTTATAGTGGGTGTCAAGCCAGACTGCCTGTGCTGATGGTGGGACTGTTGTAAACAACTGCATTCATACACCTGACACCCATGTTACAACTGTCGGTGCTCGTACTTTACGTCTGCAGCTTGTAGGGTGTGAGGGTTTGGGGAGTAAACACAGAGTGATCACACTGAATTCAATAGCTGTCAGGCCTCTCTCACACATGGGGTAACCTTTCAGACATCGCTTGTGTTTTTCATTATTCACACATACAGCCTCATTTAGGAGCATTTCCTTCTTGCACGCTATCAAACATGCCACGGCAAAGATGTAAATTATGGGGTGAGGAACAGTTCTACTATAGTAAAATATCAACTTACTGGTATGAGGACTACACAAAACCATTCACTACTGGCTTTGGTTAAGCTTTTTGTTCAGAGATTGATCCTGAAGATTCATCCAAAGAAAAAAAAATACAACACAAAAATGAAAGGATGCACCTGGTTCCTGTATGAGCCAGACTCATATCCTGTCATTCTGCTCTCTCCAGCCAAAGTCAAAGCTCTCTGGTCACCAGTGAATGCTTGTTGGATGAGGAGAGAGGAGTGGAAGGGGTAGAGGGTAACTTTGCCCCAGGGCACTGATGTAGAATCAGTTTGCAGTAAGGTGTGAAAAAAGGCTTGTTAGATTCTAACACACCTTGTTAAAAGGTTGTTTCGTATGTAGTCAAAACAAACAAACTTAAGAGACATGACCCCCAGTATGAGTATCATCATATTAATGGCAACATTGGTCAATCTAGACCTTTTTGAGACCGAGAGTTACCTCAAGGAGAGAGAGTAACATGGAGGACAACTACTTTATAACCATACATATTGTGGTGTGAAGCACTGCAAATGTTTGTTTGATAAGTACTACATGAATAGAAGCAATGACCAAAAAATGCATATCTGTAAGCCTAATCATGTGAAGTTAATAATTAATGCCGAATCAATATATTTTTTTCAATGGCCGCTTACAGTCCAAAGCACACCTGTGAGCAAAAACCAAAGTGTTTTGCTGAGTGTACACCCCCTCATGGCAAGTCCAATTCATGGCCTCCATGAATTGGAGTCATCATCAGCCGTCAGTTGTCATCAGGCCATTCCGTAACAGTTTTGCAGTGTGACAGGGAGCAGGTTACTGCCATCGGGGAGTACCATTGCCATGAGGTGGTGTACGTAGTCTGGAGGGGTGTTTGGGTGGGTGGTGTATGACAAGTGGCATCCACATGAATACCAGGAGTCAAGGTTTCCCAGCAGAACACTGCATTGTAACAAGATGATCGTTGTAGATCACTTCACCTGCTGGTGGTTTTAATGTTGTAGTTGATTGGTGTATATTTCAGCTGTAACTCACAACTCAAGGTTTCTGCCCAGGATACAACTGTGCATCCTCGGTCATAGCTCCTCCAGCAAGCCTGGTGCTCTCAGATCAGTTTTGGGTTCACAGGCAAGAGGATGGAATAGAGAGGAGACGAACAGGCATAAAGTGTAGAGATAAGAAGAGCCCACACTCTCCCTGTGTGTCTACATGTGTTTAAGTGGAGACAGGTGTGCTGAGTAGAGGCCCACCAGTTGCATCCCATCCTGTAATCAAGCCTCCTACAAAGACTCAGCTCTGCTCTTGTTTCTAGTCTGTCCTCTTGCACAGTCAAGCTCCAGTCTCTTAGGTCGGGTTCACACCTAAAGGTCCGTGAAAGGTCCGTTTTTTGATCCGAACCAACGCGAGGATGATACATTGTTTAAATTTTGAGTCGGTCCGGTTTGCGTTCACAAAGGCCAAACTCAAACGGTCCAAAATCTGTAAACAAAACTCACTTGGCTGCAACGCCCTTCTGTTATTGGTCAAACTGTTTAGGCGGGTAGACAGCAAATCTGTACATCAGATCAGTAGCCTACTGTACATCATGGAGCGTCTGCTTATTTTTACATTAGTGCTGATCTGGAGCGCTTACACGCAAACTTCAATGGACCGCGCGTATGAACGCCTCATAGAGCAGCGGGCATTAAATAATGTCTTGATCCATGCATTTCGCCGAAGACGCTATGTGATCCGACGATCGTACCGGAGTAGACGACAGGCAATAATGAGGGCCTACCATGACGTTTTTTCTACACAAGCGGGACCAGTGAGGGAAGCAGACAATCACAAACGTGTAAAAATCACAAAGTTGGCTCATCATAAAAGCAGCTCTTGTTTATAGAATCCATGCATCTCCTTGAATGAATGAACGAATGAATGAATGAATGCTCCTATAGGCTACTGTACACACCAGAAATAATCCGCTCTGGAGTTCGCTTGATAGTGGACCGAGACCACCTCTACGAGGCGGACTAGGGTGTGGTTGTTTGGTCTGCACCAGAGTTCGAGGCCAGCGTTCACACCGACCCAAACAAACCGCACCATGGGGCAAGCGCTCCAGGGTTCGATTTAACCGGACTAAACAAGGCTGGTGTGAACGCGCCCTTAGCCTCTTTCTTTACCTTGTGAGGCAGCTGGATTTGCAAAATCTTGTGATCATGTCATTTCACAAGTCCATCTTGACCAACTTCAAACTATACGCTTTTGGGCCAACCACAGTAGTTCGACCAATCAGTGTCACATAAGGAACTGCTGGCAGCTAAAGGCGTGGCTGATGTATTTTGGACAACCAGTGGGAGAAGGGACTGTTAGTTTGAAGACAGCAATAGCCAATCCTCAATCGGTGAGCGGAGCTCCTATAGCAACTGATATCAGAACTGGAGAGTATATTTTACTGAAAGAAGAGCAGAGAGTGGCACTGAAGGCTTTCTCCATGGACAAGATGTTTTTGCTATTCTCCCTACTGGCTGCGGCAAGAGCTTTCTTTACCAACTGGCTCCACTTGTAGTGCTCTCATACTTCCTCATATGGTACATTCATATGTTGTATGATATATTGGAGACAGAGATCATCCAATCCTTTACAAAATACTTTCTGATAGGGCTGGCCTTTTTCCGGACAGTTTCTAATGCTGCGTTCCAGATAACTGACACCCTACTAGAAAACAAGGAATGCCACTTAAAGTCAAAACTCCTGCTTGTAAAATTAGGGCCAATCGATCTTCTCTGAGTTCACGAGGGAGCAGTTGTATGACAAGGGTGTATTTGTAGACAGTATTTCTATTAGGTTAATGAATGAATTATTAATTTCCAACTAGCCTACAAAAGTGTCTTAATATCCAATTTATAATGGCGACTGTTACCTTATGTGTCGCATTTTTCCTCCTCTTTTTTGCTCATAGTGCAAGGAGGCTGCACTCCTGAGGGTTCAATTCTGTGTACGCTTGCCTAAGAGCTGTCGTGCACCTGGAACGCCTTGAGGTCAGAAGTTCAAAGTTTCAACTAGGAAATTATGACGTTGTCTGGAACCTGGCATAAGATGGTTCTGAGTTACAAACCATCTGGTAGATCCAATTTAGGTTCACTAGCTAGCCTTAACATTACTAAACTAAGCAGAACATGACAAGCACTGTACCGTCTTAGGTTTAGCATGTTAGCATTGTCACTGTGAGGATGTTAGTACGCTGATGATAACATTTAGTTCAAAGCACGGCTGTGGTCATGTCTCACTCACATGTAAGAAAACACCTAATATTATCATAATGAATGTAAACAACAAACATGGCTACTGTTAGTACTCACTGCTGTCAAGCTAGTGTGTTAGTAAATTAGAAATTTGGGCTGCACATTCTCAACCATTCTAGTGTCACTAGCTCACTAACAGTTTTAGCAATACATTCACCTAGCCCTGTGGAAGACTAGCCTACCTAAGACTAGGTACAGACAGACAGGTGGTTTAATCTTTTAGGGCCAAATGAATGACTGGATGGGTTTATTAGAAGCCTGCAACAGCCACAGATACTGGATTTTTTCTTTTCTTTTATTTCTCAGAGCATTTGATTTATTGATTGCCGTTAAAGAGATTTTCTTTTATAAAAAATACTAGAATAATTTACTAACCTTAGTTTTAAGAACACAATAATGCTGACATATACTGTATATCAGATGTTAAAGGTATAAATGAGAAAACTAATACAGCCTTTGTGCAACATAGAAAGCACTTTCATATTTTCTGTTATTACATTGAATGCTTGTATTTCCATTGATAAGCATCAATGGAAATGCCATACATTACAATAAACAAAAATATGTTTCCTTCTTTCCTTTTTGCTTGTCCTTATTTTCAACACCCAATAATATAGCCTCAATTTGTAGCGGCACTGTATTAATCGAAATGGGGATTGCTTCACAATGTCTAAAATGTAACATTTTATGGGCATAATTTTAGGGACTGTAGCCTCATTGAGTGAACAGGGTGTGACTCTCACTAAACTGGAACAACACAAACTGGCAGAGTGAGTGGTTTAAATGATCTAATACAGTCGAGATCCACACACACACACACACACACACACAAACTGGTGTGGACACGCACATTTACTAACACCTCCTGGGACATTGAGTCAGGAAAAATGAAAACCATGACTCTCGCCTCTAAAAGACTGCAGACCCTCCTACAGAGTACAGCAATATAGCTGTTTATAAGGGACATCTTTTTACTTATGAAATTGTAGTATGTACTATTGTTTGTGTGTGTGTGTGTGTGTGTGTGGTGCTGAAGTTCACATTCACATGACTCCTCCGCCCTTTTCCAACAGGTGAGACCACGGAGCAACCTAGTTTACTACATGGAGGAAGGACTTAAGTACAGCATTGTTTCGTGACATTGTATGCTAACATGTTACTTTCAGGAAGAGAATCAGTATCAGTATCTTTTAAAGTAAATGAAAGCATCATGGGTAGACGACACAAAATGTACAAATTCTTTATTATCATCACCTAAAGTTGTAGAATACAAAAATGTACAAGCACATCAACAAATGTCTTTAATTTCTGTTATAAACTGTCATAAAAATACACAGTAAAAATATAGAAAACCTATTTGTAATTTCTATACATCTTAGTTGCTTCAAACTGCAGTAAAGGAAGGAATGTATTTTCCAGGGAAAGAGAGAACGTAGCTCCCGTTGAGGAGGGACTGCATGGAAACTGAAATATAAATGAATTAGTGTGTCTCTCAGCATGTTTGTATAAATTAAAGGCAGTTATGGGAGGCTCATCGGTCAATTTGCTGTGAAGTGATGAGGAAAAACCAGACAAATATTCAAGAGATAACAGTCAGTTATCAAAATGAAACATCACAGTCAAAACCGTTAATGTGGTTTGATAACTACACTTACGACATTCGCTTCAGATGGAAACAGTTTAACAAGTCACCGCTACTTCTTCGTATTTTCAACAGTAGCATAAAACAGCCATAACCACTTAGTTCCTCTACATTTAGTTTTAAAGCTGCCACAGATGCATATGTTTGATTACATTTTAAAGCAACATTATGTAACTTTTTTACTTCAAAATAACAGATTCAAAATCATTTTGATGGTACAGTGTCTTCTGACAGGGTGAATGTCTCTGTCTCAGCCACTCTGCCCTTTATCACTTGTTTCTGCACTGTGTAACCTCAGTGATCCTACCCTCTCACAGCATTACATACATGTTTACTTCAAGATCCAAGCTTTCAGGACATAACATTGTTGTAATGAGTTTTGTTTGTAGTTAGCATCTACATTATGTCTGACAAATTGTCACAGACCTGGCATTTGTAATTATGAATGGTGCTGCACTCAGGGGCGCCAAAGTGCACAACATGCCAATTTCTATATAATGCTGCTTTAATTAGATTTCAGTCAAAGAGTATCAGTGTTGGTGAGTCATTATGAGATGTGAAATATTGTCTCTGAAAAAAGGAAGCCTGGTGGTTCTTGTATACCTGAAGGTCAAAGCACTGCCACTGCATCATGAGAGGTGAGGTTTTCCCACTGGTATGGGTACGGTGGTTAGAACCTGGTTCTGGAAAACAAATCTCTGTATGCGCTCAAAGACCCAGAGGAAGATGAGGAGGACACTGACATATTGAATCCAGGCAAATTTGATAGTTTCCCAGAAGCCAGGGCGATAGGTGGATGGAGTTGTTAAGGTAGAAATGATGACAAAAACTTCATAAAAACACTCGGAAACTTTGTTTTTTTACAACTGTATTTAGATGTAGTCAAATTTGTTTAAATATTATATTAAAAAGACACTGACGACAGTGTAAAAAATATGGATACTGTATATTATCTGGAAAACAAATTATATATATTTAGAAAAACTTGACCACTCTACCCTGCATCTGGACTGATTTTTTCATTAATTAACAAATGTCTGGAGCTAGGTGCTGTACGATGTCAAAATGAGCGGACTCTACTCGACAGTATACATGTGTCATATACTATAAAGAGCAGTAGAGAGATATGGCAGTTGATAAAGCACATGAGTATTGTTTTTGGAATTAATTTAATGCAATATCATGATTTGTCCACAATTAAAGCATCCCATATCGCTGTTCATTTAATCATATATCAATGTATTCAGTTGTTTACTTTTTTAAATTAGTTTGATTTAAATATGATGTTAATTATCAACAGATGTGACAAGCTCATGCATTTCAGTAAGGCAAGGATTCAAGAAGCTAGATAGATGGATAGAAAAGTCAAAAAATAAATTGGGGGTTAAAGTAAAACCACACACACACACTGGCACACACTGTTTCCTGCATTTACGAAAGGATATGTAATGATTTCCATAGGATAACGGATCTCAGCATTGAGCTGAAAGGGAGACCCAGCGGCTCGTCCCACAGTCCAGACTGGCATGGGACAGGACAATACTGTGGTCACTGTGAGAGGAAAAGTTTTTGGTTCAGCTCGAGCTGGTTTAGTTACACAGTATATTCAGTCGTAAGAAAGCAAGCAAACAAAATAAGAGCCTTTGTGAACTTACAGTTTCTCTCCTGGTAGCTCCTAATTATGCTGTCAAGGTCATACGCGCTCGCAAAGGGGCTGGAGCCATCGATCACTGACACCTTGGCATTAATAGAGAAAAAAGACAAACAGAACAGTACCTTAACAAATGAAGATCTTCTGCTTGTCTCAGCACGTTAGTCAGCATGTAGTAGTCTACTGTATTCAAATATTTGTACTGTGATTGTTTTCATTATATAGCATGTGGTAACAAACATTAAGGTACATGCCCTGACTATGGCACTGCGAAGAGACAGAAACAGAGATGATTTCAGAGGCACTGGATTTATTATTATTGTATTATTGCAGCGTATTATTACATGTAATATCAATATTATTTTTTTTAAATATCAAAATTATTATCAATACATTATGCACTACAAATTCAAAGTCTTATTCAATGACCCGCAGACACCTGCAGCATCACAAACTGTAGCCAACTTCTGATTAGTAAAACAGTATCTTGACATATATCTTCTTGAGAAGCTCATTTAGTCGCTTGAGCTGTTGCACTAGCTCTAACAGGAAGTGTTTTGCATTCAGTAACGTTCCGTCTCTGTAAGTAATGTTATTTGGTGTTTTGAAAGAAACAGATTTATGAACTAAATTATCTACAGTCCACTAAGAGTTAGACAAGAAACAGCTGGGACAAACTATGAAAAGGAACTACGAATAAAGTAAGCTAATGTAACTGTCATGTAACATTACCATTACTTTCACTTGGCTATCCTTTGTGTTGCCATCACAACGAACAGGTCAGTTGCAGGACTGCTGTCGAGAGCCAACCCTCTAATCCTCCTCTAAATATTCTCCATAGAAATATCACTACATTGTCCACTGTTACAGCATCCTATGCTCTGCAGTGGACAGACTAAAACTAACAAAAAATCAAGCCTGAACAATAATGGATTTTTCATGCTGATGCTGGGAAGTATCTGTGTATATAAGAATATTGGCCGATATTCTTATATACACAGAATACATACATAAACACATGATTTTTGCAATGATCCCTCAAACTTTTCAAACACGTGAAAATGATATGCATGTAATGGAGACCAGGTATTTTAAAGTTTAAACATACTACAAGGAACTTTTAACTGCCTGTGAAACAGTCTTCAGTTAACCCTGATGCCTCTATATGACCTACATAAGCAAAATTAATTGTTTACTGGCCACCACCACACCAGCTTCACCTTCCTACCTTTCTTTGTGTTTGTGCAAAGGGAGAAACAGAGCAGGTGTATAGAGAGAAAGCGAGAAAGTCGAAGTCCTCTCACATTGTAAATGTTGTACAGTCCTCGGTGAGGCAGGGGTGTCCTCTGCTGCAGCCTCAGGTCTCCACTGATGAACAGCCTAGCTCCAGGGACAGAGGAAGAGTGCTGCACATACGCCAGGCTCTGCATCACCACTGTGGACATCCGCTGGCAGAACATAAAGAAAGAATGAAAAAATATATTCATTTAAATGTAATGAATATTGACAAAGAATATAAGTTATTGCATGATTCGTTTTGCTTTGGGGTGAGTAAAGACTGACATCCACATCTAATGTATACACTGTGGGTGGACGGTAGGTAATACATACAAAGAGCTGGTAGCTGAAGGTGATCAGCAGTTGGACACTGTACACTTGCTCCCCAGGTTTTAGAGGTAGCTGTAGGTTAAAGAGCAGGAGGTCCAACTTCCCGTCCTGGTTCTGGTCCTCTTCTCTCACCTGTGGGGTGGTTTTCAAATCCATGGTACCATTAATCAAAATGACAAATCACCGTTACAACTGGGATTGTATTTTTGACTCTGTGTTTTAACACGGTCAAAAATAGCAAGATCTAAAGGTGATGATCATGTAGATACAGGCAAACCCACTAAGGCATAAGTGGTGCTCATGTGAGGGGACAGTGGTGAATGTCTTACAGAGACAGCAGGGATCCGGAGATTGGCTCCGAGCATGTTGTTTAAATGAGGAAAGGTGCTCCAGGCGACGTAGTCTCCCCGAGTACTGGTCGCTGCCACCAGCAGAGTCTGGTACTGAAACCTCACCACCGGTTGTTCCTCATAAGTGCTTCTTTTTATCCAGAAACCTAAAATGACATGGCTTTAACCAGCGAGCAAGACTGTCTACTTGTTTAATAAAACCATTTTCATTGGGGCGTATTTAAACTTCATAGTATAACTTATATGTAAAGTTCCTCATGTAGCAATAACGACAGAAGCAGCAATCACAAGAGTTACACATTACAGTAGTGTACCTTGGCTCCTGTAAGCGACCAGCAGAGGTGGGATGTAGGTAAGGCACAGAACAATGACCAGAAACAAAGTGGCTTTCGTGCAAACACTCGTTTTGTACCGAATCAAAGCCGGATGAGAATACACCTCATAGAAAGCCATAGGGAGAGATATTAACTGCGTCCGTAACCGCCAGTGTTGTGTATCAAGTCAACCGGCTAGCTAATGTTCAAGCTAGCATAAATGCTAAATAAGTAGATCACACTACTACTAGGACCAACGCTCACAGTGCACGAAAAACTGAGCAAACATGGATTAACCCACGTGAAGTAATATCCATCTAACAGCTTCCGACACGAACTCGCATTTTACAGCGTATTTTTTCAGCGAAACGTAGCGTATTAACGTGCTGTTTCCTTTAGCCCCTAGCTAGTCCAGTACCATGCACCGCGCCATGTCGGAGCTTAGCTTAGCGTCTCACGGTTACCATGGCTGCCAGGGACAGCGTTCACGCCCCGTTCAGGCCAGACCGGTGCAGCACGAGGACAGGAAGACCTCCTGTAATGTCGACATAAAGGCTGTCCACACTGCTGGCCCTGCAGTCACATCATTTAAATCCACCTATCTACATTCTGCGGTGTTAAATGTTTGGAGCGATTCATGAACAAACAACCAGCAGACACAAACAAACTAAGCATAGCTCATTAAACGCTCCTAAATGAGCTAAATCGATGATAAGAGTTCTTTTCACCAAGTGGAAGCAGTGGCGTGGCACCAAAAATCTGGGCCCCTAACCTATCTATATATGAAGCCTCAGCGGGCCCCCTTCCCCTTAATACATCCACTGTCCTGCCTAAATGTACGCTACTACATCACTACTGGCTTATCATTAAAGACCTCACCAAATAAGACATTACTGCAATCATTTTATCTGCTAGCCCATTGTTGCAACATAGAAGTAGCTATATAAGAACAACTCAAATGACATGGAAATGTTTCTGCTGTTGAAGACTTATTTGCATCAATCATGTTCGTTAAGAATGAAACTGATCAAAACGCTGTAGCAAAGTGAACATATTTTAAAAGTTATTACTTGAGACCATCTTAAAATTGTGTAATGGAATAATTGTTATACAATAACATAGACAACTTGATGTTAGTGTGGCATATTTCCTTTCAGTGTAAACTGCTGCAAATGACTGTTTGAGGTAACATTTAGTAGCCTATCCACTTCTTGAGCTCAACGCGTCTGACATCTTCAGTAACACGAAGAGACGGTGATGATAGACCTGCAGCTGATCCACTTTCTGTGGCTGTTCATCGAACTGAACGCAATGCTACTTCACTAATCAGCATAATATTAATAGTCAGAATCAGAATTCCTTTATTAGTCCCGCAAACGGGGGAAATTTGTGCGTCATTAAACACCGCAAAATATTAGCCAGCTTGCGATTTAACATACAAACATTTAAGTATTTTAAGTTCATTTTGTAAAAATAAAAAAGAAGAGATTAATGACACCTGAAACAAAGGTAAAAGAGATACAAAATTAAAAATGAAACACCAATATATGGTTTACATTTTGCACTAAATTTGCAATGAAGCACGCTTCATCGTGTCAAGTGTTAAGTGTAAAAACATATTCTACCAGGCTACCAAACCTCTTTTTGTGGTAGCCTGATAACACTTTTTTAAATATCATGACAGTAAATAACAGTAACTTATTGTTTACCTGTAATACAATAATATATTTGTCTTTATGTACAACAATATATGCTATTTAGAATCACATTAAACAAAATCTAAAAATTAAATTGACTGAATTAAAGTATTTTGATGGCACAGTGTCTTCTGATAGGCTGAATGGTGTCTCTGTCTCAGCCACTCTGCCCCCCATCACTTGTTTCTGCACTATGTAACTTCAGTAAGAGGGGAGGATCACAGTGTTACATACATGTTTACTTCAACATACACGTTTTCGAGATATAACACTGATATGATGTGATGAGCACCTACTGAAAGTGCTACAGACCTGGGGTTTGTGTTTACGACGTTGCACTTAGAAACTGTGATGGGTGCCAGATTGCATAATATGCCGATTTCTACATAATGTTGCTTTAAATTAAAATTCAATGTTCCCTTTCGGAAGACCTTTAGATCCTTTAGATACTGGAAGGCTAGTCTTTGCTTGGAAATATTTATTGAATACAAAATGTGATGAAAGAACCTTTTGCATATATACGCTAAAGTTAGAATTACACTGTCAAGTAACAAGTTACAAGCTCCCCAACTTTCACAACTCCCGCTCTTAATACACAGTTTAAACCATCTGCTGATATCAGATGTAGTGATGTCTGCCATCCCTCCAATATTATAAAACTAGATGATACTCAGCTTGTGGTGCCTGAAGCGCCAATAAAATACATCTGAAAAACTGAACAGCAATGTCTCTTTTTGAGAAATCATGACTCAGTTACTCAGGATGATTCACAGACCTTGTTGTGAGCAGTTTTATGTAGGAACTATTTCCTTTCTACCGGACTACACCTGCCAACTGTGTCACCGCACAGAAGGAAGTGTGCATCAACTCATGGACAACACAGGATGTAAACACTGACGCATTCTTCTTGACTGAGCTGGAAAAAGCTGGCTATGTTAGTTAGCTAGCCTCGTCTCCACGAGGAGCCACTGTGCGCTTCTTTCTTTCATTCAGTGATACAGAAAGCAAATAGTTCAGGGGAGATGAATGTCTCTGGCCAGCGTGTCCAAAATTCAGCAACTCAGATGAGACAATTCGTGTTAATAAAAAATAACAATTTTTAATTTTGTGAAGCGTCTTTAAAATAACAGAGAGAATACGAGAATAATGTAAAATGTGTAGATAATTGATGATGTATTTAATGTCTTTACAAGCACATTATACTTCATTATTTTAAAAAATGGTTTAATTCTGCATCCACAACTGTTGTCTTGCCAGGAAAATTAAGTTTCTTGGCAGTGCCCTGCATGTGGGCCACTCTGCATTGTCCGTGAGGGATCAACTCATGTTTGGACTGACTCTTTCCGAGAGCACTTGAAGGCAGCATCGTTACCACCACCCCTCTGTCAGACAGTGACGTCACCTCACAGCTAGACGGACAGTTGGAGGCTTCGGGCAGAGAGACATTGTTGACGTTTTGTTTTGATCGCATTCGTCTGGATTTTTGGACATTGCGCCGACATTATCGGCACATTTAGAAGCCCGCCTTTCGACTCTACCATCACGCCTCAGTGCGGGGAGCCAGCAAAGATGAAATGGATGTTTAAAGAGGACCATTCCCTCGGTAAAGGGGTTTGGGTTGTTATGAAACAAGAGATGTTCTTGTCATGTCATGCACCCTCCTTTCTGTTTTTGCTCTCTCAGCGTCGATTTCTGCCATATCATTCCACATAGGTGCAGGAGTGCATGTTCGTCACGGCAGCCTGCAAATGACTGATGTTAATCCATAATGGATAACGTTGCGTGACTTGCAACGCATGCTAACATGTTCTTCCTGCAAGTCAAATGACCGCTGTCAGAATCGGGCTCACCTCACATTATTGATACACAGTATCCGTGAGACGCGTCTGTATTCTGCATGGAGACATGTCATCGCCAAATTCCATTCAAGAGTCTTGACAATTTAATGCTGCCTTGCTTACAGTGAACCCCTGGTGGAAAACCCTCGGTAACAAATTGCTCAAGTGTAGTTGTTAAATAGCCTGCTCCACCAAGAAGCACTTTCTCTCAACAGCACATTAACTTTTTGCATTGCTTCAAACTGCTCAGTGTTTACCATCCACCAGGGTATAGTTTTCTGGCAAGACAGCGAAAATTTCATGTGAAAAACATGTAAAGAGTGCAGATATATGATTGAAATAACTAGTGAGTGTGTATTAGATGAATGCCAAATTGATCAGTGTTTACTTAGTATTTGTTCCAGGGCTGTGAACATGTGACACTGATCTGAACATTTTGAGATTTTTAGGGAAACATTCTTTTTCCAGAATTATGAATTGAGTTTGGTGCAAAGTTCATATTTTTCACATATTTTTTACTGTTGTTAAGCTCCTCAGCATCTCTGACCTTCTGTGTTCATATTCTCTCTCAAGTCTCCTTTTTAAAGAAACACTGCTGCCACATTGGTAGAGATGTTTCCAAAAGTAGGCCTCCTATCTGGGCTAATGAAGGTGCGCAACGTGTTGAGCCTAAATGGATCCACCACATCTTATCACCCATCTCTCTGTTCAGTGTCTGCCTGCTACATCTGGTCCTGCCCACAAAGTGCAGCAGAAATAGATGCACTATCACTTGCTCTTTGATAACGATAAGTACTAACATGTTTAGTATAACTTAATAAAGACATGGTGTGATCCATGATAATCACACTGCATCCTGTACATCCACTCCTCTGTCTGTTCAGGCTACTGCCAGTGTTTACGCTGTCCTTGCTCTTGCATATGGATCACTATATCTGACTAGGCTTGGCCGTATTTGGCAGCAAGGCACGAGAGGAGATTCCCGAGAGGCCTTACTCATCCCTTTAATCTCTGACTTCCTGTTTGTTTCCTGTCTCTCCTTCAGAGCACCGATGTGTGGAGTCAGCCAAAATACGCAACAAATATCCTGACAGAGTACCGGTGAGTGAGGGGGAGGTGTTGTTTTTCCGCAGTGGGATGGGGGTTAAGGGTACACATGGAGTGAGTGTCAGAAAGTCAAGAGATAAGGAGTAGTGGCTGGGAGAGTGAATGGCAGTTTTGGATAGGAAAGAAGAGAATGAGAGAGTAGTAATGACTTGATAGACGGATTAGGATTTGGATAGAATTAAGAGAACCAGAGTTTTAACTTTGACCTCTGCGTAAAATCCCACTTCTCCATGACTTTCCATAGTCCGAGTGTCTCCATGTCTGCTTTGTCAATGGAGCGTGTCTGAGGATACCTTTTTGTGTACTGAAAAGTGACCTATTAGTAAATTTAACATGATATTCTATGACTTTGAACCACCCCATGTTAGCAATGCCAATGAAAGAATAATTGGGTCACAACTCAGCAGGTGGTGGTCACTTCAGCTCTGCTCCCCTTGGTTTTACTAATATATTGGACTAATTGTAAACCTTTTTTTAACCACTTAAACAGTGTTGTTTTTGCAATTTGACATCAAGTAGCTTCAAGGTTCCACAAGTCTAAGAACAGATGTACTGTATATAGTAGGGATGTAACGATATACCTAATTTTGCGATAACATGATAATAAAATGCTGCAGTACCGTATAGATTCATTCTACATCTCTCGTCCTTGTATTGTTCCGTTTGAAAACCTCTCAAAAGCCTCTGATCGCTTGACTTTGTTGGTTTCGTTCTCAATGCTTGACTCAAACTGTTACCTCACACAGACGTTCCGTCAGTGTCTGCTTTTGGCAGTGTTTGAGCTGAAGTAACACTCCGACCTCTACACACAGACACACCGACCTTTTTACTCATTCTCCGGCGCAGCTCTTTGCTGCAAGAGACAGCCAGACGGTGTGTTTACCTGTGGGGAAACTATGGCTCACAATCCTCTGTTTCAGCCAGGCAACCAGACTGGGATAGGTTTAAAGGAATTTATGGAGCGAACTCATTTGGAGTGCAGAGGTATTAGTCGCTGGCTTGGGTTGTGGTAGCAGGTGGAGTCGTGGGGCTGACAGGGGAGTCGGTAGCGGCTCAGTGGGGACACAGGAGGAGGAGACACAGGTGTAGGCTGGGGCTGTGGGTCAGCTGGCGTGGTAGCTGGGCTCACCACGTCAGCTGTGGCTTGAGAGGAGACGCTGGTGGAATGAGGCACAGAAGGCTGGGTGGCAGGGTGGGTTGTGGAGCTAGGGCTTGGAGGTAAACCAACACTGGAGAGGTTGAGGAGAACCAAGGTTAGAACGGAGAAAGAGCAAAAATACATGCAGGCAAAAAGTCACTGAGAGAGACGAGTAAGTCAGCCATCTATCACGTTGTGGAGTTGAAAACAATCTGGCAGCGAGTGTAGAGCATACCAGAGTGTTTACGCCGGAGCTGATGATAAGATGAGCTGCAGGTATGTGAGCCAGTAGCTGATAATCAGTTGCGCTGCAGGTGTGAGAGAGGAGGCCGCTCC
The DNA here is from genome assembly GCF_040436345.1 of Pagrus major. Classification (NCBI taxonomy): domain Eukaryota; kingdom Metazoa; phylum Chordata; class Actinopteri; order Spariformes; family Sparidae; genus Pagrus; species Pagrus major. Next base: position 29,597,335 of record NC_133222.1, on the reverse strand, counting down.
AGCCATCAGGGAAGCCACGCCCAGCCACTGCAGAGCACCTCTGAAAACACAAAAGTACAAAAAACCCAATGACAGCCACACCAAAGGTTCCAATCATGACAGAAGTCATGCGACTGTGATATAGTTAGTTTATAGCCTAATGTTAGTTTTTTACTTTTGGTGATTCCATCTAGAATTCAAACATCATTAAAGTGGCATTAGTTTGTGATGATTACCTTGCTGGTAAGTATCACAAACTTGTGTTTGCCACAGAGCTTATTTTCTGCAATAATTCAAAATGCATTTAAAAATCCCAAAGGCTTTTTGTAGAGGTAACCAGGCCAATGCTAACTTCCAGGTTAGCCTACAAAAATACCTCATTCCTGCTGCTCCCTATTGCTATAGCAATAGGGAGCAGCAGGAATGAGGTATTTTATGAAAAATGGCAAGTCAGTATTTATAAATACTGACTTGCCATTTTTCATTCTATTTAAAGGTAATAAGTAATTATTATCTATATTGTGCTGTGTACGTTCATGACTAAATAATTCATTTGATATTACACTGTATGTGCAACATTGATTTACAACACAATAAGCTGAATAAAAAGAGCTTGTCAGCTACAATTAGCTTGTAAACTAGCACAATCTTTCAGTTACAGTCAGTAACCACCATTAGCTTCTAATAAGGAAACCTCATATCTGCTCCTTTCATGTGATCTGTTTGATTATATCAAAAATCTTTATTGAATTTGTGAATTTGATTTGTGGCTCTAAACCTAGTCCGGCCCTGTTTTTTTAAAAATATTTTTCTCACCCAGGCTCTGAACACCTCTGAAAAAGCCACAGAGGTAACTTCTGCCACACTGGCAGGAAGGGGATATAGCAGTGCTGAAGACTGACACCTCAGATCATTGTTGCATACAAAGTGATGTTGTGGACAACATAAGGTGTTAAACAGCCAGATCTGAGGAAATCTATACCATAGCCTTTTGTGTGGGTGATAATGCCAGTTAAACTCAATCCCTTTAACTAGTTCTTCCATTCTGCACCTGTTAAATAACTGCTGGGAGGAACAGGAAGAACACACAATCAGACAACAATGGATCAAATGACTGTCGCGTGAAAGGGGTCACTTGTGATTAATCCACAGCAAATGATCACCCTGCTGTTTCCTTTACTTTAATGAAGTGGTGTAGCTTGTTTCACCACAATGTTTTGAATTCACGGCAACTTTACTGTGTTGTTTTAGCCCCAGTGCTTTCATCATACCCATGTTTCTGACACAGCAGGCATCTGATATGGCAGACAGACAAAGTTAGTATCTAGCTTGTGAACGTAATGGGACATTTCCCTGATAATATTTCCCCCAGGGCTTGTTCCAAACGGAAAATACAGACCTAAAAGCAGAGTGAATGCACTTACATTTGTTCAGTGGCCAGAGAGATGACTCCAAATGACCAATAATGGCTGCGTTCCAAATCGCATAGTTGTTACCTCTGCCATGGAGGTTATGTTTTAGGTTCAGGAGCCTGCGCATGTAGTTGCTCAAAACTGATACAGAAAGCCGTCCTTATGGAGCATCTGAGGACAGTAGTGTCATGGCAGAACCAGTACAACTGTGGCATCACCACAATTGTTTTTCTCAAACTAAGGGTCAGAATAGCCAGTAAAGCATTCTGGCTTGAATACTACAAAAGACTACCAGATGCAGTCAGACATCCTGGTATTTTTGACATACAGCATTTGGTATACTATGTAATGGAACATACTTAATCTTTTGTGGCATACTAAATGGTAGTTTAGCAGGGAATGTTCCTGTGTTGGATGTGTAAATAGGTAACTATTTGTAAGCACCTTAGACATACCAACTACTAAAGCCATAATATAGTCTTGTTGAAGTGAACTTTTACCACCATGTTGCCAGAAAAACTAATTAATGCAGCTTAAACATTCCTGAGATTACATGAAGACTGAACTTAAACAATGTTCCTGAAGTGGCCATTATAGGACGTGTTAGACTTCGCTTGTCAGACTCAGCAATAACACTGATGACATATGCAACTGAAATTTTATGGGCTAGAGCAGCCAATATCAGACATGTTCCAGATGGACAGGACTCACTCCAGACACAAGGTCTGGCTGTACTTTATCAGGGTCAGCCGAGTCAGACAAACTGATATTGTCATGTCGAAAAACAGCCGTAAAAGTTATTTTACAGCAGTGAACTGCAAAGAGCAGCTAACATTAGCAGCTGTGGATATTAGCGTACTGAGTATTGAAACCAATGCCATACCATACGGTGTTAAAAGCTCAATCTTCTGTTGATGTGTGTGCTCCAGGTGATTGTGGAGAAGGTTTCTGGCTCTCAGATAGTGGACATTGATAAGAGGAAGTACCTGGTGCCCTCTGACATCACAGTGGCCCAGTTTATGTGGATCATCAGGAAACGTATCCAGCTGCCTTCAGAGAAAGCCATCTTCCTCTTTGTTGACAAAACTGTTCCCCAATCCAGGTGAGAGCAACACTTCATTCTGCAGCTGTTATAGACTGTGGAGCTTTTTGCTGATGGTCTCATTTCTTTATGGTGATTCTGGTCAGTTCTCAGAATTGAAATGATTTAATGATTAGTTTGAAAAAGTACTAAAGCCATCTTGCTTTGTATTGATCCACGTTTATTAACAAGTATCAATTAGGATGGTGTAAACACCTGTCTGTGGAAGCATGTTTCTGCCACAAAAAGAAAAATAAGTAAGTAAAGTAGTAAAATATTAACATCATATTATCAAACCTTTTTTGTTATAACAATATGCTATTTATCTTGTTACAACAAGAAATGTTTCACATTATATTATAACGTTATAAAATGACCCGTTTTATGTTATCACAATATGTTATCATATTTTAACATCAAGTGTTTCATGTTATAAGAAGATAAATAGTATATTAAAAAGGTTTGGTTATAATGTGACATGTAGCAATAACGTGAAAATATCTTGTTATAACATGAAAAAATGTCTATAAAGTTGTAACATTAAACCTTCCACAGGATAACACTGATAGTGTTGATTGTTCTTTTTCTGACATGGCAGCAAGTCACTGCCCTAGTTCTGCATTCAGCTTCTGAGTAATGAAAATCCTCTCGCCAAATGAAATGAACAAGCTACATAAATTGAGCGCATCTCCGTAAATGCATGTTTAAATCATACAGAAATTAAAAATACATTTTTCGAAGAAATCAACATATATCACAAGTGTTTGTTAAGTCCAAATTTCTAAAATTTTGTACAACCCATTTATATCAATGATGATAGACAAAATATTAGAAACACATCTGTGTAACACAATTTAATTCAACAGCACCACCAGCTAATGATGATAATACAGTTGAATAAACATCTCTAAATCAAAAAGGAACATATAAACATATTAACCTTCATGAAGGAAAGATTTACTGCTCAACTGAGGAGCTTTTATATCATTTAGAAACACTGTCACTATCTCATAGTTTGTCTACAGCAGAGCACTGACAAGCTGCTTGTCTGTAAAATATTATGCTTAGTAAGTATCTTGGTGAAAACAAACATGTCAAAATCAAAATCATATCAAGAATGTTGTTTACGTGATGAATTGGATGAGTGCTTTTGTCTATACTATAATTTTATCTGTTTATTACTCTTGTATTTATTTATTTTATGATTATCATGATATTATCATGTCATGCCATCAACATGTTTTCACCTCCTAAATATTGATATCTGTATTGCCCTAAATATCCAGTATCATCTGGCTCTAAGCCACATTGTATTGTTTTTTAAGGGCCTGGCCTCCTTAAATCAATATGCAGTGAAAGCTTAGGTGTGACCTTCCTATCTGTGTGTAGTATTTGTGTTTATCTGTACATCTGTGTTACTGAAAAGCAGGAACATGTGACCTCTTCGTGTGTGAGGAATCCATCTCCCTCTGAGGACCACGAAGCCACACCTGTGCTCTCAATTTACACCGATCTGATTCATTTCACACTCATACCTATTGACATGCTGGTGTTGTCTGAAAACATGCAGTATATCTGAGGAATCTGGCCTGCTTCTCACAGCTATTGTATTGTTAATACTTAAAATGTAAAACTGGCATACATATATTCTTAGCATGGTACTATAGTGCCACGCTAATGAACGAAACCTGACCACATCCAGCTGTGATGTCAGATATGTCGAACTTCGACCTTTAAACCTATAGAAGACACTGCAGCTTTGTACTTACCTAGCGTTGAGTCCTTGACATATTAGACTCCCTAAAAGTTATAATCTTTACTTTCTCTATTTTTCATCAGCACTTTTGCTTGTACCTAATTAGTAGTAAATAAATAGTTGTTTTTTATTTATAAAACAGATTATGCAACAGTAATTTCCTCAAAATAATACAAATAGCAATAAATGTAAAACCCTCCACTGCATTAAATCACATGAGGGTTGCAATTATTTTTGACTGATTTCTTTATTAAAACAAAGACTTTGTTTGGCTGTGTTGTGAAAAGAGACACTGTAATATTAAACTGCTGTCAAACATTTTAACCACGTGTCGCCAAAAGGCTTAAGGTTGACAACTTTAAGTCCTTAGTTGCTACTTCTTAGTTAGGGTTGCTGGGGATAAGTGTCAAATGAATGCCAGTTGACACTTATCCCCAGCTACAAACAGTAGGCTACTGACCATGAGGATATATTTTGGGGTTTTTACTTCACTTTCCCTCGAGTGAAAAGTCATGCCCCACCACTTGACCTCACACTCCCGTGAAAAGCATCCTATTAGAGCCCCTTTAGAGACCATTGTGTTGGAATAGGATACAGCAGGGTTAAAGATGATCAGGGCAGAGATACATGAGTCAACAGAGGAATCTGGATGTGTAGGAGCTGAAAGGAAGTACTACCGCCACCACTTCCTTGTTCTAATGATTGATCTCCCTAGGTGGTAACACAGGACTGTGATCATGTCTCACACGTGTATTTTAGTTTTATGGGACTCTGGAAAGAAACTCCAAAATAATGCGCCCTATTTAAACATGAGGATCTATTGACCCCCTCCTGGCTGAAAGCACAAATGTTAAAGGATAAGTTTGCCCAAAAATGAAAATTCAGTCATTATCTACTCACCCCCATGCCAGTGGAAAGCTGGGTGAAGTTTCACTGTCTACAAAACAGTTCTGGAGTTTCACAGCAAGACAGTGTTGCAGCATTCTCTGAAACAACTGAAGTAGATGGGGACTTGTTTTAAAAACTTTAAAAACAACTGAGACATGGCTTTATACAGCTCGTCTAAATCCCCTGAAGCCCCAGGATCCAAAAAGCAAGTTCAGTGAGCTACCTTAAAGACTAAGACATCCTCAAATCTGGGACAAAGATTAATATAAAAGAAGTCTTGGGAATAGCCCTTTTCCACAGCAGACATCCTGACTATTAGGAAAGACTAAGGTGTCACTAATAACATGAACTATGGCTCTGCTCCATTCAAGTGTCCCAGTAGAGACAAGGACAGAGAATTCAGCCATTAGTTTTCCTTATTTACGCCTGTTTTTTTATTTTTCTACTTAGACATGTCAAAATGTGATCGGTGAAAAAGGTGTGTGTGTATTTATCTTTTTTTTTATATATATATATGAAAAGTTTGGACTTGAAAAATCAAGGTATAAACCCTACTCACAAACTTAAAAATAAAAGCTTAATTTATGTAGAATGTTTAAAAATAAACTTTCGGGCTCTTAAGTTGGTAAAGAGATGTCAGTTCTCAGACTGCTGCAGTACAGGGGCGAGAGGAGACATGCTTTTAAATGAAAGCCAGAAACACAGGACATAGTGGTAATCCTAAATCCTTGTCGTTATCTTAATCTGTATGCAGCACCGCCATCTCCCTCTTTGTTCCTTTCAGGGTGCAACTTTTCTCCTTACTAAACAATGCCTTGACAAACATATACAGATCTTTTGAAAAGCTGCAGTACCTCATTCTTTTTTCGGTCTGTTTTTTTCTAAAATGGTAAATTCATAGATTATATCTTTAATTTTCTCGAACTTCTTCTCAGTTGTAGCTTTTACCCTCTTAGTGCCCATGTGTCCTTCTCACTAGCCCCAGGGTATTAAGGTTTATACTTGATTGGTCATATTTTCAAATAGAATGTTTAATCTGTAATGTTACAAGAAATTACTTTTAGAATGAGGACCAGTTTTTGGCTCAGATAACACTATGATTTAACTATGACTGTTTGAGGGAGGAGTTTAGCAAACTTGATAGTATAGCCCAACTGATACTGGATTTTTGAGGCCAATGCTGGTATATAGGAGTTTAAAAAATTCTGTTACAATATATTGGTCGATAGTATTTTTAGAAACCTAAATCCATAAGAGGAACAAGCAAACTTGATTCAGAAACATTTTTCTGGAAGAATTGCGACCAAAACTGGAACATTATTCAGGCAGAAATAACGTGTCAGTGCTCTTTGCAACAAGCTATGTGATGTTGACACTGTGTCTAAATGACGTCAAAAATAGTTTGGAATTTCTATACTGACATTAATCATACAATTAATACTGTTATTTACTGGCTGACCCACAGAACCAATCACAACGTTTGATTTCAACAACTTCAGGTAGAAAACCCCTGCGTCAGGTAGCTAACATACAATTTCATTTTTTAATTTTACCTCTCAGTAATCTAAAATGCATGTTCGATGCTTTGATAACAACACTTTCACTTATGTTGGCCGACTCATTTACCGCTGGGGTCAAAGGAAATGACACTTTGAGTTTACCTAAAACTAGCGGTTAGTCCTACTGGTGGTGTAGTGTCACTGTTGGGTAGATTGCTTTATCAAATACGCTAGCAAAGCAACACAGTAACTAAAAGAAGCACGGCAGAGACGTCAGACCACCATGTTTAACTATGTATCTTTAAAAGGGTGATTTTTTAAGACATGGTCAGATTATTCTGTTTAAAACATTAAAAAAATGAACTAACATTATCAACAGAGTGTGACGAAACAATAGTGTTGACGTTATGTAAATCACCTCTGTACTGTATGCCCTGTCTTCAAACTTGCATCTGTCGGTCTCAGAGGCTGTGTTCAGTCCCAGTCTGCCATCCAGCCACCTTCACTGGGAGGCCGGTTGACTGAGCCCAGTTGACCGTGGTGATTCCCTCTGTCATCTGAGGTTGCTGTGCAGACAGACTCCCCATCAGCTAAAAGCTAAAACTCCACTGCTAACAGAGCTAGTTGCTAATGGCAGGTAGTTGCTACAGCCAAAGATAGCTAGAGAGAGCAATGAGTAGCAAGTCAAATAACACCTTAAATGTTACAGTTACAGTTGAAATTGACAACAGAAATGAAAAAGTTTGCTCTCTGTTAGACAGCCTATGTAATGGCAACACTGTTTCAAATTTATATCAATTATACTGTATATTATTTGCCATTTCTGAACCAATACATACACTCATGGTAAGTTCTGTTACAATTCTTGAACTTATCTGCTGACATTGACATTGTTGGTCAGCAGCAGGAGCAGTCATTTACTATGACTGTACTGTATCACTTAGATAATCATAAAACCCTCAAATAATATCTGCCATGCTGATTTATTGGTTGGGTTCAACTCAGTTAGCAAGTTGGATGATGCCTTGAGAGACTTTGGAATTAGAAATAACATGATCTATGAATTCTTCACTGCATATATGTGTATGTATGTGTTATGTTCTTCAGAAATAAGGACACTACAGACATCTTTGTACCTGCAGCATTTCTTGAATTCGATTGCATTTTCTTAAATGTTTATGCTTCTGCTGTTGCATGTGTTTTGTTCTGAGGATCCACTGCAGGTTTTAGGACTGAAAACTGAGAAATTATGTTGATCAGCACAAAATAACCACTATTGGAGGCTTGCATCTTCACAAATCCATATGTAAATATAATCAATTCTACTTGACATTGTGTCTGATCTAATCTGGTTTCTGCTGTGTGTTGCAGTCTGACTATGGGCCAGTTGTACGACAAGGAGAAGGACGAGGATGGCTTTCTCTACGTGGCCTACAGCGGAGAGAACACCTTTGGTTACAAGGCCTTTTATACAGCACGGGGTTAATGCTTCACTTAATACTAGTGACACACACACACACACACACACACACACACACACACACACACACACACACACACACACACACACACACACACACACACACACTCTGACATTTCCTGGTGTACAATGTTACACAAGTAATGCACCTACACACTTGGCACAGACATTTATGGTCAGTTTTTGATACTAAAAAATTAGACATCTAGGGTGGAAAATTAACGAAACCACAATCAAAATGTTTTTTTTGACAGTCTCAGATGACCATTAGTGTCAAGAACTACTTGACCTAATGGCTGGTCTTTTTACTGTTGAAAGGTCAGTTGTGGAGAGAAATATCTTTAACACTGCCGTAAAACAAACATCACCACATTATAGGCACGTCAGATATAATTCATTTTCCAGTGTTAGATAAAAAAATAAAAAAATCTCACTTAGGCTCTGATACACACACACACATACACATACACACACACACACACACACACACACACGCCAATCATCACACGTTACCCAATCATGCTACATTTTCTTTCAGTCCAGATTTGTTGTCACTGATATTTGTGTTTTAATGAAGTGAGAGAGAAACCCTATAATCATGTGAATAGAATCATTAACCACATTATGGATGTATTTGTATGACTCATATCATGTATAAAAAACTTGAGTATTTAACTTTAATTCCACTCAGCACCATGAGAGCGGATATAAGCATATGAAAGAAGGCAGTTCATGCTACTGAGATGGTGCATGATGGTGCTCAGGGGCCAGGGACCTGCACCAGTTCATGGGATGTTACTGAGTGCTTGCCAGCCTGGATATTATGTATTTGCACATTATGTCGGCTGAACAAATGTCAGCACCACTCACGAATCAGACCCATAATGCCAACAACAAGCCATGAACCTCTGTGAACTGCTAAAGATATCCAACACTTTACTTGAAGTTTATTGAGTCGAATGTTGTGATATTTTTACGTTGTCATCACAGGGCAACAAACAGAAATTACAACCAAGCTCACCCAGTTTCCTTTTTTTTTACCGGTACATGATCAATCTGTGACATTCTGTCTAAGAGATACTCAGTGATAAAGTGTTGCACTACCCATTCTCCCTTAACCTGCTCTGTCTACCCTCTACATCAGTGACACTTCCCAGAATGCCATTAGATAAACATTTATTGACTTTTCAAACAACATATAATGTTAATAATGACTATATTTCACTTTCGTTCTTGGTTACTAAAAGGAATGGAGTCATTGTTTGTGTTATTAATTTAATCTGCGCTTTCCTGCTATGACAGGTCAAAATATGTAATGTGAAAAAAGTTAATAAAAGCTTCTGTTGGCAGATCTTCTGACCTGGCTGACAATGTTTTAGACATGAAAATTCTAACGTCAGGCTCAGTTGTATTGAAGCTAATGTGATGTCATTGTTTAAATTGATCTAAAATAAATAAATTAAGTACATAACATAATGGTCTCTAATTAAAAGATTGTGACACCTAGTAACCATGTTCTACAATACAGATTTAAGGGAACAATGAACCCAAAATTTAACGTAGAACTAATGAAGACTTTTATGTTAGCAATTGATTACATGACAATGAGTGCATTTGTAAATCCAATCTGATCATCACCATCAGTCCACAGCTGCTACATTTATCTAACACTGCCATTTTACCTCTCCATGTAACACTGACTGCTCTTGGTGCTCTTTTTCAATTCATTGTTTTAGTTTGCTGGTCCATAATCCTGAATGTTATCAACCCAGACGTGGCAGGCAGCCATTTTCAGTGAAAAAGCTCTGCTAAACCTACTTTACACTACTTGCTTAGCAACAAACGACAGACAGTTAGTCGATAGCTGGTGAAATTAGCTGCTAATGAGAGAAATGTTTCTTAGTAGCGGGTGGAGACCAAAACAGAGCAAAAAAGATCAGGTGAAACACCACTTGAAATGAATTTCAGTGTTACTCCATATCCACTGGATGTGTCGACTGCTAATGTTGCCTATCGACACATCCAGTGTTATCCAGTGTAACATTTTAGCCAAAACCACTTCATAAGTTGTTTTATAATATGAAACATCTTATAATCATTGAATGCAGTGTCAAACACTTGACAAACAGCATTTTGTATGTTACTTGCTAACTCTGAACCTAAGAGCCATGTTGGGTTTTGTGCAAAAGTCTTCGACCCTGATAAGCAGAAGGCTTGTGATTTTATAAGAAGAGCACTCTGGAAAAAGTAAGAAATCACATCCTGTGGCAAAAACAGGAAGCAGGTCACACTATCACCAAGTATGTTCTTGGAATGAGTGTGTCATAAGTGCGTTTGACCCTGTCCCTGACCATTATATCTTGTTCATGTTTTAGTTATGTGTATACAAAAGGCTCTCAGTGGAAATGCTGGTTAATAAAATCACTGAAAGTTTACTTTTAGTGTGCTAGAGTGCTTTCACATGTTAATAATTAAGCAACCTTGGGTACTTTGAAAGGCATTATACAAATGCAAGTTATTGTTATTACTATTATTATTACATACACATATTTAACATGCTTATAATGAACCTTGTTTTTATATGGGCCAAGGTCAGAATATACCAAACTGTAATTCACGTCTCAGATACTTCAAGTAAAGAGTTGCTCACGTCTCTGGCTGCGGAGGTTTCAAAATGAGAACCACTTGTTATCTTTCTTCTCTTCACTCAGACAACTCCGAAGCTGACATGTGGTTTCAGCTTTAGTCTTTGGTGCTGATTCACAGTAAGATATATCCACCCTTTACTTACTTGACCCATTAAAGTATTCATATTTGTGCACCACAAAGCTAATTCAGGCTTTCAAACATGTTATGTAGATGTGTAATATATTGATGGAATGCTAAGATATTCAGCATTGTTTTATGTCATCAGTGTTGTATGATTGTTAAATATATCTATAAAACATTTTAGATATTTGAACGGTGAGGTAGCTGGAAGACCTGACCAATAAAAATGAATGTAAAATGAATCGTAGGAGGTTTTTTGTTTTAGTAAAACATAATATAATTAAAGCTGCTGTAAGCCTCATCGTTTCAGTTAACTTCCTGTCCGTTTTGCAGTTAGCAATCCCCTCCCTTCTCTCCATGTATCCTCACTGGCAGGACTCCCTTTCTTTCTTTCGAGGCAGCTCTCTTTGCCTTTTCCTTTTTTCCAAGTGGTTTTCACCACTTGGTCTGTTTGGTAGTACAAGACGTTGCCAGGAGCGCTAGAATTTGTAGCTTTTCCTTTCTGCCAATGCCGGTGTAGGAACCAGAACAGCAGGATCCTGCTCTGTCTTTCCTCTTTTACTGCAGGGAGAGGAGAGACATGGGTTACTGACCAAACACTCTATAACAGTGATTACTGTTGGAATATCGGGCTATTTAACACTTATTCAACAAGAAAGTAACTCTTACAGCAGCTTTAATATGTCAGTACTCTTTCACTTCATCAATTAAAGGTACTCTGTGCTGCATTGGAGGCGCTACTGAGTTACAAGTTTTGACACGTGAGCACACAATCAATTGTCAGTCTATCAGCTTTACTCGGTTCACCACTTTGGTCCAGAGTGCAACATCTCAACAAATATTTGATCAAACTTAAGATTCATGTTCACTGAAAGATGAACTGTATTCACTTTGTCCAACCACTGGCTTTTCATCTAGAGTCCTCATAAGGTCAAAATTGTTAGTTGTCCAATACTTGACCTCCATCGAATATATTTAAGGCTCATAGATAGAAAGTTGCTTGATAGAAAGGTTGGCACAACTTTGTTTACCAATGAGCTGACGGACCAACAGAATGAGATTCAGAGCTACTGTCACGTGAATCCGTTTTAGAAGTTATGTGCCTTTTTGTTATCAGCCACTCCAGCTGCCACATCCCCTTTTTACAGTTGGCATTCACAGTTTACCAGCTGTCCTTCGGCTTGTGACCAGACATTTTCTTTTGTGGAGTGATCGACAGACAGAGCAATCTTTGGAGGTGTTGGTCACAGCTACAACCAAGACCCCCCAACCTCTACAGCATTGGACTGACAATAGTATTAAATACACAATGTAAGACTTCATGGTCATAACCAGCAATGTGCTGTTCAGTATTAGCAGAGCTGAATTGGGTCATTACTTGTCAGTGCAATCTGCTGACCTAAAGCAGTAACGCCAATGATCCTGAGTCCCTGCACTGATTCAGTGTCTGGACTTCAATAAAGGACCTGACTGTTGTGCAGAAATGTGCAGGTTCAACTTATTCTTTGTCTTTTGTATGAGTGAGTTAAGTGTCCAAGAGGACTGAAATCTGTTCTCACACACACTAAGAACAGCCTGGTGAAGTTTACTGGTCATCACAGGCTGAATAGAGGTGGATTCAGGTGGATGTTTGACACATAACACCCATCTAAACTCCACTGCAGAACAAGCACACCCCTTCATGGCTGCAATGTGCCGGACCAAGTCCGATCCATGGAGGTGCCAACTCAGAACCCACAGGACTCAGCCAGATTTAAGATGGTTGTTAGGTGTCAGAAGAACATCCACCTGAATACCAGGACTCAAGGTTTTTCCCAGCAGAACTTTGCATTATAAAGAGATGGTCAATGATAATCAGTTTACCTGTCAGTGGTTTTAATGTTTTGTCTGATCGGTGTATGTACAATCATAACTGTGCAGAATGCTTGTGGGAAGAAGACACTATGGGAGAGCGTTCAAACAAGGACAGGGAATCTAACACAGCATGTTACACACATTGTGAAAATAAAAGCATCATCTGAGGACACTGAGGAGGGGTCATCAACCTCTGAACAGCAGGACAGAGCAGGGTGTCCTGCTGTTGCAAGGAGAGTCAGAGTCAAATATAGTCAAATAATATTTATCCAGATTGACCAGCTGACCCAACAGAGGTTAGGAAATGAAGACTCTCAAACTTAGTCAAGTTTGTCCTTTTATTAAAAATGTGACATAGTGAACATGACTCAGAGTGTTTCTTATTCACCAGTATGTTACTGCCATCTTTAGTTTGAAATGTGAGTTTCACAGGCTCTGAGAAAAACAATATAATATAGACCAGCAGTTAATCTGACCTGTGACCTTATGGTTCTTGCTTCAACAAAATCACTTCTTCATCAACCATGATAAGGATATTTCAGCTGGAGAGAGTGTGCTTTCAGTGGAAGAGAAGGAGATCTCTGTCACTACGGGGCCACTGAGGGAAGGCTTGGCTGTGGAGCTGTTGCCAGGCCTGCTGGTATGACTCAGATGCCTGCTTGTAGTCCCAGTAGGTCTGCAGTTCTGTTCTCCTGAAGAGACAAACACAAAAAAGTATGAGTGGAAACCCAGTTAATGCTTACACTTGTTTACATAATGCTTACATGATTATTTAAAGGTGTAATTTGTAAGACATGGCCAGAACTTGGTAACCTGACACGCCAGATGGTTAGTTTAACAAAGCCATCTGGAAAGGAGCTGCTAGGAACTGTTTGGAAAAGGGCAGGCACCTTAAAAAAACTTGGAAGGTGACTGTCACCGTCTATCACAGGCTAACTTCAACCATCAGATCAACAATACAAGAAGTCTAACAGCTGTGCCAGTTGCTCAATCAAACTCTTACCTAAGCCGGTCGGGAGGAGAGCGAAAACATCTTTTCCATCAGTGCTGTTCTTTGCTCTTCTAATGAGGAAATGTCCGGTTCTGATAAAAAGCAGCATCCACGCTAACCTGGGGGCGCCATTGTTTACAAGCTAGCAGTCCCTTCTCGCTGTCATCATATCTAAAGTCCGGCCCTAGCTGCCGCCTCCAAGGACGCTGATTGGTCTGATCATTTTTTGACCGACCACAAGCCTACAGCTTAAAGCCTGGCAAGACAGATTCCCGAGGTTACATACCTGCGAATCCAGCTGCCTCGCAAGGTAAAAAATTTGGAGATAGCTCCAAAAACATAGGGGGCAGCGTATCCCCAGAGTGACAACTGCTACCCTTTGCTAGCTATCCTTGGCTGTAGCTTGTAAGGTTAGTTAGCCATGAAGCCATTGACTGGAGAGTTTGCCTCAGATCACGGGGGAGTCACCATGGGCAACATGGCTTAGCTCAACCAGGTTTATCAGCCTGAGAGTAAACACGATACCGAACTGCGACTGAACACAGCCACCAAGACCGACGGAAGTCAGTTTGAAGACCGGGGATACAGTACAGAGGTGATTTACAGCGGGTCTGACTATGACTCGGGCAAGTCCCCTTTAAATCAATCAAGCCTCATCCAATATCAAACTCAATCCCCTGTATCACTCTACATGTTAAACCACTCATAGAAGCTTAACCATAATTTAAGCTCACCAGATCTTGGATCTGCATTAAATTGTACTCACTCAAAGATAGCAGCCACCTAAATACTCCTGATGTTTGTCATCATGATCCATGCATTATTCCCTGAGAAATTTACAAAAATGTGGAAAAACACACCATCTCACAATGTAAAAGAAAGGGAGAAAGACCCGTCCCTTTATCCACATTTGCACCAATTTGCCTTGACCTGGCCTCCAAATTCCCCAGATCCTAATCCGATCGAGCATCTGTGGGATGTGCTGAAACAAATCTGATCCGTGGAGGCCCCATCCCCAACACACAGGACCCAAAGGATCCACTACAAACGTCCCGGGCCCAGATACCACAGGACACCCCCAGAGGTCTTATGACCCTGCCTTGACAGTTCAGAGCTGTTCTGGCTGCACAAGGGGAACCTGCACAATATTAAGTAGGTTGTTTTAATGTTGTGGCTGATCTGTGTATATTGTTGTCCTGATATTAGACTAAGTATGGTCTTAGATTTTGGATATCATTATATGGTGATATGGCAAAAGTGTTGTCTTTTCCAGGTTTGAAAGGCTGCAGTCAAGTGATGTCATTTTCTGAACTTACCAGACTGGTCTCACACTTTTCTTTACCCACACATTATAATCCACATTACTGATGTGTTTTAAATCAAAAATCTCACTGTGTCAATATCAATATATCAATACCATGTAACAACAGTCATTCCTACAATATTGATTTTGACATTTGGTTAAAAATATTGTGATATTTGATTTTATTGCCCAGTCCTAGCATTTATGAAGTGCTTTTGAGAAGATTTAAAAAATATGTATATATCATGTATTGTGTTATGTCTAAAAATATTGAAATGTATTGTAAGCTGTATAACAGGCCAATTATTAAAAGACAAGCATCTGCCAACGAACAATCATGTTACTTTAGTCAGTGCATTAATTTTTATGCAGATTATGTGGTGCAGTTTGGATCTCAAGTAGCCGACTGCTTCACTTAAACATTTATGTTCCGTCGGAAACAAAACTCAGACAAGTGGACTCTCCCTGATCCCCTCAGTTATCTCTCGTCACCAGACATACCATCGTCGTTGCAAATAATGTTGTCATTGTGTACTGAGGTTGGGTGCATAAGTTGTCTATGTGTGTGTGTGTGTGTGTGTGTGTGTGTGTGTCCAGTGTTCAGTGGACCTGTGTGTTGGCTGGGACAGACTGGGCTGGGATCAGGTTATCTGCTAAAATGCTGATAAAACAGAGGGACCCCTGTTCTTCGTTTTTGGTGAGGATTCTCAGCCATCAGCGCGCACGCACACACACACACGCACGCACGCACGCGCGCGCGCGCACACACACACACACACACACACACACACAGAGGCACAAAATCTGAAATGTGAGCACTAAATGTCACATACAAAGACACACAGTGAACACCACAGCACACACACATGCACACACACAGTGACACAATTTTTGGTGTAATCTCAGCAAGCTATGCGACACCCTACACTCTTAGGAAAGGACTAACTGGGACATGGTGTGGTCAAGTACAAAAAACAGACATAACTCATGAGTCTTTCATTATTCTGTGTTCTCTTGTTTTTTTTAAATTATCCAGATATTACTGTGACTTGATTGAAGCTTTCAATACATTCATTAAACAACAGGTCATCCAAAAAAGGAAAATTCAGTCATTATCTACTCCCTCATGCTGATGGAAAGTCGAGTGAAAATTCGTAGTCCACAAAACATTTCTGGAGCTTCACAGCAAAACACCGTTGTGACATTCTCCTGAACAATTGAAGTGGATGTTTTAAAACAAACAAAAACAAAATCCAATTTTTTGTTGTTCTTGGTTGTTTTTTTAACGTTTCAGAACAAGTCTCCATCTGCTTCAGTTGTTCAGGAGACGCTGCGATGCTGTTTTAAGCTCCAGAAATATTTTATGGACTACGAACCTTCACTCGACTTTCCGTCAGCATGGGGGTGAGTAGATAGTGAACTGTTCCTTTAAATGAGTTCTCCTTGAAGAAAAACACCAGATCCTTGAAACAAAAACCTCTGCATTTTAATACCGGTTACACTTAATGTTGTGACTGTGACACATTAGTTGCTTATTGTTGTTGTTAGTTTGCCTCACTGTCAATTCGACATGCTTCAGCAGCAGATAAGATAAGAGTTACCAAAAAGGACAAATTGATGAAAGCCAGACCATGGTTTGGGGATCTTCATTAGTGTTTTATGTTGATCAGATGTTTCAGAGAGATCATCAAAGAGCCTTTTGTTTGTTACCTGAGAGAGCTGGGAAGTGCTGAAGGGTCAGTGGCCGATACCAGAGACAGAAAGACATGGAAAAGCTCCAGTTTACACAGAAGAGACCTGAAGACACACAAACATGCATACCTGTCACTTACATTTGGTATACATGATTAATCTATAGTGATGACATGCAGTTTCTCATTTATATTATCATTTATGATGAGTGTTTGTTGGCTCTACCTGGCTTTAGCTGTGCCGAGAGCCTTCTTGGTGACTCCATGTTTGTAGCCGTTGGCAGTGACATCTATTGGCTGCTCAGTCACATTACACCAGCTGATGGCTGTAACACATGTGGATTGTATTTACCAAAGACACTCAAATAAACACTCAGTGAACTCTTAAATATCACAATATAAATACCATATTTTTTATGGTGAATTCGTAACTCATGACGTAAAAATGAGAACCCTTGAAGACTCTGCTGGGAGAGTTCTGGGAACGCAGTCTTTAACAAACTGAAAAAAAATGTAATGATCTCAGTTTTTCTACATAGACCCAACTTTATGATGCATGTGTCTCCCCTAAAATGAGGTATGCTGCAATTAAGGAGGACTTGAAAAATCTAGAATTGCAAACCCCAGAAGAGAGAAGAAAAAATAGATATGTGTGAGGCACAAACTTCAACCAGAACAGGAAACCAAACAAACTTAGGTGGCCAACAGTGCAGCTGTAGCTTTCTTGTCGGGACTTTCTTCTAATTAAAAGTGAAATAGCAGCAATGCGTGTTTGATACATACGTGGATGCTTTTATAAGGTGAGATCGTCTTTCCAGTGACCTCACCAATCAACCAATACAGGTAAAAAGCTGTTCATCAAACCAGGTAAGAGACCTGGGGCCTGTACCGTGAAGTGAGCTTGGTGGGTTAGCTGGCTATCTGTCAGCTTGAACGTGCTGTGCAGAACTATTGTCTCCCCCTTCTAGCAGTGACAGTCATTACACAAACACTGTCAACGTGCTCATCACATGGAAGCCTCCACCGTACTCAACCAATCATTAGCGGATGACTTAAAACGCATCTCTACTGGTGCACGAGTACAGGAAAGTCAACACAGACTCCAGAGTTACAAAGTCCGGTATATTGTGGAATACAGTGAGATTTACCGGGAAGTGAAAGGCTTAATTAGGATGTGAACGTGTTTGGTAGGGGCTCGAATGTGATAACATTTCATTTATATGTAAAAGTCACAAGCTGCAGGTTGAGGTTTTTTGGTATCACAACGTTTGTTTACTTTCAACTGACAAAGATCACCATGGTTACCTATACTGCATGGCTAACCTGCTCCGGAGCAGGTTACTTTAAAGGGTCCGATCAATACCTGTCCAACTACTGACCAATCAGATCACTGGAAACACATAGTCATCATAACTAGAGGGTCCTGAGTGGGTGATAAATACTAAGTTCAGAACAATAGCATTACTTTTATGCATCATCACATACATCAATACACGTGCAAAGAATCTTTAATTCCTGACAGTGTTGATACCTTTTACAGTTTTATTCCATCACTGCAGCTTAAAACAACAAGAAGCCACTTTGTGATTCATTTCACTGAATATCATAACAGTCAGTTGATAACCAGCTACCAGTTATCCATGATTTCCTAGGTTCGGGTCAGTGAAGACAGGTAACTCAAAGAGCATCAGACTTGGTTGGACTTGCTTAGAAGAACCAGCCCCTCACCAAGGGGGCTGCATTAAAACATTTTCATATAATCATAAATACAAACAGCATAAACAGACTTTCAGAAACTCATAACAATAAAAACAAATAAACCAAAAGCAAACAAAGAGCTCTATTCTATTCTACTTCAGTTCACTAACAGTTATCAGCTCTCACAGTATCAATGCCAGGTCCTTCTGCACTCTCCAGGAGAAAAGGGGAGAGAATTTAAGAGCTAACTCTGAAGAACGTATTGAGAAACACGCCATGCTGGTTTTGATTATCTCTATCATCTACATGGGATCAGTGGACAAGAGTCCCCGGTTTACTTTAAGCGTTCACGTCCTCAGACGGTTGGATAATTTCAGAGTGAAAGTTATACGGGTAAAAACACAGTGCACTGACTATGTAACATTGGCTGGGCTGCATTTGTTTAGTATTCAGGCACTTTCACGTGCACAAAATCAGTTTTATCTTTCAGTTTCCTATCATAATTACGACGTGGATGTTGAGAGACAATCCTACCTGCCCCACAGGGGGAGATTCGTCCCTGTCTGTCCTTATGTCGGAGCTCGGTCTGGCCCTGGCTGAAGGGGAACTCCAGGCTGGACTGGAGCAACACAGGGGGACACGCAGAGAAACCAGCAGGGAGGTCGGATACATGGGAGCACCTGGGAAGTACAAGAGGATTATATTCAAGAAGGCCTGCTGATTATGACTGTTAAAAGTAACAGTGACTGATGATGTATCGTGGATTTCTTGCACAGCTTTCTGAAAACTTTCACAAGTTTCTAATCCAGAGTCAAACAGAGTCAGATAATCAATAACAGTAATTTCCCAACGCCCACTGATCAACAGTATAAAACTCAGATATCTAATCTAAAATGATATTTATTAATTGGCTCATTACTCTTCACCTTGTGACCAAAGCTCTGTGCATCACTTCTTGGCTGTATGGACACTTGCCCACCACCACAGTGCTGAAATAGAGCGCCTCCTGTAGGTAATGGGACAGCAGTGCGCCCTGGAAGCCCAGCAACCCCCAGCTGGCCATCTTGTCACTGCAGGAGAGGGACAAAGTCGGCTCTCCTCGTCCAGGCTTCACCCGGAGGACCCCTGTGCTATGGTACCCCATCCCAGGGTGTAGAGGGTCCACTGGGCCACCCGGAACACACTTGGCACCCGTTCTGTGAATGTCTGGGACCTGTGGCTGCAGTCCAGCACTGTCAGGAGGGCCTCTACTTCTTATATCAAGTTGTGCTGCATCTTGTGAGACAGTTTCAGGTGTTTCTGCAGCAGGATTCTGTGATGGAGCTTCACTTCTGGATGAATTTGAGGAGAGGGATTGTTTTGGGTCTCCTCTGTCCTCTACCTCTGTCTCCTGTTCTTCCAGATGGGGAAGTTTAGTGTTTTTCCCTTCACCTGGTTCCTCTGCTTTCCTTTTCAGGTCTCCTCCTCCATCAGTCTCTCCATGGCCCTTTACAGATGTGACAGGAGGGCAGGGCTGAGACTGACTGTCAGTCATAGGGATGATGGAGGCGTCACCACCTGGTAATACACAAGACTTTTTAGGCTGATTTTTGCTTCCTTGACAAACCACTGACATGGCAACAGAGTTTGGCTATACCTTTATGAAGAGTGAGATATGGATATTTAGGGCTGCAACTAACAATTATTTTCACTATTGATTATTCTTCGGATTATTTTAAAGACTAATTGATTAGTTGTTTAGTCTATAAAATGTCAAAAACCAACTGTTCAAAACCCAAAGACTCCTCATTACTATCATAAATTACAAAGAAAAGGCTGGAATCAGAAAATGTTTGACAATTATGCTTGAAAAATGCCTGAAGGGATTAACTGATAATCAAAATAGTTGGCTAATACGTTAATCGTACTAACTGTTGCAGCTCTACTGATATTTTGGTACTAAGATTAACTGACTAAATTAAAAGTCCGTAAGACAGAATCTACATCAACATGGCAGACTCAAAGTCTCTTCTTTTTAGTAACTACAATAAACAGAAACTGTGAAGAAAGATGTTATGACCCTGGTCATATGTGTATGGTCGTAACAAAGATTAAAAAGAAGAAGAAAACATCATATAGAATGTCAAACAACTCAGGGTTCATGGATAAATCCTGCACTACTCCACAGAAAGAAAAAAAAATCTAAAGTGCAACACATTTGTACATGAGTAAGTACATAGCTTGATTTAAATCCTGTGGATTATCTTATGTAAATTGCTGGTGGTCCCATTAAACAATTCATGTGAATCAGACAGCCAGTTAGGTACACTGGGAGCATACTGGACTCACAGGGAGTGTGACTGGTAAAGAAGAGGAAGGAAACTCCCAGCTGAAGCTTCCACTTGCCCTGCTGATCTGCCGGACGAAACACAGAGCTGTCCCCGCAACTCACAGCTCTGTGCAGCTCCTGGATCAGGTACCTACAATTTCACACACAAAACGCTAAGAGTTTAAACTCATATTTTAAGTTCAACTGACAGTATGGAGTTACAGTGCCAACAAGCTACAGGACACTCAAAATTCAATACCATCACGCACCTGATACATCCCCTTCTGGCAATGACTTCTGCATGGCTGTCATTAAGCACGTCACCTAAATGGATGAGAGAGTCAAGAAAAACAATAAAAACATTGATATAAATTGATCTGATGATTGATATGAAGGTTGTTTTCAGAAATTAAGACAATACTTTAAATTATGGTTTTGACAATGGACTTTGACATGCTGTCCTTGATGTCAGTGCTCTCCACAAGTTGTGTTTTGTTATGATTGGAGGTCGTGAAAGATGATTGCAAAACATTATTGTACTCACTAGCTTCCTTCTAGGGAAGATACTTTTCCATTATCACACATAAATGCAGAATTTCTGTCAGCATTTTTTTTTTAAATCCATCGGGGCACAGCACATTGAACTGTGCACAGATGGTACACAAAAATACAAAAAATATACTTTCTGGATGGAAAATCTATTTGGTTGAGATGCCAATATATCCTCTTTATATAGAAGATGGACTCACTGATTCTTCAGCAACTGAATATGTAAATACTTTGTAACAACATCAAGTCCACACACCTTTGGGACTCATAGTAGTGCGTCCAATACATTTGGTCCCAGTTCCCAGAGAAACAACCTCCATTTTATCTGTAAAAGGAAAAAAAACATTTCATTAGAATGTCATTTTTTAAATATATTTTGTCTTTGTACTTTCACATTTGTCTTCATATTGAACACATTTTCGTATCATATTTTATGGGGTTTGTATTCTCATTTGAGTGTCGACAGTTGCAGAAAGTCACTATGAGCCATTTCAAAAGTTACAGGTCCCAAGATCAACTGTGCAAACAGCTGTTTGTAAGTATAAAGTCCATGGCACAGTTGGGTCAAGAAAACACAAACTATCACCTGCTGCTGAGAGAAAACTGGTCAGGATGGTCAAGAGTCAACCAAAAACCACCAAAAAGCTGCTGGAAGAACAGGTGTCAGTGTCCACAGTCAGTGTGTTGACCTACTGTCAAGCATGGTGCTGGTAGTATTGTGCTGTGGGGCTGTTTGGCTGCCAGTGGATCTGCTGCTCTAAAGACAGTAAATTTAATAATGAAGAAGGAGGATTATCTCCAAATACTTCAGGAAAACCTCAAATCATCAGCAGAAGATTGGCTCTTGGGTGCAGTTGGGTGTTCCAACAGGACAATGATCCCAAACACACATCAGAAGTGGTGAAGGACTGGATCAATCAGGCTGAATTGAGGTTTTTGAATGGTCTTCCCAAAGTTAACCAAATATTAGAATTACTGCTTGTATATTGATCCAGCAGATTTGGTCATGTTTTCAGAAGACCCATCATAAATTCATTACTGACGCAGACTTCATGAATGTTTTAGAGTAGTTTGTGTTCCTCTCATTCCATCACAGAGAAAATGAGTTGTAGAAGTCACTGGAAGTGAAGACTGCCATGATATACATGTTCTTTACGTGTGTATAAACTTTCCACCACGACTGTAGGTGCTACTGAAAAGCCCAACGTTACATACCAAAGAACATTTTTCCAACATTCATTTAATTCAAAGTTTCTCCCTTGCGGCGTTATTTTGACTGTCTCTTCGTTCAGACAGCCCACATTTACACGGAATAAACCTGAGTGGAGTTACTGTTACCGTTAACGTTGTTGTATTACATATGGTGGACGAAAGATAAATAAAGTTTTTTTTGGGGGGGGGGAATGATGTTGTAGCTATATAGCTCGTTCCGCTGTCCAACCTGTGTCAGAGTTAGCACACCGGGTGACTTTGACCACAGCGGCCAGCAGGGTCCACTCTCTGCCCGGCTCAGGCTTCCCTCTCCGGGGAAGTTGATTGAAACGCTCGTAGCACAACCTGGCGACTTCATCCGCGTTCACCATGTTAAACCGGACGGGGCCGTGTGAGTGGAGGCTGACGGGCATTACAGGTTTAACTTGAGTTTACGGTGAATATATTTTAAATAGTCCCACTGTCAGCTCAGCTACATCTAAACACTATGTTGACACGCTTCGACCGGACGAGCTGCTTGGAGGAACCTCGAGAAAACGGAGCAGCTACTTCCGGGCCGAACCAAGGAAGGCTGTACTTTCACAATAAAGGTCCTTCATTTATGGTGAACCGACTGAATTGATAATTAATGTACAACTAATTGTAAAACTGTAGTAGTATCCTTTTTAGTAGGTATTAAATGAGTTTAAGTGACGGGAGAGGTGAATATCTTCAAGATGTTAAGCTGTCATTGGCCCTCCTGCCATTCCTTAAAGCATTAAACAAAGAGCAAACACTTACTGTATGAAAGCTTCCTATAATAAAATGCAATTCACACATTTAAGAAAACATATTAAGAAAGAAAAAAAGATTTAATGTTTATATTATATTATCTAATACTAATATATGCTATTAGAATTACTTTATTATAGGATCAAAATGAGTCCTTTAAATCATCACTCTAATAAATGGAGTGGAGAGTAAAAAGTTAAAATAAGTCACTTGTTCTTGCTATTGTATGATACTTGAGTAAATATACTATGTTATATTCCACACAATGGGTATTAATAGTAAAATGTGTTGTGGAGTAGTTATTGATATTTATAGGAGTAGTAGTAGTATCTGTAGCAGCAGCCACAGACTCTTTTACCTGTTAGATGTAAATGGCTGGTGGATCCACTCAGCTTGTTGTCAGTTTATATACTTTTAACAATATGTTCATTTTCTGAGCGTCTCCATTGGCACACTGAGGACAGGTTATCTTGTTCAAAGGTTGTTCTTTTTTGAACCTGTGCTGACTTTTATGAGGTAAATATAGATGCATTTTATTTTTTGGTTACTGTCCAAACAGATGCATTATGTATGAGCTTTTTCATTATTTTCCCAAAAAGCAGAGGCTAATTTGTTTGTAAGTACACATTTCAAAGGGTAGAGCATAATATTTCTTGTACATATTACCGTCATCTCTATAGTACACATACAGGACACACCGATTGAGTTAAATTAAACCATAGAAATATTAAAGTGATAGTGTAGTCACAACATTTATTTAAAGGAACAGTCCACCCAAAAATGAAAATTCATTATCATAGTCATTATCCACTCACCTCAAGTTTCATGGTCCGCAAAATATTTCTGTAGCTTCACAGCAAAACAGTGTTCTCCTAAACAACTGAAGTAGATAGGGACTTGTTTTGAAACTGCAAAAACTCAATCCACAGATCTTCATTCTCTGTCCTACAGTACCTGAGCTGGGAAGTAATGAAGTACAAATACTTTGTTACATAGTAAAGTAGATTTTTCAGGTGTCTGTAATTTACTTGAGTATTTATTTTTTACTTTTCCTCCGTACATGTTAACACAAGTATCCGTACTTTCTACTCCTCACATTTTCTAAAGAGGCTCGTTACCTTAGTTTTGATACATTTGAGGGGTAATGATCGATCATTTTTTAAATTCATCATCGCTGGTGTAACCTTCCCAATATCACAAGACCTTTCAACCTATCAGTGCACATTACGCACGGCAGACGTTGCAGGACAGAAACAAACAGAGAGGGGGGACTCAAATAGGAAGGCATTTGAGTCCATTTCATAGCCTGTACTTTTTTATTTTTACTTGAGTAAAGAAGTTGATTCTGTACTTTTACTTTTATCAGTCTTTTTTACACAGGTGTGTACTCACATTTGAGTAAAGAATGTGTGTATTTTTGTCACCTCTTTTGACCTGTCTCTCCTTCATATACAGTCTATGCAGGATGCATCATAAGAGCTCTGATCCTCTAATGGATACACTTACATCTCTGAAGCAAAGGGGGAAACTGATTTTGCTCCAAGCTGTCTTTTTTACCTATGGACAAACTGAGCCGGCACTGTCGATCCCCAATGTGATCCCCTTACACTCTGGATGGCTGTGGAGGAAACTGCTTGTTAGAAAGGTTATCACAGTGAGGAAGAACACCGCCTGGTTCACTGAGCTGTTACAGGTACTTGACACTTTCTGAGCTCCGACAAAGGTCCTTGAACACATCTCACCACTGTCAGTCCTCTCATGTCAGATCACCGGGAATAACTCAGTGTTACAGTTCAGTGTTGCAGAGGAAGACTGTTACCTGAGAAAAAAAGAGAATGAGAATATTTCAGAAAAGATCAAATAAAATGATATATTTAATAATAAAGTTGGATAACTAAAATAAAAAAAACCTGTCACACCCCTTGTATGTACATAATGTACACCCCTGTATGTACATATGTGATGGTGCTTTATTCCCCAAACATATTTCACTATCTTACCATCATCAGGGCGGTACAGGAAACATATTTGTATGAATTTGTTTCTTGTAACTTGATATTCAATCCATCCATTAGCTATACCTTTACTAAAAAAAAAAATTTACAAATACAAAAAGCTAAATTACAACACTAAAGCTAAATGACAACATTTAATCTTATACAGCATGGCATATTGAAGAAGAAATATATGATTTTTATGTCATTTTAAAATATGGAATATAATCATGTTATGGCATTAAACCAATCATGTGATACACAAGTAATATTCCATAATTTGCTCCCATCTTATTTTATGGCAAATTTAAAATAATACTTTTTATTGGGAATTGGGAATCAGGAAAATTTCATTTCTTGGTTTGATATAATTTTGAGAAATAATTATGATAAATGTATAATTATTGCTCTGACAAATTCAAAATTCAACGATTGCTCAACTGAACATTATCCTGTCTCCACTTCACAAAATCTGTTAACATCCCAGCTGTAACTGAGTACAGAGACTTTAATCTGTGACACCACTGTTGTGCCGGAAGCTGTAAACTGGGGACAGTTACAGTGGAAATGTGTTAGTACGGTCATATTCAAATCTTAATTTTCAAACAAACCACAGAATATGCCCTGATGTGTGGAAAAAGCTGCTGCTTCTGGCACAGCTTTATCCACATTTAGGATCATTCCCCTTTTATTAGTTCCTACCATGTGTGACTGATTAGTTACAAACCCAGTTTTGACTTGTTGGTCCAAAGGCAGTGGAATAACATGTCAGCATTCCTCAAGTCATCCTTAATTCATCTAAGACCAAGATCCAAGATAGCAGAACTTGATAAATATTGACAATGATGCCTCTTAGTAGCTTCTCTGTAGTTGACTTCCGCCTACTGTGATATCACAAGCATTGTTTTTTCATATCACAATATACAGTTGTCAAAAGTTTACCTACACTTGTAAAGAACATGCATAATCGTGACAGTCTTCAGTTCCAGTGATTTCTACAGCTCTCATTTTTCTGTGATGTAATGAGAGGAACACAAACTACTCTGTTACAAAAACATTCATGAAGTCTGGTTTAGTAATGAATTTATTATAGGTCTTCTGAAAATGTGATCAGATCTGCTGGCTCAAAAGTATACATCCTAATAATAATAATAATAATAATAGTAATAATAATAATAATAATAATAATTATTATTATTATCATTATTATATATAGCCATCCACAAGCTTCTGGTAGTCCTCTGGCTGAATTTTTAACCACTCTTCTTGACAGAATCTGTGAAGTTCAACTAAATTTGCACGAACATCTCTTCAGCACAGTCCAAATGTTCTCAATGGGGTTCAAGGCCATTACAAAACTTAAATTCTAGAAAAACATACAAACAGTAATTCTAATATTTGGTTAAAGGTCAGGATTTTGGGAAGGCCATTCTAGCCTGATTGATCGATTCCTTCCCCACTTCTTGATGTGTGTTTGGGATCATTGTCCTGTTGGAACACCCAACTGCACCCAAGACCCAATCTTCTGCTGATGATTTGAGGTTTTCCTGAAGAATTTGGAGATAATCCTCCTTCTTAATTATTCCATTTACTTTCTGTAAAGCAGCAGATCCACTTGCAGCAAAACAGCCCCACAGCAGAACACTTACCAGCACCATGCTTGACAGTAGGTCTGGTGTTCTTGGAGTTAAAGGCCTCACCTTCTCTCCTCCAAACATATTGCTGCTCATTGTGGCCAAACAACTCAGTTTTTGTTTCATCTGACCAGTTTTCCTCCAGAAGCTTTTTTCTTTGTCCGTGTGATCAGAGCTTTAAAGGTGCTGTGTCTGACGCAGGGGCTTCTTTCTTGCACAGTAGCCTCTCAGCCCATGGCAATGCAAGACACGACAGACTATGGACACTGACAACTGTCTTCCAGCAGCTTCTAATTCATTTTGGCCTTTGCGTTTGCATTTCCTTCCTGATTGTGGCAGTGACACAACTGTAACATGCACTTTATACTTACAAACAATTGTTTACACAGTTGATCTTGGGTCCTGTAACTGCTTTGGATTGAATTATTGTTCAAATCAATAATGTGCTCTTTCAGATCAATGCTGAGCTCTTTAGACCTTCCCATTGTAGTGTCTGTGGCTGAGTCTAATGGGTGTATCAAACAAGCCCTATTAAAATGGGCCCAGAAAAGTCACCAGCTGTTATCAATCAGAATCAGTCAGAAGAAGTTAAGAGGCCATGCTACAAAGAACATTAGATTCACACAACTTTCTATAATCACCAAAATGTTGGTCAAGTTGCTGTATGTATATTTTTGATCCGGCAGATTTGGTCACATTTTCAGAAGACCCATAATAAATTCATTATTGAAGCAAACTTCATGACTGTTTTTTGTGACAAAGTAGTTTGTGTTCCACTCATTACATCACAGAAAAAAATTAGAGTTGTATTATTAGGGCCCGAACAGGAAACCTGCGATTGTAAATAAAAAAAAATTTAAATGCACTAGTTTGGCTCTGATGCAGCATTCAGTATGCAAAATAACTAGTAACTCAAGTTATCAAATACGTGGAGAGGAAGTATAAAGTAGCATAAAATGAAAATACTTGAGTAAAGTACAAATACCCCAAAAATGTACTTTAGTGCAGTATTTGAGTAAATGTACTTAGTTACATTCCATCACTTATTTTGGCTGTGTCACAGGGAACGTTTCTAGGCCTGTCTTTGCTTTTTTGGTGGACAAACAAAACAAAACTAACACCTACTATCATGTCCCTATAGCATGCCTCATCGTAATTTCTCATAAAAAAGCACCAACACAGCTCAAGATTGAAATCTCATTTATTTTAGTTATGTACAGGAGAAAAATGCTGAATTTCACAAGTAACAGAAAAATAAAAAATAAAATCACATCTCATCTCTCTAGCCTCTGTAACAGAGGTGCACTAGTCCTTAATAACAGCTCTGTCTCTCGTATCGACACATTCATGCACTCATACACTGCCTGTCTTTCTTCCACACTCTCCATCTCTCTCACTCTCGTCACTTTAAAATGTTAAAAAATGTATTTCTCTCTGGTAGATATGTTATACTGCATTGTTGCTGTGCTGTTGCTGTGAGTCGTTTCTGACATTAAAACGATCCTGTTGTCGGGTTTTGGTGCGTTTCTAAGCAGTGAGTAGAGGTGTATGTGTGGGGGGTGAGACTCTAGTCAAATATAATTCTCTGTATGTGCCATTCTGTCAAACCCACATAGACATACACACCATCTATAGGCATATACACAACGGCATTAATCTGAGCAACCACACAGACGTACACACAGATAAGCGTACACACTCTTCCTCTACGTTCTTGTGTCTCACTCTTCAACTTTATCTCATGATTCAGTTCACAAACACGATCCTCCCCTAGGTGAGGGGCTATAGATGACAAGGTGATTCCTCAGCCCTGTGATTAACAAATGCAAAATAATAATATTAAGAACAAAAATAATCCCATTGAATTAAGTCTTCTCCTTTATCCATCTCGTGTCCGTTTCCTGCATCACTCCTGTCCGAATCCCTCTGTCTCCTCTATGGCGAACAGGAGCTTCTCTCTGAGCTGCTCTAGGCTTCTGTAGGGCGGCAAGTCCAGACGATTGAAGCTGTGAGGAGGAGACACATAGTTCAATATTGGTCCTTCCTCTTTGTGATCAGACTGTCAACAATAATGTATTCATGTTTCTTTGCTCTTTTAATCCCCTTGGGTTTCAAGTTCTAATCCTCAAGATTTAGACTAGTTTTTTACACTTGTTTTGATACTATTCATGGTAGCAAGATTTTCTACACTAGCCTGTTAATCCTGCAATTATTTCTTTATTTACTGGAGTAGCTTTAATTGTTAGCAGAGGAGTCTGCAGCCTGCAGATTTGTGGATTGTCAGTTAAACTTAAAAATGTCTCTTCTTTCAGATGATGCAACTACCGCTGCGTTAAAGGTGCTACGACACGGCAGAAAAGGAGGAGGGACTTCTATTTTATCCAGCTGATTTTGCATTAGCTGCAGTGCGCACCAACAACCACCAGGTGGCACATGTGAGCAGTCCAGACTATAGTGAACACATCAGGGCCCTGAGTTTCTCTCTCCTCCCTCTGGAACCAGACACGCTGTTTTATTTCCTCATTGACTTAGTCTGTATTTATGGAGCCCCTTTAGGGTCACATGGTAGAAAAAAAAACTTGTGGAAATCTGTGCTCTTGGATTTGTTCAAAGAAATTAAAAGATGGATCAATGAAATCAGATAAAATGTTTGTGGCAATCAACACCTAAAAAAACTATTATTTAATGACTTTTAAGGCCTAATATTTATAACGATGAATGCAACACATTTTAAGACCTTTTAAGGTCCTGCAGACAGCCTGTTCTAAGGACATCACTCAGTCAATGTTGACAACATGAACAGATGAGGCACCAGCTTACCATGTGTGGCTTCTCGGAAGCCAAGTCTCCTTCCCCACCTTGTCTATACAGAACTTCTGGGGACCGTTACTTCCTGGGGAGTAGAAAAACAATAGAAAACAAGAAGTTACAGTATTTCATCAAATATCATTTTAAATGTTTTTCATCGTATCTAAGTATATAACTTCTGTTGATAAAATGTGTTTTTATAATTTTAACCATGAATTTAAAATGATCATATAAAAGCCAGTATTAAAATAATATGTAAAAAAAAAATAACATAGGGGGAAAAAAGGAGGTAAATTTAGTTGCAGCCAACTGTAAAATTAGGGGTGACATGATTCAATACAGTGTGTACAGTGTGTCTGAAGTGCAGCTGCAGGCTACTGGTAAGCTAGCTGATGTTTTCTTTTCTTCGGTGGGCAGGGTAGAGAGAAAGAAAATGGGAGTGATGGCTGATCTTTGGATTTTGATGATCAAACTTGAAAGCTCATTTAGACTAATTTAAAAGTGAAATCGTGACGGCCCTATACAACATAGTAAATTCAATTATAATGTACATTTCCACAGCACTAAAAGCCTACAGCATAACACCAATAATGGGAAGGCTGGGATATGTTTATTGTGAAAAAAACTACTCTAGTTCTGAGTTGTATTCATAACATGAATCAGGACGGGAACTGAGGTGAATGAAGACAGCACTTCTCTTAGAGAAGAGACACTGAGAGCAGCGGGGAGGTGAGTATGACACCAGTCTGGGTTTGTACCGATGGAAATAGTGCTGCTGAAAATATAATTATCCAAAATGATTGATACGGTACTTTAGGTGGTATGACATTCTTTCCTTTTTGTCCTGTGCTGCCTTGTTTTGATGATTTAATTTGTTTCTAGCATGCTCTGAAAAAAGGAATCTCAACAAATATACAAAACAAAATGATAGACGTCATTGCTGATGTCAAATATCCTGATATCTGAAAACTTGGACAATGACAATGAGAAGTCCTGGATGTTTTGTGTGGATCAGTGTTGTGTACCTATGAGCTCATTGAAGCCTCCAACAGGCAGCCGACAGGTTCCTGTTACAAACTGAAGCAGACGGATTCTCTTTTCGTTGTCCATCTCTTTCACCACCTACAGGAACACACACAAACACATCAGTACTCATACACACCACGACACATGCAGTTGTGTGTTTGGATCAAGCTGCTTTGTGCTCAATGAACCACAGAGTGTCCATACCTGCCAGAACCAGTGGATCTGCTTGCTGTTCTTGGTGTAATGTCTGTAGATGGTGTTCTTCTGCCAGTCAGCCAAATCGATCTCCTGCATCCCACACAGCATCAGCTGCAACACACACACACCAACATTTAAAGGCCAGTCAGTGCAGCGCTGTGTCCTTTATTGACTCATCAGCACGCAGAGGACAACATGGGACAGGACAGCGTGAAACAGTGAGTCACAGAACGTCCCATCTGGAATCCAGACTAATTTAATACACGGTCTCTGATAGACTGGGTGTCTGCTGGGATATGGACTCATTTAGATGAAAGCTCAGCTGCAGCAGGAGTCAAGGAGAAAGTGCTCATCAATCAGGATCTGGAGCTATTTACACACCTAACCACAGCCAGGACTCACTACAGCTGCATCTCAATTCATCCATTTAACATTTAAATCTTAGAGAACCTTTTTTTTGTTACCTAACTGACAGAAACGGACAGGAACAGACAGTCATTAAGGCGATATGAGGTAGTATCAACTGATAGCCCCAGACTTCATGTAAATCTGTGCACCTTGCTAACAACCTCTAATACAAAATTCAAAGCTCATCTCTTCAAACTTGCTTTTATTTAGAAACTTATTGTATTATACCTCCTCTAGTTCATATTTACATATTTAATGTTCTAATTTCTTGAATCTGTCTTTTTCTGAAGCACATCATAGTGTTCATTAAATATGAGTGGAAACTCGGTTCAGTAAGATCCAGGAAATTTGAATTTGAAATTTCTACATTTGTTACATTTCTTCTGACTTTAAAAAGCCTTCCTGGCCCTCCCAATCCTCCTCACCTCCAGCTCCTTTTCGTCGAAGTAGCGAAGCCACTCCAGAGGAACCACCTCATTGAAGCCGTCCAGGAAGGCTTTGGTCTGCTCCTCCACCCCGCGGGTGAACCTCCAGTCTGTCAGCAGGCTGAGGGAAGAAGGAGTGGTTGGTTTTTATGGTTTGGTCTGCATCGCTGACAACATCTCTCTTACACTTTTGTAATTACATTTCACCATTCTTCTCTGTGGTTATCACTGCTTACGTAAACATACCTGATGTACTCCTCCTTGTTTTCCTCGGTGACCAGCTCGTTCTCTCCGTCGTCTTTCAGCTGATGAGTGGAGACCTTCCCAAGGATCTCCATGTCCTGTGCAAAATACAGCTCCACGCCACACTCCTCCAGGTTGTTCTCTCTGGACACACACACAGAAACACAACCTTCATTTTAGGCAACAGCCTTTGCGTCATTTCTTGCGAGAAAGATAATTCCTTTACATTACAAATTTCCTGCTACTCAGCCTTTTAGGCACTGGGTTAGAGATCTCTCTCTTCTTTGAGAGAATCTGGCTCTAACATACAGCTAAACCTCATCACTTCAGTGTGTGTGTGCTTTCTGGGGTGTTGCAACTCAAAGAGGTTGAGGACCATTCCTGTAATCATCCAGGGTGATAATCAGTTGACCCCCAGTATATATCATATGCATACTGTTCATGTAAATATGTATAATTGACTTTTACTTGTAATTTAGATATTTATGTTCATTTACTGAGAAAAATTGAGTTTTGATACAAAAGTCCATTGCATATACGATAGTTTAAGACTTTCACTTAAGTACCATTAATATGGGTGACTTTCACTTTTACTGTTGATATAACACGATATCTTTACTTTTACTCAATTATGACTTTTGGATACTTTTTACAACAATGCTTGAGAGCATAAAATTACAAAACCACACACATTCAGAGATGACCTGTCCTGTGTTACTTACTTGACCCACATGATGGAGTTATAAAACTCAGGGTCTATGGACTCCAGGTCTTTGAGTGTGGGTTTCTTGTCCAGCATTCGCTTGTAGAATGGCAGCGTGAATCCGGTGTCGATGAACTTTCCGTGGTACAAAGCCTGCAGGGAGGATTTCTTACATTAGAAACCACAATAAGGAATGTCAGCTGGTATTTACTAAACCTGATGATATGGCAGGTTTGAGTCGCTGGATCAAACACAGTAGACAAGAGAGGGGAGTATTTTTCCTCTGCTGTTATTTGGTGATTTTATAGTGTTATTGTATGGCCATTGGTGACATATGGTTCACATTTGTTCCTGACAAACAACACATATGTTCTTCTCCATGGCTCAGTGTTTGTGCTGATGATTCACCAGGGATTGTTTCATGCCAATTCAAGTGTCAGAAATGCTTTAACAGCCAGTCACCTTTACAGGAAACATGAATGGGCCTTTTATTTTGTAATCATGGCAGCTTGTGAGAATTCTTTTCCTCAATCATTTACAAGCAAAAACTTCACACCTGCTTATACAAATGAAGATTGATAATTGGGCCCAAACCACAACTCATAATTAATGTAATGTCTGTGCCACTACCTATGTATTTCTACAGCTGCAGCAACAAAAGGTGACATATTTGTTTCAGTTGTAGCTGCAGTCCCGTACGTCTCACTTCAAAATGACATTCCGGTGATTTATTCTGTACCTTCTATCCTTATTTTCATGGTGAAAACCACAAGGGGTCACTGAGATTAGATCATGATACAGAGACAAAACACTACGCTAACTGAACACATTCACACAGCTGTGAATCAAGTCATCTGCCCTCATTGAGTGTGTGTTCCCAGAGAGGTAGAGTGAGTAGACTCAGCCAGACAGAGCTGTTTAATGTTATAAAAACCACAGTGGGCTCAGAGCTGCAAGAGCCAAGAACAACACCGGCACCCGCTGACTGACTCAGTGACAGTCTGTTCTGTCCTGCTGTATCCTGACCATGTGTCTGTCTCACAGCCAGCAAGACACACATACAGACAGACAGGAAGATTTATAGACGGAGGAGAGGGTGTTGGTGGAAAGTGAGCTGTAAAGACGGAAAGTAGAAAAGGTAAAGAAAAGAGAAGAGAGGAAGAAAAGGAGGCAGTAAGAGTGGTTTGGTAGAGACAAGCATCTTTATAAGGCAAGTCAGCAAAGTGCATTTTAGGACTAAATATAGGCAGCTGCTGGCGGGTGTGGGCTGGGTGCGGCAGTGAGGTCATGGTGTGGGTGAGGGGTGGGGTGGCAGACGGAAGGAGGGGTGGAGGGTGTCGGTTTTTGGGGCTTACAGCTTTCTGGAGTTGATCCCAGAAAGAGAGAGACATTATAGTACATACTGTAAGTCATGTTACTGAAAGTTACAAACTGTGGAACTGTATACTTCTTTAAAATAATATAGTGCTAGTAGGGACCCTTGCTGCACGTTTATGTATGCTGTCTGTATCTCTACTGTCACTATCAAATTACGGCAAAATGCCCAAAAAGAACCATAAAAGACAGAACTATGCCATTGGAGCAACTCATCAGGAGTTAGGCTCCACAAAATATATATTCAAAAACAACTCATAGATATGTCAGCACACACATGTGGACACAATGTTTCTGTCTGTGCTGATCATTCAAGGGAAAAATCTCTGGATACAGCTGTACAACAACTGTACTTAAAAAAAGTGAAAATTCTGCTCGTATATTAGAAAGAATAAGACGTGATTCTTTCTGTGTCTGTGTGAAAAATTTAACCTCAAACATGAACTTACTCGTTTCATGGCTTTTACATTTTCTTCTTAAAAAGATGGATGGTTAAAATGAAAAAAACTGAATTAAAAGTCTAAAAGGAATTGAACTAGTGTTTTCTTGTCAAAATGAAGAATGCTCTGAATTATTACTTTTAGATTGAATTTAATATGAATGTTTATAAGCCACACAACAGCTCTGTTACAAGAGCAGTTTTTTTTTTTTTTTTTTAACAGTTGATTAATCATTTCAGTCATTTTATTTAAAAAAAAAATTTGCTGGTTCTACCTTCTTAAATCTGATGATTTACTGCTTTTCTTTGTCATTTATGAGGGTAAATGAAGGGCAGTTTCATTACTGTTGGTTGAACGACTGTTGGTTGAAACAGTGAAAACAATCTGAAGACGTCACTTTGGGCTCTGGGAAATTGTGATGACAGTTTTTTGACATTTTATATACTAAATAATTAATTAATAGTGCAAATAATCAGCAGATTAATCATTAATGAAAATGATCAACTGCTGCCCACTGTGAGACTCTGCAGCTTTGTAGACAGCTCAGACAATGACCACCGATGAAAATGAAACAAGTTGAATAAGGAATAAGGTATTTGTTTGGGTTTTTACCCATCATACATGTTAGTTAGTTAGAAGGCTGTTTTCAGTGTCACTAAACATGTGCTTGAGGCAAAAACACAAAGGAGTAACAATAAAACAGCCGAACACATGTGTTGCCTTTTGCAGTACAGTGCCCAGGACAAATCAAATTTCAAGTCTGATTTTAACAAACTACTCCAAAGTGAAGCTCACCATGGCGATGAAGCGTCCGATGAAGCGGAAGTATGTGAGGTGGTCAGGGTTGATGGAGGAGGCTGGGTTGATCTGCAGACAGTAGTTGTTCTTGCCGGCATATTCGAACAGACAGTACATGGGGTTGAGAACCTCGTGGGAAAGAAGGAAGAACCACTCCCTGCAGAGCGACAGGACAGAAACATTATTACAGCAGAGGAACATATGATGAAGTATGGTAATCATGTCAGTAGTCAGTGCACATGCTTGATCATTTTCCATTTAAAAAATGTTGTGCATAATGTTGGAACAATCATTTTTAATCAAAGACTGCAGAGTAGAGGAAGTGGAGGAGCAGAAAATCAATTAATCATGGTCTGGTTGGTAAGTGACAAATGGATGATGGAGAAAAGAAGACATCATGTCACAAATACAGACAAAACAATTATCACAGTACATTTAATGCACAGACAGAACATGATCCACAAACACATAATACAAAAATAATACAAAACAAAATAACAAAAGTGACAATAAAACACAGTTATTCCTACTGCTTCAGAGGAGTGACACATGTGAGGAGATGCTGCGTCGCAGTTTGTTTCATCCCAGGGATGACTGTCAGTTTCAGGTAGATCTATCTTTAAGTATAGTGAGCTTGGAGTTGTCCATTTTCTCAATTGCCTGCAGGTTTTACACCGCTGAAGATGATTTAGTGTCACTGGCACTTAATGTGGTATGTGATCATTTTTCTTTCTTCTCTGTATCTTATTAAGTATTTTGAAATATCCGTGTTCTAAATGTGATGGGAAAGTCTCAGTAAAGAAGAAAATCGACACTGAGCTCTGAGTCAAATCAAATTTGATTTGTTTAATACAATCAAATTACATAAAAACAGTTTTAATGTGTCTAATTTTATAGTAGTATAATAGTTTTAATAATGTCTACTTTCATAAAAGTTTTGAAATCTTGTATTCAAGTACTGTAAATACTTGTTATAAATACTGAATTACATTTGGGCATATGGACTGAGTAATTATAACATTAAAATAATTGTTTAGATTGCTCTCATGTCAAGCCAGAAACTTCCTGGAGTCCCAGCTGGTTGCCTTGTTGACATGAGGAAAGTGTCATGAGATACGTTTTTGTTGTGAATTGGTGCTACACAAATAAAGATTGATTGATTGATTGACTTATTGATTGATAGTATCCCAGAACAGACAAACTAAACACTGGCTATACAGAGGGCCTTTTGTGTTTTTAGTGGCCACCATATGAGAGGGTGAGATGAGGGGTATTCCATTGGTTGCAATCTGAAACCACACCACTAGATGCCACTAAATCCTACACACTGGATCTTCAATCAAACCAGATACATCATGTTAATCAGTGGCTGAACGAGGTATGTAGGCCTCATTTTACAGCCGTTGTACAGAGGAAGGCTAGCTGTGTAGCTGTCATCTAAATATTGGTAAAAGGGAATAAAGATATTTCCTAGAATGTAAAATGATTTCTTTAATTAGAACAAGACACTATTTTCTCTTAATTTGGGCTATTTTTCTATGGCAGTCTTCTGTTGTTCAGCTTTAAAAAATAAGAATGTTATCAACCTACTCTGGATAGTGGTATGAATTAGAATTTATAGTACATCAACAAATTTACACACATCCTACAACCAAACTTGACACAAAAATTATATGAAGACAAAACATACAAAGTGAAGGATAAATACACAGGGCAGAATAAAAAGACACAACAGACTGTGTAAGGATGCGTGTTAGAGAGAACGAGGGCCACCAGCAGTACCACCACCAGCTGCAGCACCAAAACCAAGCGCTCCCAAGGCCCCTGCCTCTCTGCTTGGGGTTTATGGGAGGGTATGGACTGACGGACGGACGGACGCAGACACCTCCCAACATCCCGTCCGTGGTTCTACCCTGTGGTAGAACAGCATGATGTCACCTACCATAGGGTAAAACCACTGACGTGACACCGGAGACAGAGACACAATGCAAAACCAAACAGAAAAAATGAGAACACCGCCAACAGAAAATTAACAACATATACAGGAAGGAAGACCCGGAACACAGCAGACGGAGGGGGCAGGATGCGTACATGTGATGGGTGGATGGAGGGATGGGGGGTAAGGGAAGGAGGACAGACATGTCGCAAGAGGGTAGGAGGTGTTTATGGTTTCAGGAAGCAACATTTAAAAGGGGTGTTAAGCAATTTACAGTATGACCTCTGCTGGCAACCAGTGAGAATTTCATCTGCACACACACAAATATGACAGTCCCTGAAAAAAACAAAACACCTGTAGTATCACTCACAAAATGACAGAATGTTAGGAGAATGTGGAGAGAAGAGGAAAGGTATGTTTTGTTGTTTCTCTCACCTGGCGATGCCACCATAGTCCAGCCCCTCCTCGCCTCTCATGATGATGTAGAGGCGGCGGCGAAGGTCGTATGGCTTCACATTCATGATCTGATGACAGCACACATACAACATTATAAACAAATGATACATGCATACAGAGAGAAGAGCAATTAAGCCACTAAGTGACATCACTGGAGGCAGTTTATCAGATTACAAGCAGCTTCCTCTGGAGCCACAAAAGGCTTTATGCTACTTTTTTCACATATGTATTATTACTCCCCAAGACCTGTAAACACACTTTAATGTGTAAAATTGGTGGAGTTACCCCATTTTCAGAGGCGAGTGATTGTTACATACTATCATTGTGTGAAGTTTGACAATAATATCTATCCACCATGTTTCAGATGCTTACTAGATGTATGGCATATTTATTTTCTACTGTATGAAAGGACTCATCTGAGCCCAGATTACAGATACTTGCATCACAAAGACTGACAGAAATAAGTGGAAAATGTTAAAAATTGCATCCAGATAAAAAATGTAGGTATGTCTGATCAAATATTATAATGACTGTAGATCAAGTTCAGATACTGGAGTTAG
The DNA here is from genome assembly GCF_040436345.1 of Pagrus major. Taxonomy (NCBI): domain Eukaryota; kingdom Metazoa; phylum Chordata; class Actinopteri; order Spariformes; family Sparidae; genus Pagrus; species Pagrus major. The sequence continues at coordinate 29,559,091 of NC_133222.1, read as the reverse complement.
CCAATGAGATTAGCTTTTGTGTCGAATAGATATATCCATCTCTGACCTGCTGAAAGGAGTCCTCAAACAGTGTCTGTCTGGACACAGAGATCTTTACGTGGCTGGGCAAGGCATTGGACTGGACAGAGACAAAAACAAAAAACAAGTTAGAATGATCTTAGAGTACAGAATACGCAGACATTAGTTTGAGTCAGTATGACCTCCTGAAAAGCCTTCTGGGGCGTTGACAGCTGCTGGACACCACAAGTCTCTTAATTCTCACCTCTAACTCCAACCCTAATTCAGTTATGATCCTTAAAAGGTCCAACTTGTAAGATAGTTGATTGTTGAGTCTTATTCAAAACGCATCAGATAATGACATTTTGGGTTTCCTAGATCATGAAATATGGACGAGGTCATGCCTGCCGCAGACCCAAAGCATCATTTGACGGATTGGGAATGGAACTCAACAATCAACTATCTTACAAATTGGACCTTTAAGGCCTTTACACATTGGGGATGACTTTTTTTCCATGCAATTTTTTTCCACATCAATACATTTTTTTATAACTGTTTTTGTCACAGCTATTTCACAACGAATAGGAATAAAACGCATTGGAAAAAGCCAGGGTCAATTTTTCTGAGCTTTTGCACCATGAATAAGGACATCAAAAAAACATGTTGTGCGTGATGGACATCGTGTCACAACTCCCAATAACAATGGAGGACTTGTTCATTGTTGGTGTTTCTCATCACCCTGTGTTAATAAGCTTATTTAGTTTACTTTTGGATGTAGTAGAGTTTGTAACAAGGCAACGATCATAGCAGGTTACTGACTCAAACACTTATTATCTCCCTTGATCTACCTGTAGTGATATCCAGCCAGGCAGATAGTATTTGCTTTATTTGCTGCCTTCACCCAATTACAATGGAAGTGAGTGGAGGTTCGAAAAATTGCATTTCTACTATACAGGAATACATATACAAGTATAAAATGTTTTTTTTTTTTTTTACTATTTGGGTGAACAGACCCAAACGCAAACAAGGTGAGGAGAATGGACACGAAGAGTTTGATGGTGGCTTCAAACTCCAGTTAACACTTACATGGCACAGGAAACGGAACTGGTGGTATTTCCACCTGAAGCTGCGGTCGTAAGCACCAGGTGAACCGCCCTGCCGTGATCTGTACACACACACACACACGCACGCACACACGCACGTACACACACACACACACACACACACACACACACACACACACACACACACACACACACACACACACACACACACACACACACACACACACACACACACACACACACACATTCGGGGAGAGAGAGGAAAGGGACACAGTTGATTTTACACTGTTTAAGCAAAATCCACGAGGCATCCCGACTGGATAATTAGTAATCTAAAACAATCACACTGACTTCTTTGGTGTCTGATGTTTTCGGGTCTAAACTGAAAGCTGATCAACTGAAACATTTCTGTCTCCTTTAAGAAGCCCTGATGTTCCAGGTTTCAGGCCAGACACTCAAAGTAAATATTAAATTCACAGCAGCCATTCTGCTCTAAAAAACGACTCGGTGCGTCTGGGTCTCTCGCACAGAGGTGAGTCTGGGCCTGCAGCTGTGTTAGTATAAGCTCCACCAACCCACTGCACACACATGCTGGATATGTGCCTTGTCAGCACAGGAGAGGCCGAGACACAGAGACAAAGAGAGAGAGAGTTAGACAGATAATGGGAGGAAGGGAGGAGAGGGTGAAATGGAGGGAGAGAAGAAGAAGGAGGCCCCTAATGTGTCGGGTTTGTGCTCGCCGCGCTGCCAGGCACATCTTGGTTTGGGTTAGGAAATTAAGACCGCAGCGGCAGAGAGCTGGCCACGGACACACACACACACACACACACACACACACACACACACACACACACACACACACACACACACACACACACACACACACACACACACACACACACACACACACACACACACACACACAGTCCTGCAGGATCCTGTATAAAAACAGTACAGACTCTTTCAGGAGACCTACGGCCTAAAATACGTTCAGATATCAGCAGGAAAGGCAGCTCGTAGATGCACACACACACACACACACACACACACACACACACACACACACACACACACACACACACACACACACACAATAAGCTTATACACACTTGCATGTCGAATATGAACAAAGAAAGGCACAAACACCAGCGCACACACCCACACACATGCCAGTGCAGTCTGCAGTGGATCTGTTGTCACACATCTGCACATTCTCCTGACTTTTGTGGTAAGATTTGAGACTGCTTCAAGGCAAGGCAAACATCCACAGGCTGAGGTAAGAGGTGTGTGCGTATGAGTGTGTGCTAGCATCAACATGTTGCTGTGATAAGATATGACTTTTTGTTAAAATATTGGTGTTAAAGCTCAGGAAAGAAATGAAAGGCAATAGGTAGAACATGGCCTCAAAGATGCAAGTAAAATAAAAAAAAGATGATGTTCTCTAAAATACAGTTTTGACCTTTCTCATGATCTTGTAAGGTTTTCACAAAACGGGGGGATTGTTTAAATTAATATTTGCAACGCAGTTATGTCAGACTTAGGCAAATTCATTGTGCAATCATTTAAAAATTGAAAAAGAAATTGATTTAGTTCAATTAATTAGGATTTTCGATGGCGTGAAGATCATTTCCTCAGAATGTCTTTGCCTCAGTCGGTGACATACTGTGATTTTCTATAAAAGCAGGTTCGGGAGGAAGGGCTGAGAGAATATTTACCCTGACTCAAACCCAGGTCGGGGGTCTTTAAAGGTGGTGGTGCGCGAGTTGTGGTCCACAAAATATCGGACTCCCTCGGCGGTGTACTTCATCTCCCAGCCCGGGGGCAGGGGGTGCTCCTTGATCATCCTGCAACAGGGAGAGGGGCAGTGAGCACGGTCCCAGCCGTAGGGGCCCCGTCCTGGGGATGAAACTAACACACCTCCCCTGCCAACCTGTGGATCTAAAGCCCTTGACACTAAAATATAAACCCTGCCATGGTACAACATTTTTGGCCATGCTCAGGTGGAGTTCATCTCCTTTGAGGATCCCAAAGGCATCAAACTTTAATTTTTTATTTTTTTTTCATTAAGAGTGGTGACTCTGAGCAATATTTTGAATGTGGCCAAGAATTTCTTGTTCAACTCTTACTGCAGTTTGTGTCCCTCCTGTATTATCATTACAGTCGAGATCACAGAGTGTCAGTGTTTCTAAAAAATAAAACACTTCTCAAGAATCCTAAAAGACATTTCTGGAGCTTCACAGCAAAACAGTGTTGCAACATTCTCCTACACACCTGGAGTAGACGGGGACTTGTTTAAAATGTATAAAATAACCGCAAACAACATAAATGGCTTCATATAGCGCATCCGCGCTAAGTTCAAGTCTCCAAGAGGACAGAGGGTGATGTTTTTTACACCCATTTTTAAGCTGTAATCTTCACTGTAGCTGCTAAGCTAAAAGTGTTAACATGCACCTGATCTGAAGTGAATGCACAAGCTCGACCACACATTGAGGATGTAAATAACATTTTTTCAAATCAGTTTGGGATATTGGGGCTTCCAGAGGCTTGGAAGCTGTATAGAGCCATTTTATGGTTTTTTTTTTCGCAGCTGTTTTTTATGTCATGTTAAAACAAATCCCAATCTACTTCACTTGTTCAGGAAAATGCTGTAACACTGTTTTGCTGAGAAGCTCAAGAAATGTTTTGTTAACAACCGACTTTCTATCATCATGGGGCTGAGTACATAATGTGAATTTTTAATTTTGGGGTGAATTGCTCCTTTAAATAAATAAGAGGCAAAAGTAACCACATCGCCAGCTAGCCCTTATAATGGCATATAGATGCCCTGCAAGTCTGTGATGTGCAACATTTACTTCATCTTACCGACTGGCTGACAGAGGTTCGATTAGAATGATGAGGTGAGAGGAAAGTAATTTAAGAGCTCAGGAAGGGTTTAAATGTCGAAGAAATAGAGGGTGATGCCAGAAAAATGGTAAAATAAAGAGGAGACAGATCATGGGATAGTTTTCAAATTCATCTCTGGATGTTTAGAGTTTGGGAAGTATAACTAGAATTCTTCTTTTCTTTTACCACTGCTTTTTTTCAGTTAAGATCAGTCAATTTGTTCTGCCATGTTCCTGTATACATGGGCCTCAGAAAATGTGTCAAATGTTTGGGAACATGCCTCTTTAAATTCCCTGATCAGTGGAAAACATGTACATATCATAAAGCAGATGACTCCCTCTGTCGTCACACTAAACTGTGTACAATAAATATATCTTTCTCAGTAGGAGCAGACACCCAAAGCGACATGCTGTCTAACAAGCAGGCAAACACATGCACACACTAACACACATCCAAGTTAGTACTTTTTCTACAGTCTCACAGTCTCACCCTTGGGTCCGAGGATCATCCCACTGTGTCGTTCGCGTGTTGTGGTTGACAAAGTATATTCTGCCATTGTCCTGGCGCTTCTCTGTGGACACAAACAGAAGAGAAAAGTGAGAGTTTTATGGGATTTGCGATGCTTGAAGTTGGAGGATTTGGAAAAAGCTTGGGATCAACTCCACAATAAATGGTCAGGGATCAGAGGGATCACCTAGAGGGTTTGGGCTCGCTCTCTCTTTTGGGCCAAAGAGGCAAAAATATCTCACCCCCATGATAGAAAACCAGCAAGTTTGTGTGGTATTTCACTGTAGCTTGTTCTGAATACCTCACCAGGGCAATCCTTAGTCTGTGTGTGTGTGAGTGTGTTTGGAATTAAGGTTGTGGTTGAGGTGAGAGTCAAAGTGACCATGTCGTTGGGAATACAATACATGGGGCAAGATTTCATTAAAAAAAGGTGACACATAGATAAATGACCAAATGGGAAGCACCTTAAACACAGAATACAATCTTATGGAAGAGTGTAAAATGTTCTATTTAAATTTTGTGTGTTTGTGTGTGTGTGTGTGTGTGTGTGTATATTCGGTAGGCCACTGGTTTCATGAGAGAGTGGCTGGTGCCCCATCCTCCTTCCTCCATCGCTCTGACATCTTTTTCTCATTAACAGGAGTGTGTGGAGGGCCCAGAAACAGTAGTGCTCACATTGCAACTCTCACTCTCGTCGTCTCACTCCACCCCCACTTTACTATCGAGTCTGAACCCCCCCTACTTTCTAATTTTTTTAAATCGCCACTGTCTCTTTTTCTTCTCCTCCATCTTTCCCTCTTTTCTCCCATCTTTGTCTTTTTGAATCCAAGCCTTACAAAAAAAAAGCGAGGGAAGCGACCGCAGATGAAAATGAGCGCGCCAGAGAAGCGAATCTGAGCCAGTGATATAATTGAGGTTTTTCGTCTTGAGGTACCGCAACATGTTGAAAAGGCATCATGGGCAGGGAGTGAGGGTTTTTGGAGAGAACATGGCCGTGTGATGAAGTCTGTGAGAATGTCGGTGGGACAGGAGCTGCCAGCAGCTTATGAATGAATGAATGTGTGTGACATGATTCTGCATGGATCCGATTACATTACTCATTTGGGAAAATGTTGGATGATGAAGAGTCCCATCAATAATGTGGCCTCTGTAATTTGTGGACTTTACAGTAAAGGCAGTGCATACAATGATGAATTGGTATAACATGAGCAGAGTGCTGAAAAGAAAACCGAGAGCTGCTTTATCCAGATTTTCTACAATGGAATAATAATCAATATCAGGAGTGGAGACATAATTTTATCAATGAACAACTGATTTTCTCAATGGGGACTACAAGCAAGAGACCCAAGAGCCACAGAATTAACGTTGGTTCTGATGTTGTATAAAGGCTTAAAATCATCAAAAATGTTCTCAAAGTTCTGTGAGGAGAGAAAACGCTGCCATGCTACAAACGTTTTGCAACATTTCACCTAAACCTTGCTCCATCACTGCGGTATGCAGACGTGAAAAGCACATATTCAACTAAATCAAGAACCCAGTGTCTATATATCAACCAATTGCATGGCTCGACTATTGACTACTGGCAAGAGTTGTCAAAAATACTTACACACTACTGGTAAGACTGAAGAAGATTGAAAACAGCTCAGACTTTAGAGTCCAGTCCTGACTGATCAGATTTGCTTCAACACCAGACACCACTTGCAGGTACAGAAAACAAAGTTTGACAAAAATGTAGTCTGCTGACAGAAGCCAAACCTCTAAACCAGTTCAGCACCCCTCACTGAGATTATCTTTGTATGGCGTGTGTGCACAAGGAGTGTGTTAGGCAAACTTACCCCATCCAGGAGGCAGAGCGCCCAGAGGATCATTTTCTACAGGAGCTCCGGACGGCTGAGGGAGAAACAGAGAGACAAAACAAATCCGATTAGGACACCTTTCTGTCTCTCTCCTCTCTGTGCAGCCTTCTCTCAGTGTTTGTCCTTGTTGTACGGGATACGTTAAATTCTTCAGTCCGTCCACTCTGTTTTTCACCACCGCATGAGGATGATGAGGAGGAAAAGGTTGGGAAAAACCATCCCAAAAATACAGAAATGAGGGAAAACCAATGAGAGTTCAGATGAGAAAGAAAAAAAAACCAAACAAAAAAAAAAAAAACTCACTCAGTAAAGCTGTCCCAAGCGTGGAAAATCAAGTCTTTGCTTGACCACGCAAACTCACGAAAGCAGCGATGATACCTGTGGGTAAGTCAGGCTGGCTGGAGTGTGTGTGTGTGTGTGTATGTGTGTGTGTAAGTGTTGAGGGCAGAAAGGGGTGGGGGTGGCTCCTCTCTGCTGCAGCGGTAAGGGGCGACTGAGGGAGCTGGCCGGCTGGTGGCTCGTATGCCTTCCAAAAACTACACGCTCGGTAGGAGGATAAAACAACAACGCTGTTCCAATGAGCTCACTGGCTGGATGCAAGCCCCACCCCCCCGACTTCCCGCTCACCTCCTCAAATACACCCCACCTCTTCCTCCACCTCCACCCTGGCACCCCTCCCTACCCCACCCCGAGGTCCTCCTCCTCCTCCTCTTTTCTCGTGCTCTCTTCTAGCACTGCTGTGAAAGTAGGCAGGGAAGTGCGATGTCTGAGGGAACTGAGGGAACATTCATGCTTGTTCCAGACTGGACACCCCCGCCCCACCCACCCCGCCTCCTCTCCGGCCGCCCCAATCCACCTTGGGCCTGACAAAAGGCACCTTTATTCACCCTGTGCCTGGAAACCACTGTGGGGTTTACTCAGCCTGCACTCACACACACACTTTTTTCAGTGTGTGTGTGCGTGTGTGCCACAGTGTGGAAAGTTTGTCCGTGGCAAACAGTCAATGTGTATGTTCTTATGTTGGAACACACACACACACACACACACACACACACACACACACACACACACACACACACACACACACACACACACACACACACACACACACACACACACACACACACACACACACACACAAACCTGCATGAATATATTAGCTTGAGTGGAAAAGTAGCTGAAAAGACGCTTGTTAGGAATTAGCTGCTGCTGCTGGATTTTCATGCTAAAAGATGTTTATCAAACAGGCGGTTTAGGTGTGTTGCTTCAAAATCATCAAGTGTTCCACCAAGCAGAGCACAGGGCCCGCTAACACCATGTTACGCTGGTTGTACACTAATGCTGAGTTGGTGCTATAAATAATAAAGTGGGTACACTATTTGTTGATTTTAAGATGCTTAACAACCTTAAAAATAGACGAAAAATCAAGTTCAAATTAAAAACATTGTCAAAAATGTGGGAAAATGTAGTTTTGGTGGCTTCCCTGGCTAGTTTTGGCAGCACAGGTAGCGCTTGTTGTCCTTTATTGGCTACACTGAGGTGAAAAAGACCAGAACCACCATTTTCCAAATTAAAGCTGGTGGACCTTCAAAGGGTTTTTTCACTCAGACATGCTGCACCACAAAAGTGATGATTATTTCCTAAGAAGCCATAAAGTAGAGCATTATCCATCAAACTTCAACGTCACTTTTCGCAGCATTTCCCAAAAAGAAATGTGACTGTGCCCATTTAAAACAGCTCTGTCATGGAAACTCTGAAGGAGTTGGGATGGAAAGGACGGGGCCTGCTAGAGGAGCGAGAGTGGGCACATAACAGGGTTAAAGGGTGTGTGTGTGGGTGTGTGTGTGTGTGTATATGTGTGTGTATGTGTGTGTGTGTGTGCGCGTGTGTCGCTCCCATCGACAGCCAATCTATGCCCCAGCGCCCCACCCTTATGGGTTTTCTGTGACTAAAAAAGGTAAAAGGAGAATATAATGATATAAAGACATGATGACTTCATCCTGGCTCTGACCATTCAGCTCCTCAGCAGCTTCCAGACAGAGCAAGGCTGGAGGGAAAAGAAGAAAGAGAGACTGAGAAAACAAGGGAGGGAGATGAAGAGAGGGAAAAGCAGCATGCTGACAGAAACGTGTGAAATAATGGCTGGGTGTTATGGATCTGGAAGGAATACATTAGAAAGGCCTGTTTTAAGGCCAGGCACCACAGGTGAAAACAGCGATTTCAGCTGGTCGCTTTTAAAAGGTTAGAACACCAATGTGGCTTCAAGAGATGTACAGACCCATAAGTAAAGCTTTTCATTTACACAACTATAAAAACTTTGGTCACATTTCTGTTGCAAAAACATCTCGCCACTAGTTTCCCACATCTGCAGAGAGCAAATGTGTGTACACCAGAAGAGAAAGAAGTGTCTAACAGGATTCCAGTAAACTCAAGGTCAGTGAGTTCATCAGCCAGTGAAATACTTTGGAAACATGGGAGCTCCTCTGTGTGTTTCACACAGATTTAACCACAGTTTATGTTTGAATACATCTGAAAAGGATTATTTTGTTTCTTATCTCATATTAAGTGATGCTCACTCGCCAACTGATCATACCACAGTGCATGGGGGTGAATATTTGCACCTTTCTCCTAATTCTCCTAATACTCTAAACAATATGATTGTTGGTAACAGACACAGCTGGTTTGATGATACATTTTTCTCAATTCAAAAGTCCTTGGGTCTTGTAATGACACTGTGAGATGTGGATGAGCTGCAACTAAAGATTTTCAGTTAATCTGCAGATTATATTCTTGATTAACTGATTCATTGTTTGCTTTATAAAATGTCCGAAAAGGTGGAATTTTTCACCAATCAAAACCTCAAAGCCCCAAGGTGATGTCTCCAAATCACTTATAATGTCCAATCAACCAAAATATAGAAAACCAACAAAACCTGAATATGCAAAAAATTGCTAAACTTTATTGCTTAACTTTTACAAATCCTTCTGTAAATGACGATCTATCTGAATATTCACGGGGAAAAGCGAGATCCGAGGAAAAGTTACTGCATAGGTGAAAGGGAGGGGTGCATGTTCGTGTCCCAAAAACAACTAAACGGAATTGAGTACTTTTTGGCTGCTTATCAACATAATAGCAGTAGTGACACACAGCTCTTTCATGATACTTCTGCCAAAATTTACTTCGAAATTCGTCCTCTTTCTCAGAGCCCTAGCTCTATCAAATCTAAACTAGCAGCAGCAGATGTAATTATAAATGTATTTAAAAATATAAGAATAAAATGTGAAATGGAAAATGATCTGCCTAGATAGACTGTAGAGACAAAAGCAACATTGAGTAAATAACACTCATGGGACGTTCCTTCATTCATAACATGTTAACAAAACATCAGTGCAGTTTGAATGACTTCTGTTCATTGTCTGTTCATGGTATAAACCACCTACAAATGTGCTTTATGGAAACATGAGCACTGACGGCTTGTATGTAAACATAAGTGAACATGACATTCAGCCCTGTTGACGTGTGTGAGTTTTCTGTTCAGTAGTGCAAGTGATAAAACACAGGGCTGATTCAGGTGCTGCTGTTAAGGGTCCTTGTTCCAGCGAGAATGGACAGAAAGTTGGAGAGGGAGGGTGAAGAAGGAGGCAACTGAGGGAAGGTGAGGGGAGCAAAAGACTGATATGAGGGCTGTAGAGGATGATCAGAGGTAAAAACAGAAAAAAAGAAAGAGGCAGAACAAATGTGAAATGAGCCAAGATAAAAAAATTAAAGATATTGCGGAGTGATGCAGAAAAGGGGGATTTTGAGAGGGAACTTGAGATTGGGTTTTTTTTGGTCAGGCAACAGAAAGATGGGGAGGTGGGAGGAAGTGCGGGGGGTGGGGCTAAAGGAAAGCATAGAGGTATAGGAGAGGAGGACTGGTAGAAGTGAAAAGAAGGGGGGAGAGAGAGAGAGGGGCGAGCCGGAAACTGCATTTAATGACTGAGGCTGCTCTCTCTGGGGTTTCTAACGAGCTGCAATTACACCCCGCCCGCACAACCCCAGGGTTGTGCACGTTACATTAAGTTCATGCAGTGTTATTGGTGCAGAGACACATATTTAACCTGTGTGTATTAATGTGTGTATGTGTGCATGCAGGCCCCCGTTACAGCGCCACGGCCCATTTGAGAGGGCGACCGGCTCCCTGACCCTCTTTGGTTGTCATGTGCGACAGAAAAGAAATGTGGCACCTGACCTCAACATTACAGCCCTGTGAACACATCTGCTCACACACATACGCACGCATGCATGCACGCACGCACGCACGCACGCACGCACACGAGCACGTAATTTAACAGTAGGGACCTGAACATCCACAGCATCCACATAAGCGCGCACACATACACAGATACAAAATCCAGCAAGGTCACAGTAAATGAAACTGGCACGTCCTGATTACCTGATGGTATAACAGAGAAGCTTTTGAGTCATTATTTTTTATAGTGCATCCACACACATGAGAGTCGGGCAGTAGAACATGTGGCTGTGTTCAAACTAAAACTATGAGCTCTTTTGTGTGTGTTTCCTTGTTCACACACACTGGGGCCATAAATAGTCGCTGCTATCAGCAGTGTGGGCATTCCAAGACAGAGCAGTGTACTATCAACATGGAGGGCAGACCTGCCTGTTGGCTTTTCACACACACACACACGCACGCACGCACGCACACACACACACACACACTCACTCACTCACACACTCACACACTCACACACACACTCACACACACACACACACACACACACACAGAAGGAGAGGAGTGAGGGAACAAGGGCAGAGGAGGAAAAGGAAGGAGGCAAAGTTTCGAGTTCACACCGAACCTGAATGTTTCTGCCCTGACATGGTGTGTGTGTGTGTGTGCTGTCACCTTTGAACACCAATTAATCCTGAATCTTAGTATGTTCAATCATTTGAACATGACACATCAAATCTGATATCAATTGAAAATTGTGCATACAGGGTAAACTGGCCATTAAATGAAATACATCTCTCCACTAAAGGCCAAAACCAAAATGTACTTAAAGGTACTTAAAAGACAGTTCTACATTCTGACATTCATACAATTATGAGTCTTATGAGGAGATGTGAGCTGTACTTTCCCTGCTAAAGGGCAACATTAACAGAAGGCTATTTCAGTTACAGTAATAACAGTGGTGTTACAATCAATAAAGTAAACAGTGTAATACTATTACCAGGGTCCAAATGATCAGCTGCCAAGAGCTACTGTAAATGCCAGTGGACGATAAATCAGTAAAAGTTAGCAGCTACACCACCTGCTCACATTTTGTGTTTAACTTTTCACAAAGGAGTTCTGTTTCCCTGCAGCTTGCATGTTTAACTGCACAGATGTTTTAGGAGAGTTTATGTTCAAGTTCAATTACACTGACTTCAACAGCATGTGACTGTATGAACAAAGTTAGTTTTGAAAACTGATTATTCTGGTTGATTTGAGTAGTAAACAATATCAAACCTTCAACATAGAGCACAGCAGCCACAGGCAGACACAGATACGGTTTGATGATGGGAACGAGAGTAAAAGGAGGAATAATTGGGTGTGAATTGTTAATCTTTGTAAAAAACAAGTAGAGGTGGGGAGCAGACTGATGGTGTGTGGATAAAAGGACAGACAAAGTGGCTGAAACAGGTTATTTCAAAGGTGAAAAACACATGAAAACACACAGAAATGCACAAAGACAAACAGAATGGTAGACTACGACACATGCACACACAAATTACATCAAATTTAAAACACACACAGGACAGAAACAAGCACACACAGAGTGCAGGGTGGGGTGATTTTATAGAAGCCTATAAGAGTTTTAAGGCTGGTTTTAATAACGGTCCATTGAGAAAGCTCTGTTGTTTTAGTCCCATAAGTCTTTACTGTCTGGCTGCAGTCTGACCTTGGCTGCCTCAGTGAGAGGACGACTGTCAGAGACACGGACAAACCCCGACTGACTCCACTGGAAAACTACTATAAACAAGTTTCAAATAACATCTCCAATACCCCCTATAGAAGTTGATGTCCTCTGACTGTTAGCAGACAAGTAAACCGCACTGTGACACGTACAGCGCCGATCTCACTCAAAACATGTATTGAGCGCGTTCCGTCCCATGGTGCATTTGTGGTGATGACATGAAATTTAAACAAAGATCCATTATGTGACAGCTTTATGAGAAGTGTTTCACTGCATTTCCAATTGAATTGAGCTGAAGCAGAGAAACTCCCAGAACCTAACCCTGACCTGTAGGAAATAAAAAAAATACATGCTATCAATTTACGTCAAAGGATGAATTTTCCAAAACATTAAATCCTTTGCTAATCCTCTTGTCTGTTGTGTGTGTTGAGCTTTATTTCTCAAAGTGCAAATCAGGCAGGACAGTAAATACGAGTGTGTGCTATGATTTATTACCATCATTTTAGAGTGTGTCGATTTTGATTCTAAATCGAAAATCAATAAAAAATAAACTTTCAATTTCAATCATCAAATTCAAAGGCAGAACAGGTGATACTGCAGGTGATAGGTGAACACTAAATACAACAGCCAGCTATCCTGAGTGTACAAAGACAAACAACTGACTATTAAGAAGGTAACTTTCAGAGATTCTCCCGCAATTTTAGAAGTAAAAGTATTTACATTATTTGACAGAAGGGTGAAAGCGTACAGCACAGCACAGCACAGTACAGCAAGGAGACAAAGATAAAAACTGTGTCTAACATTACCACCTTTAGCCAGAATTGTGCAAACGAAAGGCTACTGGAGACATCAGCTAACACACATCATCTCAATTTAAGTCTGATGCCACTCACATCAGTCAGTTACAGTTAAGGTTACCTATAAAGCTGCACTACTCAATATATTAGATATTAACAATTGATCAAATTCGTAGTAATGAAGCCACAGAGAGTAATTTCCTTAGTGCTATGGATGGTAATGGGATCTTTCAGCTCATTGTTTTGGTTGTGGTTTTTACAGCCTGAAACTTCATTGTTTTGGTTCAGCTGCACCGCTCTCATCAATTTGGCAACCCAAGAGTAGGATCGGAAATGACTCAGGAGCAATGGTTGACTGAAGAACTTCAAGATTAGCTGTTGGTTCTTTCATTCAAACATAGCTAATTTCACTCAATTCTTGAATGGCGGTGGTGCTCACTCTTCCCTGTAGTAGAAACACAAGTCTTTCACTCATGGGTGACACAGGAATATTCTGGTTAGTTTGTGTAAAATCTTGATAACACATTCATTGAAAGAAATGTTTCTGCCCTTCATGTAATACATCACAGGCTGTTGGGGAATCGAATAACTAATCCCTTGTTACTTTTGCCTAATGCCAGGTGTCATTACCTCCTACCTAGTATACTAGCACACTGTGCATGCATGTTTACTTGGCCACTGAAGGCTTGGAGTACCTGGTAGAGGAAGCGCTGACTGAACTGGTGCATGGCGCCCTGCAGCTGGCTGCGCTGGCTCTGCCACTGCTGGTAGTTGCGCACAGACTCGGCCGTGGGCCTCTGCCATGTGGTGGTTCTGGTGTTGTGGTCCACGTAGTAGTACCTGCCCCGCTGGTCCACTCGCTTCTCCCAGCTGTAGGGGAGGACAGAGAAGGGGAGGGGGAGAGTGAGAGGGAGCTATAGCTTTCAATAACATCTTTATTAAGCAAGTCAAGAGAGAGTCCGATAGTAACAGCACTGATTTTTTGGGATATGGAAAAAGAAACAAAGGAAAGAAAACAGTGGGAGAGAGTGGGAGTGGGAAAGAGGAAGAGGAAAAGGGGGAAAGAGAGGGGAGGGAAGAAGGGTATAGATGAAGCTAGGTATGAAGCATGAAAGACAGGGAAGGAAATGATGGTTTAACTATTCCTGATTGAAAATACAGTATTTCATTAAAGTTGTGGATTACTGAAGTACAAATGTATTTTAACACTCTTTCCTCTTTAAATGTGACCCGTAACCACTTGCACATGATTAATGCCCCACAGTAAATGTGTCTCCTGTAAAGCAGTGTTCCAGGGACGGAATAAAGTTTGTGGATATTATTTTTTTTCTGCAGTATTTTGAGTAGTTTGGCTCAGCCTCAGACGACATCAAACAGTTTACTCATTTTAAATACAATGCCAGTGCTCAATTATGATGATGAGGGAAAACAATGGGAGATGTCAGGTCACAGGGTGATAGTAACCATGTGCTGTGCTGTGTGTTTGTGTGTCAGTGCCTTCCAGTGGTATTACTCAGAGTCTATGTATATCCTGTTCTCCTCTTAAGATGGGGGTTCTGCACATGGACTAAGATACAGACAGACCACAGATACACACACACAAAAACATGGCTCCACACACACAGACCAGTACCCTGGGCTAAGCAGGACCCACTGCTGTTCTGCTGCTATTCTCATATCTCTGACTTCAGCGTGTCAGAATTTGGAAGAGAAAACAGCGTTGACTTCCGTATGCTAACAAAAACACACTACGCAGATAGCAACTTGCTTGAGAAATGCACACAAACACACACACACACACACGCATGCACGCACACGCACGCACGCACGCACGCGCGAAAGAATAAACAATCATGTGGACCATGACGGCCTTTCCACTTTGTCCCTGATGTTAAAACTCTGGGGTTTTTTCAGCCTCTCTCTGTGACCTTCTTGTTCAGTGTTTTTCTGAAGAGGTCTTACAGACTGGCTTCCACTGTAGTCACGATACAAATCACCAACCACTGCAATGAATGTGTGAGACGAGCTGTAAAATAAATTCTGCTCAAAATCTTGCATATTTAAAATTCCACAAGATTAAAAAAAAAAAAGTGCAAATACAAACACACAAAATCATAGTCATACTCTATGACTCTACTCTATGACTATAAAGCCAACAACTTTTCATTTGCTGGGTCCTCCCAGTGGTCCAAGACCTCTGAATAGACTCACTTTTGTTAAACCAATGCTATTAATGCAGACTCACACACACACCCACCCAGTATTCAGAGTGTATTCAGTGTGCAGGAGGAGAGCTGCATGAAAGATTTACACAGTATATGAAGCAGGCGAGAGCTTACATGCTCAGTCAACTTTCAACGGATGAATACATACTTATTTAAAGTTATGATCCCTAGACTTTCAAACCCCATTCTAAAAGTCTTCTAGGGGCATTTTATGCTTCATTATCAAGTTGCCAGTACAGAGTTGACAGGAATTAAGATGAGGAACAACATGTAGATCCGCAGCTAGACTCCAACCAGGAAAGTTGCAGTTCAAAGTGGAGGGTTTAACCCCGAAGACGCCAGGGTGCCCCATCCTATTTCTGACGCCATTTTTTCAGCAATGACAATTCAGTCCTCCTACAAGATAAAAATGTTGTACCCGCACACTGGATACACAGGTAAATATGCATGCAAGTGCCCAACTGTAAGTGTTTGTTAAGTCTCCCTGTTTACGATACCTTCAGCTAATGCAAACCAAAAATTTCCTGCTGCTGGTTCTCATTAAAAGGGTCCGATTGGCGAATACAGGGTATGTACAGTGTACATTTTATTGTGAAGCAGCCACAGGTAACCAGGCCTCCAGGACAAACGTTATGCCTTAAAGCCAGATTTTGTAGTGGCCAAACCATCTAATTACATCGTCACGTGATGAACTGGGGCTCAAAAATACTTTTTCCTGTGAGCTAACATTGTGAAAGAACCGCTGGATACATTTTTTTGAGTGTCATAATGTGAGTCATTAGGTCCAACAACATTTGGAAAGTCTAGGAGAGCAGCATGATTATTTAATCCCCAAAACAGCAATCATTAATGTGATAATCATACAAATAATCAGATCATTAAAGAAATACATAAAGAGGACAGAGGAAAAATATATATCAAGATTTGATGCACATACTGTATACAGTACTTGTAGGATCAATTCATTGTTTGTTTGGGTCTATTCATATATTTAACATTAAGAAAAATACAGAACATTAACTTTAACTGACCGAACTCTAACATCTCTAAAAACTCTTTACACATGCTAAGTGACTCATCTGATACTACTAATGTTTATATTATTCTGATATGTGTACTAGAGTTAGATGGTAGCTGTAAGTAAGTATAAGTTTGAGCAACACTTTGATAAGCCATAGACATGGACATCTTCTTGATAACTGTATTTGTATACATGTACAATAAATGCTATTTCAAAATGTCTAAAACTGTTCTTTGATGAGAACCTCTTAGCATAGTGCTGACACATTTAGCATTGCTGCAGCATCACCTTGAAGTTTCAGTTCAGATACAACAGGTAACCAGATTAGCTGATGTAAGGATTTGATAATCCTTTAAGTATAAATATACATATAAAGATACTTTGTTGTCTTCTGAAGGGAAAATCTCTTTTCTCTTATGGTCAGAAGTCTGGCTCAGACACATGACAGCACCCCAGGAGCTGGTAGGTTTCAATCTCTTGCTTAAGGACACTTTAGCAGTATGGATGATTGCAAACACAGGGAGTTATTTGGTTGAGGGATAGTCTCGCTAACCACTATGCCTCCGAACTTCCTTTAAAAAGGCAGGAAAAACACTGTTCCCTCTCTGATATTAGCACTAGCTAGTTATTTACTGGAGCCAGGGAAAGTCCCAGAGCCCTCACTGGCCTGCCTGAGAGTCTCTGCTTAGTTCTGCTATCTGACTTTAACTCTTCGTATCATATCATTAACTATCTACTGCACGTATTTCTAAGACACATGTAACTAGATGTGTGCAGTTCCCCAGCATTAATGGTCCAGATTGAGATTACACAATACAGTTTCTTTTGAACAGTCCATTCATTATTCAACATCATGTTGGCTAACAGCAATTACTATGAGCTCCCATCCTTTGTCTCCATCCCATCCCGTCTTCCGTCCTTGACATGTGATGACAAAATTAAACTGAGCAATCTGTATAAGACTCATCTGGGTTCCCATGGGTTCTTGAAAAAATTAGAATTCAATGATATGAATTTTAGGCCTTAAAATGTCTTAATTAAGATTTTGGCAGGTCTCAAAAATTGATTGAATTAAGCGGCAGTGACACTGTTTGGTGTAGCTGTTCCCATTCTATGCTGAGATTGTGGGAATATGAATATAAAAATAAATGTTGCTTTACAGTCTAGTTTCTATTGTTTAGTCTTGTCTATAAATCTCTGTCAAAAATCATGAAAAGGACTTGGAACACTGCGGTTGACAGACATAATGTGATGCCGACATGTACGGCTGTTATGTAAACACGCTATCAATTTTAATTTAAGAGGCCCTGTTAGACTTGAAGAAATAAAAGCGCGTCCTGACATCCTGCAACTTACCAGAGTGGTTGAACCTAAGATGCACTACTAGCTACAGACTCTATAGTAGATTCGATAAAGAGTTGTGTGACTCAGAACTCTCCTCAGTCTGGCTTTGGATGGCTATCATTATTTCAGCTTCCAAACCTCAATTGCTTAACTCAACCCCCCACCCCCCAACTTCTAAACAGTTCCTGGTGTGTGCATCTGGAGCACTCGCCCGGCATTAGTTTGCTAATTGATCCTCTGAAGGGTCATGGCGGCCAGCAGCCAGCACATTGGTGGATGGAAGTACATGTGGCACTAAGAAAGGACTTTTGTTCTCCAGGCCCCCACACTCTCGTTCCTTGTATGGAAAAACTGAGATGGGGGAGGGGGGGGGGGGGGGGTGGGGGGGTGGGGGGGGGGGTGGGGGGTGGAGGTTTGAGGAGAAGGGGGGGTAACCATTTCCTAAAAGCAGCCTCTCTTTCTCTCTGTCACCCAGTCAAACACTCTGAAAATCAACAAATAATTGGCGCAAGTAAAAATGTCATAAAAGGCTGGAATCTGGCAGGGGTACTCTGCTGTCGTAAGAGAGGGAGGAAACTGTGTCCTCATTATGATGATGTAGCACACAAACACTGAAATTGAACTAGTGACTTGACTTACAAGCAAATTACAGCTTCTGTACTGCAGTTATAACTGAGAACATAAGACATTCTCTAAACAAACATATAGGAAACAAGAAGGCTTGGTCTGGCAGCTGACAAGTCTGGAACATTACAGTACCATTCCTCCAGACACATTTCTGTACTTCATCTGCGAGTCGAGTAATATGAACACCAAAAGGCCCGGTCACTATGGCATTTAAAATGGCAACATTTTAAGACCAATTAAATTAATTTTAGTGGAATTGATCAGAAGATTCCTGTGCACGAGTTAAATAAATCTGCACAACTTTCTTGCAACTTTCCAACTGGCACAGTGTTCGTTCAAAACATTCTGTTGATGATCTGATAATGTGGGAGGTTTACAGATGTGGTCTTAAGCCTCTTGAATTGCTCACAGACTCATCACAGCCACCCCGATATTAACAAACATGTTTGATATTTACAATGTAAAATGAGTGATCTTGGATCTCTATAACGATGATGATATTTCATCAGTAAGCAAACAGTCTGGTCGTCTCCCCACTCATCCAGACTCATTTAACCTTCTGCTTTAGTTTTTTTCTCACTGCAACCTACTATAGCAAGTTGCTGCACCTTGCTAATCTCTTGTATTTACATCTGCTTCCCCATGAGATCACGTGAGAGAGGTCACGTGCGAGTCCAGCTTCAGTCTGCAGAGCCATGAAGCCAGAGTGCTGAAGCTTCGTCCCTTCATTGTTTACTCAAAAAAAAAAAATTAATATTGACATGACAATTCCTTGCTTTAAAGTTAGATTTTGATGATGAAACACAAATTGACATGACTGAACAATAACAAACTGTCTTTGCGTATCTTTGCATATGTACAAACAAGGAAATGTGCAAACGCCAAAAAATATACTGATTTATAAAACCTGGTGTATGCCAGCCAGTGTGCAATTTCCTTTTATAAATCCCAAATCAACTTGGAAATGTGCGGACACGGATGAGCCCTTATTCTGACCTCTCCACACCCACATTCAACCACAAATGGTCAACAGAAAGTGCCTTATGAATGTTAATGCATAGATATGAGCCGCTGATCAATACAGTAAACCAAGTGAAAGAAAATTTTTTTGTGGGCGAGGTGGTGGTTAAGAAACATATTAATACTTTCATTCATGTTGTCCTCTCGTGGTGTGAGGACAGTGAAAGACTGTGCATCCATCATGCAGCACGCACGAGTAGCACTGCAGTATTTATACGTTTACAGCAATCAGACCAACTGCTTCACTTGTCAAAATGATTGTCGATCAGTGTTGTCCCCCACTCTGAGATATCATTTGAAAATGAAAATTTGATACCTGAAAACAATGTTTTTACGACGTTGGGATCAGGTGAACGTGGCCTGAATTATGATGAGGACTCAAAATGAGGATATGAAGTGTAACAATTGTGTGAGAGCTGTTAATGGCTTTGTTTCCAGGCTTTGATAATGTATACAATCCATATGTGCAGGAGGTTATGATGTACTGGGGGATGTTCTCAAGAAGGCAGTGTGCGTAGAGGCCACTGCGTTGTCTCCAGTGCACAGTGTGTGCCTGACAGCACACTGGAGTTCACTGCAGTGGTTTTACACACAATAGCTATGTGAAAACTAACATCATACTTAGTGATATATGCACAGTATTCATTCTTTAATGCTATTTGATGTGATCTTAGGTTTCTATAATGACGATGATAATTTCATCAGTTAGCGAACAGTCCGGTCATCTCTGCTGCACTCCGGTAGTGGTGAATGTGATGATGAGGCAGCGCTGATCAAATATTTATTGAAGATTTGAGTTGGCTTTTATCTTTTGTAATTGAAAGGTGTTTATGAAATAGTTATACTTCACAAAAAGTGCATTTAGAAACAACACTGCTCGCCTGAATGTTTATGATAAAGTTTTTAACATTTTAATTAATCCCAATTTACGCTTAGAAAGTTGCGTACGCACACATCAAGCTCTTTTTGTGAGTACACTAAGTTTATAAATGAGGCCCCGAACTTTGAGGGAAGCCATAAGGAACCTTCAGCCTGGTCCAACACAATTGTTACGGGTGATCATAATGTCGAGAATTGGGCTTTAAATTTCTGATCATTGACTTTTCTGCATTGAGACATAATCTTTCAAGAGATAATTAAGATGCATCTAAGAATCTTTTTTTCCCTGCCAATCCTAAGTCCTATTATGTTCCTTACTGGCTAGTGCGTTTGCCAAGGCACCCTGTGAGAAGAAACACCAAGCATATAAAACTATGTTAACCAAAGACGTGTGAATGAACCCAGCCTCACAGTGCACATACTATATGTACAGCTGTATCTCTTTACTTACTGTCTTCTGAACAACATTAGTTCTCAATATTCTCTAGTTGCGGTGAGTTCCTATTTAACATATCGTACATTATATCCTTTTAATGAGACGGCTGAACCATTTGTTGATGTAGTAAATACATTCATAGTCTTCATAAACTGGATGTTGAAAAGGTCATGTCATTCATGTTATTGTTTAGAGAATGAAACTGACTTCAATAGTCTTTCTGCTGCTGAAATGTCTGCTTTTATTTCTCAGTTATTTCATGTGTTTAACAGACAACTACTCATTTTTGTTGAGGTTTTCATTGTATTAACTGCCTGGTGTTTCTTCAACAACCACTTCCACTAGGGCTAAAAGTTGAAGTCCATTCAAGTGTATTTTATTTATATGGTCCAAACATCACAAGCTTGCCTTGGCGGGCTTTAAAATCGGCACTCAAACAGAATGCATTTTATCTGAACTCTGTTTCATGGTTTGTTTGTTTGTCACGACATGGTGAAATCAAAGTCTCCTACTGGGGATTAAAAAGAAGAACAGTATGAAGTTTTAGCCAATACCAATATAAGCAGTTTTGTTATTAAAATCCATCGATCTTGCGTTTAAAGTGCTTCAAATGAGCAGCCTGTTTATCAAGAGCATGGATAGGTTGCTGTCATGAGTAGTTCATCCCATTTTGCAAGGGGAGCCAATGATTTTGTTTGTCTTCTGTGCACATGGTCACACAGTACCTTCCATAACATAACAGGGGGAAGACATGACTGGCTGATATCTGAAATTTTAAAGCCCAATGTCGACCCAACATATTAGTTCACCTAGCCCTGCCATGTGCATCAAACAATCAATACATCAGCACAGAAAACATATAGAAAAAGTAACAGACATACCCTGGTGGCAGTGGTCTCTCCCAAGTTGTGGTTTTGGTGTTGTGGTCAACATAGTACACTCTGCCATGAGGCAACACCCTCTGCTCCCAGCTGCACAGAGAGAGAAAGAGACAAGTATCGCACTTGCTTAAACAATTCACATATTAAAAGATACCATATTAATTAATGTAATTACAACAAACATCCCCAATACACAACTTAAATAGAAAGGGAGTATACCACACTACCTGTTCAGTATGTAACCAACAAAGACCAACAAAGACAGAGTAGAGACAGCAGTATTGATGCCAGAGGAAATACCAGCTCTTCAAAAATATGTCTTAATCACCTGCAATCACTTACTAATTGTAGTTGTCAATGCCATGTAAATATTTACCAAATATAGCTCATCTACTTTTGGAGCTACGTATTGCATCTTGCTTTGTCAGAAAATTCTGGTGTGTTGTTATGCCAATAGAGTGGTGTAGTTTGTAGTCCTAAAACACAGAAAAAATTTTTGCACATCCATTTCCGTCGTCTCAAAGTCAGTTAAATGCCTGGAAAAAGATCTGTGGTTACCACAGGCTTAAGATATTTACGTGTTTTGTTCTGCGACATAAAATACATCATTAAATGTCCCGCAATTGAATTATAAAGCACTAACGTGTCAAAATGGTGGTTGCTATCAATGAGACTACAGAAGTTGTCACGGACATTAAACGTCATCACACCGAACACAGAGACTACTGTAGATCTACTCACTTGTATGTCTTTACAGCCGGATTTTAGTTACAAACTATTCTAACTCTGACTTTGCAACGTGAAGGTGATCAGTTTACAAAAAATGTGTACAGTAATTGTGTAGTTAGATTTTTAGTTCTGGTGACGTTTAAGTCATATGACCGTCATGTAGTCTGCTTATAGCCTAACATTAGCTTTTTACTTCCAGCGAATTAATTTACGTTAATACGTAGTACGTAATTTAGAGGGGGATTGCTAATTTCCGGGTTTGCTTAACACATGACTGGATCAGTGGAGCACTGGATCATGGTTGAGGGCTGGGGACACCAATGACACCACAAACTAAAACCTCACTAGCTCCCATGAAGTGTGTCCCACAGGTCGGAAATTTTACACAGATGTAATTAACATGATGTAAAAGATATGTGGTGATTTTCATTATAGTATAGTTATTCTCTGGGAGAAAATAATCACACTATTTTGACTGAAACTGGATATTAATACGATAGAATATCATGAAAATTGATTCTTTTCTGACATTCAAAGTGTAACAGGATGCAGAGTGTTTTTTGGGGATGTACCATTAAAAAATACATGAAGAAGCAGTAAGCGAAGTCAATAATAGCTGCAAGCAGCGAGAAGGCTCCATTGTATTACTGTATGAAGTCATCAGGAATGAGAAGGAAATTAAAAGTGGGAGGTTGGGTTAAGGGTGGATTCTCATATTTCTCACACTAAAAGCAAGATATTAATGACACACTGACTGAATATTTGTCTTATGACAGTTTGTGTCTATGTCAGCCTGCATGCTTGTCAAGGGTCCAAAGCTGCAGCATGTACTGCACAGCAGATTGTTATGACTGTTTGGAGTGTATATGACTGATGTTACAATCATGAAAACCCACAATTTAGTATACATCACTTTGAATGACTCTTACCCTGCCGGAAGCGCTTCTGTAGTGGACTCTGTGGTGCTGTTGCTGGTCTGTTCAGTGGTGGAGGTGGTGTTGGGGCTGGGCTCCGATGGTGCTGCCAGACCCAAGGCGTCCTGACCTGGAGAGGGGCTACCACTGCTGCTGCTCGCAGCTGGGGATCGGTTCGACGGAGAGGACGGAGGAGGTGTGTGACGCGCCACGCCCCAGCGACTGTTCTCCAGCCCATTAGATGTCAACTCTACTTTGTCTGAGAGAAGACACAGGGATAAAAGAGGGATTTATAGTGTCAGCAGCATTGCTCAAAAGTAACAAACCGAAACCAGGACTTTAAGAAGACTTTACTTTGGTGGTGATATGGATCTAGGATTTTCAACATTTCAGTTTTTTGTATCTATAACTAGTCCATTGCATTCAGAGTGATACCGAGGTCTGACATCTGGGAAGTCCAAGCTGGCTGCTAAACATTGTTACATTGACTATTGAGCTGTAGAAATAAAACCAGAGAATAAACAGAGTCAAGTTAATCTATGCAGATGTTTGTCAGTAGAGCTCTACCAACACTGCTGAAAAAGTTATCTAATGACAGATTTTGACTCTACATAAGTATAAGGGAAACCTGCCTGAAGAGAGAAGTTAACTTTTTGTCAAGTAATCATGTAGGCACAACTACTGCAGACCCTTAAGTGACATGATACATTTATGTTTTACTGTGTGGAAGTCAGAACGACTGTTAGTGCTCCCTGAAAGGTGCAGAATATCTGGACGTATTACTATCAGCAGTCAAATTTTAGTCAGCGTACATACATACTATATATGTAGAAGTCCTGTTAAAGACAGACAACAATTTTAAGGTTAGCAGACTGCGTATACCTGCACTGCTTCCAGGGCTGCCGTGACTCTTGGAGGACCGACGGCGAGCAGACGGGCCTGATGTGGGGATCTGCTCCTCATTCAGCTCTCCGTTAGTCAGAGAGACCCCTCTGGAGCACCCTGGGGAGCTGCCCTGTGAACCCCCCACTGAGTGCCTGTTAGTCCTGAGAAACAGAAAAAAACAGAGAGAGAATAGGATGTGGAGCAGATGAGGGGAGAAAGTGAAAGAAAAGGAGATGAAGGGGAAAAGCAGGAGGGATGGAGGGTGGGAGGGAGGTGCAATGAGACGGAGGAGAGGGACGACAAAGAAATCTGTTTAACATTCAACGTAGGGGATAAATGTGTATGACTGTTGTTGTCATTCTTTGACAGTCTTCCATGTCCACCTCCTGTGGGTCAGCTTTGTTTTGACAACTTATAATTAGACCTATTGTTTTTCCTGACTCAGGAGAATAGACCTGGCACACGAGCGTGTACACGGGCAAAGCCAGCACACAAAACACACACACACAGAGGTGTCTGCGTCTGCAACTTTTCCTCCCTGAACACCCTCAAAATGTCCTATCACTAAATATAACTTTGCTTTTCCGACAAGACGTTTTATACAAAGACAAACATGTTTCCCTCCCCAGGACGGAGGAATGCTGAGGCGGAGCCTGGACAGCCATCAACCGATTCAGGGCTGGACTCCGCCACAATAATGACAAGAAGCAGTAGAGGAAGGAAGCAACAGTTTGACATAAACTCTTGGTATGTATGAATATGAATGTTTGTGTTCGCGAACCGAGCTCCTTGTCATGGGAAGACAATAATAACCTCTCCTCTTCTTTCTGCTGCGTCTGTTCTTACACAACTGTATGAAGATGTTGACTGCTTCTCCATGACAGCAGTGGTTTGGACTCTTGGCTAAGCTGTATTTAATGCCCCCCTGCAATGTTTGGAGGGAAATACCATCTGACCCCACGCACCCCCGCCGCAAAGCTTTGAAATAAATGCTGTCTGCTCCACTATTTATTATCCCACTACCATTCTAGCCAGTGAGAGCAGCGATTGAAACCACATCCAGGGGGGAATAACATGCTGGCCCTCTGCGTAAGTGCTTCAGTCGACCATACTGGCACAGGCTGCCTCCACTCTATCCTTTTTTTCATTCTTCCATTTATTTTGATTACAATTATGCCTCCAGTTTATGTTTTTCATATAAGCGCTTTAGAAAAATATTACGCAAGTTTATTATTGAGCTATTATTCTTATTATTATACCACAACTTCTGGAGATATTTGAAACCAGCAGTGTATTGAACTGTGCTGGAATTAGATGCTTAAAAGCTGGTTTTCTGTATGCGCGTGTGTGTGTATGTGTGTGTGTATGTGAGTATTTGTGACTGTCAGAAAAAAACATTAGCGCCCAACCGATATATCAGTTGGCTGATATACTTTTGGCCGATATTGACCTATCAGATATATTGGTATGGGCTTATATGTTGTCCGATATACGCTGATATAAATAGCTTTTTTAAGATTTTATAATGCAGAAAAAGGTGATTGAGGTGATTTACAATTGTTAAATTTCCAGTGAAGTAGCTTTGTCAGAAGTGTTTAATAACCACGTTTCCCATGTGTTGCCTTTAGTTCCCTTGGTCATAATTATATGTAAAAAGTGCATATAGTCTTTATTTTTTATTAACAGTAGTATTTTATTCTTTATTTCTATTATTCTATTGTGTATTCTATTTTTGCTTTGCTTTTATTTTGTTTTAAATTTTTAAAAAGATCAAATGTTTTAAAAACACTGCAAAAACTGTGTGTACATCGGCCAATACATTGATATCTGAATCGTTTACTTCCTATTATCAGTATCAGCATTGGCGCTAAAAATCGAGTACTGGTCGGGCTCTGACAAAAAAAAAAAATGAACTTAGTTGAAGTTGAAATAGGGGTGGGAAATCCTTAATTAAAAAAGATGTCACTGTTTAACTGTAATCATGATCCACAATCTACTCAATTGTGGTCCTTTTTCTCAGATTTGAAATGCTCTGTGGACTTTGGTCAGACTTGAAATAACCTATGTATATCTTCATTTGCACCATTAAAACAGAATATTGCATTGAAGATAGTTCTGTTTTGACACAAGCTCCTCATCTGCCATGTTGTTAGCTATAACGATAAAGTTACATTTTTTACAACACGTCACCTGAGGAAGAGCCACATGAAGTAATTTGTCCAATCAGCAAGCCAACGAGGTGTCTATATCACTCAATTGATTTGTTCGGGGAGTGTGGACCTGCTAATCAATGAGGTTATGTGAAGTTTGCAAACAGACGTAAGAGGACGTTAAATACTGCGATCTCTTCGATTCAACTGAAAGGATTAAATTGCGGACGTCTTCAAGATCAATCACTGGCCAAAAATTGTCAGATTACCCAATCAAAAATAACTTTTCGTCTACCGCAGAGAGTTATATATATTCAATTACAACATTTTGTTGCTGTAACCAATGCTTCCTAAACCTCTAGTCTCCTCCTCTAGGCTCCTCTGGAGTTTTTCCCCACATATCCCCATCTGACTGGGAGTAATGGAGGCATTTGTCTCTACTTTCCTCAACTTTTACAAACTCAACAAACCTTTTACAAACCTGATGCTCCATACAGCTTGTCTGGTGTAATCCAAATCTCTAGGAGCTGCTAGATCCCGAGTTGAATGAAAATATGTTATTTATACCCTCAACACGTGGTCCAGCTTGTGCTTTCACTTCAGACTGGGTGCTAACGCTTTTAGCTTTTCTGCCACAGTGGAGATTTCAGCTTGAAAAAGGTTGTAAGTAATGTCTTTTCAAATACATTTGGTGCTTGAGGAGTCTTGGATTACACCGAACAAGCTGTAACAAGCTCATTTTTTACAGTTTTTTAATGTTCTAAAAGAAGTTCCCATCTACCTCGTTTATTTAGGTGAATGCTGTGACGCTGTTTTGCCGTGAAGCTCCAGAAATGTTCTGTGGACTACAAAACTTGACCTGATTTTCCATCAGCATGGGGGTGAATAGATAATGACAGATTTTTTTCATTATTGGGTGAAATATTCCTTGATGAGATACCAAGGAAGATGAGCACAAAAGGCATGCTATTATTTGTGTTGCACTCTCTTTTTCTCTTTTTAGCTGACTTGTACATACTGAAGTTTCAGCTTTGTATTTAATTTCCCACAACATTTGAAGTGAATTCTGTGTTAGAGCAATTAAATTTTGTTGTACAAGACGTGATTTGTGTTTTCTGTTGTTGCAGCAGCCAATGCATTTTCTGGCCACTTGGCATGATAAAGACATCTGAAATAGAAGTCAGTGCCACGTAAGAGAATCCAGAAAAAAAGCAGACAGATTCGCTGTGACTAAAACAAGCTCCTATAAAGGAAAG
This sequence comes from Pagrus major, assembly GCF_040436345.1. Classification (NCBI taxonomy): domain Eukaryota; kingdom Metazoa; phylum Chordata; class Actinopteri; order Spariformes; family Sparidae; genus Pagrus; species Pagrus major. The sequence goes on along the minus strand of NC_133222.1, from coordinate 29,531,666 downwards.
CTGCTGTCATAACACCCCAACCCATCAGTGTTGCCTTTGTTAGATGGAAAAAGAGGCGTGATGCATATGTGGCTTTTTCTTTGACACAAAGTGGGCATTATTTCATGCTCACATGATCTACGTGATGTGTCACTTTTCTACAGTGCTGCTCCTTAGACCACCTTAAACCATAATCAACTCTGCCTCACCTCCAAAGAATAAAAAAATCTTATTTTATTCATCAGCAAAAGGATAAAAATACAAATGTTAACCCCAGGGAAAACTACTGTAGGCATGGGTAGTGAATCTGAAAATTGAATTGTCACTGCTGGATACTACCAATACTAAAAGGTTTGTTAATTATCTGATTAGATATTAGCCGATTTAAAAGGCATGCTATGTCTGTCAACACAAGGACAACAAATCTGACACAAATGCTGGTCTGAAAGGAAGTGCATTTATGTAAGAAACCTGCTTCCTTTTTATTCAATTGGTTTGAAAATGTCATTAATGCATCCACTCCTCCATAATCCATAAATAACCTTTCCATACAGCTGGTTCAGATCCACTTTTGAGATGTTCTATTACATCTAATCTCTGTTTTATCCTTGCAGCATTAAGTTGACTGCATCTGAATTTCAAACAGTGCTTAGAGAGTCTGTGAGTCTGTGAGTGTGTGTGTGTGTGTGTGTGTGTGTGTGTGTGTGTGTGTGCGCGCTGACCTGCTGTGAGATCCAGCTGTACAAGGAGTCTCTTCACTCTGTGTCCTCCTCAGGTTGGGTCTGTCTGCCTGCAGAATCTCTGCAAAGACACAGAACATCATCACTGTACAAACACAGATAACCAGGTAATAACCAGCTGTCGATCACAACACATACTGTGTTGTACGTCAATCAGGGGGAAACAAAGAGAGCAAGTGACGAATTGAGAAAAGGCTAGGGTGTGTCATTTCAATTTAAATGACCTACACTTTGGTCTGCACATTTTTCCTGCATGAGGAGAAAAAAATGCAACTGAATGTTAAAATTCAGAAATGCTGCTGTTCACGAAGCTTAAAGATTCAGTGGTGACTTGGATAGGAGAGAATGCGTGACTACTCAGAAAGTAATGCAAAAAGGAGTGACAATGTGTCAGCAGACAGAGCTTTCCTGGATCACCAAATACAGCAGTCTTCATACAAGTGTTGCATATTTTGGGACAGAAACAAGGGAGAGGCAGTTTGACACATCGCTAATAAAACAATGGAAATATAAGAAAAATACTGGCCTGTTATGCAGATAAAGGAAACTGACAAAAAAATGCCTTTTCCTTATGAAGGAGATTTATGAATTAATTGATGTATTGTCTTTTCCCAGCCCAGTTAACTGCCATTACTCTCCATATTCCCAACAGATTAAGGGCTCTATTTTACGCCTGGCGAAAAGCAGTGCAAGTGTCATTGCTAGTTTCAAACCAACGCAGTTGCCATTTTCATGCCCAGCACCCACACTGTGTAAATAGCAAATGTACTTGTGCCCACCTGTGTGCCCCTGGGCGTGTTGGTCTTAAAATGAGGTGTGGTCAGGTGCACTGATGGCTCATTGCTATCTTGAGGCAGCAGAAACCAACAGCGGCATAGACCAACAAAAAGCTGGTCTCAAGTCAAAAGTGCAGTATTTTTCTAACTTTTCAAAAGAAGCATTATTCAGATAGTATAAGATGCGAAAACAGATTTTTAGCTTCTGAAATAAATATTTTTAGACAGGATTTATCAGGAGGGCGTTAGCTTCATGCCAAACTATTTTACTGCAAGAATCGTGACTGTGTGTGTGACCTTTTGATGTGTAGGAGAACACAGAGCATAAATTAACCTAAAATGCTAACCAATCCTGTCGGAGAGTTAGGAGTTTCAAACAATCAATTGAGTTTATCCGATGTTCCTCGTGCGCAATTGCTTATGTTAAGTGGGAGATACACATATAATTTCTGCTGCTGGCCGATCGCTGCATGTCCTTGATATTTTTACTCATTAAAGATGTATTTCACCCACCTGTATCCCACCCACTATTGATGGGAATAATTTCTATGACCTGCCCCGCCAGTGGGACTGAGATTTGTGCATTACTATTACACACCGAGGGACCTCCTCAGTTAAATATCAGTGTATTTTCTCATATGCAGTCAAACAGAGTTGTTGATGGGACAGATGATTGTGAATAGAATAGAATAGAATAGAATAGATGTTTGTCATTGTTTCAAAAACAACGAAACATAGACAGCAGCTCTTAGTTTGACAAATAAATATCAAATATAAATAAGTATAAAAATAGATAAAATTAGTAAAAAACAGCAGAGGCAGAGGGGCCAACAGCCAAGACCCACATCCCTGTCCCTCAGCGAAAACGAATGCTTCTGTTTAATAGCAATGTTTCAGGTCCTGGCGCACCTGGCTCTTAATGGGAATAGGAGATGACACTTGGATTGATTTATTTTATGTTAAACCTAAAACACACCCATAACTAGTCATGAATCCAAATGAAACCCCTTTTCGTTGAGCAGCAAATTTTGCGCCCGGATTACCCACTGTTTTACTAGCAAATGTCTAGTGTTGGGCATGCCCTATGGGCTTTAGACCATGCGCCAAAGACTGTTTAAATAGAGACCTAATTTTTTATTCTGTGAATAAGCCCAAATTAAAATAGAGTTGCACACTATGGTGTGAAACACTCACACAACGAAAAAAATGTGTCAGTGGACACTGAAGGTGGTCCAAAAATTTTTTTAACAATGCTATCTGTAGCTGCTACACTTTTTCAGCATTAAAGCTCACTTAGGAACAACACCAGCATTTGTTCCAGTCTCTCCCTATCGTCACATTACTGTCACACTTTAAACATTGCAGAGGTTACTGGTCTTCTCTGGAGCTGTGCAGAAAATGAGAAAGTTCTCAAAGCGAGGCTTAGGCTACTTTGTGGTTAAAAAAAACCCTAGAAAATAATCAAATCCATATAGATTTGAAACATGTGGCAAGGAAAGTACAGTTGGTGGTTTAAAAGAGACCATTCATCCTTGTATGTACTGTGTTGTCTGTGCTGCCGGGTGTGTGTGTGTGTGTGTGTGTGTGTGTGTGTAGAGTGGTATGCGGTCTTGGTGGTGTGAGGGAATGTGTGACTATATGTTCAGTCCCAACTGTGACTGAAAACCACCCGTCTATAACATGTTTTTCATTAACACTCACCTTCTCTGTAACACACACAAGCAAAGCACCTTCTTATGTGTAAGACGCTCATGCCAGAAGCATGACGGCCTCAAACAGTAACCATATTTACACACATATATATCCTGCTATCTAAAGTAACACAAACAGGTAATCTCTCACTGACTCACTCACTCAAAGACACACACACACACACACACACACACACACACACACACACACACAGAGTACTGCTTTGTGGCTATGAAAGGGCTTCTTGTGAGCGGGCCCGATGGACATACAGAAAAATAAACAGTGATCTTGAGGAGAAACCATTGTGTCATAGCCTGCTCACTGAGTTCATCACCCCCTCCCTCGAAATCAAGTCAAATTACTGTTCTGGTGTGTGTCTGTTCATGTGTAGGCCCACATTAGTGAGTGTGTATGTAGGTGTGTAAAATAGAATTTTCAGTTGCTGACCATCTTAGGACACAAAAACATCTCAACATCCAAAGTACACCAAGAAACAACAGGCGGCTTATTTTAGTTCAGCAGCTGCTATGGCTGAAGAGGAAACCTTAGTTTACTTGTGTATTCCCAGTTCACTGTGCAGCATGAGTAAGACATGTAAATACATTTGATGAACACATTTATACTGTCATTTAGGACGGCATGTAATGATTACTATCAGATTATAACAGTTTATCTGTTAATAACCATTCCGATGCATCAATTAATCATTTTGTCTTTAAATGTTGGCAAATCTTTAATGAAAAAACATTCAAAAGTGCAAGATGATGTCTTCAGATTATTTGTTTTATCTGACCAACAGTCCAAAGCCCAAAGATATTCAATTTACAATGATATAAAACAGAAAATCCTCACATTTGAGAAGATGGAAGCAAAGAATAGTTGGCCTTTTAAAGGAATAAATGACTTTGATAATTAATGAATAATTCTTGTTGAAGAGTTTTCTATCCATTGACAAATCGATAATTCAACTTATTGTTCAAGCACTATTGCACAGTAATCAGCAACTCGCAAAGAGTGACCTGCATTATTCAGGTGCCCTTGTTGGCAAAATGACCAAACTGCCTTGATCTCGTTCTGTATTAAAGGTTTACATTTGTTGGGACCCTCACCACATGGTTCTAACAATAGAGAGGCCTGCATGGTTAACCAAAGCCTAAAAATGCAGCCTCCACGCACTAACAAAGCCTAACAAAGAAAAGTGCACCAACCCTAGTGCCCAGTAGGTTGTGCCTGGTTGCCACAGTCCCCCCAGGTTTGAAAACTCCCTTCTCCCTTTGTCTGAGAGGGCACCTGAATGCACCATCAGTTTCAGTGCCACAGCACTGACAATAAAAACCGCTGCACGCCCCAACTCAAGCAGTCCCATCATAAAGTGTTGCTGGAAGCATCAGCTTTCGTCCGCGCAGCTGTTACTCAAAGGGAGCGACCAAATGTTTGGATTTTACCTCTGCCTAGGCAGTCTTTTATCTCGCTGGTCGAGCCAAGACTGCACTGTGTTTACCAAACACGTTAGCTTTGCCACCTCATGAGCGTACAATAAGCTGTGTTCCTATCAAGGACCAGCCGAAGTTGATTCGAGCCTGAGTTCATTCACCGGCTGCTGAGTGATAAGAAGGTGAGTGATTGTCTCTCCACGGCTATTTCTCTCTCCTTGCTGCGCTCCGAGCATTAGCCCTCTTTCTCTCTCTCACTCCACTAACACACATACACGCATACATTTGGGTGATGTGAGTCAAAGAGGTTGGTGTGTTTAAAGGGGAAAGTACTGCTGGCAATCTGCTCACCACCACTAGCAACGCTAGCTATTACTACTGGCAGTGGTGTTTAAGGTGTGTTACTAACCCTCGCCCCGACCCCCATTTTTGCTTGGGTGTTCATTTCGAAACCTAGTCTTATGTTTTTTGTTTTTTTTTGGGAGTAATCGAGTATTCAATATATAATAATAATATTTTAATGTACTTGAATATGGAAATTACATAAAATGCCCATCTTAAATGTGTATTTGTGCTGTGGTGCATATGAGGCTTCTGTTACTGTGAGATGGGAAGTTGTGTATGCCTGGAGTGTGTATGTAAGTCTCTAACCTTTACAAAGTGTGCCAACAGTCGAAATCTTTCTGCCCTGGCTTCTGTTTCTCCTCGTCTTTCAATACAAGGGTTTGCTTATTAAGCCTGCTGTGTGTGTGTGTGTGTGTGTGTGTGTGTGTGTGTGTGTGTGTGTGTGTGTGTGTGTGTTTGTCAGAAAAGCTGCCAGGGGAAATGAGTAAAACCTCCAAACTAACAGAGGTGCGTTCAGAGCAAGAACACAGAGCGCCTTAACACCACCAGAAGTCAACACACTTCCACCTTTATACACTTTATACATTCGGCCAGCCCACATATGCCTGCAAACACACACTACAGAATGTAAACCATATGTACATGAATACACACACACAAGCTCAAAAACACACGCTTGCATCTGCCCTCAGGAGACTAGAAAACACACACATACATACAAAGACAAGTGCCTCAATCTAAAACTCTGGGTTTAGAGGGCATACTTCAGCCGTCTGTTCTCTAACCTCTCCTACCCCCCCAAAAACACACACACACACACACACACACACACACACACACACACGACCTCTGTCATCCCTGTCCAGGCAAGCCAGGAGAGGAAACCCCCCCGCTACTATGCACACTGCTTCAGGATCACAGGAGGCGATTGTACTGCTGAGCTGCAAGCAATGAGGCTCAATTACGCAATTCTCTGCAACAAATTAGACAAAAGCACTCCTGATGTCTGTGATTATGCGTGTGTGTGTGTGTGTGTTTGTGTGTGTGTACAACAACAGGCTACATAAACAAACTAGGGGGTGGCAGTGCACGGATCTATTCACTTGATGTTATCCTTTGTCCTTAACACACGTCAAAATTACAGATCGAAGCTTGTTTAACTGCATTGTGATGACCTACTATTTATTATTTTCATTTTTTGCATCCTGACCAATATTTTACTTTACAGAGTACTTCCTTATTTCAAGAAATATAGTAATCCACCTTTTGCCCAGAGTACGTTAAGATAGATATCTAGAGCTAGAGCCAGCAAGGCTTAGCATAAAGCTTTGAAACTGGGGTAAACAGCTAGCCTGGCTCTGACAAAAGGTAACAAAATGGGCCAACCAGCACCTTTAAAGCTCACTAATTGGCTCACTAACAGGTTATATATCTTGAGTGTTTTAACCGGTAGGAAGTCACTGCTCCTCAGGAAATAGTCTGATCATTAACCCCTGTAACACCATACACAATCTGATATCACCGTGTGGGAGTAGTTCCTGGAACATCATAATAATTGTTGCTCCAGGACCAACATTGCAACTGACCAATGACGTTTCTGTAATGTCATAGCTTAGTGACTGTACTGAAAAAAATTGGTCAGTCGCAGTGGTGGTCCGAGAACAACATCAACTATGATGTTCTAGGAATGGACACAGTGATATCAGATACACAGTAACACCACAACGCGTTGTTCTAACACATCAGTTTTTGCAATGGTAGGCTAACTGACTGCTAGCCATAGCATGAGAGAGCGGTATCGGTCTAATAATCAAACTCAAAGGGATCATTCCATGCCAACTCTACCAGAAATCAGAACTTTTCCCAGTATTATTGATTTTCTTCAGAAAATTAATGTAAATACTTTTATTATTATTACATCAACTGGATCTTGCAAAATCCTATAGATGTACTCCACAGCATCTGGTATGCAACAAACCAAACCATTACAGGCTGGAACTTGCACATTTCCTGAACCCAATGAACTCTACAACCTCAATAGGTATCATACAGATAGATTACCTATGAAATAAATCCACTAAATGTGTTATTACAACCAGTAAAAAGTATGAAAAATTTAAAATTAAATTAAAATTAAAATTATCACTGTATCATAAAAGAATGTCAAGGAAATTAAAATAATCAAAATATCTTAAAACATGGGTTTATCAGCTCCAAAGCCATCTTGTGTGCGATCAGTTTTTAATGCGGGACCAAGTAACTTCCATATGTCATAGAACTATATTAATACTACGCAGAATTAAAGAAAAGATATTAGAAAGATATTAATTTTTGAAAATATTTTTTTTATTGTTTTTAAATTTGATTTCAGTAACCAACAACTATTTAAATGAATATGCATTGTAAATTATCCTGAGGGTTTCTTGGATGTTCAGGAAAAAAATAAATTAAACCAATAATACACATACAAGAAAAAATTATGAAATTTAGGGCCAAACTTCCTTAATAGGAGTACAGTTTTAGGATTTTGCTGGAGGGCAAAGATTAGAAGAAAGGCCCCTCCCAAAAAGCTTGCGATACATGCATTTCCACTGTTAGTTTTCCTGAAAATGAAATGACTTTCTGGTAGTGCTAGTACGCAGCAATGGGGGAATAAAATCTGCTACAGACACACCAGTAATTTTGGAGATCTGTCCAACAAAACCTCTATGGATCTTGCCCAAACCTCAATCTATATCTAAACCCTATACTCGTCTCCTCTGTAAGGGAAGACTAGCTAAATGCCCCCTTTATATACATTTTCTCATGCCACCGTCCTTGTGAAGACATGTGGTACAACAGCATGCCCAAAAACAAAACTACCTATAACACACCTCCTCTTAACCTCTCCACACATCTTAACAGTCACACAGAGACACATTTATACAACCCGTGCTGTGGCAGGGCTTGGCCTCTACTGTTGGCCCTGTGTTCATTCAGCAGAATACACTGTACGCTCTGTGTGGCACTCTATGAAAAGCCTGTGTGTGTGTGTGTGTGTGTGTGTGTGTGTGTTACACAGAGAGGAGATGGATGCATGGACCTGGCTATGGTTTTAAGAGCAGCTTTATAACTGTGTGTTTGTTAAAAAGACACCTAGTATTTGCTTCCAAACCATAAAGGAAAGTAAAATGTTAGCGTAGTGCCTGGAAGTGGGGAAATACTGTTGACTGAGAGTCAATAAGTCTGTGGAGGGTTTGAAATCCTTCCTCTAAGGGCTATGAAATGGTTTTATACTGGTTGGGGAATTGTAACATATCCACATAGAGATCAAGTGCTCTCTAATGTCAGTGTTAAAGAATGAATACAAGTTGTTTTACATTTACATTTAGCGGACGCTTTTGTCCAAAGCGACTTACAATAAGTACATTTGTCACAAGAAAGAAACTACAACATATCACCGTCGATAAAGTAAGAATGAAAAGAAAAAATAGAAACAATTTTCAAGTCCTCATTTAAGCATAGTAGCTGCTATTTATCAAAGATACCTTAAGTACCTAAGTGCTATGATTTAAGTGCTAATATTTTATACTTAAAGCCAATCAGTTTGGAAGATTAAGTAATTAATGAACACTGACAAAAATAGTGAATAATGAAACATGAAAATGGTTGAATATATTAATCTTTCAATGCAACTATGAAAGGTGCAGGATTCCTATATGGCTACATGTAGTCTATCACAGGCTATAGACCTATTTTTTCTGGTATTTCACCAAGGTAATTCCCCAAGAGCCCAACACTTTTGTTATTTGCCCTAAAAAACTGTCCTGTTTTTTTTAATAATAGAACGTATCGGTATAGATATCGGTGATATTGGATCATTGGATACTGGACCTTGCATTACTTGGTATCCGACCGAAAACACATTTTGTGGTATTGCCCACCCCTACTGTGCATCTTCTACAATACAAGATGAACTGGATATTAATGTTTTTGATTGCAGCACATATCTAAACAGTTTTTCCATCGTTCAGTGTTATCTCGTACATGTTGTAAACAGTTTTACACCAAGAAACTTTTAACCTCAAGATAATAATAGAAAAAGTTCTGTAGCACAAATGTATTTAAATTAAGTATATCAACCTTATTCACACATTAAATCCTGTCTCTATTTTTACTTCAATATACAATTATAAACAGTATAAAATTTAACTTTAGGTAATCAAATAAAACAAATATACTGTTATACAATGGTACAATTATGTCAGTACATAAACAAGACTCTAAAATGTCTTTGAGCACACTATTAATTCAAAGCCATGTGGGGAAGAAGTGACTTTGGAAAGTTGCCAATTTCACAATGTAAAACCTCTGTTTTTTTCCAAGTGGGGAAAACACTCAATACCAGGGTGGAGAGACACACAAGCACCCTACTGTACAAACAAACGCATGTGCATGTGTGTGTTTATGTGGTTGTTGGCAATATTAAGGAACATTTTAGAGAAACAGGAAGGGAAAGAGTGAGAGGAGGAGAAAGGTTTAATATTGTGGTGTATTCTGCACTAATAAGCTGTCTGGAGTTCTGTTGGAAAACTGTGTGCATGTTCACTTTCATATATCTTTGTCTTTGTCTTTCCAAATGTTCAGAAAACTGGTGAAACTGCTCTTGGTGTTGGCTTCATAGTGCATTCGTGTGTTTATCCACGAGGTTTATAACATTTTTAATAAAGTGTGTATTGAGTTTTTTATGTATATGTTATGGATTATATTTACTTTGCTACAAGTTATCTTAACTTTCATACAATATATTCACAATTAAATTCCTTGTTTTTGTTCCTTTTTTTTGAGAATGTTGCTGGGCTGTTGAAATTGTGCCTGACATGATATGTGACACCCACATTTGCAGTACCTGGTTATATTTTTTCTGTGCTGTATCTCTTCCTAAATTCCCACTGAGATCATTTGACTTTTATCTTTTATTACTTCTTAAAGGGAATTTTTTCATCTCCTAAATCATGAAAATTGCCACACCGGAGCTGGAAAACTTTCACATGGCACATATGTATGTGTATGGCCTTAGTGCGAGTGCTTCTCTGTGCATTATGGTGTTATTATCATCACTTCTCTGTCAATGTGTCAATGTGTGTGTGTGAGTGTGTGTGTGGTTGTGTGGTGAAAGCGGTACTCACTGTCTGCTGCCGTGCTGCCATTGGGCAGTGAGCCCAGATCAACAACCATGCCGTCCAGACAGACGTTGAGCTCGCCTCCCGCTACAACTGAGCCTTTGTTCTCTGTCTGCAGCACTAGACTCAGCTGGACGTTCTCCACTAGAGGGGGAAGGTGGAACAACAGGGAGGGGGAGAGAGAGAGAGAGAGAGAGAGAGAGAGAGAGAGAGAGAGAGAGAGGATGAGAAGGTAGAGGACACATGTGGTGGGGGTTGGAGGGAAGGGTGAGGGTGAGGAGGGATGGAAGGGAGGAAATCGGACATCCTCAGTTATTGCTCCAAAATGAGAAAAGAGTGTGAACCCACAGTGTATTAACTCTCACAGTATAGGGCCACCCTGCTGAAACATGTGGGGCCAGAAGTTGAGCAACAACAAGCTAAGAGAGCTGAGTAACATTTTATCTTGATGAATAATGCTGTCGTGCTTCACTTCATAGTAAATCAAATCACTGATGCCAGTTGCTCAGCAAAGATATTTGTTTTGATATCACACCATTTTGAAAAACATATTTTAACTCCAAGGGAAACCTGTATGAGTGGGCTGCGTTTCTACAAAAGTTGAGATAGATTCAACTTTTTTGCCACAACCGGCGTTTTCTCGGAGCCCCCTGCAGCCAGCACTGCCAAAACCAAAATGGACTAGCCTCATTAAAATTAATGGGACAACCTGTGTTTTCGCCACACTGCCTGATTTGATGTGAAACCAACCTTAAGCCTCCTGAACTGCTCAACTCAAAATGAAAGTGACTCATCGGGGCCATCCCGTTAATATTAAACATGTTCAATATTAGTATATTAATATATATATATATATATATATATATATATTCAAAAGCACAGAGGACACTCACACTCACTCATTTTCTTTTTCCTCTCTCATCTTATGCTCTGTTCCTTTTCCTAATTCTTTATATGAAATATTTTACATTTCCAGCATACAATCTTTAAAATCACACTTCTTTGTTTATTGTTCTTGTTTGTTAATGTATTGCTTATAAGTTAGATTTTATTTTTGCTAAACACTGTGGAGAAATGAATCCTAATATTTTTTATAATTTTTCTCTTACTCTTGCCATCGTGTGTGCGCAGTGTGTCCAGCAGGTCTATGGTGGCGCTGCCCAGTAGCTCCTTCCTCAGGGTGTGGCAGCTCCACAGCTTCAGATCCAGACGACTCTGAGGCGTCACATTACTGTGAAACACACACAAACACGTACTTTATAAACTGGGGGCCTGTTACCGCACTGACACACATCATTAAAAATAAAAAAAATACTACACACCAGTGCATTCATCTAATCAGTTTTGCATTAATACCAGCATGGAAAGCACACCAACTACAGACTGACAACAATTTTACAATGCTTTCATTTTATATTTTTGTTTTTATAGTCCTATTATCCTTACCTATGTGCATACTACAACTGTAATAAGGTCTGTGTGTGTGCTTTGTTTGATCTCAAGAAATACTTAAATGAACTGAGTTTCACTAGAAACTAAACTAGATTGTTGCAGCAGAACCAGCTGGGCTTCAATTAAATAACTTCCGTGGTAGCTTAAAGATACTATGTTCTCGAACTTAAGAAAATCAAATCTAAAATAAGAGGATGTACTGATAAGTTTCTTCACAAGTGGCAACCTTTACATTATATTTTACAGACTTGAAGGTCCTGCTTGGACTAAGGGCTGGGTTGTTACATTCTGTTACTTGTATGTGTACCTTTTATTCTTAATGAGCCGGGATGGGTTGTGTGAGTGTTGGTGTATTTGGAGGCTCTGCATTTTTAGGTATTCAATTCTGTTGTTTTTTGTATTTTCTCTTCTATGTGCACAATTTGAGTGTTTCTTTCCGAACTAAAACTTTTCTTCTCCATGTTCAAAAAATTCTAACATGTACATCCACATGATCATTGTTACATAAGTAACAATGCAAAAATCTGTGCAAATAAAAAAAAGGAAAAGAAAATGTGTCCAACATTCATATGATATTAGTTAACATATAGTACTTCTAATAAAGTGTAATATTCTTGTATTTGAAACGTTCCATCATTGCGTATATCAGCACACACATAACAGAGGGGGATGCTTTCATGGATTTTTATGCTCTATACATGGATTTGAACAAGGTTACAAACAATAGAATACAGTTATGTATAAAAGTCGGCGTGCTTGTCTGTATGTGGGTAATGGTGTTCTCACAGGGTGAGGTCTTCATTCCACTGCAGCTCCAGGTGTCCACTGCGTTTGCCTGTTTTTTTGGTTTCACTGGTCAGACCATCGGCAGTCACCTCTACGAAAGAGTTGAGCCGAGAGTGGCGGTTTGGCAGCTTGGGAGACTGAGGCTTCGCTGAAACCACTGAAACACAGAAAGAAATGAAAGAAAACAAAAAGGAATACATTAGAATTAGTAGGGAGTGAAAGGTTGTTTGTCTGTTTTGTAACACAGCATCTACTGGAGAGGCCAGAAACATGGTGCTAGAGCTGTGCAGAGTGACGTGGAAGAGAGTAGAACTGAACAGACTAGGATGCACAATGTGATACTATGGCAACAGTCCAACTACAATAAGGAAACTTTTTTTTCATGTGTGTAAAAGGTCAAAAGTCTAGCTTTCATATTGACAACACCTCATCCACAATTTCTTTTAAATAATATGCTGTCCACCTCCGAGACCAGCAGTGAGACGGGGCCCCTAAAATGAGGTCATCTGCAGACACTGTAATTTGAGTATCTAACAGAGGAAGCACAACCTAGCCAGCATCCTCAGCCAAACATATTACTCCAGTACTTAAATTACTCAGTGAAATACAAGTTGAGTTTTGAAATTGTCCATGTTATCTTTGAAGCACTTTGTACTTGCTCATTGCACTTAACAATCTATCAATATTATATCATTATCATGATATGAGATTATGTATTATCTTAGATTTTAGTCTTTTCCTGGTTTTAAAGGCTGCATCACAGTAATGTGATGTCATTTCCTCAACTTACCAGACTGCTTCACTTGTTCTAATACTTGTCTTTACCCACTTAGTCATTATATGCACATAACTGATGATTTTTTTTCATCAAAAATCTCACTGTGTCAATTTTTTGAGAAAGCACCAATAGTCATCCTTACAATATTGTCGCAACATACATAGAGGTATTTGGTCAAAAATACAGTCATATTTGATTTTGTCAGCCAGTCCTAGCATTAATGAATTTTTCAAGATTAATGAAAATTTCAAAATATTGAGATACACATTGTGTACCGCAATATAGGCGAAAAACACATGATTTTAAGGCCATATCGCCCGGCCCTACCTGCTCCTTGACTACATTTCAGTCAGGAATCTCAAGAATAAAATTCTGGTGAAGGTGCTTTAAGATATTATGGTCTTCTGACAAACTGCCTGATGACATGAGATCTGTCACAACTGCATCCTTTCTGCAAAATGATCGAAAAAAACTCACTGTTTGTGTTTCTCTATGCGTGTCTGCCTATGTGTTGTTAATATCCATAGGGTGGATGCTGGCTCCTTATCGTCTTCTGGTTGGTGGGTGTGAACATCTATTTTAATGTGAAGCACATTAATGACCATCTTCAAAAATGTTACACAATTAAGTGTGTTTACAGGTCTTCAGGAGTACTACTGCATTTGTAAAGAAAGTAGAATAAAGCCTTTTACTGCTGCATGTAATGATAAATTGCCTCCAGTGGTGTCGTTTAGTGCTTAAATTCCACTGAGGGTAATGTGGGCGTCAGGTTTTGAGAAGCAGTCCACTGGTCTAGTATTGCACTCCTATGTTATTCTTCATTATGGACAGTTAAAAAACAAATGGTCAAAATCGATACAGCATAAGCAGGACCATATCAACTTTTTGATTCAACTCATTCTTCTTTATTTCAAAACCTGTTGCCTACATTACCTACAATGCAACTTAGCCACTGAGTGACATCACTGGGGGCAATTTATAAGATTAGATGCAGCTTCCTCTGAAGCCACAAAAGTCTTTATACTACTTTTTCACATATGCAGTAGTACTCTGTAAACACACTTTAATGTGTAAAATTGATGGAGTTACCCTTTATGTTAACCTGTTGATATGTGCTTTATAAACAAATTGATCATGTCTAAATGTTCCAGTTTTGCCAATTCATTGATACATATATTAAACAGGGTTGGACTAATAGAGAGACTTTGTTTTACAACTTTGTTTTGGAGGGTAGTAATTGGTTTGTTTTTCAGGACATTTTATGGTTTTACATACTGCGTTAATTAATCATGTCCTATGTATCTCTCCACCACACTATTTTCAAAATATCAAGGAACCACCCATTATAGGAGAGCCAAAAATTGTCTGAAATCTCTAAAACATAAAACAAATCGTTTGTTATTTATTGTAGCTGGACATGTCTGTGTCAGCCATCTACCTCGGATGACATCAGTTTCAGTGCTAGAGGAGTTAATGTGTAAGGGAATAAAGAGAGGCTATGTGATGCATTATAATGCATTATAATGCATTATGACTCAGCCTCATATACCAGTAGTAAACTGAGAGCAGGAAGCTCTTTCGGATCAAGGGTTAACCCATTTATTGTTTTATTAACTATACACTCCATGACATGTTAAAACTAGTATATTTTTCAAATGATTTCAAAAAATTAATTGTCTGTTTTCAGTATACTTTGTTTTGTCACTTGCCCCATGTGGCATCCTATATATTTTATATGGATTTGGGACCCAACTTGTACTTTGGTGGTGGACCAAGCAAACAAACGAATATAAACATCGCCCTCTAGTGGGACAAAGACAAACATCTGCTGTATGCTTTTATTCATTTTCATGACACTAGTGTGGAGGAATAGCATTTAACGCTTGCTACCAATCCTCAATGTTAAAAAAACACCGGAAACCAGTGTGTGGACTCTGGAGGGAAGTGCTCATACTGCAGGCCTGGTGGAATGTTTCAAGATTTTTCAAGGACTTTCAATAGCTAAGTCAGAGTGCTTTTGCAGCCTAAAAAAGCTTCTATTTTAATGTTTATTTATGTTGTGATTCAGTTTCCTCGCCAGCGGTGCTGTAACCTCCTCATGAAATGAATGCATGACAACCACTGTGTCACACTCATGTAGAATGAAACTTCCTGATATCCCTGGCTTCTTACAGAGAACTGGTGAAACTCCCTGAATATACATCCATGCATTTCATGGTATGTCACTAAAACTCAGCACTATTGGAAGCTCTGTGACTGTGGTCAAAGTCTACAGCTGGGCTTAGACAGGCTTAGTGGCTTTGAATTCTTGAAGGCCAGCTGAGAATCTTGTTACAGCATTTGTCAGTCATATGAGCTGATATGTTCGTCCTGAATCACTTCTGGATTGCAAACACAGAGCACACAGCTTGGAAGTGCTTCTCTGGGTGCATCAGATCAGGATGAGTGGCTGGATGAATAAATGATGTCGGAGAAAAGGGCGTCTGTCTGTATTCCTGTATTCCTATCACAGACGAGACATTAGCGGATCTGTGCCAGCTGACACAAGTTGACGATCTCTGAGCTCATAAACATCTGATAAAAAAAATGTGACTCATCGCATCACGCAAGAAGATAACATAGTTGGAGTGGAAGAAGGCCAGAGATGGAAGCATCAAACGTAGATTTCGACAGAGGGAGGGGTGGGGAAACGGTAGATAGCAGTTGAGAGCAGATCAATGGAGAAATAAATGAGGAGGTGAGTCAGAGCTCAAACAATCTGCAGTGAATGATACTGAGGGGAAAAAAGAGGAGACACATAACAGCCATCAATGTAACCCTACTTGAATGATCATACATCATTAAAGGAGATTAGGACAATTTAATCTACCATGTCTTTTCTTAGATTTGGCCCTAATATCTAGCCATTATAATAACAATATAGTAACTGCTGCATTAAAGTATAGGATACCCACTACATGTACTGCATGCATGGAGGTTTCATTATACTACCTGTTGGGCCATGCATGGAGAACAGCCAAAGAACCAATACCAACAAAACCCAAGAGAAGAAAAAGAGCTCTAAATCCCACTGTACACTACCTGCTCAGCAGCAAACAGCAGACAGACACAGAGACTAGCTGGGGAACATAGCGGAGCATTAAACAGCTAAAGAGAATGATGTCTCCCTGAATAGTCGGTGGAGACCAGAAAGAGCTAAAAGAGAGTGAATATCAGATGTACATTTACCAGGAGAAACATGAGACATGACTCTCTGCATGACTGATAATGTTGTTTCACCCAAAACTGCTAGATGTATAAAAAAGCAAATGTTATAACAAGTCTGCCAATAGTTTAGGATTATAAATTCTGATAATTATAATCATATTTATATGTCAGAACAATATGTTTAAAAGCTTTGGCTGGTAAGTTATTCTAGAAGAAAAATCATTATTTTTCCAGAAAATGTCTTAACATCACGACAGCAATCAATAAATCAAAATAATTTGAAAAATATAATATATACATTTGGCTGTTGCAGCCCATCCTGTCTTTGATTCAGCTACCTGTCTGTCTACCTATGTACCTGCCTTTGCACTCATTGCCCATGACTGGAGTCTTCCACAGAGCTAGGTGGATATATCGCTAAAGATAAGTGAGATAGTCACACAAGAATAGCAGAGAAAGTGTAGACAAAATTTCCCAATACTATAAACTAGCTTGACAGCAATGAGTACTAACAATAGTCACGTCCTTTGTTTACCTTTATAATGATAGTGTTAGGTGTCTCCTTATATCTAAATGAGTAACGATTTAGTTGAATAAGGTTAGCAATGACAGCGTTAACAATACACAGTCTCTGAGGCTGTCATTCAGTAGCACAAAACACACAGCCCCTGAGCCAAAGAACAGAGCTGCTATGGCAGCAACAAAATCGCTCAGAAGCTAACATTAGCACAAAGCACACACCTAAAGCATTAAGGAGTCACTGCTGCTCTGGCTAGGGCTGTCAACAAATATTCTAAATTCGAATATATATTTGAATATTTAAAAAAAACGGAGATTCGATTGTGAAAATTAATATTCGACTGTGGAACAAAAACACATCAGCGGCTGCTTTGCGAGTGGGCGCACTGCATGGCGGGTCAGGGACAGGTCACTTGCACAGCGTCACTCACTGCTGAAAGTGAGACGCAACAAAAACCGTGGCAGATGCAGATGGCAGAGAGAAAAACGAATCGGCAGAAAGTCCAGAGCCCAACTTGGCAGCAGAGAGAGCGGTTTGGACTCCAAGCAACCTAAAAAGCCCCGTTTGGAAATACTTCGGATTTTGGTCAGTAGACGGCAAAAATGCGGAGCCTCGAGATAAAGTTGTATGCAAGCTGTGTAAGCTACAGTTAGCTTACCATTCCACCACTAGCAACATGAGGGGAGTTTGTGCATAGAGAGAGAGGGGGCGAGCGAGAGAGAGGTCTATGGTCTTAAAAGTTTTACGGTATAGGCCATTAGTTCATTTACTTATTTTGTAATGTGTAGGTGTTTGCAGAGACATGTTAAAACTAAAATAAAAATACCTATACAAATAGTTATGTCTCGTTGTATTAGTTTGTCCTCCTGTTATTAACATAATACGCAAACCTAGATATTCGAATGGTTCGAACCTATGTGTGTTTTTTTAGAGGGAATATTCGAACGTCATTTTGGAGCAATTTTGACAGCCCTAGCTCTGGCTAACGTTAGCCTTTTAGGACTACAGGTATGTTTGTGACATGACTTTGGCTTTTAACAGGGCTATTTTATATGTATCTATTAGACTTAAAAAGCAAAGAGAGCTTGTGGAACATGGCAAACTGACTAAACACATCCCCCAGCTGGTTTGGATACTGTCCAAATTTAGCTTGCTCTTGCTGGTTTCTCCAACCAACCCCAGTTTTAAGGTAATACATGTATCTTATTCAAACCTGCATTAACAGATGGGAAAAGAAATCAAAATTATTTTTTCTTTTCCTAAACTGACTTCTATCAGAAATCTATTGCAAGGTTTGTTATTTCTTTGTGGCGACTTGCCTGCAGTGGTGCAACGGTAGTGATAGGTTTTATGTCAACCAGCAAAGATTTGCTGGAGATGAAGGGGAAGCATGCGAGCATGAAGGAGCCTATGGTGTCATAGGCACTTGAACAGTGTTTGTGTAATACCTTTTAACAGCCAGAGTGGGAAGACAGCGGTTTCGCACAGCAGGTTTAAAATGTAAAAGTGGCCATGCCAGGATAATACGACAACATCACAATGAGCTACATTGTATGTATTTGATCTGACAAACCAAGTGGTGAACTATCTGAGATGCATTATTATTGCCACCATATGTCATATCTTAAGTCACTGTGAACCCATGTGAGCATCCTGGATGTTACATCAATGCCAATGATTATTTGCACATGCAGGTCAGTCCAAAATGGTGACTTATTTGGACGGGTTTTATTAATGAAAACACAAAAGAATGAACAGTCCAACAAAAATCAAGAAAACTGCTCTGAAGGTAGGAAGAACAACACAGTAGTTCTGATCATAAATAATCTGACTTGTCTTCAAGCCTTTCCCATTTTATAAATGCCGTGTAACTGCTGCACACATTCTGTCTGAACAGCAGGTTAACTGTATAAAAAAGATAGACAGATGTTACAAAAATGCCCCTTTGGTCATCAATAATGTGCAACACTGACCAGAGTAATATGGTCTGTGAGGTGTCAGCGTGAACCATTATTCTTAAAAGAGAAGTAGGTTAAATTGAGAAAGAGGTTTCATTAGTTGGTGCATCATACAGAGAGGATACTTTCATGTTATGATGGATGGACAGAACAGGTGACATCGTGCTGCCTAACCCACAGAGCCACCACCCACACACACACACACACACACAAACACACACACACACACACACACACACACATATATACATACACAAATGAAAAAGAGGCACCTAGAAACTCAAGCTGCTTTTACTGTGGGCTCAACAATGCACACTTTCTTATAACACTGCAGAAGAAGAACATACAATGCCATTATTAACATCAGTATGTCCCTGACAAAAATTGAGTGTTACCTTTCAAGATCAACTGAGACTTTTCAGTGGTCTGGGCACCGCCAGGTCTGCTCACGCTGGCAGTTGCCATGACCTCACAGCTCTGAAACACAACCACGCAAACACACAGTAATACACGTCAGTTCATCGCAACATAAAAACAACCCTTCTATAAGTACATTACAGGTACATTTATCAGCCCAAATAAATTTCATGAAAGGCACAGACTTGTTCCCCCCATCGGACATCAGTTAGTGCCAAGACTCTATCAACATCACCTTGAGCAAAGTCAGAGATGTAGCCTGCTGGGCTGAATGTAATGGGAAGGCAAGGACAATGCAGTAAAACTGAACTCGAGTCTGGAGCTACTGTTATTATTGATCTGTACTTTGTATATCAAGAAAATATCCTAACCCTAACTGGCTTGTTGTAAAGTAGATCCTCATCCTGTTATCAGTGTAGCGTTACTTGCTGCAGCACCAAGGTGACTGCTGCTGGCATCTCAGTCAGAGACTGGACAAATACCAGTGATGCATGACCAGATGTGAGCTGGCCCGAATAACAAAAACTATCAAGCGCTGAATTAACCAAATGGCCACCTGAAGTCTGGTTCCGGGCTGCTGAAAAACAGATCATGGCAATCACAACAAAAGCGCACATCATCTTCCGTCAACCTTGTGAAACGAGCTGTCCGGCTGGGCAGAGTTAGCTAAATCCGCTACTCAGCGGATAGTAGCTAAAGTTCATACTGACTAAAGATGGTCTAACTGTCCCTGCTAAACAGATTTCATTGTCCCCGTATTTAAATACCCTTGGCTGCTGCGCACAAAACACAAACACGGAAGATAATCAAGGCATTTCTATGCATCACTGTCAAGCGACGCTAAGAAAACATTGACTTCCGGTCATTTTTTTTTCCAAACTAAATCCCAACTGTCAAATATACCTGTGTAGTAACCTGTTATGACTAATGCGACGCACATAGGAGAACACATACACTTAATTTTGAGGCGATTATGAACTGATAGAAATTCACAATACGTAGTTCTCCACAATACCTCCCCCACTGTGCCAGTTTTTTTCACATTTGTTTTGAAGGGGAAGTCGCGACATGCCCGGTCCGCTGTGGCCAATTCTGGCTAACTTGACCTATAAGAAGCTAACCGTTAGCAAGCAAGCTTCGTAGGGGGATTTTTATAAAAGGACATGCCGATACAATCTATTCTCTTAACCTGACAACAAGTCATGTAGCATTGTTAGTTACGTGGTTCATGTCAGAAGACGATATATCGCTTGAAACACTAACATCTTCGGCTTAAACGTAGTCTTTCCCGTACCTTTTTCAGCTGTGCTCCGCTGCTGTCGCTACTGAACTTTCATTTCCGCCTCAGTGACAATACCACGTGACCCAGGGTATGTATTTTCAATGCACAAAGGATTGTGGGTCATAAATAATGGCAAACACCACACTTCAAATTAAAATTACGCTTCACTTTACCTGCAGATGAAATTAAATATACAGAAAAGGAAGTTGCTGTATTATTGGGGGGAAAATCATAGCAAGGAAAGAAACGGACTGAATAGGTTTCACAAAAGGAAAGTGAAATATAATTCCAAAGACACCAAGGCTCTATACCAAATCTAATGTATAAAGGTGAGCTCCAAATTCAAGCCGCTGAGAAATTTGAATGATGATCTCAACCCAAATTTCAGCTAAATTATCACAATTGTAACTTTTTAAAGGTGCATTAATGTATTTTCTATCTCATTTTCGGCCACACGATGGCAGCATAATGCAGAAAGCACAGTGTTGATTTCCTATAATTGCCTATAAAGTTGTTGTCAAAAATTAATTTTGTGTCCCTGAAACACCTGGGGTTTTAATCAATGACCACTTGACTTTTAAGTCACATATCCAGCATATTACAAAAAAGCTGAAACTGCTGTCAGGATTTTACTACAGAAACAAGTCTTGCTTTTCTTTCTGTGTGAAACGTATATTGGTGGAGTCTCACTTTTTACCTGTTATTGATTATTGGAGATGTGTTGTATATGAGTGCCTCACCTCATTGTCTTCACACTGGATAGTGAATCACGGGACTGAGATAAGAAGAAGGAAGAAAGCTTTTAGGTTTTTGGCACCCACTGCATGGAACAATCTACAGACTGATCTTAAACTTCAGAATATTGAACCACTGAACAGCTTTAAAACTATGGTGAAATCAATTGAGTCCAGGTTGTCTGTGTACAAATGTTTTATCTGATTACTTGCGTGTGATTTTTCTTGTTATAACTGAGTGTTGCTGCCGTTCTTTTCTTTTCTTAAGTATTTCCTATTGGTCTTTTGGCTTTATTCATAGGACAGGACAGGAGAGATGACAAATTTTTTTAAATTCCGAGGTAAATTTATCAATGGGCTCAGACCAAAATGCCGTGGGACACAATTGGATAGACCTTTAACCAATTAGAGCGACGAAACGCGGCCTACAACCAACCAGATTAACGTTTGTGACTTAACGTTGAGGGACAAATGCAAGTTGGGGCAGTGCAAGTGTGACATATGACGTTCCTCTGTCAGTCATCATGTCATAACTGTCCTATATTAGATTAACGATTGTGACTCGAGTGTCACAAACCAAAATGGAAAGAAATCTGTCTGAATGGGAGGACGGCCAGACATCTGCCAGAGCGCAGAAAAGATGAGCTCATAAAACTTGTCTGGTTCCCAGGCTAAGTGGCATCACCATTAAGTTGACATTTGTGGTTTTGAGAGAACTATCTGATCTGACAAGATTGCTGCCTAGGTCATCACCATGTCATGACTGGTATCTGTTTAATATTAAAAGCCCTGATTGAAAAGTTACCATCATATACTACATTTATGTTACGACAAAAACCCGGGTAAATTTTCTAACTTGCTCCAGCGATTGGCTGCTTCTTCAGGTGCCTCGTACCAGGACTGATCTTGGTAAAAATGCTTTTAGTGTCAGAGCTGCACTCTCATGGAATCTCTTGCAACATGACATCAAACTGAATTCTCTTGTATCACTTGGACGGTTTAGGTCCTTACTAAACAACCATCCACTACCAGCTTGTAATTGGTTCAGTTGACACTGTTGCTGTTCTATATTTGCATTTCTTTTTTAAAATTTTGTTTGTGTTTTGTTTGTTTGCTGTAGTGATGTTACATACCACAGTTGTCAACTGTTCTTGCCTGTATATGTGAGTGAGCTCTGTTGTTATTTCCTACTCGGGGACTATTGTCTGTTTACAAACTGTATGATGTATGATTGACAATTGAGTATTGTCAATATTTTAATCAAGTAAAGATGAGAAGAGAGGAGAGGAGATGGGCCCCAATCATCAAGTTACAGACCCCATAGCACAAATATTTGATGGGCCCTGAGCATACTTTGTTGTTCCACCTCTTCCTTTTGGAGCCACATCGTCTCAAGCTTGTTCCTGCGTCGCATCTCTTGCAATCTTCTCTGCCAGCTCTCCTCCTTTTTCAGTCAGCTCCCTCCTGTAGCTCTCCTCCAGAGAGTTACATTTATTTTCCCATTTCAATCCTGCTCTGACAGAACTCTGACTGGTTCTGGCTCCACTGGGTTATGATGATTCTGTGCTCCTCTATGTCAGATGCCATTTTGCCAGTCATGCAACCAAGCTCCTCTTTTCCCTTATCTCCTCCTCCAGCTGGCTCGCTCTCCTCTGCCATTTCTCTTCAGATCCTCCTCTCTTTGAATGCGGAAACATTCTTTAAGAAAGGTAATCTCTCTCTCCACCTGTCCTCTGCTTTCATAGAGCAGCTCTCTCTTGTATTCTCTGATCTCCTCCTCCATCCATTGGCCCTGTGACTGAGCAACCATCCACTTTTGAAAGTCCACCTCCATTTTCTTTATCCTGGCCTTCATCTCTTCCTTCTCCTTCTTGGCCTGGTTGTAAAGATTCTCCAGCTCCTTCTAGAGCCTCCAGGGTGCTGAGCACCTTCAGCGTCAGCCTGGCACTCTCCTCCTTCAGGGCGACGTTGTCACAGGTCAGCCTCTTGATCGTATTCTGAGCTGTGCGAAGGGCTTGATGAAGAGGGTGCACGAGGGATTTGGGAGAAATTGGAAGGCGTTCAGCCACGTCGTGACCCTGCTCCATTTTTGTGCCATCTTCGCTGGCTGCAGGTGGACAAAGTGACGCATGCCACAAGCCAAAAATGGGCTGAATGCACTGGCTCTGGAAAGGCAATTTGGGAAGACAAGAAAATATAATCATCGTGAACATCATCTCCATTTGTAGAAGACAATATCTTCTCAGATAACTGCACACATTATATTAATTGATCCCTTATCAATTCATCAGTGATCAATTAATATAATATGTGTAGTGTTGAGCTAGAAAATTAGACCCAACATGAATGTAATACACGTTTGAAAGTGGTGTGGATGCAGGACATCAGTAGCTCTAGTTTTACGTGTCCAGTGGATTTCTAACATCCAGAATCATGCATCTAGTTATATATAGTTGTTATGTATATATGTTACTTGTACAATGTTTAGAGCAACAGTGTCTGTAAAAACAGTATGTGAACTCCAAAGACACCTGACAAATGCAAGGAAGTAAGAATCCCACTGGCTTGTGTAAAGTGTTTTTTATTTTGTGGAACTGGAGATTTGAAATAAAATACATACAGTAGATAAGGAACAAATCATTATACTGTATATGTTCACGTGGCCAGCTGCTGGGAACTCTTTGCTCAGTTGTGCTGTCCTCCAGTCGTAGAGCAAGTAGCATGTTCTCTGGTTGATAAAACACATAAAACACTTTTATTCCTGCACCTAAATGTGAAATACTCATTGGATAGGTGGTGCATCACTGCTTCAGGCTCCCATTTAAGTGTCTGAAAAGAATAGATGAGTCATTGTCTGATGAATGAAAAAGGGAAACACATTAAAATACATGAAATGTGTTTCCCTTAAATGTGTTTCCCTTTTTCATTCATCAGACAATGGCTCGGAGGATACAGAGTAGACTAGATATTTACATGGCAATTTAAAGGAACAGAATATCTTGTTCCTGCAGGTCTCCATTGTTTTAACTCATCTCGCTGCAGTGATGCAGAAGTGTACTCCTGTCTACAGATTTCAAACTTTCAACCAGAGGGCAGTGAAACACAGACTTTCAACCTCGTGTTAAGTTTCTCTTACTGTCCATAAGATAGGCGGTTATGGTTAACATATAGCCGTTAGAAAATAGAGGACTAGTAACAACAATAAATACATACACAATAAATAAAAGACACATAATGCATGATGCCCCTTTTATGTTGCCATTACTGTTACCATCATCATCTGAGAGATATCACTGAAAACCAGGCAGCAGTCTGTTCTCACATTCACAACAGGTGAATTAGTCATTGTTTAAATGTGCTGGTAAGTCGACCCAGGCCTCTAGCACTTATGTTGCTGCACTGTTCACATCCAAACAATGACACATCTTCACTCCTGAAAGCTGCCCGGCACGACTAAAGCCGCAACCACTGCTGACCACTAAGCAGCTCTGCTAGGGAAGCTTGGTACAATTTCTCCTGAGAGGTAATTTAGTTAGTTTCCAGCATCAAGCATCACGCTTTCTTGACTCTACCTACATTTTATGGTGTCCCTAAATTAGACTATACTAGATTAGATGAGATTAGATTAGATGAGAGAGTCTTTATTGTCCCAGAAGTACAATTTGGTTTGCAACACAACCAGTACACATTATCCTAAAAAGATACAATACATAGTGACATATAACATACAGGAGGTCATCATAAAAATATACAGTGAGAAAAAAAAAATATATATAATATAACTCTAAGAGTGCATCAGTCCAGTCAATATTGAATGGTACACATCTTTCAGAGGTAGGCCTATATAGTTCATTATAATATAAAAGTGGAATTATGAGAACAAGCCAGAGCATTTCTACATCATTAGGGCCTGTCCAAACTTGATTTAAACCATTCCACACTTGGACTCATTGAACCAGGAGGACCAACCATTACTCTTATTTTTCTGATTGGACCGTGTCCATGAAATTTACGGTAAACTTAGATTAACTAGGGCCTCTTAACCACATGTTGACAGAGCAGTGTGTAAGCAGCAACTTTATCTTCTTCACTGCTGACTCACATCATTATAAAAGGAATGATCAGCGGCTGAGATTATTGCAGCCATGTTGCGGTTCATTCTCCGGTCACATTCAACAAGCTTCAGATGTAAGTGCTAAATGAGTTGTTTTTTTGCATTAACATTTGTCAGGTGTGGAAGTATCATAGTATAACTTGCAAGTCAGTATTTTGCCAGTTTAGAGTAGGTCCATTAATGAATCAACACAACAAATACAGTATAGATTACTGAACAGACCGGACAGACACAAGCAGCCTTCAATGAGCTTTAGAGCACTGTCATATACAGTACAAGAGGATAGACACTTCCTCTTGATCAATGAGGCTGCAGAAAAACTGGAAGACTGTAGTCTGACGTCTGTGGTGAGGATGATGACGATGGGAAGCTGATGTAGTGGTCGTGAAAGTACGTGGTCACAGCTAGAGGAGGGCCCAGCAGCAAGCACAGCCACACTAAACCATTACCGTAGTTTCCCTGGAAATAGTTTCCAAGGAATACTGCAACCAGGAGCTGGAAGAAGACACAGTGCAAGAAATATACCAAGATTTAATAAAACACAGGCTACTCTCTTGCCCAACATGTTTAGTGTGGGGGGCCAGAAAGTACAAGTAAAGATGATTTTAATTTATTTTTCCCTTCAAACAACAAGGAATTTTTAAAGAGGTCATATTATGCTAATTTTCAGGTTTCTACGTTTATTTGGATGTCCTGGTAGAATAGGTTTAAATACTTTAATTTTCAAAAAACACATTATTTTTCTCATATGGTGCATTGCTGTAGCATGCCTTTTCACACTGTGACTTGAACGCTCCATTTTAACTACAGAGTGAGACATCTCACCTCTGTTCAATCTTTGGTGAGAGTTGCACATGCCCATTACTTAACAGGCAGGATGTAGCCAATCAGAGGCAGAGTAAGACGGGTTAATGACGAGCAAGGTAGTGTGATCTAAAATAACGCCGCAAGAGCAGTAGCAACTGTATGTCTGCTGACTGACTGGAGTGTATATATTTTATAATAAATAAATAAAAATGTATATTTATATAACGCCTGTTACATAGTGACACACATAAAACACGGAAGTAAAGGCTCGACTCCAAACCAGGCGTTTCAGGTGGTGCAGGAGCAGGAGACAGTAACTCCCTTTGGAGTGGACTTTGGGCTTTTTCACTTTGCAGACCTTTTACATGCACAAAAATGCTACATAACACAATAAATGAAAGGCTAAAACCCCAAAAGCATAATATGACCTTTTTAAAAATCATGAAATAATATCTCTAAGGTTAAAACAACACCACAGACTTCTCCGACCGATGACCACTCAATACTGTAAATCTTCCTGTCAGTCAAAGTGCATTAACTGTTTACTTCCATGGTGGTGCTGCTCAGCATTAAAAGTAATATATTGTAAATCAGCGCAGACTTTGGGTCTCACGGAATATTATTTCTGTGACTACGGTGTGCTCTTTGGTGTGGTCTGTGTGGTGTGCTCTATCTATTATTGCTTTATTTTAGTGTGTCGGCTTCTCTGATTCAACTGTTGCATAAATGTATCTGTCTTCCAAAGTTGGAGTCAAAGCTCAGTGCATCAAGCAAAGCAACAACATTGTGAGTGTGTAGGCTGAAGCCCTCAGTGTCTGTAGCTCAATCCAGGTATATGATCACCAGCCACTACTGGTGTGATCTTCTCACCTCAAATACCATCACGAGGAAGACCCACAGACGATAACTGTGCAGGGGCAGAGCAATCATACACTGTGTAGAAGAGAGGACAAAAACATCACTGAAGATTAGTGTTGCATTGTTTGCTTGGGCCATCTAATCTCCATACCATAAAATCCACAGGAGAAAGGTTTACTAAAAGTCCAAGATTAACATCGCCCCTTTGGGGATCTGCAAACCTACCTTATTAATGATTACCAACTTTTTGCCAGTTTGACACACATCTGCTGAGAATGTTAGTTGTCAAGATTCTATGCCACAGTTTAGCATCACTGGTCACCTGCTCATTTCTGCCTGCCCTGTCACCAGCCATTCTCACCTAATCAGCCAACTCCTCTCACCTGTTCTCACAGCTGCTCCTCATCACCAGTTGATCAGTATATCCAACCCAGCCTCACAGACACTCATGCAAGACTCTCCAGCACTTTTCCTCGGCCTGCTTTCCTGTTGCCGACCCCGTGTGTCTCTGACCAACCGGTCTTGTCTGATTCCCCGGTAAACGCACCAGCCTTCTGTCCCCGGCTTTGAGATTTTCTGCTGCATCCTTGGTTACTTTTTTGCCTGTGGCTGCCTGGTGTAACCTTTCCACCACAACGCTACAGAATGAGTGTTCCAGTCAGCTTCATGTGGCTCAGAGATTCTCACTGTGTTTCTATTGTGTGTGTGCACCGTGTGAATATCCACCTGCTGGATTTCTGATCCTCCACCTTCACGACCATGTCGCCTGCCTACTCCTACCTGTAGCCTGGAGTTGTACTGAACTGTATGTGTGTTTGGGCTAATTCTACTGCTCACTCACCGGCCTTCCAGCCTGATGCAGCCTGGTCCACCAGAGACTTTGTGAAGAGACTTTTCTGTATTATTACCTGTCTTGTCCTGTTCCTGCTGAGTTTTGTCATTAAACATCATTACCAACTATTCCTGGTATCCTGCACGCTGCAATTGGGTCCTAACACACATACAGTTTAGTACAACTTCAGGTAGGCAGGCGACGAGAAGAATGGCAGGTGACAGGGCAGGTGAGCCAAACTGTGACATTCTACACAAAAATGCACATATTAATGCTTATCTTAAAAACTCAATTAATTCAAGATTCCAAATATTGTCTGTTCTCTGCTACCAAACAAGTGAATCACAACAAGGAATAAAATGCTTCATGCAGTTTCAGACTGTACCTCACAAACAGCAGCTGACATCAGGAAGACCAGTAATTCTGCTTGTGATTGGGGCACATTCTTTTCCACCAGCCGTGTGTATACATGTCTTCATATAAGAGAGGACAAGGAGTAAAGTCATATAAGAGATGACAGCAAAATGTAGGGAGATTATTTGGTATTTATATCATCTGCCAGACTACGTACCTGTGACACCAATTCTGACAGGGAATATTCCAATTCTTCCAGAAACTGATCAGAGTTGTAGCGTTCCTGTGAATGAAACAATGAACTACACTGAGCCAGTACTGAATGTGCAACAACACAATGTGCAGAAATTGTTTTGTGCAACTGACCACCAGTCTCCATAAAAATGACGATCACCGAAGCACAGCAGCTCCGCACAGAAGTTCAGGTAGGAGTGAGTCAAGAAGAAGAAGAGGAGCCAGAGGAAATGGGTTGGTGCCTGACATGAAAATATGTGTTAGCAATTCCAATATACCAATCAAATGTGTAATATTTATTTTCTGTCACTAGGGGTCTCTCAAAAAATACATTTAAAAAAATTGTGCAATGTTGTGTGGGGAGGGCTGGGCAGAGCTGCCGATCAGCTGCTCAGAGCCGGTCAGCTGTGGATGAGAGAGATTGGTGCAGAGCCAGACCTTCTGGAGGAATAAACACGTGGAGTCAGATCAGATTCTGCTCTGATCCAGAGCCGTTTACCAATGGAAGGTGAGCTCAGAGATGACTTTTTAACTTTTGGGATTAAAAAGTGATTATTCTTCACTCCAGGTTATTAACTCCACTGCAGCAGTGATCAACTGAGGGGCTCTCCATTGTCGGGTGTTTATGTTCTGCAGTGTTGCCTGCTGACTGGAGCTGGAGGAGAAATGTACTTAACTTCATGAATGTATTTAAAGGTACAGAGAGAAGAGATGGGGAAAAAGTAGAGAGAAAACTAGAGTTTCTGCTGAGTGCTGAGTTCAATGTGAGGTTGACCTGAATTCAAACACAGAGATACACACACCCTTGGTGCCTGCAATTGCTTACTAGCTTATGGCTAATGCACAGTAAAAGACTCTGGTTGATTGTGGCAAAAAAACATTTTCGTAAATAAACACAAATTATCCCGCAATCAAACTCACACAACTCAACAAAACATATAACAAAGTTCTTGTAATTTTTAGACATTTTAATGTCTTTAATGTAGTAATGTGTAATGTATGTGTAATTTAATGTGTAACACTTTATCTCTAATTATCGTACCCAAACATACTCCCCATCCTCATCATCACCATGATCTGGGAACGCTTTCTTTACAGAGATTACATCTGTTAACATGATCATACACTGACATCTTACATTGGCTCAGGAAACCAATCAGACATATCTATAATCAACAGAATGTAATGTTAAAATATTGTTCAAAAACCACTCACCACCAGTCCCACCAGATGCTCCACTCTCATAGTGATGTCCATACTCTATGTTAGAGAACGGAAATTGAAATAAGTGAAACCCACAGATGTGGAATCTGTGTTTGCTCTAGCATTCACACTTGTTAAGCTTCACTCACTGAGAAGGAGTTTTCTGATCTCTGGAAGATGGGCTCAATCCACTGATAGAAAAAAAAGACTCAGTCTTAGGTAGGTCAAAAGAAAAAAAATAACACTATACTATCATACTGATACTGTATATCTGATACATGGCAGCTATACTGTCTTCCCTTACTTTTTAGATGCATGACAGAAACATTATCACATGGTTGATTCTGACATTTAGATTTTGTGAGGTGGAATAAACCATGATGACCTGTGAGGCTGAGCACTCGGTACTTGCCGTTTGCTGTTTTACGATAACCATACAGCTAATATATAGCTTATATAGCTCAATATAACAAGCTACACATAGCAGAGCTAATTCTACTTCCTCCTTTACATTACTGTCTCTTACTCTAGCTTCCATGGCACAATATACTGGCTTTCTTTCATTTTTCTCACGATACTGAGTTTTTCTGTCTGTATATTAAGGAAACTGGTCTGCCACAGTATCTGCTACTGTAGCGGAAAAATACAGTTCCCATGACAATGTGATGAAACATACGATGTAATTGTTTTCACATTAAAAAAAAAACACAAAACGTTTTGATAATAAATATTGTCATGTCCAAAAACTTGAATAATAGATATTTAACTGTGCTATGTAAGTTCCTAGATAGGTACACAATAACATATTGTACAAAACAGGAAGAACTATAATTAGCTGCCGTACCTGCTGCACAATTCCAACCATGATCTGGATAACGATCACCTGAAAGTAGAAAATGGCACAATTAACAAGCTGCAGTGTTTCCATCCATAAGACCTACAGTACATCTGAATGTCAGCTATATCTGGAAATGCCCAGAATGCTTCTTGTAGTTTCCATGTAAAATAAAAAAAATTCTTTAAACTTAACTATACATGATTTACACATATAGACAATAATATGGGAATACTCAATTAATGTTATGTAGTGAGACAATTTTCTACCCGTATAACAGCATGAAGTATCATCCCCAGCATCCGTATAAACTAACCATTATTATTTAAAATGCATTAATAAAAATGAGCCAATAATGTAATAAAGTCAAATTAAGTACTAATTGTTTTTAAGAATGACCTTTTCACCATGCATCTGCTGTCATAATTGAATGATTCACACATTAGAAGGACACTCCAAAGTCAAATCACAATACAGAAAACCAAGTGAAGAGGTGTACTACATGTAATTGTTGTCCAGCAGAGAGCGACTAAGGGAGACCTGACAACACTGAATACAGAAAGCACTGTAATTTGTTTTTCTACTTTAGTGCACCGGAGCCCCCCAGGGCTGTGTGCTCAGCCCCCTCCTGTTCACACTGTACACCCATGACTTCACTCCCAGACATCAAGAGGACTCCATTGTTGACTATGCAGACAACACCATCATTATTCGCCGTATTATAAACAACAGGACAAGAAGGCCTTGCAGTGGATGATTATTAGTATCCAGCATCCGAGCATCAGTTATGTTGGTGGCGTGAGATGTCAGCATATAGCCCAAAAGGATACTAAAAGACAACACCCACCCCAGCCACAGTCTGTTCACCCTGCTGTGGTCTGGCAAAAGACCTTTTTACTCTTTAAAGTGTTGTTCAGCTCACCATTTCCAGCAGCCTGTGCAGAAGCTTGTTGATGCGGACTTTGGGAGTACATGGAAAGTCTCTCTGGTAGCACAGAGTCGGGGCAAGCAGGAAATAGTACAGATCTGAGAAATCAAAGACAGAGTCACAGAGGACATGTATCATCGTAGGCTAATGTAAAGAACAGTTTCATTTTATGGATGACAAACAGTTTTACCTTTGAAAGTGAGATGCTCGTTGTTGTCCGTCTCTGAAAACAAACAGATACAAAGCAGTAGTTGTTGGATCAGTTTTTGTTTTTGTTCTGAAATGAAATCAGTTTAACTTCTGGTGTTGGAAATATTACCTGCATCAGTTAAATGAGCCTGTCGGTACCAGCGGTTAGTTTCCTGGTATGAATAAAGTTTCATCCCCAGTGCAGTATAGAACCAGAGAGAGAAGAATGCTCCACCTGATGGACAAAAATCAGAAATATCCCACCAACGCTACCACATCATTTAGAGCACAATAAGCTACATTTTATACAAGAATTTTGAGCTTCAAACTACAATTGGTTTATGTTAGGGCTTTGAAACAACCATGCATGTAGGTTGGACAGGTCAGTTTTGTTTTTAACTCTTCAGTCCTTCATTACAAGCACAATCAAACATTGATCTAACACACAGAACTTATTCAAAAGCGCACCCATAATGGTAATGTTTACTAAGATATCAAATGTCTCAGGCTAAACTATGAGGAAAGTGTATACTGTCAAAGGATCCATCTAGTATATTTCCATTTGAGAAAATGATACAGCTTTTATATCTTTTGTAGAATTTGCTGAAACAAGCAGATAAAAGGGAGAAAAATGCAATAACTGAACTGATGTCCATGAGTTTTTGATAATATTAATAATGATAATAATAATATAATAATTGTCAGTCCTGTACTACATTTTTATTCACGTATAGGATGTAAATGAGGATTCACATGTATATAACTGTTACCTGTTGATATTGTAGGCTCATTAACAATGACCGCAACAGGGAATAGCAGGAGCAAGCCCAGATTTGTGAGATGTAAACGGTGAGTGTTGGTGGGGGACAGCATACCCTGACAGAAATAAATGGAATAGAAGGGTTTCAACTATTTTGAGTTGGCAAATCATTTGATAGGATACTAGTACAACTGATCATTTTTCACGTTTGTTTTTTTTTTTTACTATTTTTTTTGTAAAACCTGATACAGTATTTTAAATTGTGGCATGGTCTGATGCATTTTTTTCAGCCTTGATCAACATTAAAGAGAAAAACAACATGCACCAGTGTCACCTTTTCCTGAGACCTCTCAAGGAGCAAAGCTGTAATGGCAAACATGTTGGCAGCTGAAAGAAATACAGATATTTTGTTATTTCACAAGTGTGTTGTGTATAAAACCCAGTCCTGCCCAAGAGCAATGAGCAGTACTTCTACAGATGTGAAAAAGTTATATATGTATAACTATATAATATGATAATATAATAATATAATAATATGTATATGTATACTGTACAACTGTATGTACAAGTTTAAACTATCAAACCAATCTGTGGGTCTGGAGTTAGAAAGAAGTTAGTTTACCAGACCTCTGTGGGCCTGACTGAACTGTTGCTGACAAGCTGCATTGTGTGTAACCTAGTCACCAGTTATTGACAAGAAAAACTATTATATCTCCGGTTCTGACAAAATCTCTGAGTGTCTTCTAACTAAAGGTTGAGCTAATTTAATTATCTTTTTTCTGATGGCTGTTGGTGTTTTTGGCGCAGAGTTTCTCACCCAGCAGGAGGTTGACGGATGGCCAGTTGCAGTTGTCCTCAATGAGATGCTCCAAGACCTTTTTGACATCTATCAAAAAGCCATGTCTGGTGAGAGAACGAAAACAACGGTCACAAGTGTTATATCAATAAATATACACAGTATATAGAACATGCTTAATTATATGGTTTGACAAATAAAATCTCATCTCACTGTCCTCATAAGCGGATGAATTTAGCCCAGTGTCTAGAAGTGTAGAAAGTGGACACTGAGCTAGAACTGTTTTCTTTGACACTAATGTTTCAAGCTGCTTTTTCAAAGATTAAGACTAAACTTTCACTGTTAACACAAAGTCTACAGCCATGAGAGTAGCTTTGTGAGACAGTACTTGGGCAATGAAATGCTTTGAGCCAAACGCCAACGTCAGCATGCTAACTGACACAAAAACATGTGGATGCAACACTGGAGTAATGTTTTGTGATGCACCAAACAAAGCTGATGCTAATGGGAATGTCATTAGTTTTGCAGGTATTTGGACAAAAACCAAAATATTGGATACGTTTGATGTCGTGGCCTGATGATGGTAATAGATGGGGATCACTATTCACGAGGATTCATCCTCTGGGGACCATTAATGTCTGTACAGACTAACTAACATTGTTAGCCCTAGAGTCATGCTTGACTAAAAATGGAAGTCAAAAGTATATTGGGCACACTCTTTAATTTTAATCATAGTTATGATTGACAAATAAAATAAACACTTCCTTGTGAGTCCCTTATCCAGTTAGAGGCTCATATCAAACTATTATAGTCTAATTATCACAAATGATGTGTAAGTAAGTCTGTCTATGTGTGCACACTTGTTAATCGAGGAATTTGATATGAGTCGAATATGTATGGTAGATGTATGTGTACATCTTTATAGAGCCTTTATATATACTCACTGTATGAAATTCTCCAAGAACAAGTGGGCGTGAGTCAGGACCTGATATTCCAAATTATCACAGTTACAGACAGAAAAGCACCAGTCAGTTAATAATTCATAGATCAGAGATCATCTTAAACTGAAAGTACATGTTTGCTACCTATAAGTAAAAACTAATAAATATCTTTCTATAAAATCACAAAAGAAGGTGAGAAGACTGACCAGCAGGATGATGATCCAGTTGAGGATGCCTCTGTATCTGGTGAAGCTGCTGTTGGAGCTCAGCAAAGAGTCTTGGACACGATGGCAACTGGACAAAAAGACTTGTTTTAGTCGTCGTCATATGAGTTGTATTTCTCAGGACTCAGTGCTTGAGTAATTTTCACCCTACCAATTCTGGTGTGACTATACCTTTATTCACTGATGATAAGATGTTCCCTGATTATTAAAGTACAACCAAAAAATAAATAAATAAATAGAATGGCTCCATACAGTACAGCTCGTCCAACATTGTCCAAGTCTCCGTCCTGAAATCCCATATTGATTTGAAAGAACGATACTGTGACACATTTCATACACCCACTTCAGACTTAGCAGCAACAGTGAAGGTTTCAGCTTCAAAACGGTGTAAATAATATCTGTCAAATCAATTTGGGTTCATGGGGCTTTTGGAGACATTGATGACACCGGACGAGCTGTATGGAGCCATTTAATGTTTATTATTTTTTGGGGGGTGGTTTTTTAACGTTTCAAAACAAGTCCCCATCTACTTCAGTTGTTAAGAAGAATGCTGCAACGCTGTTTTGCTGTGAGGCTCCAGGAATGTTTTGTGGACTACAAAACTTCATCCAACTTTCCATCAGCATGGGGGTAAGTAGATAATGACTACATTTTAATTCTGATGGGAACTTATCCTTTAAGTAGTACTGGAAATACAGCAACTCAAATTCATTGTCTAGTGTAATTAGAAGCAAGTGATAACTTTTAATTTATTAAATGATGGTTCTTTTAGTATGGAGCCTGATAATGACTGGATTTTAATTTCAGTACTTGAGTATGTCCATTTATTGCCTATACTTTAACTCCACTACATTTCACTTTACTTCATTAGTTACTTTAGAAATAAAGCTTTTACGTATAAAATATATGATGAATTTATTAAATTATATAACTGTATATAAAATGCTTAAAATATGCCATACCTCAACCAACTACCACATTGAAACACTACTTTCATATGACTGAATCAGTAATAATCCAATAATATAATACATATATGATAGTAAGTACATATACATACATTGAGCTAACAATACAACATTTTTATATACAATATGGAATGTTTTTAAAGCAACATTACGCAGGAATTCGTATTTTGAGCGATTTGGCGCCCCCACAGTTTTTGAGAGCAACACCACTGTATTAAATAGAAATCCACAAATCCAAAGTTCCACGCTGTGATCCTCCCCTCTCACTGAAGTTACACAGTGTAGAAACAAGTGATGGGGGGCAGAGTGGCTGTGACAGAGACAACATTCACTCTATTACAAGACACTGTCACAACAAAATGATTTTGAAGCGTTATTTTAAGGTAAAAAAGTTACATAATACTTTTACTGGAGTGGATTTGACAGTGTAATATTGTTATTTTTACTTCAGTAAAAGTTCTGAACACTTCCTTCACTACTGAAATGTTGTAAGTGTCAGTGGACAGATGAGGCTTACCAGAGCAGAGATGCATAGGGATGTTCTTGTTCATTGGTTGGATCAGTTGCAGAAATGGAAACACTATCATAAAGGCTTGCACTGTCTTCTTCAGCCGAGGAAGAGGTGCAGACTGAGGAGAACCTCTTCCTCATCACAGCCATCTGAGTCTGAAGGCCCGCCCACAGGAATAAGTTCAGAGACGGCTCAATTCACTTTAAGATGAACAAATATGGACTTAGTATATACTTTGCTCTAAAATATCACATCATTAATCACGTCAAATGACACAGATGAAATATAAAGATAATACCGTCTTTATCGAAGAAGAGAAAACAACAATCCCAACATTTTAATACATGTTTGTATTCTTTCCCTCCAACTCAGGCACATTTTCTGCTCCCAAATATCTGCCATGATGCAACATAGTAGTTTACAATTCGTAACGAATATATCATTAATATAATTTTAATGAATATATAATTAATTCATAATGATATATAAATAATGAAGCCTTTTCCAAACTGCAGAAATTCCCTTCACGGGGTGTTTTTGGGCAATGGGCAAAAAATTAAATGTAAATCATCACATACGCTACAAAAAAACAAACAAATAAAATGTTGTCTCAACCATGCTATTTGTTTATTTGTTTATTTATTTATCTATTTATCTATCTATCTATTTATCTACCTGGCTTTTGATTAACCACAGTAACCTGGATCAGTGCCTTATATGCATTTACAGAACCAAAAAAGTAGATCACATCACTCCAGTTCTCAGATCTTTACACTGGCTTCCTGTCAGTCAAAGAATAGATTTCAAAATCCTGCTGTTGGTTTATAAAGCACTGAATGGTTTGGGGCCAAAATACATTTCTGATCTGCTGCCACGTTATGAACCATCCAGACCTCTGAGGTCGTCAGGTACAGGTCTGCTTTCAGTCCCTAGAGTCAAAACTAAACATGGAAAAGCAGCATTCAGTTATTATGGAACAAACTCACAGAAACCTGCAGATCTTCTCCAACTCTCACCTCTTTTAAATCAAGACTGAAGACCTTTCTGTTTGCCACTGCCTTTCTCCGAAGCAATTTCAAGGCATTGAACTGCACTGTGACTTTTATTTTCTAGTCTTGTCTCTTTTAAACCTATTCTATTTTAGCTCACTTTCCTGTTTCTTCACTTGTTTTAATGTTTTGTTTCTTGATGTCTTCTTGTTTTTAATGTATTTTAAATGCAATTTTTAATGTCTTTTAATGTAATTTTATGTCCCTGTAAAGCACTTTGAGTTGCCTTGTGTCTGAATTGTGCTATACTAATAAACTTGCCTGCCCTACAGTATTACCCACAGACAGCTGAGGGGGTTAAGGGGAGATGAAGGCCTGTGGTTGTTGGTATGTGATGTGTTAACATTATCTCTGTTGATACAGTGACCTGGTGTGTAGGACTGAGAGCAGATCAGAGCATCATTTACATGCAGGTTGCATCTTCTTTAACCCAGAGAGACTGTTACCAAATCGGTAAATTATCAATTTAACGCTGTCTTGCATATCTACAGAGGTACACATCTCATCAGACATGATTTCAGACTTAATCTGAAAGTCGAGACCCATTTGATAAATTCGGCATCCATGCTATCAAATAATATGGCACTGATTGAATGAAATATCATCCTTTTGTTTTGGTAGTCTATGAAAGTCATTCCGGCGACCATCTCTCAAATACACCCAGGTGGCTAGTCTCTTCATCTTAGAACAGGATAATTATAAAATGTAGGCTTTCTTACTGATGTTTTATTGCTGCATGGTAGACTGCGTGTATGCCGAATTACAAAACCGCTTCCAGTATTTCCGGATCAATAACGTGTGATTTGAATATTACCTGTTAAATTTGCTGCTAATAAATTAAACTTTAAATTGTCGGAAATCTAAAAGCGGCCTGGCGCGACCTTCTCTAAAGACTGGAAACGTCTTACCTCATCCCCCGCAACAACACAGCATCCTCTCTGGGGGGTCGACACAGTTAACATCTACACCCCCACAACAACCACACAATTCATGAGCCTGCTGTCCGGACACACTGTGGACTCAGATCTGATCTGGGAATATGATCCGGTCATTGTCGCACTTGAAGCCCACTGGAATCACAATGTCACCTCTTCTCATTCGTTCAAAATAAAAGCCTCCTCCATGAAAATTTGCTTTTGTGCAAAACCCAAATAAAGGCGTCAGAGGTCACGACTGTATTTTTTTAATGCATTATTTATTTTCATCCAAGTGTGTAAATGGTCTATATTTTA
The DNA here is from genome assembly GCF_040436345.1 of Pagrus major. Classification (NCBI taxonomy): domain Eukaryota; kingdom Metazoa; phylum Chordata; class Actinopteri; order Spariformes; family Sparidae; genus Pagrus; species Pagrus major. The sequence goes on along the minus strand of NC_133222.1, from coordinate 29,493,570 downwards.
ATCCTGTTCTGGCGTTAAAAGATATTGAAGCAAATTCATGTGGATTTTCCCTGACTTTTATTTTAAAGCTGCTGTTGTTGTATTTTTCTTTTTAGAATAAGTATTAAGCAACTCTATATTCCAACAATAATCACTGTTATAGTGTTTGCTCAGTAACCCATGTCTCTCCTCCCCCTGCTCATACAATAAAAGAGAAAATACATGTGGTATCCCTGCCTACTTTATCCAATCAGGAAAGAGGAGATGGTCCTGTCTGCATTGGGAACACTGGCAGAACTTAGAAAGCTAGATTCCAGCGTACCAGACAACGTAAAATGCTTTGTTAATAGTGTGAAGGTAAAGTAAAAACTACCTATTAATTGTTTCATACTTTATAAGAACAACAACCCTTAAGTTAATATAAGTCGCTTTTTGTTCCATTTGGGCCCACCGTCTCCAAGGTCATTTATAAAATGAGGCAGTGTTTTTTTATGTTTAGGATATTTCAGCAGACAACCAACAGATATCTCTGTAGAACCCACAGCTGTGGGTTGCTGTTACATGTCTGCTTTTACTTTGAATTTACATTACCTTCCCTCTGGTATTACTCCGGCTGTCTGCTGTCTGACTTGACAGAACACACTGAACATGCTGGGTGTGAAGACGCAAATACCTTGGATTTTCCCACATCCACCCAGAAGCCTGGCTCTGTGCAGTTATCACAATCCCATGATAATTAGCAAAAACAGTTTATAATGATGGCTAGTATAGGGCATAAGGGCTTCTCTTGTTTTCCCTTTTTTGGCTTTGCAAGGTAGTTTTTTTGATTCCCTGAGTTTTATTTTTGTCTGTATTTCCTCACATCATCAATGTGTTTGAGCTTTTGGACTTGTAAAAACAAAAAACTTCAATTAAAAAGTCATCTTTAACCCATTAAGAAATGATAATAAAATATTTAGTAAAAGTACACCACATCCTTCAAAATGGATTTATTTAAAAAGCAACATTTAACAAAATAATATAAGAGTGTAGGCATTACTCTGCCAACAACAAAACTAAGTGTGTATCAGTCTGAGACTGACTCCCTTTCAGACACTGACCTTGCATTGGATGGTTTAGCTCACACAGCTTATTTTATAATCACTGCTGACCATGAAATTATTTCAAGAATACATGTCCAAATAAATGGAAATCAATTTCATAGCATGTGTCATTTTGTACAAGGGGGTCAAATAACATTAACAATGAGGAATGATGTCTAATAATGAAACATTTAACATAATAGTTTTTATAACCGCTAGCCCAAAAGAGTCTCATTAGTTCGAACTTCCCATAGTTCAAGAATCACTGATTGGCCTTTGATAACAGAGACACAGAGATCCAAGGCCAGTACCCAGGGAGGATACATGTAATTCCATTCCTTTCCAAAGCTGTAAATGCAGGTCCTGCTGTGTTAGGGTGTGGCCCTCAGTTGATGGTGAGCACGTCGCTCTGGATCTCGTGGCTCAGCTGAGTCTGCAGGTCACTCAGCTTCTTCTTGAGGACAGCCAACGCGGACATGACAATGGTCTCCGGTCGCAGAGAGCCGCACGACTCAACATTATAAAAGAACCTGTGCAGGAAAAATGTTACGGATGAGCTGTTGGACTTCTGACACTGGCATTCTGCTTCATTTAAGTAGATTATACACCAAACTCAGAGCAGAAAAATATCTGTTTTACAAAAAAGACTTCATTTTATCACATTGCTGCACCATATTAAACCCCCTGATTCTTCTCCCCATGCAGTTTATTATAATGGAGTAATGACTATAGATTTACAACAGTTAGATGCATTTACCACTGCCCTTAATAGTAGTAGAAGTAGTAGTAGTAATAATGATAATAATAATAATAATAAGAATAATAATAATAATAATAACAATAACAATAATAATAATAATAATAATAATGATAATAATAATAATAATAATAATGTACTTTCATCGACTGAGGTATGAGAAAGATTCTCTTCTCACCTTTCTGGCTTTCCATTGGGGTCATAGGGAGCTTGAACCTCGTCCTCCTCAATCTCTGAGTATTCACTCTTTGGCCTGAGAACCAGAGAACAGCATGACAACTCATCATCCAGTCAGTGTTCATTTAACATTCATCCTTTCTGATGAGCCATACTAATATGGATACGTACCACTCCTCAGGGCGTGGGTAGACTGTGTGCCTCAGTGCATTGTCTGGGTCGTACTCGAAGGACACCCCCGCTGTCGGGTTCCACTTGGCATGCTCCTTTCCAAAGCCTTTCTTGGCGTATGCTCTGAGCCGCAGTTCCTGACCTTTGCGAAGCTTCACCAGTAAAATGTCTGTGTTGTGTCAGGAAATGACCGAGGATGAAGTGGAGAGAGTAAGGAAAATGTAAATGTTTAAAATGTGGGACAAAATGATGGAAAGACAAACGGCTGACAAGGAGAAGACAGGGACCAGCCAGTGATGACCCCTGCAGAAAGCTTAAAGCTTACCATCTTGTTCAACGTAGTCATTGGGATCATTGTCTCGACTCCTGGAAGTCACCTGGAAAGCAAAATAAAAAGATAGTCAGCTTTTCCTTCCGCTTCCCCTAATGAACCCAATAAAAGGGGAAAGACTGACCGGAATGACTCTGGGGTTGTTTGACAAAAGGTCACGTGATGTGACATGACGGGTCTGGTCTTCAGTGCATCGAACGTCCAGCGTCAACTCAACAGAACACTCTGGACAAAAATCATCACAGGTACAGTCCTGCAGGAGGATCAGATACACACATCTTTTTAAAAAACATCTTGTGAGTATGTAGCACTCCAACTTGTATTTTATTTTTGCACCAGCAGTGGTCCATTATTAATGGTGTTGCATTCAAGGGCAACTGGCCTACAACACTGATGACTGATACAACAGTGTACTTACCCTAGAATACTGCATTTTGTCCACGATGTCATCACTTGTAAGAGGTATGAGACCTGACGACAGGAGACAATATTGTTACAGCATCCTTTACAGATATCAGACCTCTCTGGGCACACTGCAGCACTATATAATCATAATGTGTTGCATTGAAAGCCGATCATTACACTGGAATACATACCAACTCTGTGTGCAACAAACTCATCATGAAGTACTGATGAATTGGCGTCAATCTGGATCCAGTCAATTGCTGCAAAGAAAGTAATGCAAGTTTAACTTAGTCACTTAGATTTGTGGTGTATTACAAAATGCTACATAGACTACATCTTCCAATGCCGTTATGTTGCTGATGTAGTCACTCAACTCTCCAACACCATCGCAACTCTCTTCACCTTTATTTATTTTGTCACTGTCATTTTAATATGACACCAAATAACAGTGTAGTTCAGGGCATAAACAGAACGCTGTGATACATGTAGTAACAGATGTATGTTTGTATTCAATATTGCCTTTTAGACAGAGCTCACTATAGCAATTTAGACATTTCACAGAAGGGAAAGCACATATGGAAAACAATTGGTCCGTGAGCCAGAAAGCACAATACTAGAGCCCTGAAGTGGCTCGCCTACATGGAATGCCTCTCATGACAATGTTATTGGTTACACCAATGCTTTCAATGCCAAAATGTCTGCTGTGAATGAGGTTTATTGCCCATGCTGGCTCACTGGCACAGGTTATAATAAGGGCAATAGAATAAAATTGAGCCAGTTAAAATTAATAACAACTGTCCTACAATGACAAGTCACCATGTCTGCTGAGTGAAATGTGCCCATGACAAACATTTCAGTTGTGTCTGTTAAAGTCGACTGATGCTGGCCACGTCAAACTGATTATATGGACCAAATTACTGTCCTGAGAGAGTTCAAATGACCCCACAACAAGTCTGCAATCCAGGCAAACAAATAGTTACTGTACCTATAGTAGCAACTTCTGACATGAAGACACGCCGAATCGAGTTTGCAACCCTGAAAAGGAGACAGACGACTATGTTTAGAGGTGAACTAGCATGAATGAAGCACTTCATTTGGAACCAGAAGTTACAACAACATAATAAAGAACAAACTAAACAAAAGTAACAGTGTCCGACAAAGGAGTAGGTAGAAGTAAAACGTATATATCCCTACCCCCTTCCACATTCTTCTTCTTTTAACTCCTATTATTTCAACAAATTCTCAAATTTATTTACAGCTATTAAACAAACAACTATCCCCAGTTTACTTGCCACCCAATTAAATAAATAAATATCCCAGTTTATTTACAATCCAAATATCCACCCAGTGTTACAACATAAATAGGAACACCCCTAATACAACCTTTCCTTTTCTGCATATCTGCCAAAAATATCTTTTTGTATATATTTTTTAATTGATTTATATTGGCTACGCCATACACTGAAATACACCCTCTTCTTAGTTGTACGAACACATTGGGTTTTTTTTAAATTAAATTCTCCTATTAGATTATAACCCCTCTCTGTCACAAAACATTTTTTTGAATGTTGCCCAGAAGTTAATTATTTCTTGCTTTACACATGATTATTGCAGTTTTAAATTTGACCAGATCTCTACATTTCAATTCATGCGACTTTAAAAACCGTGTGTTCTCAGACTCAGAACTTAGACTCAACTAACCACTACCACTGTTGCTAACTAGGAAACATAATGGCTGAATATGAATCGACCCTATGTCCACCACTTACGTTGGCAAGGATCATTTTCAGCATACATACACATTTTGGTTAAGGAGACGCTCAGTTACAAATAGCATTGCTATTGGCGCAGTAATATGGGAACAAACATGAGTTTGGGTCGGTGGAAGAATAATGGCTGCTCTCTGCCTCACACACTCACACACACACTGTAGTTGAATGCAAACAGAAGTGAATACTCACGCCAGGTCAGTGTTTTCAATGACAAACTTGACATTTTCGTCTGTTAGCTCTGTGATTTTCACGGTCGGTTGATTAGCATACGGCATTATTGGAGTTCAATAAGCCTAAATTTAACGTTGTAAAATCGTCGGCTCACTCCACTACCGCTGCTTCGGCTTGAAGGCCTCTCCGGAATTATTTATCAATCGCTGATTGGCCAGGATATGTAAGCCAGATCAATAATTGGTCTAAATGAGATATGGGGGCGGGTCTTTATTTCATATCCGGGTCATTGAAGACTGGGATGTCTTTTTCAAAATAAAAGCGCTCATTGTTATTTTTTTTTCCCTTAATGTGTGAATTTTCATTGTTGTCGGTATGATTTACATACAAGCTTTTATTTATTGATTATTAAACAATCCCTGTGGAGCTGAACTGTGGGCCACGCCCCTCCAGCCTGGATACACCAGGTTGAGTGCCTCTCGCAGCTGAATGCAGCAGGCTGAGTGCACCAGGTGAGGGTGGTTGGTTAATTAGCTGGGTTTGGAGTCACACACACACTCACAATCACTACAGAGCAGCAGTGGGAGCACGCAGCATGAGAGGTGACTGAGATTTGGACCAGAATACCAAGATTTGTTTGTGCAGAGCTGGGCTTTCGGGGGAGATGCAGCCGGTGAGCTCTTCGTATTTTCATGTTTGTTGCACTGCTGGTGTCCACTTAATGGTGGTGAGCACTTGGGTGATTTGATTGGGAGCTGTAGATGGTTGGGATCACGTTAAATGAATGTAATTAAAATATTTTATGGTTAAATGCAGTTTAAAGTATCATGTATTTGGATTTATCCTGGAGAGCTGATTTATTGTAAAGTTAAAATCTTAGAATCATAAGGTTAAATCAAATGTTTGAAGGTGATAGCTGTATACGGTATTTAACTTATTTATTTGGGATTAATTATTTGCTGCTTATTTACAGGGTTTATTTCTGGTTATATAAAGAATTTGTATGTGTTTATCTTGTTTCATTTTCTTAACATGATGTTTTTTGTGTTTAAAGGTTTTTCACCTGACTACTATTCACAATTGCATCCAACTTCCATAAATAAAAAGAAAGAAGTAAAAAGAGCAAAGGTGTGATGAGTGGAATCCTGTGAAGTCCTCCCGAGATTAGCTACCTTTCAAGTGGGGAGTTCTGCACTAATACCTTTCAACAGTGAGGGCACTTGACAATCCCAGTGAAAAAGCATTTATTCTTTATTGTCACAGTATCTTTTTCTATAATAAGTCAAATGTTTGTTTAAATAATGGAGCCTATCAACTCCAAAACTCAACTAATGGAGCTGTCTGCTTGAGTTCAACCTTTACAGTAGATGGTTGATTTAATATTCATCAGATAAGGGGAAAAAACATAAATGTTAAATATACAATAATAATAACTTTATTGAAGTCAAACAACAAGTCCTTTGTCCTTTTACACTGAGCAGGAGAGTGACATCTTGGACAGTGAAACAAAACAAGCCACTGGTCCTGCAGGTGAACACAAACAAAGACTTGTGGCCTCTGACAAATAATAACTTTCTCTTGCTGAATAAAAGTCATAATCCAATACTTTCAGTCTCATACAGTTAATCAGAAATGAGAGCAAAAAAAAATTGATCTCCAGCTCATGACACAAGCCAGACGGTCAGGATCAGCGTGAATGAGAGATGTTTTTACATCATCGCCTCTGGTTCAATCCTGTGAGGTTCTTCAGCTGTAAAACATAAGGCAAACATCAGCAACACACATTCAAATCTCAGAATCAGAATCTATGAATATGCAAATATTTTTAATTTCCAAAGTTTAATTGCTGGATACAATATGTCTATTATTAAATTGAAATGTTAGTGTATGTGCACTGGAGGCTTCAGGTCTCCACATCAAAGTTGTGTATACTGAATATTGGACCGAGACTGTCTTCCAAACTATTTGTGATGTCACAAATAACGCTCGTAGGCCCGCCTCTTAAAATCAGATTTTCAGTGAGCACAGATACACTTTGAGGAATGAATGTGAAAACAGCCTTCTAGTGTCAAACTGAAATTGAAAACATAGTTTTGACTGACAGTGGACTTTACCATTGTCATAAGGAGAGGTTTTATATTAACAGCATAGATGACTGAATGGCTTGTCTATATTTAAAAAGGGATGGAGGGTAAGAAGGGTGCATATAAATGATGAACATGAGTTAAAGACTTACTGTAACAGCAGCTCCCATGAGCCCCTGCACCACTGCTTCACCAGTCGACTGCACCTACAGAACAAAGTGGAACAAACAAAATATAATTGATAAAATAGGTCAAATGCCATTTAAATACAGGTTAACATCTGAATCTGTTTCACGCCCTTCATTTTAAACTCGTTATACTGAACTTGTGAAGTATTTTTTTTTTTCTTTTGCATTTGAGGATGACATTTTTTAATCTGAGGTCAGTTATGTATTATTATGATAGGTTAGGTAAGAAAACATAAAGAGGTGAGTATTCCAACATGAGTATCAAAAGGAGTCTTAAAACCACTCCTCTGTGACTACGCTTCATCTGTTCACCCCTTTGTACAAGTCTAGCTGTAGTACACTCTACCTGTTTAGCGGTGCCTGCCATGTTGACTACATCCTGAATGCGGTTGTCAAGGAAGTTCCAGGTGTCCTGGAAGTCTGGAGAAGAATCCTGAAGCATTACAAGCTCTGTGGTGTTGTAGATGCCCGTCAGTGCCGCCCGTTTGGTGTACCAGTTCATCTACAAAAGAAAGGCATGATATGGTTTGGTAGATTTTAGGAAGAGGCAAGGCAGTTTAAATTTATACTTAATGTGCCTTACATTAAAATGTAAACAAGTACAGAAGAATACACTAAATCATATACAAGAGAGTGCAACAGTGACAAAAATAAGAAAGGAGAAAAAATAAAGAGAGAATTAAAATGTAAACCAAATGATATCACATAGAAGCACAGGGCTGAGTGACAAACAAGTAAAGTGTGCACTCAAAGCATCTGTATGCTGTAAGCATGTTCCAAAGTCTTTGTGAGGCACTTCTTTAGACTTTCCTTGTCTGGTACATATCAAATAAAAAAAAACATCTTTGCTTTGACATGATTCAGGACAGGTGTGCTCTCTCACAGTTGATTTATTATCACGTATCATTTAAACTATTGGCTATCTTAAATAAAAACAAGTTGCAGCACAGTGGCCCCAGTTTACCTTTTCATTTTGCCATTTAGTGCTTTCATATTGCTCTGATGAAGGCTTGTTCACTTTGTGAATTGATAAACTCACAGCTGTGACAACACTTGTAGAAAAGAACAGTTATTATCCATCCTACTGTAATTCATGTGACTTAATGTATTAACTTTTAAATGCACGGTCAAGAGTTAGTTATGTTCTCCAGTCACTCTTAGTTTTAATTCGCAATATTCATTCATCCACACCATTTTGGGAATCTATATTATTAGGTAGTGTGTGTTAAGGGATGCAATAGAAAGAGACAGAAACAGGGGGAAAATTGTGCTGTGTTAAATATATGTGACTCTTTTTATATCACCTTTTCCTTCCTAAAATGAAAAACAGGGGTTATTATTTTGATTAATATATGTTGATAATATAACAATCATTCTCATACTAAAGTGGATGTCACACTGAATGTCTGAGAGGCTGTTCAGAACTGGTTTTACCATCTGTCCTGAGTGATCCGATCAGTTGACAGCTCGTCTGTCAGTTCTTGTGGCCAATGTGGTGAAAACAAATGGTTTAACCCCTTGTTAGTTTAAATTCATCACTATTTTTGCTCCTGATATAAATTGAGTATGGACTTATAACGATGATTAAACTTTACCACAGATATACATTTTTAAAGGGCACCTGCCATTAAATCAGTAATAAGCCCTTTCAATGGACGTGGTGTAAGTAGGGACAGAGTCAGGTGTTGGTGGGGGAGTAACCTGGGAGGTGGCAGGCCTGACACTGTGAGGGTGGTGATGAAAGGGGGACAGGAAGGTATGAGCAGAAGAAGGCGAGGATCGAGGGTGATAAGATCCACTCACGTCTGTGGATCGGTCTCCAGCGTAGTACCAGATGTCGTCCACCAAGGTGGAAAGGTGCTTCAGGCTGTCGGGGATGTTGTGAGGAAGGAGCAGGAGGCTCATTGCCTGAGAACACACACACACACACACACACACACACACACACACACACACACACACACACACACACACACACACACACACACACACACACACACACACACACGAGTCAAGGATCATATATATTTTCTGCTTTTGTCTTGATCTGTCACTAACGGGAAAAAAAATAGATTAAAAGAGACACAGAAGTCTGTTCCTTGTGCTCATCATACACACTATACCTGTGGCCATGTTTCAATGTAGGGGATGTGCATCCTCAGTCTGGTCTCTACAGCATCTCTTAGAAAGTCAGCAGTCTTCTTTGGTCTGCAACACAGTTGTCAAATCAAAAAGCTGAAAAGTACAATTTTTCATTAAAAGGTGATGTGATTTTCCATTTCAACAGTAGAATTAGACTGCAGGTGTGTGAGTGTGTGTGTGTGTGTGTGTGTGTGTGTGTGTATGTGTATGTGTGTATGTGTATGTGTATACATACTCGGCCTGGCCCAGCTGGACCTGCTTGTGTTGTTCAGCCAGGATCTCTGTCAGCTGTGAGTTGCACTGGGTGATGAAGTGGAGGACCAAGTCACCAGCTCCGTTATAGAACATACCAGTGGAAGCAGAGGATAGGCCGAGCGTCTGGTACCAACACAACAATAACACAACACAATAAAATCAGGCTGAGTCAGACTGTACAATATCAACTTCAGTCATATGAGAAGCAAGCAGGAAAAAAATCTATGACCTGGTTTGGCCATCAAAGAATCTCAAAAGAAGAGAGAGAATGGTAAACCTTTAGGGTGCACTTAATATACCAATCGTGTGCGCTGGCTGTTAGCTGTGTTTGCCCTAAAGCTGCTCTAATTTTCATTTTAACTGTGGCTCACCTCAGCACCGGCCGCAATGGCTTCCATTGACCAGCCGTGCAGTGGGACGAACTCGAGAGCTGCAGTCAGGATTCGAGCCTGAAGCTGCTCCTCTGTCTCATATTCCTCTCCCTGCTCTCCGCCCTGGTCCTGGTAACTTTCCACAGACAAATAAAAAGTCATGTTTCAGCATAAAAGAAGCACAGACAGAGAACATGACACAAGTAAAAAGTGTAATTTGTGAGAAATAGCCAGAAATCGAAGATATCTCCAAAGCTATATGGGGCAGCATAACCACTAACTGCTGGTAACTATACTCTTTGCTGTAGTTATCTTTGGATGTAGCGACTAGCTGCTGTTAGTAAGTAGCTCAGTTAGCCATGGAGCTAAGTGGTCCCATTAGCTGACTTGAGTCTGCCCGCACCACAAACTCAGTTACAGTACAGAGGTGATTTACAGCGGCTCTAATCAGAACTATGACTCCAGGGACGAGAAGATACCGCGGGCAGGGACAGAAGAGATGAAGCAGCAGAGGAGAAAGAGAGTTGGACATCAGCAGCAGGCAAAAAGGGAGTGTAGAGTTGGAATAATTTCACATTTTGCTCTGTGAACTGAGGAGCTATTTGGACCAAACTGGAGATCATGGTGGAAAGACAAACTAAAACTGGTGAGTTTTATTTTGTTTATGTTGAGTTTGAATGAAGTATGTTTTGTGATGAATCAATGAGACATTAAAGCTTGTCTGAGTTCGGTAAAAGAGACAGTTGTATTTTTCTATTTAGTAAGGAAAATGGTGTAAAGATATTTTCTTCCTTGACATTTTGTAAGTTTATTTTGTTTATTTATTAGACTAAGTCGCAAACTTGCTGCTTCTACATCTCCCAGCTGATTTCTACTTGAGGTACAAAGCAGTAGAGCAGCAGGAGAGAGGATGGACAGCGGCTAGCTGGTTAGCATGCTAACTTCAGTAGACAATTCTGCAAACCACAGACGTCATTCACATAATGTCAACACTTTGTTGATCATTTTAGGTCAATTTTTGAATGGTTTAGACTCAAATCTGTGCATAACTGTGCATCAGGGGAGACTGAATTTCCTGCAATCCTGCAAGGTGGTGTCAGTAAGCAAGACAGTGAAAAAGTGACAAAACCTCCAACTTCTCACAAATTGTATGTCTTACTTCACCAACAATATCCAGTGAGCTACAGGCTCATTCATTTGTTGCAAAAGTAACTAGGAAGTCCCTTCAGTCTTATCATCCTTCACATTACATAATCATACGTGATATACAGCACAGGGGGCAGTTTTATATTTCTTTGCACTAATACTAACATGGGTTTTTCATATTGAATCTTTGTACCTACTGGGCACTGCAGGTCATTTCTATGTATTGTGTGCTGTTTGCTGTGTGCTTTTGTATTGACCAACCTGGTGTTTTGCCTGGAAGCCTCCTCCTCAGCTGCTGGGTCAGATTTTGAGTCTTCCTGGGAAGCCTCTGCTTTGTCCTGTTCAGCAGGGGGGGCATGGTAGTGCTCATGGTAGGTTGTGGACGATGAGGAGGGAGTTTTGTCAGATTTGGATTCATCCTGAAGCCTCAGTGCTGCACGGTGGAAGCCTCGTCTCAGGCTGCTGCACTGAGGGGTCGTTGCTGTCGGTGCAGCCACCACTGGAAGGAGAAATATATTCATTAGCTTCTCAGGATTTGGTTGGAGGAAAACTAAGGAAACCTAATATTTAAAATAAGACTCAAGCTCAACAAAACATGGACATCCATGGTAAAAAATATTGGGACTTTGCACTTTGTTTAAAGTAACTTAACAATGATGTCACAGGCGTTAGATTGGATTTCAGTCTTCTACAGAGACCCAAAAATGTTCAAAATAAACTACAAAATGTCTAACCAATATCGTTGATGCCATTTTAAGGGAATCAAGTCAGTACCAGAGGCAGCGCTCAACTTTCTGCATGTTTGATTGTGTTTTCTTTCTCAATCTTTTTTTCTGTAAACATAATTAATTTTATCAAAATGTTCTAAGCTAGTTCCTTCTTCCAGAATGTGTTTAGCCTGTTCAGTTGTCACAAAATCTTAAATTCATTTTTGAGTTCTCACTTTCACCGAGTTAGCAGCTGATGCAAGAATAAACAGTTGCACCTTGTGTCACCTTGTTGCCTCAGCCTCTTTCTGCACCACTTATAAAGCCATTGAGTGTTATCTTTTGTTCGTTTTGGTACACAACAGTGACATAAAACAACAGATTGAGATTCAACCCTTCCCTGTACAAAATGGCTGACTTTTATGTTGCAGTTGTGTAGAAGAGAGAACATCCCAACACTACAAACTGCACACAGGTTTTCGATCATAAATCTCCTTCAGGAATAACAGACTAAACTATTGTGTAGTATATGTAAAGCTAGTAGAAGGTGCAGATTCTGGTGTGCAAAGTGCTTATTTATACTACTTGATGGTGCCCCAAGTGGATATAGCACAACATTTCAGTCAGAGGAGTGGTGGAGACTCGAATCCTTTGAAATAATGCAGATACTTAAAAATATCACATGTGCATACATATTACAGTGGGATCTCCTGCCTGGTATCCAGTTATTTCTTACAACTCCTCAGGGTGCCAATAATATAGACCTGTACATCGTATTATTACCATGTGACATGAGACCAGATCTGGTTTTCTGTCAGCTGTTTTGTTCCAACATGTTCATCAACTTTCAGGATTAAAATATTGAATATACATGCTGCCAAATAAAGAAAGGGGTGATGTATAGGGGATTACACTGTCCGCGTCCTTTATCAAAATCAATCGGTAGCTTCTTCTGATTCAGTGCCAACAACAACACGTGAGCGTTCAAACAAGAAAATCTAAGCTATATATAGACAATTTAGAAGAAACATAGCTAGCCTACTTGCATAACCAGAGAGGAGACGCCCCCCCACTCGCAGAAACTTGTTTACCATGTAATGCATGTTGAACTGTTGAGGTCTACAACACCGCAGCGCCATGTCAACCCACAATTATCGGCCTAATGACTTCACTTTAAAGCTACAGCAAACATAATGTTGCCCTGATGCTGTCCTCCATGGTCACCTTCTGTGATAAGTGACTTTGGCAGGGATAGTTAACGTCAACACAACACTGGCTCGTTTCCACTTCATGCAACGGTTAACATTAAACAAATGATTTCCCAGGCTGTCCATTATTTGCACGACAACCACAACAACACAGCAGTCCTGTCTTACCGCTGCCGAGCCCCCGAAGTGCCCTTCCAGCACGTAGACCTCTCAGCAGCGCCGCCATGTTCAGCTGCACTGGGAGGATTTTTTTTAGACACGTTGACGTCACATTGGTGCGACTGCTGAGAAATACAAACTAATCAAGTTAGCAAGAATAAGACAAAAAAAAACAAAACACGATGCTGTATACAAATTAAACTGTTTGGAACGTGCTTTCGATATGAGTAAAGGGGAAACAAACGATATTAATAAATGGAATATGATTATTTTATCTGAGTTACTTAATTATATCCCTAATATATACAACCTGTTGGTTTTTACCGGATACTTTGAATAGCCGAAATGTTACATCACATACACAAGGATCTTATTTTGAAAATTCTGACCGGTAGACAGGTTTCTTACTTTGTGTAACTTGACAGTACACATCCGCCAAGAGGTGAACGGAGTACACTCGACTGCGCTGTTCTTTCATTTCAATAATTTTGACCACCAAAAGCGTTTAAGAACAAATATATAAAAAACGTGAGTATAATTTTGTTAGTGTTTAGTCGTCTACCGGACTTTCCCGGTCTTAACAACCCGCTGATATAAACTTAATAAGCACCGGCGTCTTCTGCGTCACAACAGCGTGTATCTACAGCTAGCCTGTGTTATTCCACCTGTGTCAACATTACAAATAAGCTAATCCGCTAACGATTAGTTATCAAGACTAAAGCTGAAATAAATAATAATTTCGTGACTATATGTTAACGTTATCCGAGAAACGTCTTGGTGTATAATGAATAGACAGAAGCTTCCAGACCAGTCCACTGTTTTCACATGTTAATATAATTTTTTTGCGTTTTTCGCGTTTCTTGCGATAACAAATATAATCTCAAGGTAATTTTTTTTCATGGGACTGACTTCTGTTTTCATGGGAGCGTTTTGAATCGTGGCTAAAACCGGCTGTCGTCATCATGGGTGCTAGAGCAAGAGAGCTTATTCATGGTCTTATAATACATCGGTGGTCGTTGACGTAACCTCCACCGTTTGGTCTGTTATTTCACTCTGTTGGTCTGACTGGATCATCTCCAGTAATGACACTTGTCTTCACTCTCAGATGATCCACAAACAGACAGAGAGGCTGTATTTGTTTGAGTCTAACTTCAGTAAATTTGTACTTTTCTCCAGGAATCCATGGCAGGCCTTGGTGTCAAAGCAGGAGACAAGGTGCTGTTGGTTTGGACTCAGCCTTCAGCACCAGCAGCCCTGAAACAGCATGCAGAGGAACTGGCGGCCATTGTTGGTGAAGACGGCAAAATATCAGTGGAGAACACGGAGATGTTATTGATGTGTGAGTGACTGATTTTTAAGTTATACTAGGCACTTGCTTTAATAGGCTGAGTCACAAAGTATATCTGCATTTGAGAAGAGTGTTCTATCGTCACGATTGTACAGTATTTGATGTGGTTTATCCTGTCATCATAAATACAATTCTGTCAGAAATGAGAAGTGTGTTCAGCAGGGTTAGGGAGAGTGCATGAATTGAAAAGTCAGGAGTAAAGTGATCCTCTCTTCTCTCCTCAGCCTCCCACTCAGCGTCCACCTTTGACTGTGTGCTCTCTTGCCTTCTGGCTGATAGCTCCTCCATCCACAGTTCAGAGACTCTCGCAGAATTAGCCAGAGTGCTCAAACCTGGTGGGAAGCTGGTTCTGGATGAAGCAGTTACAGGTGAGAATGGAAAGATTGTTCTACATTTTGATGAAGGTTCTCAGTCATCCAGGTCATGGTTATCTTAGTGCTATATTGTAGGCACCTGGACGTGTTTCAGTTTCTTGAGGATGTTTCACCGCTCATCCAAGAGGCTACTTCAGTTATAACTAACTGGAGGAGAGTTGCAGGCTTTTAAACTTTGTGTGGGAGTGTCCTTACAGAGTCGTTAGAGACACATGTTAGCTCTGAGTTTCAGAGTTGATAGAGCGACTTGTGGGTCGTTGACCCAACTGGCCTTCATGTGGGTTGCTAGAGCTAGGTGAGCCCAGATGTGAATGGTTGTTAAGCTGTCTGGGGAGGGAACTCAGTACTGCATTGTAGGGGGTTGATAAGGAATGTCGTAGGCCACCTCCTCTGTTCAAAGACGGTTGTTCCAGTTTGACATAGATGGATTCTTTTACTCCTCTTTCAAACCATCTGTCTTCACTGGCCAAGATGTTTACATTGTTGTCCTCAAAGGAATGATTTTTCTCCTTCAGATGTAAGTGGACAGCAGAATCTTTGCCTGCCGTATTGGAAACAGGGTGTCTGCAGGTTCTTGAAAAGTCTTAAAATGTCTTGTATTCAATTTTATAAATATAAATTAATTGCCACATGCATTTTTATCTAATTAAATTTTTCCATCTTTAAATTCTTTTTATCAAAATGAGTCAAGCTACTCTGCGTCTACATTTCTGATGTTACAAATCTTTAAACGTACCACTGAGCCTAACACTGTATGTTTACTTCATACTTGCACTTACCTGTTGGTAAAATGCAGATGAACCTAACTCCCTCTAATAACCATATTCCTACATAAAACCTACTTCTGCACAGGACCACATATAGTATTTTTATACCTTTATACTTAACCTGCAATGCTCAATTAAGAACAGATGATTTGTTAATAACTGACACTCTAAAATAGTGCTCTAAAAAATGCTACAGGGCATTATGTTTAAAAATGTAATTAAAATAAATAAACTTTGCATTGCTTATCTATAAATCTTTATATAATTTATCTCATGTGTCAAGTGTCTTTATTCACAAGTAGACTGTGCTGCAGTGATGAGGATGTGGCTCTTATTGTGTCATGAAGTGTGTTTGATGTGTTCCTTTCTGTGCTCCAGGAGCTGAGACGCAGAGTGTGAGGACTGCTGAGAAGCTGATGTCAGCTCTGAAGTTGTCAGGCTTTATGTCAGTCCATGAGGTGAGTGAGCGTGTTCAGGCACAGAGAGCATAAAAACCTAAAACATGCCATTGTGTCTATGACTATGTAGTTAATTTTCTGCAATTACAATTGCAATTATTGCAATTACAATTATTGTTCTCTTGAAGGAGGTGTTTCACTTCACAAACCACAATGTTCAGGCTAGAATATGAGTAATGAAATCCTGTGGTCGACCACATACAATAAATCTTGTATGAATATGGGTAAAGACCTGCATCAGTTTAATCCTTTTTGACCCTTTGACACTGTTGCTTCTTCCCATCCAGGTCACTAAAGCAGAACTAACTCCTGAGGCGTTGAGCTCCCTCAGGACGGCCACTGGTTACCAAGGAAACACTCTGTGTAGAGTCCGCATATCTGCCTCCAAACCCAACTTTGATGTGGGATCATCCAGTCAGATTAAACTGTCATTTGGGAAAAAGACACCCAAGCCAGGTAGGTTATAAATCCAGTTTTTTAGTTTTTATTCCTCTGCGCCGACAATAGCCTTGGCAATACTTTTTTAACTTTTCTGGCCGTCATTTGACTCCATAACTTCACATTTAGTCAGATACTGAACTGGTGCCCCAAATCTTGGGTGTCCACTAGGGCTGAACGATTTATCGTTTTCTGATCGAAATTGCGATTTCAGACAAGGCGATCATGTGATTGCCAAAGCTGCGGTTTTTGCAGCGCTCCTGACTGACCCAGGATCTGTTGTGTCAACTATTTTACACATACATGCCGTCTCTCTACCATCCTGCCAAGCTCACCGATCAGAAGCGGCATGCTACTCGTGGACAGGTCACGCTAACCAATCAGTATTAACCTGCTCCTTAACGTGTTCTGAAATGGCTCCAGCTGGACCAGAAGCGGAGTTAGGGGATTTAATCCCCAAGAAAAACAGCACGTTGGTCATTTGGGAGTATTGGACGTGCACCAGGTACTGTGCAAAACCTGTCGCGCTACAGTTGCAACATCCAGCGGAAACACAACCAATTTATACCGGCACTTGAAAAATCGCCACAGGCATTTGCATGACGAGTGCATGACGAAAAAGTCCGGTGACAATGATACTCAGGCCCACTGTAGCAAACAGACTACAATTACAGCATCTTTTGCCAGTGTAACTCCGCATGATAAGAGCAGCCACACTGGGACACCGGGAATTGTTTTGTATTTTATTTAAAGGAACTTGGGGCAGGATCAAGAAATAAGACTCAATAGTGACACGACGGCCGTTGCGGCCGTTAGGGTAACTGCAGCCATCAGCCGTGCATGCTTCTTGTTAATAAATACATTTGGAAGCAATTTTTAACTTTAGTTTTCATCCTTGCATTAGAGTAATAGCATTTAATGTTTTAATGTTACTGTACATGGTGAATATTGCACTGAAGCTTGATTTGAAGGAAATCGTGAATCAAATCGAAATCGCAATATCTGTCAGAAAAATCGCAATTAGATCTTTTCCTAAAATCGTTCAGCCCTAGTGTCCACCTTGAAACTGTGCTGACTGTAGAGATCTACTGTGCTGCTGGGTTGAACATGTGTGTTAGAAGCATCCCCGTCTTAGAATTTGTTACTTCTTTTTCAAAGTGCTCCAAAAGGCTTCATAACATGTATAGCCACTGAGTTGCGTATTTGTATTTATCCATGTAACTAATATTTGCAAAAATCATTGTTTTCAGCAGAGAAACCTACTCTGGATCCCAACACTGTCAAAATGTGGACGCTGTCAGCCAATGACATAGATGATGAAGATGTGGTGAGTTATGCATTTTTGTATCTTTGTGTGTCCCAATGTAGAAGCTCGTCAGTTTTAACTGATTGCCTGTTAAAAAACGTAGTCTGTAACATAATCCAAGTATCACGGTATTAAAGTAATGTCATATGATTACTCTCCATTACCTTTAGATTATCTCAATACCAAACATATGCAAATGAAGACTAGTGAAAAGAAATATCAATAAGATGACTTTTGCTTAATCTTAATGAGTGCCTATTCTGTATTACACACTTGTCTATTCGGTTTCACTCAACACCAGACTGATGTTGTGTGAGATTTGTGAAGTGTTGTCATGTGTGTGCATGGTTACAGACTAGTATATTATTCTTTATTTTAAAATTGTAGTCCTGTTAGTAATGCCATTTTCTTAATGATTGTAATCTAATCTCATCTGTTTTTCCTGTAACTTTCCCAGAATACAGCAAGCTTTTTTGGTATCCTAGTTATGTAATCCTGTTATACATTACTCCCCAAGCCTGCTTACCACCTCACATGTTATAGTCATACATTTTAAGAGCCACATGGATATATTCCAGCGTTTTTCCCTACACTGTGCTTCCAGCATTTACTTAGTCTTGCCCCCTCTGGTCCCCTTCTCTCTAGGATCTGGTGGACTCTGATGCCCTGCTGGATGAAGAGGACTTGAAGAAACCAGACCCAGCTTCTCTTAAAGCACCTGACTGTGGAGTGGGAGCAGGCAAGAAGAAGAAAGCCTGCAAGAACTGGTGAGGTCACCACGCAAGCATTTATAAACCAGAGAAATATGTTTAATTGATTGCAGCTGCAACAGAAAAAGTATTTATTTTACATGTATCTGCACTTTGGAAAGCATTTAAACATTATCTCTCACCATATGTTGTTTGTTGATGTTGTATGTTTGTGTAGCTCATGTGGTCTTGCGGAGGAGTTAGAGCAGGACACTAAAGGAAAACAAACAAAGAGCACACCAAAATCTGCCTGTGGAAGTGTGAGTATATTTTGACAGTCAACTTCTACCATGTTTTCTCATATTTTCCCTCCTATCAAAGTAACCTGTTAACAGTGTAAAGAAATAATAGATTTAATTTCTATTTGTGGCAGTGTTACCTGGGCGATGCATTCCGATGTGCTAGCTGTCCGTACACGGGCATGCCAGCGTTCAAACCAGGAGAGAAGATAGTGCTGGACAAGAAGACACTGACGGATGCATGAAACACTAGATTTCACACATCATTCTGCCCATGAATCAAAATATTACATTCCTTGTTTTTGCCGAGCCAGCAGTGCACAATTCTTTCTGCAAAAGCGTTGCAGAGTTGAAAGCCATTTTTACAGTGGCGTCATTGCAGAAGTGATGGGGATTTCTGCCTGTCTGCTCAGTAAGATGGCGTGTGATGGATTCACTGTTTGAAATTACAGCAATCATCATGTTTATGATTTGGTGCACTCACGTATTTACTATGGCAATAGCAAGTCATCTTCACTTAACAGTTTCTTAGATAGTTTGGCAATGCAGCCATGACAATGAGCAAAAGTGAGATTTGAATGAAATTTTAAAAAAGTGCACTGTCATTGCAAATTTCCTCCTGCTGTTGTTAATTATGAAAATGATGTAGGGATTATAAGTACTAAAAAGCACCAAAATGCCTTTGTTTTGTTATTTTCATTTGAAGTTCTATTTACACCTCACTGCTGACATTCAGAGTATAAAGTGAAAACTACATAATGCTCACCGTACAATTTAAGCCTATGGGGATCCATAAAACAGCACACAAGCCGTCCAATTCAAGATTATTTCTATGTATATAAAGGCAAACACTTGACATGTTGTTGCTTCTTTGTGTTTCATTAAAATAATATAGCCTTAAGCCACACTTATGCTTGTAGCCATCCCATTTATTTGTGTTCATGTGGCTTATAGTCACTTGATGGTACATTCTCACAGTTTATATCAGCACATTACTCCCTCACTGTTGGGATAACAGCACCTCAAAAGACAGTGAGCAGTGAAAACATCCAGTATCCAACATTAGCTGTCAGATTTCAAGAGCTCAGCAGTAATGTCACTGCTCTGCTCATCCCTACGATCTGACTTCCTTGAGGGAAATGTGACAAGAAAGATACCAAACACTGGACAACCAATAAAAAACTTTATAAAACATTCCTATAACAAGACATTTGGCTTGGCTAGATGAGTGACCCGTTAATTCACAAAACCTGTTGGTCTCTGGTAAATAATAAATTTGAGTTCATATTTTTGGCTGTGGTGATCCTAATAGGTTACTTAAATACAAACCGTTTCGTATCCTGACTGAACATCCATCAGCCACAACGTGACATTCACCTTTATTGTGATGGATTTGGTTGTTTGATAATTTGTTTAATTAATTGATAAATACTACACCAGTCATTGAAGTATGGAGAGCCTATTATTATGAATTATTATAATTATTAAGATTATCATTGTTAAGCTTCTGAAATGCAGCAGTCAGTTTTGATGTTCTACAGTCTATTCTGGTCAGAACAATAAAACCATATTGGCTGAACCACAGACGTTAAATATGAATCCAAAATGCCTGAAATGCGAAAACAGTGACGCGGGGTAAAAGCATCAAGAGTCAGTTCTTCAGTCACATTCACTCCACATCACTGAGACTTGATGCTGAAGTCCATCTTAATGTCTCCTGAACTGGGTTCAAAGGTGAAGCTGTAAGACACTGCGGCCCTGCCGTCACCTGAACTCTCCCACGGCGACCTTAGAAAATACACTCCCTGTTTCCTGTGTCGACTCCACTCACACTCCCCCTGCAAGGAAGGCACAGCAAATCTGTCAGAATCTGCTATCAACTGATGACTACTTTTCATTTGACAATAAACTCTGGAGCAACTTGGCTGTGATACCTGCTCACTGATTGGTCCAATCAGACCTGCACTGACAGTGATGTCATCGGTTAGATGATATTCCATCCACAACGCAACACCATGGCAACGACCAATCCTGAAACAGACATTTAAGCAGACACTTAAACATGTTAGCAACTCTGAATGGAGAACATGTAGAGGGACAGTACAAACCCTCCTTACACACTGTCCCTCTGTGGAGGCTTATCTGTAAGGCTACTAAAAACACTAAACAAGGGAGCTGGCTACTGCTGTCTCCATCTAATCTCTCACAAAGAAAGAGGATAAGGCTGTTTCTTATTTCTATATTTCTCAAATGTGTGATCTTGTCACACAATCAACCTGTAGAGGAAGAGATTCCTTCCTGTGTGCACTGAAACAAAGCACAGATCAGACTCTGGGCTTGCTTGTTAGCAAATATTAGTGTCGGCTAAGAAAAGACCTGCAAAGTGCAAAGCTATCCAATCTGACCATGCTACATTATCTACTCTTAAAATTATGTATACCTAAAAATACACTTTGTTTTTTCTTTCAATTTGTTAATATGGTTCTTTTCTCATAGTCAAAATTCAGTACCTTAAGAGAGGCAGTGAGCCCTGGCTGCTGATTGGCTCCTGAGGGACACACTGTGTGAAGTCAAAGGTCATGACAGCTTTGGACTGGGTCAGAGCTCGGCACGGGTACTCCCAGAGGGGGTGGGGCTCCGCCTCACGGGACTCACGGAAATCCAGAGATTGCTGAAGGGACAGATGTAGTAAGAACAATAATTAAACATAATTTTGGAAACACAGGGGAACAAATAAGACTTAAATACATAAACAGTGAATGTAGCTGTCCATCTTCAGTTGAATTTCTTGTATGGCTTCTGGTTTCTGATGAGGACAATTCTTGTCCATTATGGAAATATCATCCAGTCAGCTGGAGACTACTCTGGAAGTAAGAACTAATGGCTAAAAGAAATTAAAGACACATTAAGAATTTACCTGGACCATTTCATCCATGGGTGTAACATCAAAGCCCTCACAGGTTCCACGCGGTGCGCGTATCCTCCACAAATCCTAATAAACACAAGAAAAGCCTTCAATAATAAAAACTATAACTAATAATAACTATATTCCATTATACTATTTTAAATGTAAATCTAGCCATTCTGAACTTTGCATTCATAAGTGTTAAATAGCTCTATATTCCAACAGTAATCACTGTTATAGAGTGTTTGGTCAGTAACCCATGTCTCTCCTCTCCCTGCTCATGCAGTGCAAGAGAAAAGACATTTTCTGGTATCCCTGCCCACTTTATCCAATCAGGACAGAGAACTCCATAAAGGGATTGCTAACTGCAAAACAGACAGGAAGTTTGCTAGAACAACGCTTTCAGCAGCTTTAAAAAATCATACTGTCATCCAATCTCCTAAAAAGTCAAGTGGACCCTGAATGAGGATTGCTGATGAAGAAGACAGCAAAACACTGTATACATCAGACCAACATAAAACGGAAATTAAATCTTTCTGAAATACGACAAAGAACAACAAATAAAACACATTTATATGGAAGAAATATTCCCATCCGTCTAACCTGGAACTCTACGGCCATTACGTGAAGTGTGGCAGAAGAGGGCAGGATGGTGGCATTTGGCCGGAGAAGGCCCGTCAGGGCAGTCCGACAGTACCAGAAGAACAGGGAGTGCCAGGGCAGGAGGCTGGTGCTGAAGTACGGTTCACCCATCAGGACTGAGATCTGGAAGAAAGATGCTTTACATTCTCCACTGACATCCACAGATCTGACCTTTAGTTAGATTACCAAACAGCACAAGTTACATTTGGGAGGGATTTTTGCCTTCAATATCAGAAGGGTTGAATTCAAACAAATTTAAAAGTAGAACAGGCTGTAAACACAACACTGACTTGTAGTAGCTTCACCTTATGAGGTTGATATGGTGAGCATACCGGCAAACATGCTAGCTACTACACATCCAGCAGAAAGGAGCTAAATCAATACTTATTTGATTTAACTATCAAAGTCCTTCATTAATTTTCCTTTTTTACCAACTCACGCTGTTTGGTGCTAGACAGTAAGTATGCAGTTGGTTTGTCAGATCTCTTTCACTAAAAACAGCTGCCTGCTGCTGCTGCAGGAAAAAATGTGGATTATAGGAGTGAACCAAAACAGTCAAGTCCTGGGCCTTAAAACTATTTAAATGAGCCAAAACATGCTGAAACACTCTAAAGAGCATAGATGATGGGTGACAGCTTTTTCCTCTATTTTCATTTATATTTTCTAAAAGGATTTTATCATTTAGTGTTTGATTCAATTCAACGATGTATCAATCATGGATGTGTTAACTGTTTAAAATAAGTGTTGATTGAATGTTACAGCCTTTGACTTTAATATAAAACATGCGTGTTTCACACTGTGAATCACCTCCAGCTCACCGCCATGGAATTTCCAACTTTTCAACAAAAACACTAGCAGACAGCAATGCACATCTCTAAAGTCTTGTTCCAAAGTACCTGTTCTGCTCCTAGATCATTACTGGTCAGCTGTTCAGGCCTCATCTCCAGCAGCTGAACACCTCCTTTCATTGAGTTGGCTTCCAACACCTGCAGAAAAAATGTGCAGCATCAGCACCTGTTTGACTGCCTCTGGAGTGTTTATATACCCATAGAATTTAAAAGATCATCTGATGGTTCTCAGAGATGAGGTAGTACAATAAAAAAGTTCTCATTCACCTGCTCAATAACCTGTTTTGACATTCTGGAATTTTCCACACTGAAGACCTAAGCAGAGGCCAAGAAAATAAAAAGACAAGTGAATAACACAGACTGATGGTATTTGGTTTGTCAAAGGAGAGAATGTGTCACAGTACCTTTTTGGCTCCAAGCATGTGAGCAAACACAGGAAGCAGACTTCCATCACTGATGCCAAGACACACACTGTCCTCCCTCAGAACCTGGAGTTAACACAGCAGGTGATCAGAGAACAATCATATCATTAACACACTGACAGGCCCGACTCTGGTCTGCCATCACTTACACTGCGCAGTGCGCTGACGTAGCTCTCTGTACGCCGTCGGTCGTTGAGTTCACCAAAGCGTGGCCGAGTCCAAACGAGGTGAGCCTGGCAGGTACAACATGGCCGAGAGGGAGGAACAAAAGTCTGCGGGTTCTGTAGGCTGAGGACATTAACATGCAGACAGTTTAGAGCAATTAGATCTTGTGATGTCAAAATCAGTCATGACATCCCATATTGCAGACATCTACAAAGACAGCTTTAGTTTAAAGTGTTGAGTAGAAGATGTGTGATTTTCCAGAGTTTTGTGATTTGCTCAGGAATGAAATGAGGCAAACATGTACTTCCCATCAGTCCAAATACACTTAAAGAACAGCAAAATGTAAGAGTGCTGTTCTTTCTGTCAGTAACATGCGTATGTTTGGATGTAGTGGACCACTGCATAGGCTACCAGAATAGCATAATGCCTGGAACAGACAACACAATATTTTTCTGTCTTGAGAATGACAGATTGGGTGATGAGTCATACATTCCTGCCATGATTTGGTACAGGGACATAGCAGACCACACGTTGGACCTTACAGTACTAATTTTTATTCCTGATGCCCCACCTCTGTCAGGTCATGCCATCATGTAGTCTGATCCCCCAGTTACACGGCTACATAAGTCTAAGTTATCTGTTAAAAGATTCAAAATAAACTGACATGGGTTTGAAGATTGTAAGCTATTTAATAATTGCAGAAATTCAAAGGATGGCTATATTAAAGCTACAACGAGGAATTTTTTGTTTGGGTTGATTCTGGTGGCCCCCTGTGGATATAAGTGAATCAAAGTAAACTCTGCTTTAGTGCCGTACCACCAGATAACAGAGCAGCTTCTTTCCTTAGTTTGAGACTCCTCAATTCATTCTCAGCACTCCACTATTAAAAAAATGCTTTAATTTTGACTTATCCAACTCTGATAAGTCAGAATCTGACCTGATGAGAGGCAAAAAAAAATTACCTATTCTATTTAGAAATAGCCAAGCCTCTCGTTGATGGTCTCGTTTGCTTATGTAGGTCAAATAGAGGCATCATTATTAAATTAATACTGTTTCATAGCTAGTTAAAAGTTCACTGTAATACTTTTAAGCAGTCACAGACAGAGAGCCAGCCTTTATGTGTATTCATCATTATTTTAGGATTTTGTTTTACACAATGTTTATTGTCTGGCCCAATGAATTAAAACAATTCAATGACAGGTGGACAAACTCCATCTGCCAAGGAAGAATATGTGATACTGATTTGCATTCCCATTACCAGTTTAAGCAGTCAGAGTTGTGCTGAGCTGCACCTGTCGTACTGTGTTCCCGTTTATGTTCAGTGCTGCAGGAGACACAGGTCTTAACAGCATTTCTAAAGTTAGGCGGAAAATGTACATTATGCTGTCTGTGAGTTGTTACCTGTCAGACTGCAGACTGTACCACAGACTGTAGTCATCATGGCAGACAGTCAGACTCAGCTCCTCTCCTTCTGTCACCCTCGTCTCCGCAGACAGGAAGTACACACTTTGCATCCAGTGGTCCCGCCACTGAAACACACCACAGTGATGAGCAGGAGCTGATGGGAGCCTAACTGATGTCAGAATATTGTGTCCTGTAACTCACCGGAGCCATCTTTGACTGTGGGTATGTCCAGCTGGGAGCCATGGTGCACACAATGCTTCCACTGGGATCCATGTCGATGTCCCACCAGGACAGGACCACCTGGGCCCGACCAGCTGACTGAGCCACAAACTTGGAGGAGTGGGACTTGAACACGCTGCTTACCGGCTTACTGAAATCCACACTGAGAGGGAAGGAGTGCAGAGGGAGGACAGCAAGATGTGAAAAACTGACGCTGAGAAAAAACAATAAGTAGGAAGAGATGTCTCACTTTGATACCTGAACATGGTGCAGAGAGGACTCAGCGGGGTGAAGCTGTGAGGAGACACCTGGCTCAGCTGGATGTCACACACTGAATGAGCTCCAGCACAGCGGCCCACGTCGGGTGGTGGGAGCAGACGAGCCCCTTCCACATCCATCGGCTGCAGCTGAGCCCAGCTCCACAATAGCTCCGACTCCACCAGCTGGGCGTAGATGGTGGCCCGGTGAGGAACCGCTTCACAACCCTTCTACAGGGTGGAGGGACACAAGGAGACAGAGCTGAACCCCAACTGGGATTGCACACTTTACCCAAACTGTCTGTATTTTAATTCAGTGTTCCCACAACTTCTTAAACATCTACTTCACAGACTTTTCAAGGACTTTTCAGGCACAATTCCCTTGAACTTAAGGACCCAACACAGCATAGTTTGAGACATGGATCAAGGTTAATTACTGCTACAACACTGAGATTGTTTTTTTATAAGAACAAACAGGCTTTACAGAAGCTCACAGTTCCTGACGGATGAAAAACATACAGATTAATGTCACGTCATGCATCATGCAAACACATTCACATATAAATACATGTAGGCGCACATACACACACACACACACACACACACATACCTGGACCAGATTTTGGTGAGCATGTTCATAGCTGGGCAGGGCTCCTTCGCCGATCAGCTCAGTATCAAACAGTTCTGTGATCAGCACATTGGCCTTCATCTGCATATCTCCCTCTGTAGTGAATCACAAACACATCACATATCTTATCAACACAAGCATACCAACTACAAACATCATGCTCTAGTCTGCAGACCTCTTTCAGGACATAAATTCACAGTGAATCCCATTTTTTAGTTGTAGAAGATTGCAAAATGTCTGCAGCTTTCGCCAATCAACTGACAGAAACAAATTGACACCAATAATCCAATAGTGCAGCTGTGTTGTGTTGTGTTGTGTTTGTGTGACGCTCTCTGACCTGGCCCCATGGTGACATCAGTGGAGTGCTTGTTAATAATCTTGATCTTTTCAGAGAAGCCGTTCTTCTTCACAATGCACTGAGCTGCCTCAGCCATCGGCTTAAAAACCTGCAGACACAAAGGGAACAGAGATAATTGTTTAAAATTCTGATAAAGTAAATGTGGCTATCAAAGACAGAAATGTAATGGAGGATATTTTACAGTTTAACAATACACTTTATTGCCCAAAATAATATCAGTGGCATCACTGGCATGGCAAACTTCACTGGATATTTCATAATTATAAATTATCGTTTTTGCATTATAATCTTCAAAAAAATATGTTTCACATCAGTACATATGAACAAACATATACCACGATACGATCTATCTGTGATGGGCCAATATCAGCTAATAACATCGGCCAACCAATATATCGGTCAGGCTCTATCCTATATTTCAGACAGTAAAGTCTGTTAGCACTGAAATGATTATTTGATTGGTCACAAGTAGATACACAGAATAGATTTCTTGATTTGATTCACAACAATTTTGAGAATTAGTTATTAAAAAATACAATCATTTCACATTCAAAATGTAAGCAAATTTAGCATGTGTGCAAAAATGTTGTCGTACTATAAACTAAAGAGTAACTTAACACTATCTGAAAATCTCATCAAGTTGACCTACAGTGGTTTATCTTCTGACCTGGCTGCAGTGATGTACAGGTAAACATCAACACCCCATGACATCACCACTGGGTGTGGCTACAGGTGCAACAGACAGACATGAAACAGGTCTGAAACCTTCAACCAGAGAGTTCAATAAATCACTTCTTTCCAGCCTGCTGTTAAGTTACTCCTTAGTTTGTTTCTTTTTCTAGTAGATACTACACAGTGAAAATATGTGGACATATTGCCCCCAGTGTACAGTCCTCATCCAGTAAATAGAGGAAGAGCATCTCTACCTCCACAGCATAGCAGAAGTCAGCTCCAGCAGTGACGGCCATCATGGACAGGAGGCCTGTTCCTGTCCCGATGTCCAGGACGATGACCTTCTCACCTCGAGCCTGTACTCTGGCTACAGCTGCCCGGATGCCCTGGTAGTACTTCTCATTCTGGAGGCAGAGAGTACACGAGCTGTGTCAGTGCTGGAGAAGAGCAACATGCTCTGATCTAATGAAATCATTCTGGTGCCTATCAGTGCTGTTGCCTCTTTTGGATTTCAGTAGACTATCAGGAAATCAGCGGCAGCACCCAGCTCTGCTATATCCAGAGGGCTTCCTACCATGCAACAGTTACACAAAGATAATAACTGAAATATCTCATCGGAAACAAGCTCTGAAATCACTATCAGACTGTTTATGAAGGCTGAACACTCACCCGGTCATGGTCATGCAGCATATCTGCATAACAGGACCTGAAAGACAGACATGCCACACTGATAAACTGGACAACAGGTTCAGTTGGACACGAGCTGGTATCCTTCTCACAAATGTTTGTTAATGTTAGAAAGAGACTGACACATCACTGTCAAGATTTTTAACTCAAAAATCCTCGATGACACACACACACACACACACACACACACACACACACACACACACACTACAATAACATTCATGAATGTATGACAGCATACAACGTTCTTGCAATAACTTGAATTGAAAAATGTCAAAATAAAGTTTGCTCGCTTGTTGCCAAACACAAACACTCAACAACTGAAGACTTTTAATGATTTTTAAGCTCCACTCTTCCCTTCAGCAGACAGAAAGCCAAGTTTTTAATTGTCTAGGGGCACTCTTCTTGTCATGGTTTCAGTCATAATGAATGTCGCTTCACAAATCGCCACCGACAACAAGTGTGCAGCTTCTCTCCATGCTGTGATGCTAAGCTCGGAGCTACCTGGCTATCTCCTGGTGGTAGTCGTACTCCTCGCTCTCCTCCACCCAGTCTAACGCTCCCGTCGTCGGGTTGGCTCTCCCACAGAAGGTCTTCATCTCCGCCACAGCTGTTACAACACTCCGCTAAGATGTGCGGCCAAACAGACGCTGTTTTCAACGGAGTATTCAACATAAATCTCAAAGTAAAATGTGTTAGTGCGCCAGCGTTGCCTCTACGGAGGCGGCCATCTTTCTCATGACGTCACACGCTCCTTGGGTCACATGACTAGCTTTTTAAATCTTTGGCATTTTCTGCCTGAATACTCTTATTCACTGTTTTCAATATGATACCAACGGTATACTATTTCATAAACATAAATACATGCGCTTCGATTTTATGTTCAATTTAAACTATGAAAAGTAGAACATAATCTCTAATTGGCAGGATTCTGTAAATATTTCCAATATATTAATAATGGAAAATGCTAATAATAGGAATAAGACAAACGTTTATAAAGCATTTATTCAGCACTTATGTGAGAGAGTTTACATGTGCTATAGACGTTGACATTGAGCCACAACAATGGAATATCCTTCAAAATAACAACAGGAAACACTGTTCAAAAAGAAATATCTGAAAAATTCATACATAAATACAATAAATACATTAAAAAAATCAGATTAAAAACACCCAATATCAACAAAATACAAGATAAAATTGGACAAAATAACAAATACATGAAGAAAAGTCAATGAAAAGTGATTTTTTAAGGTAACTTTTGACTTTTGCACCAACCTTCGTTCCGCAGGTAAGGTGGTTCAGCCCAGGAGCCTTCACTGAAAAATCATGTTTCGTCTCCAGTTCAGACTGTTAAGTGATGGTGCCTTAATAAAACTCTGTTTATAGTCTATAAGTATGCTGTCACTGATATACTGTAACTACTTTCATCTGTTACATACTGCACCACTTCTTTATAGTTTTAAATGTTGTGACCTTTGTTTGACTTCTCATAGAATATACCAGAAGATAGGTTGTATTTGATCATATCATGAATAATCCACTCCTAGGCAATGAACATTGCATAATATGTACATATTATTTTGCCAATTAAAAATCCAATAGTTTCTTTCTTCAACTGGAACTATCAGAGGCTTTGAGGTTGAAAACGATCAGAAATAAGATATATGACCAGACCATGAATATCATACAGATTTTATTCCTGTCTGGGTTTTTCAATTATTGGTCAGGATTCAGAAAAGTGTCACAAGTTCCTGGTTTCTTATGATGATATGGTGATATTGTGTTATGTGATGGATGTCACCCGACTACCTAATCACCTACATTACCCACAATGCAATTCATCAAATTACATGCCGCTTTCTCTGGAGTCAAAAGGCTTTCTACTACTTTATTCACATATGCAGTAGTACACCCAAAGACCTGTAAACACACTTTAATGTGTAAAATTGGCAGAGTCACCCTTTAAAAGTGTCAGTTCACCCAAGTCACAAAAAAACACAAAACCTTTCAGTAGTAATATGTTCCCATGAGGTTTTCAGATATCCGCCTCTCAAATATCTGCTGCCATCTGAATATAATGAAGGTGAAAGGAAATTCACTGATAGTGTTCAAAGCATTTGTTCAGTGGAAAGTGTTGCCAATGAAATCTGTTATACAATCTACAACAGTGAACAGTGAATTGACCCTTTAAAACTGCATCATCCATTTGATAGCATCATGCAAGAGAGCACACAAAGAGAGCTCTGTGTGCAGGTCACTGGCGTCATGTTAACTGATTTGTGAGTGATATTAACAAGGAAAGTTGTTGCTCCTTGGATAAATAATGAGTGGCAGAGCCGATCCACCCTGAGTTTAATGTGAAAATCTGAGTGTAGGCTTCAGGTCAGTCACCGTCATGCACATTTGGCAGTGGGCAGACAGAAGGCCATGGTGGAAGGAGGCACCAGGATGTCAGTGAAGATGGGCCGGTATCCTGCAGGCAGAGGGGGGGCGCTCTGCTCCAGCAAGTCCAGTACAGCCCCTCTGATGTCCCTGGACACATCACCGCGGATGTCCAGCAGTACAGACACGTGTTCTTCACTGAGGACACAGACAACATGTATAGAACAATCACTGGCCCGGTCATATCAAGCCTGTATGATCATTTTATCAACAAAATGTACATGTTTGCCACTTTTTAAAAGTGGGATGAAACTCTTTGAAATAATATTTTTATGAACAACAAAATTGGTATTAAATAATTATGCTATATCTAGCACAGATGCTACTGAATGATCATAGAAAAATTATAGGAATATTGTATGAGTACTTCAGTTAGCAGTGTAGGAACCTCTGTCCATCGCCTCTGCATTATATTGAGGCCTGTTGTTTCTTGTTAACCCTTTCATCTGGATGAAGACGATTTACAGGCTACAGGGGTGCCATCTTATCTCCTGGCAGAGAGGATAGTGTTTCCTGGACCATAAAGACTTCAAATGAGGACAGTTTTAATTAATTTACAACTAAACTCCCATTTCTGAACTCTCTTTTCCCTTTGACCAGAACCTCCTCACACAGGTCATGAAGTTACCTGTGTCAGTTCACCAGGAAGGACGAACGAATGTCTTCAGAATGTGTTAATACAATGTCTTTACATTTGCAGATTAAGTAACACGCCTGATCACTTTCTACCTATTTCTCTCTCTGTCTCTATGACTTCTGATCCACAAACATTCACAGAGTGGACATCGGACACCTTCTGACGTGTTTTTCTATGCTGTTACTCTGTCTTCTTTAAATTTATGACACATCTGGATGCTATCTGCTCGCATTCCAAACCAAATGGTCTCTGTATTCTTCCAGATTTCAGACCATGTCTAATTAACCATTAAGTCAGTATCTCACAATCTTATTTCTAACATATTAAGAAACAGTAAGAGAAGCTCATAAAACTGATCTTTCTCCCGTTTCTCTACGATTAAGATTGACTGAGATCAAATTTTAATGTTTAATCTGTACTGTGTTCGGTGGAACCACAGCACCTCCTGATGGTGAGTCCTGATACAGTTGGACGAGAAATATTCTGTTTAATATGTTCATGGTTATAACCAGTAAATGACTCTGATATGTCTTTGTTTTAACAAGTATTAAGCTGAATATGTATAATTAATGTTTAATCACGTCATAATCCTTGTCATGATAGACAAAGTACATCTATTGAGCCATGGTGAGAAACTGAGAAGGTGAAGCACGGTTTAGTTCAGTGAGTTTCTGTGAATCTTAACACCTCCACTAAATCTTGGAGATAAAAGCCGGTAAGCCCCGCCTAGACACGCCTCGATTTGCAAGTAATAAAACGGAGAGATCACGTCTCTCGAGTCAGTTTTATTTTTAAAGGTTCAGTTTTTGTTTTTGTTTTGTTTTTAAAAGTTTTGTTTAAGTTTTTCTTTTGTAACTTATTTTGAAGCTCTTTACTTTACTTTGAAACACGCTCCAAGACAGCGATCTCATCAGAAGTGCTCACGCATTGATTTTTCTCATTTTATATTTTTCGCAGTATTGATTAGCTTCTTTTATTAAGTTTGTACCAGAACAAAGTTCTGTTTTAATTTGTTTTATACCGTTAAGTATCGTAACCCGCTTTTGAAGAAGTAAACTTAATTTAGATTACCTTGCATTAACTAACAACGGAAGATCCGCCTGATCAACGTATCCTCCTCAGTTATTTTATTCAAGAAGTTAAATCTAGTTTACAAAGTCAGAGCCTGAAAACCACTCGAAGAAACGAAGAAGAACATCTTTATCACAATCATCATCACGACTACAGCAACTTGCTGTGTCCGAGACCGTGCAAGCGGTTTCCAACGAAAGACAGACTCTTTGACAAGCCCCCAGCGCTCGCTAGCGGTATCATCCCGCTGGGCATTGAGCCAAGATCTGCACCGGATCGGTACGGGACCAGCTGCCCTCTTCCTAAGACAACGGACCGAGGTGCCCAACCGACTGATACCGGACGAGCTGACCCCGGCCATCGGACCGCCAGCTAGAGTCGCAAATCACCCGAGGGAATCCGCTGCCGCGGCCCCGCAACTCGGCTGAGAAAGTAGGCTCTCCATCACTCACAACAGCTGGATTCACACATGATACATGAGATGGTGTCTATGGCTCTGATTCTGATCTTTTAGCTTAAAAGCAATTCGGTTAGGGTCTCGTTAGTATTAAAAATTACTCTCGTAATCTTTAAATGCTTCAACCTAACTCATAATCTCACCATCAGCCCATATTCCACTAATAACCCATTACTTAGTTATTCCATATTTTCTGTTACCTGTTGTTATTCATTTAAATTGCCATTTCATTTATTTAACCTGAATTATTTAGTCAATAAACATATTAACCGTATGTCGTTGTCTGTGCAGGTTTGTTTTTAATGTGGAGAACCGATGGATATGTGTAGAATTCACCTACTTCATGTATGAGATGGAATCTGAAATTGATTAGAATTGATACAAGTTAAACTTGTCCAGTCGAATTTGATTAATTACCTCCGGATTATTCAAATAGACGAAAACGGAGGTGGTGCCCCATTAACGAGTGTTTAAATTACATTTATCATTAGTGTATCTCCTACATATTATTATGGTGCCGTCCGTGCGAGGCCACCTAAAACCACAGTTCTCTGCATTAAATTGAAGCCTACAGACAAACATCGGTTTTAATAATCAAAAAACCCAAAGCTGTCTTAATGTTGTTTGGCTGTCCACCGAGTGATTAGTGCGATACTTAACCTTATATTCTCTACTGCATATACCTTGAATTGTGTGTGAGCATAAAACTTCGCTGAGATTTGATTTCGCTGCTTAATATGAAATTAATGTGTATGGATGCTGCGTTGTAACCAGATCCGTGTGTGATAAAGAGCGTTCAACATCGCTGCATGTTGGAAATTAATGTGTAGATGCTGCGTTGTACCAGACCTATGATTTAAAGAGTTGTTAAACGCCGCCGTGCGTTAATGCTTCATGTACAGATTCTGCGCTGTAATTACCAGATCTGTGAGTTAAAATTGTTCAGCGCCGCCGTGCGTTAATGTTTCGTGAACAGATCCTGCGTTGTACCAGGTCTGTGATTTATTTGCATGCATAAGTGTCGCTGCACACTTCTTAAATTAACCGGTTTGATGAATCATAAGCTGTTGCGCTGTGCCAAAGCTTAGAGATTCATTCTGAGATGAAGTCTATATCTACCGCGATGTTCCGGAGATATTTGTAACTTGCTCAGACCCTCGTGTGTTCTGATTTAGATTAGCTACCTAAACAGAAAACAGCTGTGCAAACAGTGAGAGGTTTATTTGATCTACCCCGTGTAGTATCAAGATTGGTTGCTATGGCAACAATCTCGTTCAGAAGACAGTATATTTGACTGTGTAAAGGAGGACAGGAAACCTCTATCAGTTGAAATTGTGAAAACACAAGTAAATGAATGCAATGCTAGTTGCTGGTTGAATGTTTTCTGAAGTGCTGAAAACTTGTTGGTGCTAAAATTAAAGTGGCAGGATTCACTGCGTGTGACCAGTGAACTCAACTGCTGTAACTTTGTCTTAGAGAAGTTAACCCTCCAGAGTCAAACCGTCACTGACCCAAGCCTTGAAAAACAAGGGGGGTATATCAGTGGGCGGAGCTAAAAAGTCCCTCCTCTAGACTCTTCTTCGTGTAGCCTTGTTAAAATTAAATTCTGCGATAGCGCCCCTGGTGGCCGACTCTGTAAAACCTCCGAAGTTGCGATAGCGCCCTCTGTAGGACGATTCGGTAAAAGATTTTTATTTTGTGATAACTTCTTCTAATGACCAACTCTGTGAATATTAAATTTGTAACAACACCCCTGGTGGCTGATTCTGTTAACAACAAATACATTTGAATAGCATATTCTGCTGGCTAACTTGATTAATTGAATTTTGTCTTTCAGCTTTAATAGACTGAAATCCCACACAGGTACTTGCTAAATTGTATTATTGGAAACCTGTGATACTGCAATAACTACTATAGTGAATTAATGTGTCTCATTATTCAGGTAAATCGAATAATTAAGTTGTAAATTACGAATTTGACAACTTTAACCAGATTTGACAACTTTATTCCAAATTCAATTGAAATTTTTGTTGTATTACTTGGAATTTGATCTTGATATATGCTACGCGCATGCAAGTCAAAGAATTAAGCTGTTAACTACACATCCAAGTACTTTTAATCGAAAGCCACATTTAGATCAAATACTTTAGTCATTGTTGTTAACACATTAGCTGTCAAATCCTTTGAAATCCAAAACGTCTGCTGTTTTTGAGCTTCACAAATTGAGTTAATTAACCAAGCAAACCCCACCTCTAATTGAAAACAATTAGAATTTAAAAAGCTCAAATAAAATAAATAAATAAAACAAAGTAAATAGAATTTTGAATTGAATTTCTTTTCTTCTAAAAACAATGGCAGGGCCCGGTGATTCTGACACCGTGAGCCTAGTGAATCCCTTAGACAATCTAGATTCAGTAATACTGGATCTCACCACAGAGTTGCTACCAGATTATGCAGACAAAATCCAGAAGACCGACCCTAGTGAGCTACATGAAATAATGTCCGCGTTAGTACACCAGTCCCTGACTGAAGAAATGAAAGGAAAAGACAGAGAGAAAATGTTAGGGATGATGGTTATCGTGATGTCTGCACAACAAAAACGCAGAGACCAACTGCTAGAGAACGTTTTAGCTGAAATAACCCCTAAAAAGCAACATGAGAAAACTAAAGAGTCCTTAACTAAAGCAGAAGACTGCATTAACCGACTTGAGTCTCAGGTTAAAGCACAAAAAGAGGAACAGACTGAAATGAAGAAAGGAAACTCAGAGCTCAAACAAGTCCTTCATGCCCAAGGGCCAGAGCTAGATAAAACAGAAGTAACTAAACATCTTGAAGATGCTAACAAAGACCTTGGAAAAGCAACCAAGGAAAATAAGGAGCTAAAAAGTAAGCTCAAAGTTTGGGACAGGGCCAGAGAAAGAGAAAGGAAATGTCTACATGACATGCAACAGGCACTAAAAGAAGCCAGGGACCAAGTTAACGAATCCCATCTTGAACAGATGGAACAAGAGGCAGAGCTCGAAGAGGTTAAAAGGGAATTAAAGCACTCCTTTGAGTATAGTTCATTCCCAAAAGCGCCTGCAGGTGCAAACTCTCATGAGGAAAACAAAGAGAGCAGATTCCACAGGAACGCTCAATTAGGCACGTCCCCGCCACGATCTATGTCACCCATAGATCCCGTTGTCCAGTCTCGGACTGACAGGGACCTGCGTGACCGAGATAAAAGGTCTCCCTCCTCTCAGCCTCTCCCTCCTCCAAGCGCGCAATATTCGCGAAACCCCTCCGACAGGGACCTAGATAAAATAGCTCGAAACATAATGCATTTCGAACCCAAACCTGGTGCCTTTAATAAAACTCACAGGCAATTTGACCCTGAATTTTTTCCCAACCCTCCCACCCAAATGATCGGCATTGCCGCTCAAGCTCAGGTAGTAGCCAATGCTCCTGTCGACTCTTCAGAACCGAGACGCTCCGGTCCTGACTTGAAATACTTGCATGACGCACGCACTGCCTTGCGCATTGTCGAGGGCCTCCTTGTACATGTCTCCGACGCTCTCACTTCACCTGCATTCGTGGTGCCTCAGAGCCACAGGGGGGTGATGCTAATGCAGGCCCATAACTCTCCATGCGCAGGACATAGAAAAGCCAAAGCAACATACCAGGCACTCCAACAAGTAGCCTATTGGCCACACATGCAGGAAGATGTAGCAAACTACATCAAAGACTGCTCAATTTGCTGTCAGGCCCAACTGTCAAACCTGCTTCACAGAGCTCCCTTCCCACGAAGGGGCCACAGAGCCTACTATGACCAAAAAGTGTCCCATGACAAAGTCAAAGTGGGGGACAAGATTTGGTACTACACCTCTGCTCCCCTGACTAGAAAGGCCAACCAAAACACCAGAAGACTTGCCCGCAAGCTTCTGCCCCAAAAGCTCAAAGTAAACAAAGGCCAGAAAGAGCAGACACTTAAGTGGATCCATCGCAACCAGATGAAACCACACAAAAACCCCATGGGACTTGACAGGGATGCAAACTTCTCTGATAGGTCATAAATAAGGATAAAACCTTTAAAGCACCTAAAAGTGCCAATCGCGAGTAAAAAATTTTTTTTTGTCAACAAAGGTCACTGTTGTTCGCGTCATTTACAAAGTTGAATTGAGAAACAGGCTTTGTAAATTAACCTGCTAACTTAACCTGCTTAACTAAATACAGTCATTTGATTTACCCAAAACTAATTGATTCAAAGTGGGGGTTAATCTAACACGTTTGCCCTTTGGTCCAAAGTGTATAATAAATTGAAAAGTAGAATTAAAACCAAACTCTGAGATTGTTCGCAAGGAACATCCCAGACTGTTGATCACCAGCTGTCGTCTACACACAAAGAAAGTGTTTATCAGAATGACAGACTCGACTTACAGGTTACAGCAGTTGCAGAAGTTCACTGTCACTCAATCAGAACTGAGTAATTTAGTTACAGACCTAAACAATTAATTGGTGAATCCTTGATAAAGCTATCAGCTATAAAGCTTGTAAGAATATTTTGTTTGTTAAATCTTGGACTCTCTACAGTTCATGCTGTAAGTTTATTCACAGTAAAATCGCCATGAATGTGAATTTCAAGCTGAAATCCCAGACATCAGAGCGCAGATCAACCAACAACAGCAGGTGCTGCAAACATAAGCCAATCATTGTAGAGCATCATTTTGGTGGTCAAAACCCACAGTGAAGTTCTGAATAAAACTCTCCTTGCTATAATCAGAATTAGAATCAGAAATACTTTAGTGATCCCTGAAGGGATATTGCTTGTGTTACAGCTGCTCCCAGTCAGTCTTAGAAAATAAGCAGGAATGTACATCTATATGAACAGTGTAATAAATATTTACGTGAGTAATCATTCTCCTTTCAGTCATGTCGGTTGATTATGCTCACACACAACCCGTCAGTTCGTTATGGCAGACACGCTGAGAGACATTGGATCCTCAGTGAACAGCTCAGCCATAAATAAGATTCTTCTGCATCTTATCCCACTGTTTCTGGTGAAGTAAAATTTATCCACCATTACCAGAGAACGTTATCCTATACATTGAAAATTTAGCTCCATCATTTGGACACAAACCAATATGAAATCAAGAAATCTAAATTTTTCGACAAACACACACTTGAGTTAGAGCAAAACACTCTTACTCAAGTGCAGTGATCAGTTATTGATAGCGACTCTCACAGTTAGTTGATAACAGTTACTATTGACAGTTCTATAACAGGCTCCTTAATTCTATAAGATTAAGAGTAGAACTTTCCACTAACCAAGTTAGTATTATCAGTACTGTTTTCCCTTATTTTTTTCTTTACTATATGATTAGACCTTAGCACATGCCAAAGTCAGACACCATCTCTGATCATAAAGTGTGCCACCTGTGCTCCTCGACGATGGACATCATGACTTCATCGATCCAAAGTTCCCGCTACTACGGTCATTCAGATCGAAGTGGGGGATATGTAGGAACCTCTGTCCATCGCCTCTGCATTATATTGAGGCCTGTTGTTTCTTGTTAACCCTTTCATCTGGATGAAGACGATTTACAGGCTACAGGGGTGCCATCTTATCTCCTGGCAGAGAGGATAGTGTTTCCTGGACCATAAAGACTTCAAATGAGGACAGTTTTAATTAATTTACAACTAAACTCCCATTTCTGAACTCTCTTTTCCCTTTGACCAGAACCTCCTCACACAGGTCATGAAGTTACCTGTGTCAGTTCACCAGGAAGGACGAACGAATGTCTTCAGAATGTGTTAATACAATGTCTTTACATTTGCAGATTAAGTAACACGCCTGATCACTTTCTACCTATTTCTCTCTCTGTCTCTATGACTTCTGATCCACAAACATTCACAGAGTGGACATCGGACACCTTCTGACGTGTTTTTCTATGCTGTTACTCTGTCTTCTTTAAATTTATGACACATCTGGATGCTATCTGCTCGCATTCCAAACCAAATGGTCTCTGTATTCTTCCAGATTTCAGACCATGTCTAATTAACCATTAAGTCAGTATCTCACAATCTTATTTCTAACATATTAAGAAACAGTAAGAGAAGCTCATAAAACTGATCTTTCTCCCGTTTCTCTACGATTAAGATTGACTGAGATCAAATTTTAATGTTTAATCTGTACTGTGTTCGGTGGAACCACAGCACCTCCTGATGGTGAGTCCTGATACAGTTGGACGAGAAATATTCTGTTTAATATGTTCATGGTTATAACCAGTAAATGACTCTGATATGTCTTTGTTTTAACAAGTATTAAGCTGAATATGTATAATTAATGTTTAATCACGTCATAATCCTTGTCATGATAGACAAAGTACATCTATTGAGCCATGGTGAGAAACTGAGAAGGTGAAGCACGGTTTAGTTCAGTGAGTTTCTGTGAATCTTAACACCTCCACTAAATCTTGGAGATAAAAGCCGGTAAGCCCCGCCTAGACACGCCTCGATTTGCAAGTAATAAAACGGAGAGATCACGTCTCTCGAGTCAGTTTTATTTTTAAAGGTTCAGTTTTTGTTTTTGTTTTGTTTTTAAAAGTTTTGTTTAAGTTTTTCTTTTGTAACTTATTTTGAAGCTCTTTACTTTACTTTGAAACACGCTCCAAGACAGCGATCTCATCAGAAGTGCTCACGCATTGATTTTTCTCATTTTATATTTTTCGCAGTATTGATTAGCTTCTTTTATTAAGTTTGTACCAGAACAAAGTTCTGTTTTAATTTGTTTTATACCGTTAAGTATCGTAACCCGCTTTTGAAGAAGTAAACTTA
The DNA here is from genome assembly GCF_040436345.1 of Pagrus major. Lineage (NCBI taxonomy): Eukaryota > Metazoa > Chordata > Actinopteri > Spariformes > Sparidae > Pagrus > Pagrus major. The sequence goes on along the minus strand of NC_133222.1, from coordinate 29,454,156 downwards.
ATTTAGATTACCTTGCATTAACTAACAACGGAAGATCCGCCTGATCAACGTATCCTCCTCAGTTATTTTATTCAAGAAGTTAAATCTAGTTTACAAAGTCAGAGCCTGAAAACCACTCGAAGAAACGAAGAAGAACATCTTTATCACAATCATCATCACGACTACAGCAACTTGCTGTGTCCGAGACCGTGCAAGCGGTTTCCAACGAAAGACAGACTCTTTGACAAGCCCCCAGCGCTCGCTAGCGGTATCATCCCGCTGGGCATTGAGCCAAGATCTGCACCGGATCGGTACGGGACCAGCTGCCCTCTTCCTAAGACAACGGACCGAGGTGCCCAACCGACTGATACCGGACGAGCTGACCCCGGCCATCGGACCGCCAGCTAGAGTCGCAAATCACCCGAGGGAATCCGCTGCCGCGGCCCCGCAACTCGGCTGAGAAAGTAGGCTCTCCATCACTCACAACAGCTGGATTCACACATGATACATGAGATGGTGTCTATGGCTCTGATTCTGATCTTTTAGCTTAAAAGCAATTCGGTTAGGGTCTCGTTAGTATTAAAAATTACTCTCGTAATCTTTAAATGCTTCAACCTAACTCATAATCTCACCATCAGCCCATATTCCACTAATAACCCATTACTTAGTTATTCCATATTTTCTGTTACCTGTTGTTATTCATTTAAATTGCCATTTCATTTATTTAACCTGAATTATTTAGTCAATAAACATATTAACCGTATGTCGTTGTCTGTGCAGGTTTGTTTTTAATGTGGAGAACCGATGGATATGTGTAGAATTCACCTACTTCATGTATGAGATGGAATCTGAAATTGATTAGAATTGATACAAGTTAAACTTGTCCAGTCGAATTTGATTAATTACCTCCGGATTATTCAAATAGACGAAAACGGAGGTGGTGCCCCATTAACGAGTGTTTAAATTACATTTATCATTAGTGTATCTCCTACATATTATTATGGTGCCGTCCGTGCGAGGCCACCTAAAACCACAGTTCTCTGCATTAAATTGAAGCCTACAGACAAACATCGGTTTTAATAATCAAAAAACCCAAAGCTGTCTTAATGTTGTTTGGCTGTCCACCGAGTGATTAGTGCGATACTTAACCTTATATTCTCTACTGCATATACCTTGAATTGTGTGTGAGCATAAAACTTCGCTGAGATTTGATTTCGCTGCTTAATATGAAATTAATGTGTATGGATGCTGCGTTGTAACCAGATCCGTGTGTGATAAAGAGCGTTCAACATCGCTGCATGTTGGAAATTAATGTGTAGATGCTGCGTTGTACCAGACCTATGATTTAAAGAGTTGTTAAACGCCGCCGTGCGTTAATGCTTCATGTACAGATTCTGCGCTGTAATTACCAGATCTGTGAGTTAAAATTGTTCAGCGCCGCCGTGCGTTAATGTTTCGTGAACAGATCCTGCGTTGTACCAGGTCTGTGATTTATTTGCATGCATAAGTGTCGCTGCACACTTCTTAAATTAACCGGTTTGATGAATCATAAGCTGTTGCGCTGTGCCAAAGCTTAGAGATTCATTCTGAGATGAAGTCTATATCTACCGCGATGTTCCGGAGATATTTGTAACTTGCTCAGACCCTCGTGTGTTCTGATTTAGATTAGCTACCTAAACAGAAAACAGCTGTGCAAACAGTGAGAGGTTTATTTGATCTACCCCGTGTAGTATCAAGATTGGTTGCTATGGCAACAATCTCGTTCAGAAGACAGTATATTTGACTGTGTAAAGGAGGACAGGAAACCTCTATCAGTTGAAATTGTGAAAACACAAGTAAATGAATGCAATGCTAGTTGCTGGTTGAATGTTTTCTGAAGTGCTGAAAACTTGTTGGTGCTAAAATTAAAGTGGCAGGATTCACTGCGTGTGACCAGTGAACTCAACTGCTGTAACTTTGTCTTAGAGAAGTTAACCCTCCAGAGTCAAACCGTCACTGACCCAAGCCTTGAAAAACAAGGGGGGTATATCAGTGGGCGGAGCTAAAAAGTCCCTCCTCTAGACTCTTCTTCGTGTAGCCTTGTTAAAATTAAATTCTGCGATAGCGCCCCTGGTGGCCGACTCTGTAAAACCTCCGAAGTTGCGATAGCGCCCTCTGTAGGACGATTCGGTAAAAGATTTTTATTTTGTGATAACTTCTTCTAATGACCAACTCTGTGAATATTAAATTTGTAACAACACCCCTGGTGGCTGATTCTGTTAACAACAAATACATTTGAATAGCATATTCTGCTGGCTAACTTGATTAATTGAATTTTGTCTTTCAGCTTTAATAGACTGAAATCCCACACAGGTACTTGCTAAATTGTATTATTGGAAACCTGTGATACTGCAATAACTACTATAGTGAATTAATGTGTCTCATTATTCAGGTAAATCGAATAATTAAGTTGTAAATTACGAATTTGACAACTTTAACCAGATTTGACAACTTTATTCCAAATTCAATTGAAATTTTTGTTGTATTACTTGGAATTTGATCTTGATATATGCTACGCGCATGCAAGTCAAAGAATTAAGCTGTTAACTACACATCCAAGTACTTTTAATCGAAAGCCACATTTAGATCAAATACTTTAGTCATTGTTGTTAACACATTAGCTGTCAAATCCTTTGAAATCCAAAACGTCTGCTGTTTTTGAGCTTCACAAATTGAGTTAATTAACCAAGCAAACCCCACCTCTAATTGAAAACAATTAGAATTTAAAAAGCTCAAATAAAATAAATAAATAAAACAAAGTAAATAGAATTTTGAATTGAATTTCTTTTCTTCTAAAAACAATGGCAGGGCCCGGTGATTCTGACACCGTGAGCCTAGTGAATCCCTTAGACAATCTAGATTCAGTAATACTGGATCTCACCACAGAGTTGCTACCAGATTATGCAGACAAAATCCAGAAGACCGACCCTAGTGAGCTACATGAAATAATGTCCGCGTTAGTACACCAGTCCCTGACTGAAGAAATGAAAGGAAAAGACAGAGAGAAAATGTTAGGGATGATGGTTATCGTGATGTCTGCACAACAAAAACGCAGAGACCAACTGCTAGAGAACGTTTTAGCTGAAATAACCCCTAAAAAGCAACATGAGAAAACTAAAGAGTCCTTAACTAAAGCAGAAGACTGCATTAACCGACTTGAGTCTCAGGTTAAAGCACAAAAAGAGGAACAGACTGAAATGAAGAAAGGAAACTCAGAGCTCAAACAAGTCCTTCATGCCCAAGGGCCAGAGCTAGATAAAACAGAAGTAACTAAACATCTTGAAGATGCTAACAAAGACCTTGGAAAAGCAACCAAGGAAAATAAGGAGCTAAAAAGTAAGCTCAAAGTTTGGGACAGGGCCAGAGAAAGAGAAAGGAAATGTCTACATGACATGCAACAGGCACTAAAAGAAGCCAGGGACCAAGTTAACGAATCCCATCTTGAACAGATGGAACAAGAGGCAGAGCTCGAAGAGGTTAAAAGGGAATTAAAGCACTCCTTTGAGTATAGTTCATTCCCAAAAGCGCCTGCAGGTGCAAACTCTCATGAGGAAAACAAAGAGAGCAGATTCCACAGGAACGCTCAATTAGGCACGTCCCCGCCACGATCTATGTCACCCATAGATCCCGTTGTCCAGTCTCGGACTGACAGGGACCTGCGTGACCGAGATAAAAGGTCTCCCTCCTCTCAGCCTCTCCCTCCTCCAAGCGCGCAATATTCGCGAAACCCCTCCGACAGGGACCTAGATAAAATAGCTCGAAACATAATGCATTTCGAACCCAAACCTGGTGCCTTTAATAAAACTCACAGGCAATTTGACCCTGAATTTTTTCCCAACCCTCCCACCCAAATGATCGGCATTGCCGCTCAAGCTCAGGTAGTAGCCAATGCTCCTGTCGACTCTTCAGAACCGAGACGCTCCGGTCCTGACTTGAAATACTTGCATGACGCACGCACTGCCTTGCGCATTGTCGAGGGCCTCCTTGTACATGTCTCCGACGCTCTCACTTCACCTGCATTCGTGGTGCCTCAGAGCCACAGGGGGGTGATGCTAATGCAGGCCCATAACTCTCCATGCGCAGGACATAGAAAAGCCAAAGCAACATACCAGGCACTCCAACAAGTAGCCTATTGGCCACACATGCAGGAAGATGTAGCAAACTACATCAAAGACTGCTCAATTTGCTGTCAGGCCCAACTGTCAAACCTGCTTCACAGAGCTCCCTTCCCACGAAGGGGCCACAGAGCCTACTATGACCAAAAAGTGTCCCATGACAAAGTCAAAGTGGGGGACAAGATTTGGTACTACACCTCTGCTCCCCTGACTAGAAAGGCCAACCAAAACACCAGAAGACTTGCCCGCAAGCTTCTGCCCCAAAAGCTCAAAGTAAACAAAGGCCAGAAAGAGCAGACACTTAAGTGGATCCATCGCAACCAGATGAAACCACACAAAAACCCCATGGGACTTGACAGGGATGCAAACTTCTCTGATAGGTCATAAATAAGGATAAAACCTTTAAAGCACCTAAAAGTGCCAATCGCGAGTAAAAAATTTTTTTTTGTCAACAAAGGTCACTGTTGTTCGCGTCATTTACAAAGTTGAATTGAGAAACAGGCTTTGTAAATTAACCTGCTAACTTAACCTGCTTAACTAAATACAGTCATTTGATTTACCCAAAACTAATTGATTCAAAGTGGGGGTTAATCTAACACGTTTGCCCTTTGGTCCAAAGTGTATAATAAATTGAAAAGTAGAATTAAAACCAAACTCTGAGATTGTTCGCAAGGAACATCCCAGACTGTTGATCACCAGCTGTCGTCTACACACAAAGAAAGTGTTTATCAGAATGACAGACTCGACTTACAGGTTACAGCAGTTGCAGAAGTTCACTGTCACTCAATCAGAACTGAGTAATTTAGTTACAGACCTAAACAATTAATTGGTGAATCCTTGATAAAGCTATCAGCTATAAAGCTTGTAAGAATATTTTGTTTGTTAAATCTTGGACTCTCTACAGTTCATGCTGTAAGTTTATTCACAGTAAAATCGCCATGAATGTGAATTTCAAGCTGAAATCCCAGACATCAGAGCGCAGATCAACCAACAACAGCAGGTGCTGCAAACATAAGCCAATCATTGTAGAGCATCATTTTGGTGGTCAAAACCCACAGTGAAGTTCTGAATAAAACTCTCCTTGCTATAATCAGAATTAGAATCAGAAATACTTTAGTGATCCCTGAAGGGATATTGCTTGTGTTACAGCTGCTCCCAGTCAGTCTTAGAAAATAAGCAGGAATGTACATCTATATGAACAGTGTAATAAATATTTACGTGAGTAATCATTCTCCTTTCAGTCATGTCGGTTGATTATGCTCACACACAACCCGTCAGTTCGTTATGGCAGACACGCTGAGAGACATTGGATCCTCAGTGAACAGCTCAGCCATAAATAAGATTCTTCTGCATCTTATCCCACTGTTTCTGGTGAAGTAAAATTTATCCACCATTACCAGAGAACGTTATCCTATACATTGAAAATTTAGCTCCATCATTTGGACACAAACCAATATGAAATCAAGAAATCTAAATTTTTCGACAAACACACACTTGAGTTAGAGCAAAACACTCTTACTCAAGTGCAGTGATCAGTTATTGATAGCGACTCTCACAGTTAGTTGATAACAGTTACTATTGACAGTTCTATAACAGGCTCCTTAATTCTATAAGATTAAGAGTAGAACTTTCCACTAACCAAGTTAGTATTATCAGTACTGTTTTCCCTTATTTTTTTCTTTACTATATGATTAGACCTTAGCACATGCCAAAGTCAGACACCATCTCTGATCATAAAGTGTGCCACCTGTGCTCCTCGACGATGGACATCATGACTTCATCGATCCAAAGTTCCCGCTACTACGGTCATTCAGATCGAAGTGGGGGATATGTAGGAACCTCTGTCCATCGCCTCTGCATTATATTGAGGCCTGTTGTTTCTTGTTAACCCTTTCATCTGGATGAAGACGATTTACAGGCTACAGGGGTGCCATCTTATCTCCTGGCAGAGAGGATAGTGTTTCCTGGACCATAAAGACTTCAAATGAGGACAGTTTTAATTAATTTACAACTAAACTCCCATTTCTGAACTCTCTTTTCCCTTTGACCAGAACCTCCTCACACAGGTCATGAAGTTACCTGTGTCAGTTCACCAGGAAGGACGAACGAATGTCTTCAGAATGTGTTAATACAATGTCTTTACATTTGCAGATTAAGTAACACGCCTGATCACTTTCTACCTATTTCTCTCTCTGTCTCTATGACTTCTGATCCACAAACATTCACAGAGTGGACATCGGACACCTTCTGACGTGTTTTTCTATGCTGTTACTCTGTCTTCTTTAAATTTATGACACATCTGGATGCTATCTGCTCGCATTCCAAACCAAATGGTCTCTGTATTCTTCCAGATTTCAGACCATGTCTAATTAACCATTAAGTCAGTATCTCACAATCTTATTTCTAACATATTAAGAAACAGTAAGAGAAGCTCATAAAACTGATCTTTCTCCCGTTTCTCTACGATTAAGATTGACTGAGATCAAATTTTAATGTTTAATCTGTACTGTGTTCGGTGGAACCACAGCACCTCCTGATGGTGAGTCCTGATACAGTTGGACGAGAAATATTCTGTTTAATATGTTCATGGTTATAACCAGTAAATGACTCTGATATGTCTTTGTTTTAACAAGTATTAAGCTGAATATGTATAATTAATGTTTAATCACGTCATAATCCTTGTCATGATAGACAAAGTACATCTATTGAGCCATGGTGAGAAACTGAGAAGGTGAAGCACGGTTTAGTTCAGTGAGTTTCTGTGAATCTTAACACCTCCACTAAATCTTGGAGATAAAAGCCGGTAAGCCCCGCCTAGACACGCCTCGATTTGCAAGTAATAAAACGGAGAGATCACGTCTCTCGAGTCAGTTTTATTTTTAAAGGTTCAGTTTTTGTTTTTGTTTTGTTTTTAAAAGTTTTGTTTAAGTTTTTCTTTTGTAACTTATTTTGAAGCTCTTTACTTTACTTTGAAACACGCTCCAAGACAGCGATCTCATCAGAAGTGCTCACGCGTTGATTTTTCTCATTTTATATTTTTCGCAGTATTGATTAGCTTCTTTTATTAAGTTTGTACCAGAACAAAGTTCTGTTTTAATTTGTTTTATACCGTTAAGTATCGTAACCCGCTTTTGAAGAAGTAAACTTAATTTAGATTACCTTGCATTAACTAACAACGGAAGATCCGCCTGATCAACGTATCCTCCTCAGTTATTTTATTCAAGAAGTTAAATCTAGTTTACAAAGTCAGAGCCTGAAAACCACTCGAAGAAACGAAGAAGAACATCTTTATCACAATCATCATCACGACTACAGCAACTTGCTGTGTCCGAGACCGTGCAAGCGGTTTCCAACGAAAGACAGACTCTGTGACAAGCCCCCAGCGCTCGCTAGCGGTATCATCCCGCTGGGCATTGAGCCAAGATCTGCACCGGATCGGTACGGGACCAGCTGCCCTCTTCCTAAGACAACGGACCGAGGTGCCCAACCGACTGATACCGGACGAGCTGACCCCGGCCATCGGACCGCCAGCTAGAGTCGCAAATCACCCGAGGGAATCCGCTGCCGCGGCCCCGCAACTCGGCTGAGAAAGTAGGCTCTCCATCACTCACAACAGCTGGATTCACACATGATACATGAGATGGTGTCTATGGCTCTGATTCTGATCTTTTAGCTTAAAAGCAATTCGGTTAGGGTCTCGTTAGTATTAAAAATTACTCTCGTAATCTTTAAATGCTTCAACCTAACTCATAATCTCACCATCAGCCCATATTCCACTAATAACCCATTACTTAGTTATTCCATATTTTCTGTTACCTGTTGTTATTCATTTAAATTGCCATTTCATTTATTTAACCTGAATTATTTAGTCAATAAACATATTAACCGTATGTCGTTGTCTGTGCAGGTTTGTTTTTAATGTGGAGAACCGATGGATATGTGTAGAATTCACCTACTTCATGTATGAGATGGAATCTGAAATTGATTAGAATTGATACAAGTTAAACTTGTCCAGTCGAATTTGATTAATTACCTCCGGATTATTCAAATAGACGAAAACGGAGGTGGTGCCCCATTAACGAGTGTTTAAATTACATTTATCATTAGTGTATCTCCTACAGCAGTGTACATAGGCTACGATACCTTATATAATTGAGTATTTATAGTATATACCTTAGAGAATATTAGAGATTCAAGATGAAACTGACAGAAGGGCAGAAACAAAGGACAAAGGATCTTCAGCCTGATGGTAATTTAACAACTACTCTATTAGCTGGGAGCTGAGATTACCTGATGTCGGGGTATTTGGCTGCGAGTCCAGAAACTTCCAAAGTGAGCATGCCAGGGTCTTTCAGCCGGATGAAGTCTGCCAGGACTGGTAGTAATGCCAAAGGATTCACCTCAGGTTCTGACCCTTCACCCTCCTGCAGACACATGAGCTTGATTCAGATGGAACTTTAAATGCACGTACTGTACATCAGTACATTTGACTGAAGCTGTTTGTGGGAATGTTTTAATTTCTAACATTTTCATGCCAACAAATGTCTGAGTATTATGTGTCTGGCACAGTTTTTTATTCTTTCAAACAGCTGTCAAACCATCATGGGACACTTAAATACTGTAACTAGAATACAGGACTGTAGTACTACTACTGCTATGACTTCTGATACTGTAGTAGCATAAGCAATGACCAATTATTAGTTTATACTTATGTGTTATCATCATTTTACCATAAAATTTAGGGCTCTCACAGAAAGCTGCTGTAGGATTGATTACTTCATCAAAATCTGATACTGCATACTATCTGATATTAATGAACCTATTTTGAACCAAGCTGAACGAGGTTGTCCTCACCAGGCCGTGGAAGATCTCTCTAAACTGCTGGTCGTCCTGAACCATCTGCTGGGCGAGCTGCCTCCTCTCCTCTGCATTGCGACACACCATCCTCTTCTGCATCAGAGCCCGGACGTACTCCACCACCATCAGCCACTGGGCTTCCTCCTGCAGGCGCTGTAGACACAAGAACAAGACCGAGCTGGCATTTTGACCACACATATGAAGTTGAGAGCAATGAAAGAACAAGAAGTCCTGTTGCACCCAATAATCATTTTCTGGAAATGTAAAAAGGATGCACTTAACCGGATCATAAAAGTCATGAAACATAATAATACATAAGAATAATAACATGACAAATGATGTAATAAACTGTCCTGACTGATATTGTAATAACATTTTTATAGAGAATGTACAACCTTTCAGATGGACCATTTTTGTTTCTAAGCCAAAATGTGATACTAAAGTGTGCAAGTATACATAATTAAAATACTATAAGTGTCTTGTTAGTGGGCTGAAAATGCTAACATTTGACAGTGTTTCCATGTTGGAAATGTAAAATCCATCAGGCAAAGATGCATTAAACTATCAATGACAACTGAACACACATCTAATAACCAGGCTGATTGGTCTTTGTGCAAGGAATTCCCATTATACCAGAGTGGATCTTAGATTAGACACCATCACAGCAGCTGCAGAAGATGGCTAGCATTACACAAGCAAGAAAATGAAATGTTCATTTTCATCTACAGTAAATCAGCAGTGATTCCTATTGCATTAGGTGTCTTATTTGTCCTACCTGTTTTATTAATTGAAATTAATTTTAAACTAAGAAAAAACTGACCTTAATTAAAATGTAAAAACATTTGATTTATGCTTAATTGCAGCCCCATAGATTATGATGATGGGATCTAATCACAGATTTTCTTGTTTAAAATTTACCAAGGTTAAGGGCACAACATGAATACATGAAGGACTTTGAAGGATGACTGTAGATTGGACGTAAACTCAAAAGCATGAAAATAAGAAATAAGATTCAACACAATTATTATTGTTATATGTCTGACAGAAAAACTAAACTTCCATGTGCACAGCGGGGACAGAAACAGACAGAAGCTGTGACCTGTCGGCAGGGTGGTCGAACTCGGCCGTACAGCTCCAGGTGACACTCCAGGACGTTGCAGAGTTTGGGGGTGGGGTCTCCCTGGACCAGCCAGTGCCTGGTCATCAGGCCTGGGAGGAGAGGCTGAAGGTCAAGCAGGAGCTGATCCATCACCAGGCGACACGCCCGTCTCACCGCCCGGTCCAGAGCTGCCAGAGGGTTGGGAGGAGTCCGAGAGAACTGCCCCGCCGACCGAGACGACTGCTGCTGCTGCAGGCTCTCTGTGGACTTCCTGCGAACAGAAGGGACACAGTGGATATTATTTAGGCCTGTGCTTGTTTCTTTTACCGACTTCTATTTAGTTAAAGCTTGTCATTTGTTGTGATGGTAGGACCACTAGACAGCACCTGAACCTGATCAGGCAGGTCATTAGAGCTGTTGGTGGTACTTAACTGTCAGCCAATAACTTGTATAAACATCTCCATATTTCACTGACTGTATGGAGTCATCATTACTGGGAGTGAAGGGAAGTAAGCAGCTGCTCCCAGTCTTTGACTTCTGCATGTGAAGAGGAAGTAAAAGTGGCAATAGAGCAAAATAAAAATAAGGCCCACATTCAAATTTATTTCGCAATCCCATAATATGCTCCTTTTCAGGTTCATACTTTTGATTTGGTTGCCTCCTAGAAAATTTCTTACATGCATTATTGTTTCTGAAAACCCACTATTTTCCTTATACTGTCCATTGCTGCAGCCCATCTATTCACCCTCTGTCTGAACACTCCATTTTAGCTCCTGTCTCTTTTAGGCTTCCTTCCAAAAAGCCCAGTCTGCTCTGATTGATCACTTCACAGAGGCCTGAGCAGGCACCACCCACAGGGCTGTGGTGAGGGCGGTGACTGTATAGTTGTGACATCACAAACTCAAAGAAGTCCTGACGGCTCGTTCGAAGGGGCAGTTTCTGAATAGGGGCTGTGTGCATCGCTTTGTGGACTGAAGAGGTTTTGATACTTTCACTGTATTTATCTATCACCTGACCTGCTTCATAATTAAAAATCTTACTTTTTACAATATGTGTGTTTTATATACAGGAGTATTATTACCAAAATGTACTTTGGAGCCAAAAGTAAAAGTACTCATACAGTAGAATGGCTCCTTTCAGAGTGTTAAACTATTATCTAATGCATATTTAATTGCTGACATCTTAATTTCTACACTATCTGTCCATTGGCAATATAACATGTACACTAAAAGCTACAGTACATCTCTCATTCATTTGTAACAGGCACAGTATGATTAGGGATGAGTGTGGGATGGTATCAGGTGTCCTTGTGATTGGCCTCTGTTGATGAAAAACATTTGTTCAACTGTTTCCCTTCAGGGGAAAAACACAGACAAGAAACTGATCCTATCTTTTTAAAGTTTAATATTATTTAGAGTATGAGCGGGTCTTTTGAAACAGTGTTATGCTTGCCAAAATCATACTAAGCTATTTTGAGTGTCCCAAATTAGTCCAAACATTTCATTTGCTTAATAAAGCTCTGACAGATTTGTCATATTTATGGTGCCATGATCTCACTTGAGGATGATGCAGTTGCTGATGGAGGCCAGCAGATAGTGGAGGTAGAACTTGTTTTTGTTGTTGCTTGTATCCTTGCGATGTTCCTTCCCAGATTCCACCAGAGCTTCTCGAAACCTGATGTAAAGGAATGGAGGTGAACGTGAAGACTCGCCCAAGCCTGTTTGACACATACTTAAAAATAAAATGGCTGACAGGCAGCCAGAAGCAAAACTTGCATGAACTGACACCTGTTAAGGAGGTTCTCCATCTCGTACAGCCCCATCTGTATAGTCTGATCTCGTAGGGATTGTCCGATCATCAGAGCCACCCGGGCATTCTCCTCCAGCATCTAACACACAAAATCCACAAATCCACACAGAATACATGTATAGGGGGAGCTTTGTTTGGAGTGTTCACTGTGTGAGTGTGTGGCTTTACTTATGGTGTATTTATATGGCATGTTTACCTGTGTAATGATAGTGGGCAGGCAGGTTTGGTAGAAACCCTCATGGTCTGTATCTGGCTCCTGGTCTCTCTGCCAGTCTTGCAGCTCCACCTGAAGAGCTTTGTGCATCCACTCTGATACACTCTTCTATAACAGCAACGACAAGGTGAATGCTCTCAGTATAACAACAAGGGTACCATACATGTCCTCCACATGTTGGAGAACATTTAACATTTACATTTACAGAACTTTTACAAAAAGATAAATGATTTTCATCACCAAAATGTTGGAATATGTAGGATGTCTAACACAAAATGTGCAATCCTATGTACATTCAGAATGTACAACCTCTTTTAATTTCTGTTTCCACACCTGTGGGCCAACATTGTAGTGATCCTGCTTTCAAAGGCTTCATTTCACTTGGATACAGAACAGTTCAACAAACTTTTGTGGTCGACTCACCCTCACACTCTGCACATATTTGTTCTGCAGCTGGTCCAGCCCCTCGGTGGAGATGAGAGGTCCGAGTTCTTCTTTCTCCATCTCAGCCACCAGCTCTGGATGACCCATCATGTCTGGGCTGCCAAATCAACACTGTCACACTCTGAGCTTTTGTAGTCCAACATCCAAAGAAGTGCAACATTTTTGTTTTTGTGAGAGTTTTATAAAAAAATCATATATTGCTCAATTAATGAGGCTCGTACTTGGACAGCACAAGGTGATAGAGGTATTTAAGACTCTTTAGAGCCAAACAATGGTTTCTTGCAGTACTTAGCCATCGGTTGCATATGTGTTTCACCTGCAGTACAACCAAAGGATGATGTTTCTTTGATTTAAAGGCCTTAAGAGAGAAATGTCAAGAATGTATTTTGAGCCTATCTTGCGACACATAAGGTGTCCTGGCACCTAGGTTGGGCACCAATGATTTAGATTAATAATGACTGGATTATTACCCAAAGCTATTGCTAAGTGTAACTTTGAACAACTGAAATTCAGATTTAGATAAAACATTTGCTAGCTGTTATAGAGTACATTATTTGGATGTTTTTTTTATCAGCATTTGGGCTTCATCAGATGGTAATTAAAGGAAAGGGACAAGTAATAATATGAGAAAGTGTGCAGCAACGGTAATCAGCTGCATTTGAAATGAAATGCACAATGACCTGCTGAATCAAACTGATGCTCAGGTTCATGTCCAACTACTGGATCAGTTCTGTGAAATGGATGTCCACTCACACAAATTAGGTGTTGTTAATTTGCTTAGATGAGTTCAATGTCCTCCACTCCAGCTTAAGAGAGGTTACCTCAAATCCAAACTTATATTATCCTTAATATAAATTCAAAATTCAAGAGTCACACAGAGACAGAAGGACAAAGAGTAAAGGACAGACTCTGTGCATGTCATGGACCTCACCTGTTGTAGATGTGTAGCACCCAGTTGAGCACAGCAAAGATTTCCCCGCTCTCCAGGTCCCAGCTGCTAACCTAGGCACAAGCATCACTTACATGTGTATAGTGAGGTCATGATTTACGGGCAACACTTTATTTGAAGGGGTGTGCATCAGACTGACACGAACGATCATACTGTGACATGTCACGATACCTTTGATTGTTGTCTTGAGTGTCATTTAGTCAATTAACCCTGTACCAACTGAACACTACATAACTGACTAAATGACACTTAATGAGAGTTAACATTCATAAAGATGTTCATGACATGTCAATCCTATGCATGGTGCTGTGCCCATTAAAATTATGATTAATATTCAAACTCCAGTTGGTGATTGCCATAGAGAAGATAACTGCTAGTTAAAAATATAATTAACCAAGCCAGTAATAAAACTGTATTTAAGTCTAATGGCTCTTACTATATTACTGTATATGTAAACTATTATCAAACATAGCAGAACATGATGACAGGAATAACAGTCCCTGTTGTTGGTTAGAGGGATTTATAATTAACAGTTATATGACAGCCAAACATGCTGCAGCATTGGTTTATTTCCCTTCCATCACTGACCTGTGCCAGGTGAGCATGTAAACAGTGGTGGCTGGCCCTCAGGTAGGCCCTTGTTAGCTGGTAGTGTGATGGGACACAGTGTTCCAGCAGATGGCGTACCGTGGCCAGGTCAGCCATGATGGCGTGCTGGAGAGCAGAGAGGTGGCCTGCCAGACCCGGCCCACGGGTGTGCAGGTAGGAAACACTGCGGAACCGTGCAGAAACTGCCTCTTCTAGTACCTGAAAGAGAGTACATAGTGTAACACACCACTAGACATTTAAAAAGGAGAAACTAAAAAGTAATTTGTGCTGGTGCTGACCTGGAAGAAGCATGCCCTCCAGCAGCGAGGTCGTCCTGGGGGCAGAGGCCTGCTGCTGCCTCTGGGTCCCCCTCTCTCCTCTAGTAACGCCAGGTCCAGGGCTTCCTCTCGCTCCACTATCCTCACTGCTGATACAAACGGTGTGGGGTTTTGTCGGGCCAGGGCCAGAGCACTGCTCACCACTGCCCACAGCTCCTTACCTGAAGTAGCCATAAGTCGACAAAGTAAACAACTACTGTGGCGAGCATTTAGCACTGAACATAGGATGATGATGATGATCACATAAAATGTTGATGAAGGTTCAGGAGAAGGAACAGAAGCACATCAGGGGAGCACTTAAAACCTGTGGCTACCCAAACTGGACCATTGTTAAAACCCCTACTAGATCAGAGCAGACAGAGAGGAGGAGAAGGGAAAACGTAACAACATCGTCATTCCCTATGTCGCAGGAACATCTGAGAAACTCAGGAGGATCTTTAATAAACATCATATCCCGGTTCACTTTAAACCTACCAACACACTGAGGCAGAAACGTGTCCATCCTAAGGACAAAACACCCAGGCATAAACAGAGTAATGTAGTTCATGCTGTTCAATGCAGCCAGGACTGCATAGATTTGTACATTGGGCAGTTGCCTACGATACAGCACTTAGGATCTACATAAAAGAAATATCACTGAAACATCCAGGAACAAATTTCCCTCCAAGCTGAGAAGTTGACCTGTTATATCCAAGGATCACAGTATAACTCATCACATGACTACACAACAATATCATTTCAGTTGTTATTACTCTGTTTTGTCTAGGTATAGTGGTCCAGTACCAGTGCCAATCCAGTACCTAAGTTGCTGATACTGTTGATACCATATTTTTGTGTTTTTCTTTTATACTTTTAACCAAATCAGACAAACTTTTCTGATTTAAATTAGGGAATGTCTAAAACAATGAATAAGAAAAGAAAACTGACAGCCAAGAATCAGTACAGGGTGTTAGTCCTTAAAAAGTCTAGTTTGTTTGATATTGGCTTTTAATACGGCCATATTGTAGCCTAATATAAACAAGAATCATGCACTTCATCATCATCATCATCATCATCATCATCATCATCTGTCTTGTAAATAAACACAAAACATCTTACATTTTAGATACACAAAAATGATGGATACATAGAGATTTTTTTATTAAGATCTATATCTACATCTAAACAAAATATAGGGCATTAAAGGAAAAGTTCATCCAAGGATGAAAATTCAGTCATTATCTACTCAACAGATGGAAAGTTGGGTTAAGTTTCCAACTTCTTTAACTTTATAAGTTACAGCATTCTCCTATAACAATTGCGTTGAACAGGGACTTGTTTTAAAACATAAGAAAACAACAGAAAAAAGACATTTAATGGCTCCATACAGCTTGTCCAGGTTAACCCAAGTCTAGGAAGGAATCCATAATTGTTTTCATAAGCTGAAATCTTCACTGTAGTTAGCGTTAGCATGACCACGTCGAGGGTGCAAATAAATACCACTCCTTTAAAACCAATTTTGCATCACAGGGCTTCTGGAGACAAAGATTATTCCAGACAAGCTGTATGTAGCCATGCAGTTTTAAAAAAAATTATGTTAAAACAAGTCTCCACCTACTTCAGTTGTGTAGAAGAATGCTGCAATGCTGTTTTGCTGTGAAGCTCCAGAAGTGTTTTGTGTACTACAAAACTTCACCTGACTTCCCATCAGCATGGGGGCAGGAAGATAATGACTGAGTTTACTTTTTTTTTTTTTAACTGTTCCTTTAAACTGCAATAGACAACAGATACAGTTGCCATATATGGTACTTTTGCTTTTGACTTCATTCATCAGATGTTCTTGACAAAACTGTGAAGCTGTCTCTAAAATCTCCTTACCAAGGGCGTCCACCAGCTTCCCGACACCAGAGAAATATTTGGCCACCAGCTCCTGGTCCTCTGTGCTGAGTGCACTTCCTGCTGTCCCAGCAGCCCCATGGAGCTGCCAGAGGATGTCGTCCTGCCATTGCTCCAGATCCATCAGCCGGGCGTGGGCTTCCAGGAGACGCCGGGACTCCACCAGACGCTCAGTCTCCAACACCATGCTACGCACTACAAAGGTCAAGGGAGGAGGGGTGGGGGGGCTTAAATTATTAAACTGTCTATTTATGCAATAGCCTCTTGCTGATACATTTGGCAATTGAAATTGCATATTTTAGTTTCCAACAAAAATATTGTTTCCAAAGGTTTGGATCACACTTTCACCCCATATTAGACAAGAAACTTCTGTTCATAGTTTTATGAAACAGCTCAATATCTATTTTTGTTATCTTACTTTTAATTAATTTTATATTCACTGTTTTTATTTGATATTTCTTTTTATGCATTTTATGCTTTTTATCTTAATATTGTTTTACCATTACCGACTTGTTTTTACTGCCTGTATTATTCTGTTTAATGTGTTTTGAATTTGAACTGCACTTGTGCTGGTACCACCAGTGATACACAGGATGTGGACGGGTGAAGGAACTCACTCAATAAATTGGAAGAACAGACAGTCATTTGACTGTAAATATATTAAATGTTGGTACATTTCAACTGCACCATTATAAGACCAAGTTGTCGAACCAAAATAAGCCGTCAGCCCACTTCCTCTCATTATAATTAAGATAAGCAAGATTTCTGATCAACCTAATTAATAACCAGACATGTATCAATACTTTTCTGACACAATGTCAACATTATAATTGCCAGTATATCTACCTTCAAGGATAAGCTCACCCAAAAATCAAATTTAGTTATTATCTACTCCCCACCATGCTGATGGAAAGTCAGATGAGGTTTCGTAGTCCACAAAACATTTCTGGAGCTTCACAGCAAAACAGTGTTGCAGTATTCTCCTATACAACTGAAGTAGATGGGGAAAATAAAGCATAAAATGGCTCCTACAGCGAAGATTTCAGCTTTCAAATTAATTTGGCATCTCAGGGCTTCTTGGGACTTGGAATAAGCCGGACAGGCTGTATGGAGCCATCTTATGCTTTATTTGTCTTTTAAAACAAGTCCCCATCTACTTCAATTATTTAGGAGAATGCTGTAACTGTTAACTTTTTGCTGCGGCATTCCAGAAATGTTTTGCGGACTACAAAACTTCACCTGACTGGGTCAAAGTGGGAGCTATGTTATAATCTTTCACTGATGAACAACAGATTAAGGCAGCTTTAACTATGGTAAAATGGAAATTGAACTGCACCCTTTGTGCCTGATCATGGCAGGACATCAGTGACATTATTATAAACAAAAACAAATAATATTCTCTAAAAAGGATTAATTCTGTTTACCATTTTCCGTATACAAGAAAGAAAAAAAAAGAAAAACTAACTTTTGTAAATTAAAAACAAAACTGAGTTCATTATGAATGAATGATTTCAGGCACGTGTGTCCACAAAGCAGCATCTCACCAGAATAAAGTCGTGGCAGGTTGCTGACGGCTGCGAGGAGCTGACAGTGGTTGACTGACACTTCTCTCAGCCTCTCCAGAGATTTCACCCCGTCTGTGTTTCCATTGGACTCCAGTCCTGCTTTCTTCAAAGCGTGTGACACCTCCTTCAGCTCGGCCCTGGCCTCCCGGAGCTGCTCCAGACCCCAGCCTACCCCCTCCAGGTACGACTGGACCATGGACTGGAAGTAAAGACAGCAGCAGCACCATGCAGCAGCACAGTGGTTATTATTGATTCCCAATGACGACTAATAGCAACAATTTCCTCTTAAGTGCACAGCTGCAGCCCTTCAGGAGACCATTCAATAAGCCGAGGTTATACTGCATGTTATTTTGTCTGGAAGTGTGTGTGTGTATATGTGTGTGTTTTGATGTGTGACTGTGATGTCACCTTGAGTCTGGTGTGTATGGAGGTGGTCCTCTGACTCTCTCTCTTTCTGTACTGGCTCAGGCGCTCCAGATGCTCAGGTCGACAGAAAACACCTGATGCCCACTTTAGAGCGGCACCGCGGGCCAAACACTCGGCTCTCTCAACCTCTGGCCATACCTCTGCCACTCGCACCATGTCTGTCAGGAAAATAGACGGAACACAAGGGAGGAATAACATTATGGAGCAATTCTGAGGGGTTTACATGAATGATATAAAGCTTTATTGTTTGAAAATATGTTGCACCAAATGTCTTTATGTTACAGACACTGAAAAGAAGAAAGTTTTCTTTGTCTTTAGTATATTTTGAACACAGTTCCTGCCTTAATGACCAGATGTGCCAGTCAGCTGAGTCCAGTGCACATCTAGCGCCTTTGATTTAGTTTGACAGATATTGCAATTGCAATACATGTCCCCATTCTAGTAGGAATGACAATTTTTGCATTTCACTGAAAGAAATTTTATTTTAATAAAAATTGTGATTGATGATGATGATTTTTGCAGGGTCTATATAAATAAGCGTGCTGCCTTGCGCCTGGGGAACACTATTTGGAGGCCCGGGGATCTCTGTGACACCATAATGCTTTATTTATAACAGTATGTTGTGATACATGTTTGCAGCTCCTGCAATTTGGATCTTGCACATACTGTAATTTTGACCGTATTTTAAATTTATGTTTCAGTCCAATTCAGTACAGCTGGAGGCCTGACACATTATGATAGTTTATCACCAAACACACACACAAGACACATTTTGGAAAAGTACTGCAGCAGCATCACATAGCACAGAGACCAGAGCCAGACTTTGGTAAATTAAACAGCCTTGTACCCCCAGAAACAAAAAAACATATACTATATATGTATCCTCCAATGTGGGCTGAGTGCTCGTTGGTCTCAACTAGTGACTCTTACACACTGTAATACACAAGCCCCTCTTGGTTTCCTGCAGTGCTTTAGAGGTGGGTACTTTCACCTGAAACAAAGCCGACCTCGCTTACATCATAAAAATGCCTGTACAGTTTTATTAAATAAAGCATAAACCATCATACATTTATAGGGTACTATAAACGTCTATAGTTTAGTGCGTCATTAATTGAACTGATCATGACAGATACTTCTGAATCGTGGTGGTTTACCACCTCAGCTAATGAATTTTCTGAGGGAAAACCTATATCATGTATATCGTGTTTGATTGAAATTGGACCGTCTTGATCCCAAGTGGATGAGATACTTTTAAAAGTCTCAGTATTAAAAACTGTGCAACCAGAGTAAGAGAACATTGACTTTCCTTTCCTGTGACAGAAATCTTAGAATTGGCCCAATTATCTGCCAAATGAGGTTTCACTTTCTCACCAGTGTCATTATGTCTGTCTCCACAGCAGCTCTGGCTCCAAGAAATGTTGGAGAAATGAAATCCAATGTACAGTAATTAAGTTTGTTCCCAGATGGGATTGTTAAGAGTGGTTATGTCTTGCATTTTTGTAAAAATATTCTGTTTCTCAAGAGAAGAGCACCCTGATTTTGTTACAGCTCCAAGTATTGTTCCCAAATGTCATCTCAGATCTCCCATGCTTTCACCGTTCACTGTTGAGATACCAACCACATCAGCCATAAAAAGAGACAGTTTTGAGCGTGCTTAGCAGCAGCAGTATTGATGTCTAGGGAATGGGATATGCCTCACAGTCTGAGTCGAACATTTCTCTGCACCACAATGGAGAGGTTCTTTTTATAGCAGAGAAGTGACACTCTGTTGTCAGTCGAGCAGTCAGGTGAGCAGGATATCATTCCTCGAGTGTTAGTCAGCGAGACAGGCTGTCGTGCAACCAGCAGAGTCACATGACAATGCTCCCATTTGAATTATACAGCTTAATTGGTCTTAATTGAATAATGCACTGGTTAGTGACTCAGCAGAGAGTAATGTGCTGTGCTCGCTCACCAGCATTGAGCAGTCTTTCTGTGACTTTGGGGTTAAAAGTTTAGGTGACTGTGTCATAGGTAAGGCATGTATAACCAAATGTTCGGGTTTTGTCAGTGAGATGTCTCAGCAAGTGTAGTCATTCACGACTCTCTATCTGTGTGTGTGGACATCTAAACATTGTGTGTGGACATAAATCTGTTAACTACATAGTGGTTAACTACATAGTTTCTGATGGAGACAAAACACAAGTCATCATAATGCAAATCATTACATTTTAGGGTGATGACTTGGTTTAAGGTTAGGTTAGGGGTTAGGCAAGAAGTGGTTATGGTTTTGGTTATCACAGTTAGGATTAGTATCCAAGAAATGAATTTAAGTCTTTGTAATGTCCCCAAACGTGATGGAAACAGGACTCTCTCTCTCTCTCTCTCTCTCTCTGTGTGTGTGTGTGTGTGTGTGTTGTGTGTGTGTGAGTGTGTGTGTGTGGGTAGAATTTTGGACATCTCAATTACACGAACAGAGCTGTCTCCATCTCAGAGGAGGTCATGGGACACTTTGCTGTCTCCAACTAAGGCTAAATCTGAGCGCTGAAACGTCATCATCAGCAACTCTGCAAAACAATAAACCATAGAGCTCACATTCAGGAAAGTGTCATGTAAGCTGCTGCTGTAGCAGGACGGGCAAAAACACAACTGCGCAGAGCACAGTACAGCAGTTACCCACCGATTAAAAGCACTATAATGCTGCTGTAACTGAGGGTTGGTATGGAAACCAGCAGACTCTCTGGTCATGATGTAACATGATGGAGAATTACAGCCAGTCTGGTAGCAACACAACAACAGAGCGACGCCTGAGAGGCTTATGTATAAAGTTCTTTCCAGTTTTACACAGAAGGTGTGTTACATTGTTTTTACATGTTAATTTAGTAGTCACATTGAACACAAAAGATGCCACTGAGTTGCATTATGAGAGGAGTTGGATCCATGTTTTTGGGCTTTCCCAAATAAAAGTTTTATGAAACATGAAAGAAACGTGGCAATATTTTCAGCTGTGGCTCCAAAATGGTGGTCCTACATTGCACTGTGAGGGGGGTTCAAAGATTGCAGTCATCACGTTTTTGTGTCCGAAGACAGCCTGGGACAAAAGCTTTCCTGCATGCTTTAATCCAACAGAGTACAGCTTTTACACACCTGTGGATCAGCAGGAGGAGGAGACCAAGGCGCGACAAAATCAGGAAAAAACTCCGGCACACTGTGCAATTAAGTTTAATAACAATGTTTCTCGCACCTTCATCAGGTTATCTTACAAGACAGTTGGGGACACTATCTTAAGTAGGGTTGTAGACCCATGTGGACCAATCAGGTCACATTGCAGACAGACATCCTATCACACACACCTGGACCTATACATTTACGTTATTGAATGAAAACACTCCAGAATCAGAAGGTAGGAATACGTAGGCTGACTATACGGTACTATGGGCCTACAAAAACATTAAACCATTTTTTAAACCATGTTTGTCTGGTAAGGAAACCTGATGAAGGTCTGACTACCAAAATGTTGTTATTAAACTTAATTGAAAGTGAGGTGAACAGTGCCCAGGGCTCTTTGGTGAGGGAACCAGGAGGATGCTAACCTCCAGGTGAGCCAGCAAAAACAGGTAAGCCCTGCACGCTCTATAGCCGCACAGATGGATGACTGATGCCATTTTATTCTTCACTTCCGTCATAGCCTACGATTCAGTGGGTGTTATCATCATTGTGGCGAGTACAAACATAGTAGCTGATGTTTTACCCAAGTTTATCTAATCCATGTGATTTAAAGATTTGTGTCTGTGGGCGCCATAAAAGTCTGGATATCTCGGCCTCTCCTCGACCAGTTTTGACCGTTCTTTTGTTAATCTGTCTTTCTAAAATCTCCCAACTTTATGGTAGTGCAGTACCAAAATGCTAGACTGTCCCTTTAAATTGGGATATTTGATTTCCAAAAATAATAAATAGCGCCACATGTACAGTTTTCTTCATTATTGTCAGGGTAGAAGGTATTTCAAAATTGCTGACAATGAAAGTTAATTCTTGACCTTGAACCAGCAGTCGAGAAAACTCATCATAAAGTTCAGTCTGAAACTTTTGTGAAACTTTCAGTCATATTGCATGATCGTCAAACTCCATCAGGTGAAGGAGTTTTCCCAGTTATCATGGAATTGTGGATGTTAACATTATTATTTAGTATTATTTCTAAAGTAGACATGAAAAATGGACATTCGAACATCTACAGCTCCATGACAAGCGGCAAACACCATCTGTTGATGAAGATCATATGACAGGGTTGAAAGCTCCAGAACAACTACTAAAAGGACCTTGTGACTGGAAGATGTTCAGTATCAAGGGCCAGAGCTGACTCACAGATCAACATATCACTTTAAATCCAATACCTGAATGATTAATTTCTGAGTCCATTCATTTATCTCATAGACAAGCAGCAGTGTAGCCATGCACAGCTCTAGTTGGTCTCTAGCTATAGAGAATAAGTGGGTGTTGGCCTTTTAGCACTGTTGTCAATAGGCAAACAGTGAATGTCTGTGCATGTGTGTTCAGTATGTGTCCCGTTACCTTCTGGTTTGTCACCACCATTCTTCTGATCCCCTGCTGACATCGAAGTTCAGTTTTCAGCCACCCGTCCACCCGACGAGTCTCCTTTTCCCCTAGGGCCGGCACTAAGGGTGCCCAGGGTGCAGCGCTTGCAGAGGAGGGTGAAGAAAAACAGAGATGAGACGGAGGAGAGGAAGAAGAAGAAGAAGTAGGAGAAGAAAGGGTGGAGGAGAGAGGGCACATATCCATTCTACTGACGGCTTTCCTCTTTTCCCTCACACACACTCTCTCTCCCAGACACATCCTCTGCTGAGAGGCCGGCAGGAAAGGGAGGGAGCTGGGGGGAGGAGAGGGAAGAGAATAATGCTGTAGGGGAGGAGGGAGGGTGAGGGGAGAAAGGGGCAGGGATAGGGAGGGTATAGGGACATGCTGCATTCAGGGGCCTGTAGAGAGGATGAAATAAATACTATTAGAAAAGATTATTTACCTCAGCTTTCTGATTCCAGAGCTTTCAGACACAGTGTCTGCATCAGACAAAAACACTTACCCATCAACAGATCCATCTCCATGACAACTGTGCAAACTCACAAAGCTCACGTGATGCAACTAACAGCTCTTAACAAAGCGAGTAACCTGGAGTTGGGATTATTTTGTCAAACTGCTATTTTGAAAATCAAGAATGACATTTTATGCTTATCTACATGGGAACGTGTAGATTTTTAAAGCAATAGTGCAACATTTCTGAAATATACTCCTATCCACAGTACTGTAGTTGAGCCTTTCTATAGCGCTTTTCCAGTCTACTGACCGCTCAAAGCGTTTTACAACATTTGTCACATTCACCCATTCACACACACATTCATACACTGATCACAGTGGCTGCCATGCAAGATGCCAACTGGAGCATCAGGAGCAATTTGGGGTTCAGTATCTTGCTCAAGGATACTTCGACCACTCTACCTTGTGAGCTACAACCGTAACCAACAAAATCCTCCTGGCATCAGTTCTACAGCTCACTGTTGAACATGTTTTACTTTGCTTGTTTAAAGGTGCAATTTGTAGGGTAACAGACAACTGCTGCTCTTTGCTAGCTATCCTTGGCTGTAGAGAGCTATTATTAGCTGTGGAGCAAGTGGCTCTGGAGTTTGCTTGGACAGAGACCTTGGATCACAAGGAGTCACCGAGGACAACTGGGCTCAGCAGCCTCCCAGTGAACACAGCTGGACACCAGACTGGAACTGGACACAGCCTCCCCGACCGACTTAGATCAGTTTGACGGCAGGGTATATAGTACAGAGGTGATTTACGAAAGAGGCATGTGGAGCAGGAATATTTTTACATCTTACATGGTGAATTGAGAATTTATTTTGACCAAACCAGAGGTGATTGTCAAAAGTCTACTTATGTGTCTGAATGAAGTGTGTTTTATGATGACTTATAATGAGGTTATTAAGCTTGTCATAGTTTGGTAAAAGAGAGAGACTTAAAAACAATAATAGTAGATGCAAAAGTATTTTGTTTCTTGACATTTTGGGATTTATTTTGTTCATTCATCACACAAATTCTAAGAGAGCTTGTGAAATGTAGCAGACTTGCTGTTTGCAGAAATCTCCCAGCTGAAACTGCAGGGGCTATCTGTCTATCGCCGAGGTTAGCTGGTTAGCATGCTAACATCAGTAGACATAGACGTCTTTGACATAACGTCAACACTGTTGTTTCTTCACACTGTGTCCTCACATGCTGCTGTGTGTACACAATGAACCTGAGGCCATAAAGGCGTGATAGTGACAGAAGGTAAAGTTAAAGTTGTTTTATTTGTTAAGTTATTTTTAAGTAATTATGTGTTTGTTTGTTTTTGGTCCCTCGTGACATTAAAAGCATGAGGAGAAAGAGGGAGGGGACCAGGAAAACAATCCAGATGGTGGCAGGAGGGGTGAGGGGTGTGGGAAACAGTGAGCCTGGCGTTCAACAAAACCTCTTGGGGGTCTGAGAGGCTCCTTGACTCGTAAAGGGAAACCAATTATACACACAGTTACAGGAAGAAACGATGTATAATGCATAAAGTCATTAGCCTACAACCCAACATAAAAGAAGGGGACAAAGAGGAGCCAAGAACTAATGGAGTCCATGAATATTATTCTTTCACTGGAAGGCACTTTACAGGTGATTGAAGCCAGATATCAGTCATTGTTCTCATAACTTCATTAGTGGTTCATTAACCTTATTTCAGCAGCAGGTAGGTAAACGCTGTGGCTCTATTGTTGACTCTGAACAAAATGTGTTGAATTTTTCCACTGAAACAAAAACAGAGTGTGTCATTGACCCTCTCTGATCCTCTGCAGCTGTTTGACCAGCGCCAGCTACTACCACTGAGGGAAGTTTGTTTATTAAGTCCTCTGACCTCGCTGCCCTGTTTACGCCTCCAAGCTTCCCGGACCTCTTCAAAACACAGCAAGGAGCGTGCCAAGTGGCCCTGTGGCTGGAGCCAGCACAAACACACTATCTGAAGGGAACGTGGGACCATCGTCCTTCAGTGCTGCACTTCAGATTTCCTCATGCAATTTCAAAATTTGTGCGTGGGTGATCCGTCAGCTATCTTTGAATAACAAACAGGATCTGAACAAAAATTGCGGAAGAGCTGACTTTGAGAAAGCTCTCTTAGGATGTGAATGATATGGGTTGTTGAATGTTAGGAGTAGAAAATGATTTCGGTGGGAAAAAAACAAGACCATCCGAAAGTTAAAGAGGAAGTCTATTTTTAAACCTGGGCCCTATATTTACATGTTCTGCTGTATAAATGATTCATACTTAAAGTTCCTGAAACGATCCAGTTGTTATTCTGTTCTGTCTGACAACATCACAGAAATGATTCCTACAGAGAGAGACCTTTATTATTATTAATATTAATAATAAATAATAAGATCTGTTTTGTAACCAGAAACACAAAAGCCAGCCATGACTTTGGAAATGAATTCTTGCTGGCAGTTCCATAAACTCCAAACTCCTCTCTCTGACTCTGACTCACGTTTCCACTGTTGTCGCCCTGCAACAACTCACATCTTGCGAGATTTCAGAGCATGAACAAGACTTGTGTTTGCTGGTTAAAACAGATCCAATTATCTAACTAACACGTCTATCTCCATATCGTTTCCGTAATATTGCCAGACACTTACAATAACAACCTCAGCCTGTCAGTGACAGCAACAAGCACTTGATGAGCTGGACGATGCTAAAATATTCAACAGAGCTGAGGGAAAGTGACGCATTTCACATTACAGTCATTTGACCCATTGTTATAATAAAATATTGAGCAAACCTTCCAAAAAGTTAAACATGGTTTCCTAGATAATAAAGCTGAAGTAAAATATGAATCTGGGATAAGAAAGTCTGCCGTCCTCTATCCCAGAATTAATATCATGAAAAACAAACATGTTGTTCCCCCTTTCTCACTCTCTCTGATACATCTGATACAGTCCCCTATTGTCTTCATTGTGGAGGAGCATTAAATCGCAGGATGAAATCTCTATTTATGTAACCCTCACTCTGTCAGGCTGGTTGCCTCTGTTATTCACCCTCCTCACTATCATCTCTTGTATCTTTGCCACATAGGAACAACTTCCTCCAGGGCCATGTAAGGAACAGAGCAGGGGGTTGACACACCAGGATGTTGTGCAGAATGTATTCCTGTCAGGGTGGGACCACTTCGCTAAGGACAGGGCAGCTGACCTGCTGTTCTTTAGTCTTGTCACACTGACAGTGAGGTTCACTGCAGTCAGGTTTCTTCCCCTGTCTGTGTGTCTGGCTGCTCAGTCACTCCCTCTGCTGTAGCTCTAACGACGATCTCATTTGTGTTCACAGCTGTCCAGCAGGATGAAATCAGAGTTGAAGATGAAGTCTAGCGTCCAGATGAATGACACTCATGTTGTAACTTTTCTACCTTCAAACTGTCTGTCCATCAGTGCATTCAACACTTGATCTAGGGCATATATATTTCACAAACTACTGCTCACATCTAACTCTAGAGCAAGGAATCTCTGTCTGTCTGTATGTTATTTGCATATCTGGAGAACCGTTTGTCCGATCTACTTCACACTTGGCAGGTTTGTTGCTGAGGATTCAAGGAAGCGCAGCGTTGAATTTGGTGCAATTCAATTTGGCTGGGTGACGACACTGTGTCCTGCGATCCGCTGATAGCAATATTCAATTGCAATAGCCAGGTTTCAACCTGTAGAGGGCAGTCGCTATGCATATTTATAACACAATGTGTGGAATTGAAATACTTTGCAATAAATGTCAAAATATGGACCTGAATCAATCGACAGCACTACTGAACACCCACATACATTGTATTTCAGCTGGAAAAGTGATTTTGGGGTTTCGTTTTTCTTTAAGTTTCTGTCAACAGTAGTATGCTAACTTATGTTAGCCTCAAAGGCTAAAACGTTTACTGTTGTAATATGTGAATGTTGTAATATGCCATGGTTCGGTTCAGAAAGCACAGATGTAGTCATCCAGATTTTACATCGTAAGTATGAAATATTTTTATGATTATCGGGGCGGCCCCCATGAGTCTGTGAGCAGTTCAGGAGGCTTAAGACTGGATCTATAACCCCCCCCCACACACACAGAACTGCACTACTGTATGTGAAATTAACTGTGGATGGTGACCTGCTGACCTTTCCTCTAGCGTCACCAGTAGACCAAAAAGTTCAATTGTACATAAGAAGACGCAATAAAATCTTATTGCCAAGAAATAGGTTCCATTTACACAAATGTTCATGTTTTGATAAGTTTTAAATGGACAGATCTTACGGCTGGGCGATATGGCCTCAAAATAATATCGCAATATTTTAAGGCTGTATTGCAATACACGATATATATCTCAATATTTTGAAATCTCCTCATAAAGCACTTCCTAGGACTGGGCAATTAAATAAAATATCACTGTGTTTTTGACCAAATATCTCAATATGAATATTGTGACAATGTTGTAGGGATGACTATTAGTACATTGATAAAATATTAACCAATGAGATTTTTAATAATTCATTATCAGTAATGTGGATATATGACTAAGTGGAACAAGTAGAACAATCTGGTAAGTTCAGAAAATGACATCACTTTACTGAAACGTCTTTAAAACCAGGAAACACTCGGGTCATATCACGATAAAACGTAATCTTAGACCATATTTAGTCTCATATGACAAAACTATATAATATCAATAAACTGCCCAGTCCTACCAGATCTGTGTATCAGTTGAGGAAAAATGCTTAAGCTTACATTTGCATTGACCTTGTGTACTGAACTTAAATCATCACCTTGTATCTGTCAAAGCTGTTGAAGGTGACAAACCTAGAGAGACTCACTTTAAAGGCCAGTGTTACCGGTTCAACACAGCTGTATGTGTGTCCTGAAAGCAGAACCCAGCGCACCTCTCCCCTTGTTGTTGTCATCACCTTGAGCTGAGTAACACCCAGCAGGACCTCCACCCAGAGGAGCTATGGAACGAACAGGAAGTCTAATTCTAGACCACTTCCTGTATGACATTCCTGACCTGAGCTGCCTTCCTGCCAGACTCTCTCAGATCTATGGTTCATCCAGTGACTGTAAATGTATATACTGGACAAGAATGTGATGAGATGGGAAGTAATTCAACCCATTAAAAGTATTTGTTAGGGAGATCTTTGCTCAAGGTAATGGTGCGTTATATGGTATATGGTTGCCTGTCGATATAACTTCTGTGAGAGTCAGAGCAAAGGATGAAGAACTTAATAAAATTATCTCATCTGTAAACATTTCTGCCTGAGTCACGGCAGAGGGATTTTCATCAGCAGTGGTGGTTGTAGTAACAAAGGAGACAACAACTCCCATGATCCCACACTACTTACATCTTATGTTGTTTTGATTGTCAGACCCCTAACAGCAGAAATCAGTTAACATGTTTTCTACTGGAAAGAAAAGTGAAATATTAAAGTGCTTATACATAATGTTGATGATGTAATATGAATTAAACATTTGAGCCTTTTTCTCAGAGCACCTGCATGCAAAATCAGTCTGACTTGGTCAAGTCAATCAATTTAAACACTTCTGTAGCCGTTTCAATCCATTTATTTTATCGTTACCTTCAATTAAGTGCATAGAATGAGAGTTCACATGAATAACATTTATAACAAAGTGACAGACTGATAGGTGGAAACACATGGAAAAGAACAGGACAGAACAGAGTACATTCATAGTAGCAGCGTCACTACAGTCCCCTCCTTTGCCTCACCAGTTCTAATTCACTGTATTACATATATAGATTAAATATGTAAATATATGAGTTTATGTATGATATGTATATGAGTGAACACTTCAGGCCATGGGAAGGAAGTGATTTGTGATGCCAAGAGGGACAGTAGGTTCTTTTCGTTGAAAAAAGATACATACAAAATACAAAAGAAAAAAAAACAGGTGCCAACTTCCACCTAGAAAGGATCAACCTGGCTCACAATGAAAAACGTATTATTTCACCAAACAAATGCAACAACTCTGACTGACAGCTCCCATTCCATCACTAGCTAGCTTTCCTTCTATATTTTAACTACTCGCAGTGCCATTTCATATATATTCTCAGCCTAGATTAGTTTAGTAGACTTAAAGATTTCCTTCTCCTTCAATATTTATTAGTGTTTCTATACAAATGTATCCATTCCAGTATTCCAGTTCAAACGACACAAAAATACAATATGAATCTAAATATATGTGTAAATTATTGTCACCTTAGCAACTGAGGTGACCAAATCATATTTGCCTACAAAGGCTAAAGCAGCTGATTGCCACAAAAAAACAAGTCAAAATAAAACCTGATTTCCACAAAACCAGGATAAAGACAAACTAAAAATATTCAAATGGCAACTGCAACTTAGCAAATAAAAGTGAAAACCAATAGTAATGATTGGATTCAGATTAAAAGAAACAAACAATAGTATGGAAATCAAATAGACATCTCCCAAAGATAAATCAAGATGAGATACAGAAGGTTTTGCTTTGCCAAATGTTTATAATTTGGCAGGTACATATCAGCTTTTAACTGAGATAAAGAATGTCTAAATGATGTCAGTGATGGAGTTACAGTATGCTCTCCCTCAGGTTGCCACTGCTGGATGTATCCAACTGCTCACTTTTTGATGTTCGGCTCCATGTGTGAAAGTCCAAAAGAACTTGGTTGAGTTTCTCCATCCAGTCCAACCTTTCCTGTTTGGTGTCAGCTGAAAACCAGCACCTGCACAAGAACAACATCCATCAGTTTGTGTACTGTGAACCCATGAGCATTGTAAGAACTGTTAGAGAAACCAGACCAAGTGGCAACCTCCGGGGCTTAAAAATGAGGCAGATGCATGAGTACCAAAAACTGCAAATCCTTGTTTGGCCACTGGAGGCTGGCTCCAAAAGTGAGTTAATCCCCATAAGAGCCCGTGTTAAATATCCAACTTTACAGCAGAAATAAACATGTTTACAGCCTGTACAAAATTTCAGTCTCCTGCTCATGACACCAGTACGGGGGCTGAATATTTACATAACCCACTCCTTTAAAATATATCAAGGCTTAAAGTTATGTGTATTTAGGGGCATGTCTGCTTTGAGTGACAGCTAGCCTTGAGCCGTCTGCTCGGCTTCACCAGAGCTAATTCCAGGCGCTGATCTTCATCTCTCTGCTGTGTGATGTTTATGTCTTTTGGATACATTTTAATGTAAATATCAGACAAATAAAATAGTTTTCTGTGCAGTTACTTGGAGTAACAGACCGTAGCGGAGGGACAGACGTCTGTGTTTTGGATTAACGAGCGACCCTGTTAATATTAACTGGCAGACAGCAGTTAGAGTTGGTGATCTCTGGAGAAGACAGCTGCAAGCAGAGCCTGGAGCTTCTGGAGGAAAACACCAGCAGTCGAGAGGAGCACAGTTTGTTTTTTCAACTTTTGGGATAAAAGTGGATTTATCTTCACTCTTGCTTCTCAGCCTGTCCACAGCAACCAGCTGTGCAAGTGCAAAAAATCCACGGTAATGTACTGTAATTCTCTCATATTTGACTGCTGAATGGAAAGGAAATGTACTTTACTTCGTGAATGCACAGAAGAGATGGGGAAAAGAAAACACACTGAAGGATAACAGAATCAAACAGAGTATCTGGTAAGTGCTAACTCTGGTCAGAACTAATGTTAAACTGAACACAAACACAGACACACACACCCTTGGTGCCGGTTGTTACTCGTCATTTTGGGGCTAATGTACAGTTAGATATTTTGTCTGTATGGGGCGAATAAACAAGTGGACAAAATCACAAGAATAATGTAAGCAAAATTTGCCTATCTTTATGTGTGTGAACAAAGATAGCTTGTAAGCCTTAGCTAGCTCAGTAGCCTCCAGCTAGGTGGGTTTGTTTAACTATCGAAGGCGATGGTGAAAGCCAGAACCACCCACTTTGAGTTTCATTCTGGCTCGTCAGAAAGCTATGGAGGCACAGTCATTCTGTCCACCATTTTAACAGTCAATGATGCAGACTTGTCTGTAATAGGTGCTACTGTAAACTGTGTAAATTCACAGATGAGGACTATTGTTTTTTCTACTTGTTCTTCAAAATTAAGACCACATCCATTGGCACACGATGTAAAAGGCACTTGAAAAGAGTGTAAAGGCTATGTCTTTTTCCTAATGGTGACTTCTCTGTTTCAAAAATACATTTGGGGACACATCCAAATCACTGATGTCACAGAAGGCGTTTCCCATCAGCTGTCAAAAGTAAAACACCCTCCGTGACATCACTAGTGAGCTGCACCTAGAAGAGCAACATGCTTCATTCTTACTGTAAACAAAAGTGACAGTTATACTTAAACAGGTTTTCAGAACAAATTAAGCATTATATTGGTCAAAATGTGCAACCTCAAAAATGATCAAAAGCAGTCATAGACTTTGAGCCTTGAAGGAACAGTTCACCCTCAAATAACAATTCAGAATCTACTCAGCCCCATGCTGAGGAAGTTCAGTTAAGTTATGTAGTCCACAAAATATTTCTAGAGCTTCACAGAAAAACAGTGAGCAGCAGTCTCCTTAACAACTGAAGTTGATGTGTACTTGTTAAATTATTTACACCCTTTTTCAAGCTGAAATCTTGACTGTCGCTGCCGAGCTAAATGCATTAGCGCGCCCCCCGGCTGAGGTTGGTGCACAAGCTCGACTGTTCGCAAGGGTGTAAATATTGTCTTTTCAGATCAATTTGGGATCTCAGGGCTTACAGATATTTGGATTATGCTGGATGAGCTGCATGGAGCCATTTGATGTTGTTTTTCCAGCTGTTTATTTACATTTTAAAACAAGTCCTCATCTGCTGCAGTTGTTTTTGAGAATGCAGCACCTCTGTTTTGCTGTGAAGCTCCAGAAATGTTTTGTGGACTATAAACTTCACCTGACTTTCCATTAACATGAGGGTGAGTAGATAATGACTGAATTTTTTTTTGGTGAACTTAGCCTTTTAAAAGGAACAGTGGAAAATGGGTTGATTATAATCCAAGGACACAAGAAACAAAGATCTGTATTGAAGCACTCAACTAAACCGAAAAGAAATGTAGTGTATTTACTATCCACTACCACATTTTCCAGGGTGTTTGAGTTTAGATGCAATCTTACTTGGACAAGGCTTCCTGGCTGTCATCCTTCTGCTGCTGTGTGATGTTGCTCACCAGCTCAAAGGTGAAAGGTCGAGCACAGGAGTCCCTCTTCACAGGCCTGACAGACTGACTGAGGGAACTGGACAGAGAAATGCTGCCCTCTGCCTGCTGGGAGGTTTAAACAGAAAACAGAATTTAAATCAATGAAGTGACACAGCGACTTTGTCTGCCGGTCAGTCTGTTGGTCTATTCATACCTTAGTTTCTTTGTCATTGGGATGGTTCCAGTAGTACATGTTACATTCCTCCAGAACAAAGTATCGGCGATGCCACACCCCATATCCACTGATCAACTCAAACATTGTCTGGGAACAAGAGTAAGAGTGAATTTACTGCAGCAAATCTTTAGGCTGTTTTTTTAACATTTAAAAAAAACGTCTGTTTTGATTATTGGAAGTCTGTTATACTTCGGATTTAGCAAAAACAGGAGCTACATTCCCACTTGGGTGTGAATCTGCCTCTTCTCAGTGTGTTTAAGATACAGATTCTTGCTAAAACAATTACAACAAAACTGAATTCTCATTTTTTTTACGTTTAAGTAGCAGAGTATGATACTAAATTGCTTGTTAATATAGATATGGAATGTAGCCAGAGAGTCGTGGAAAAGATAAAAAAAAACCGTCACATCACTGACCAGGAAGCCTTGGTGCTGTACATTTGAGTGACTTTCACTGTCCAGTCGCAGGTAGATGTTGCCCTCTAGAGGAGATAGAAAAGGCACCTGCAATCAGGGAGGAAGAGGGAGAGGACACACTGTAAAAACAAGTACTAAGTCAAGGACGTGTAAAGAAACAAAAAAACAATATTTGAAGAATTTCATTCCAACAAGCTCTTCATCCATTTTTGTAAAGAAAAATTCAACTTTCCTGATCAAACTGTGACCAGATGTGCTCAGAAGTGACTTTTAAGAGATTGCATTTATACCCATTAGAGTCATTACGAGTAGGTATCAGCAATGTGTGTACTGCATGTTGGAGTGAAATTCCTCTTGTACATTTCAAGAAGTTAGCACACAGACACACACACAGACACACACACACATAGACCTTCTACAGAGAGAAAACTTAATGGGTGAAATGACACACTGACTTGATTAGAAGTGTACTTTCTATGCCGTCATTTTCCTCCCAGTAATCTCATGACAGCATGTAACTCAAAATAAATGATGCAAGAATATAGCAGAAAAATATAATAACTAGCGCTGCAGCTAACAATTATTTTCATTGTGGATTAATCTGCCCATTATTTTCTCGATTAATCAAATAGTTGTTTGGCCTATGGTGAAAAAACTCAATCAGTTTTTTCCACAGCCCAAGATGACGTCCTCAAATGTTGTTTTGTCCACAACCTAAACATAACTACCATAGAGGAGGAAAAGAAACCAGAAAATATTCACATTGAAGAAGCTGGAATCAGAGTTTTGACTTCTGTTTTCATAGATAATTACTCAAACAGATTAATTGGTTACCAAAGTAATTGGTGATGAATTTCACTGACAACTAAGAGGATTTTTTTTTTTCATTTTGCTCTTAAGCACTATGTCATTTCACAGTCAAAGTATTGCAACATGATGTAAATCATCTGTGGTTTTTGAAAACACATTAAAAAAAAGAGCTTGAAAAAAATACAAGGAACTTCATTTACCACAAACATCCATCAATTAATTTGGAAGACTGAAATCATGAGTCAGAGGTTAGGTTAGCAGTGAGAGGTGAAAGGCTGACAGTGTTGTGAAAAGAGTGAAACCTTTTCCTGAAATTCATCTCCCAGCAGCCTCCTGATTTTGCCATCAAGTTTCATCTGAGTGGAGGAAGCAGGAGAGAGAGGGGGGAGGGAGGCAGAAAGGGAGGGGCAGACATGTTACATCACCAGTGAGCCCACCCATGTGTTGAAGCTTTTGACAGAATAATAAAAAAGAACAAAGGGATGTATAGCGGTGTCTTCTGTGGTTGATTGGTGCTGAAAGTAAAAAAAGCAAATGCACAGAGAGGTGCAAAACCTGGTGACAGTGGACATGCTCTTCCTTTCCTGAATGTTTCATTCTATGAATTATTACAACAAAAGGAAAAAGCTTCCTGAAAGTACAAATCAGTTGGAACTATCAAGCTTACATTTGACGTGCTTTGCGGTGCATAGCTCATCTTTTTCCAATTTTTTTTTTCTTTAGTTAACTCAGCGTTACGTCACAAGGTTTGTTGCTGGATTGGTTGTAGGTCTATCTAATTGTGTCCAAAGTCATTTTTGCTGTTGATAATGCCCCTTAGAAAATAAAAAATGAACTGAGAGGTTTCAGACAAATGTGCATTTGAGAATTGATGCCAGGCTCGTAGATTCTATTGGTTGGTTAGTCTCTAACCTTTTAAACTATTCAACTGACCAACAATGTTCAGAACACTTTTCATCAGTAGACACAATACTCTGGTCTGAGTAAGACAGGCGTGGATTAGGCTCTAATTTCTAAAGACAATACCATGACAGATCATTACCTTATCCAGAGGGAACTTGCTGTGTCCCAGTGAGGCCAAGGTGATCTTATGGGAACCCACCAAACAAAAGTTACTGGAGCGACGAGTGTTGACAGCTGGAGGAGCGGCTGAAGGACAGAGAAGCACAGATTGAAAACTCATAATGAACATGAACTGGTCAGCAGTAATGTACATGACCATTATGGCCACTCATAGTTTATTGGGTAAATGAAGTTTATCAGCTTTTGTATACAAAACATTTAATAGGTACCATTCTGGATTTGTTGTTGATTTGAGTCAAACAGTCAAAATAAATTAAGCTTCCTTGTACTATAACAAACACTGACCAATATACAACTCAACTTACATGTCAGACTGTGACTGGATCTCTGTTGAAAACAAAGAAAGTTTAGGGAAATTATTCTGTGAGGTGAAAAAAACACACTGTAATAGCTGGGCATGAAACAAAATCTGGATACTCACTGTGATAGTATTCAGGAGCTTTCTCGGTGTGACCTGAATATGCAAAAGCACCATGAATGAATCAGACCGTAACTGATATATACACACACGGCTCATTATTTGGCTCACCAACTTACCCGTGACTTAGTGGTGGTCCGGTCCGTGCTGCAGTTACTACCTGAAGTGTGGGACTAGAAAGCACAAAAACAGGCACATTAAAAAAATCCACATTAGATCTAACTGTACTGTGTATTCACAACTTTCTATAACTGAAAAAAGAAGAAATTATGAAACAAACTGAGCAAGAAAGTAGCCAAGCTCCTGTTAGTAAAAGAACAGCTGGGCAGCTCTCTCTCGTACAGGATGGCCACAAATCAAATTTGTTTTTACAACTAGAATGGCAGTCATAATACGACTAATACGCAGTCAAACAAAGAGTATTCCTATGGAAACCAAGTATTCGTGATGTTTTGACCTACAGTACCATTAGGCCCTGCAGTGGGTATCAGGTGGTGCCATCATAAAGCCACTGAGCCCATTTATAATAGAATTAGCAACTGACTGAGATGAATTAGACCTTCAATACATTACCAAGAACGACTTCAAAATGTCAAATGTTTTGTCTTACCAGGCTGTAGACTTCCACATCGATTTCAAAGGATGAGCGTATATCCTTCCTGACATATCAAGGAGACAAAGCAAGCAATGCATTAATCTATATACCACTGATATGATCACACTGATACTGATACAGTGACAATGCAAAAAGATTTAAGTGTCAAAAAGACTCATCGTGATCATTTAACAATGAGTAATGTTTGTGAAAAAGATTGTGTTCAAGGTTTATTATAGGAGAGGACATAAGACCTGATGTGGACAAAAGCTTGATGATGAAGAAGACAGGGTCGACTATCACTGTCCTACCTACTGTATCTTTCCTACACATGCATGTATCGTCAGTGTGTACATGTTTGTGCTGTAATGCATTTATTTTATTGTAGTTACTTATCTTGCAGCATTTCTGATTCATTTCTATTTCTAATACCATATGGTAAAGAGGTGCCAGTTTTTTGTTGCGATGAAATTTTTGTTTATGCAAAAGTAAAATAAAATATATAAGCGACTTTACAAAACGCAGTGATACATATTGCATCATATCTACCTGGTGTTAGTGTTTTAGTCATTGTGTAAGGAGTGATGTTTTCTTGTTGGGAAACAAATTGGTTAAGGTTGTCTCAATGCAACCATTCATTTACAAATGTGTTGATAAAATATAAATTGGAAATCAAGAAACACATTTGATGTATCCAGTGATGTTCATCACTGACTGAAGCTTTAAAAAAATTGATTTCATGTGCAGATAAAAAAACACCAATGTCAAATTAGAAAAACAAAGAAAGAAAAATGTAAATGCAGCAAATTTGAGCTAGAAGCAGAGCACATGACTTGTCAAACAAAGTAACCTGAACCACTTAATGAAGTGCAGCTTACAGAGTGACAGAAGTAGGGAAGGAGATGGTGTCTCCATTCTGAGCATCAGCAGCTGTGGCCAGTTGGGTGGCCACGATGTTGCAGGGCCCATAGCGGATCAGGATGAAGAAGTAGTGACTTGGACGACCTTAAACAAGTACATAGACAATTCAGTCTTTTCAAAGTGGATGTCAACCACTACATTTGTGTAAATGAACTGAATTTTGAAATAGTTTTTTATTGAAGTCATACTACATCAGTAATGTTAAAATGCTGTGCTACCTGATCGGTTGTGTGAGGAGCAGACAAATTCAACCTTGAGAGGCAGCTGGATGTTTGTGATGGCGACAGTCCCTCTGCAGGGCTGCTGGGAAACATTGTCCCTGTCCTCTCCTGCTGCCTCTCCTGACTCAGAGTTTCTCTCCTGCCTCAGCCTGGCAACTTCTGCCAGCAGGGCCATGCGTTTCTCACCTGACAAGGAAAAGTATTTCACAAGAATAATAACATCACAGAGAGGAAAACAAGACAAAACAAAACAACTAAACTACTTACTTCTTTGAGCGCAATTATTCAAGCTTTAGAACAAGATGAATGTAATATATTTCAGATGAACTAAATGTACAAATGTATGATTTTATTATTATTATTATTATTATTTTTTTTAATACCGTTGTCATTCTGTTACTTTTACTATTTTATCAACTGTATGTTAAATGTAAAACGTATCAAAAGAATGCAATTGCTGTTGAGGCAAGACAATACAGTGTAAACATGGCTTCCTATCAATGGTACACAAAGATGGGACAATTAAACCAAAGATCTTGATGTGTACATACAGGAGACCAGCAGAAGTTTCTCAGCTTCAGCCTCCTCCAGTGAGCCTCGTCCGTGCTCCTCATCAGTGCAGCAGCTCAGAGCCTGCAGAGTCTGGTTGATGATGGTCTGCAGCTTCCCTGCTTCTTCATTAAGAGCCTGGGAAAAACACAAGACGATATGCAATATTACGGGTTATTCAGTTTTAGTACTCAATTTAATTCAATCCAAGCAATTGGAGTGAGTTGGAATGAGAACAGTTAAAACACCAAAGGTAACTTTCGAGAGAATTATAGTTAATTGTTGAGTTTCATGCTGGCGCTTTGGGTTGGTGCCTCGCGTCCAACGCCAGCTCAAACTGTCAGTATTTGATGACCTGGGGATGAGACTCAACAATCAACTATATTTCTCTAGAAAGATAAATGTTGCTGATATAATGGGTTAGCCTTCTTCAGTTGAAAAAGAGTTGAAAACAGTGCTGCACACCGTGATTTTCTCCTTGGTGTTGACAGAGGGTTGAGGTTGGGACTTCACAGGAGCTCGTCTTTGAACCCCAGGAGTGACACTCTGAATTGTGGGCGGCTTAATCTGTCTTTGTGTGCGGTAGGCATCAATACTGTCAATGAGAGTACAATTTACAGACATGTGAGAGTACCATTCAACTACACAGATATGTTAACAATATACCCACATAACATATGCCCACTTAGAATTATTATTATTATTATTATTACAATAACAGTCTTTGAAGCTCCTATATTTAAAATATATTTTATTTAAAATAAAAATGATTTGAAGATAACAGTACAATCCAACATGTTCATACAATTTGATGATTGAAATATAAAGCAGCCTTTATATAACAGAAAAACACTTATGGCAACCAAAATCCTATTTATCATATCTAAATCTATACAGTGATTTAAAATCAAAGCTTTAGTTTGGCCTATGTGTCTGCTGGTCCAACATTTGATTTGCCTCTATCACAGCTTTAGTGTTCTTTTATGGCTATGACACCAGTGTGAAAACGCTAAACAGTATATATCACTGGGCCTGTAACTTCCTTAATGAGTGTTACAAAAGACAACGCTGATGATTTAAGACTGACACTTTGATAGGAGGTTACTCTAAACACAAGCTGCAGCTGTGATTACCTATACAGAGGTGCAGTTTCAGCAGGAGGGGTGGAGGTCTCTTCTGGAGTCAGGAGCAGTGATGGAGGATTGGACTCCTGGCTCACCGCCAGTCGCTATTGGTGGGATGAAGAACATTAAATAAATCCATAGAGGATCTGAATTTATAAGCTTTCCCACTTAATCTAGACAGCTCCATAATTGAACTTATGTACAAACAGCTCAAAGTTATGAACTAATCTTACCAGAGGAGTAACCACAGCCTCTACAGACTTGCTGAGGGGAGACAGGATGCCACTTGGAGGAAAAGTCAGCAGCTCATCTCCGTTGCTTTCAGGCTTCATGCTCTCATCACACTCTTCTTTGGCCTCCCGCTCTTCTTCACTTTTCTCCTTCTCAGACTCCATGTCCATCTTATCTTTGTCTCCAGGGCAAACGCCAATACCACTGTCATGGTCCTCAGTGTCTTCATCTTCCACCCTCTCTCCCTGCATCCTTCCGGCATATTCCAGCACTTCCTCAAACATCTGGTCGATGATTTCAGCGGTGTTGGTCTCATCGTGAGAGCTTAGTTCAGCTGAGGGAAGACACATTCACAAATAAAAACAACAATTTAAACAATAGATGGATGGCTGGTGAAGTCACAGAAAACTCATGAATAAATGTTAAAATGAAGAAAACCCACAACAGATAGATCCATCTTTTATCACATTCATTTCCCCAAGTGCAGTTTTTGTTTTCCTCTTGCCACCATGTGATTTAGAAAACATGTAGCTCACAGACACAGTTTACTGATGAACCAGTGATCTCTGTCTGACAAATAATTGACTTCACCCATATGTTCCCCGTCTCCTAATGTGTCCACAGGTGGCCCAGGTGCTCACACCGACGTCTTCTTACTGTTCTCACCTGACACACTTGTGTCTGCCCTGGATTCCATGGAGGTATTGGTCTCAGACAGGGTGGAGTCATTGATTAGCTCAGGCTCGAGGATAAAGGTGACTTTCTTTGAGCTCTCTCCTCCCTCGGACTTTTGAGTGTCTTTTGTCAGCCTATCTACAACACCCTGCCTTCCATCTACTGCAGCTTGCTCCATTTCCTTAATCTCCAGAAGGTGATCTGATACCTGGACTTGTGTTAAACACTGATCACCATCACTTCCATCGCTGTCTGTTGATTTAGCCAGAGTCTCTACTTTAAGTTTAGCTACATCTTCCATATTTGTTTCAAGCTCTGTATAGTCATCTTTCAGAGCCTGAGCTACATTTGTGAAAGGAGATACCTGTGTTTTCTTCGCTATGCTATTTGGACCTCTTCCGTCTGACTCTAGATCCATGTCCTCTTCTTTTATACTGACTGTCTGGACCTCCTTCGACTGTTGACATATATCATCCCTATGATTACTTGATTCAGTGTCTTTCTGGTCTTGTTTTATTGTAAAAATATGCATATCTCCTTTGAGTGCTCCCTCATAACATCCTTCACAAGACTGTACGTTGCCTTGGTCTTTGTTTGAAGTCGACTGGTCTTTCACAGAGTCATCTAAACAGCTGTCTTGCTCCAATTCATCCTCCTCAGGTCTAGGTTTCTCATCTTCCTGCATTTCAAAGGAGCCAGCAATCTCAGCAGAGACATTAGCCAAATAACATTCACCATCCCGGATGTCAGAATCTTCACTATCATCTGCAACACTGCCTCCCTTCTCGTTTTCCACTCTGGATGATTCCAACTGCCCTTCCTCCTCTTTATCACAAATATATTCCTCCTGCTCAGCCATTTTAGACTCTTCCTCAATGCACAACTTGTCTTGAGGATATCTCCAGAACTTTAACTCCTCATCTGTTGAAGGCTCAATCTCCTCTTCACTGTGTTGATAACCACCAATTTCTTCAACTTCTTCAAATGAAGACATCTCAGATGCACCCTGTTCAGTTAGTTTGGAGACCGCGCCTAGCAAGCTCTGCTCATCACCTGTAGGCAACTCTGACACATTGGGATCCTCACTAAAAGATGCTCTGGAGAAACTCTGATCCTTGCTAAAAGACAACTTCAATACAGTCGGGCTCTGTAATTGTTGGGACCTTAGCTGGTCCTCTTCATTTCCAATGGAAGCCTTGTGCTCCATCTCCTCCCTGACTTCTCCACCCTGTAGAGTACTTTGCACCTTCCTTTCCACTACCAGCTGCCCTTCATTAGAGTCTTCAAACTGTACAGATCCTGTTGGAGTTTCAGAGTCACAGGGTGCCCTTTTACCTGTTGGAAAAGTAGTCTCACATCTTAACACTAGGCTACCTATGCTTCGTACTTGATACACTTGAGAATATTATACTTAGTATTCATATCGATCTATTATAGAGAAGGTTCCAAAAGTTATTTAACATCTTCAGAGTAAAAACACAAGTTTATAAAGAAAACTAAGATAAATACTGTTACAGATGCAGAGTCTGGATTAGGAAAACAAATATTGATGGGGACACAATACTGGCCTTGCAGATCAGTTCTACTGATAGAATACTACTTCTGCTGCTACAGTCTGTCTCCTGCAATGTGCTGAATTAACTCTTTAAACTACAGAAACCAAATGTGTTCATTAATGAGGACAGGATGGGGGAAAGTCAAAAGTCTCACCTGTGCCATCTGAAGAATGCCTCTCTGCGCCTGACGCAAGTGCTTCAGTGAAGCTGCCATCTTTCATCTCAGCATCACCATCAGCCTGCTGAGTGCAAAAATATCAGCAGCAGAAAACAAAGATAAGAGCTTTATATGGTGTTTATCAATGCACTAAAAGAATAGAAAATACTGCAACTGGCAGTTATGATCTTAATGTAAGCCATTTGCCCAACATCCACAGAAACAGTGTCAGGAGCTATAGCAAACAAGCAAATAGTGTATTCAAACCCCGAAAGCCAAAATATACAAAACAGCCATTGTGATGAGTAGAGAAGAGCAATTAATGACAAGGTGTGTCATGCTGATTAGTCACATATTTACAAACCTCTCCAAGGTTACTCTATGTACAGTACATCACAGGTACTGATATAATTTAAATTTTTACACTCATCTCTGTGAAATAGTTTGTCACCTTGTCATCACCCCTATGAGAACTCAAGTGAGGCTGTTACCATTTGCTGCTGTTCATGACGTGAGAAGTGAAAAGGTAATCCTTTCTGTGAACAGCCAATATCCCCAAAACCACACCAGACATTTGTATGTGCACCATTTCAAGAGTAAACTTCCTTCCTCGAAGAGACAAACACTGGAGCCATGTGAATGGGTTATTCTGCCAACAAAGTAGTATGCTTGGATGCTGATATTTTCTTTATTGCGTTACCAAATTCAATTCTTATCCCTGCCAGAAACCAATACTGCCCATTCTATTGGCTCCAGCATTGCCTATGTGTCAAAGCACAAAAGTGGCCAGAGAGTTGTATTTGGTCACAGACTCACATCCCAGGGCTGTGTGGGAGGCCAATGAACTACCCTTCTAGACATAGGAACCCAGTCAGGAGCTGAGGGGCCAGGAGGAGTCCTTCCCTGCTAATATTACATGCTTGTGTATAAAACAGTCTCAAACAAACTGGTATAATTCCTTAAAAAACACAAAAAATACATCCGCAAACTTGTTAAAATAGGAGTTGTCGAAGAACAAAATTGCCTGCTATTCAAACCCTATAGCCATAGCCATTTGTATTAGCATCAGAGAAATTATGATAACAATCGAGAAATGCATGAGATTGTTCTGGTCTATCTGTAGAGTTTTGAGCCAAATCAACCACATTGTCACAAGACATTACTGAAGACTAAATCATTCTTGAGTGTTTGAATGATCACAAACCCACCTCAGTCAACGAAGGATCAGAGCTGCTCCTTTTCAGCCAGGCATTCTCACTGATTGGTTGCAACAGGCTTAACTCCTGCTTCCGTTCCTGATCAGTGAAACCATGTCAGATGTCAGACACAAAGAAAGTAATAGAAATCAGTTAATTAATTCAGTAATTCTTAAATGCATATAATTAAGGCTACTGCAGCTGCTATAAGCTTCAGTTTAGAATGATTTCAATCATTTTAAAGACATTGCTGAACTCATGATGAACACTCAGATATTTCAACTTTGTGTAAATCATTTATATCACTGGGGTTTTCAGTTCATTGACCATCTCACTACAAGAACTTAAGAGGTGTTGATGTTGGTGCTGATCTCAGTAATGTAGGTACTACTAATGCATTTCAGTAGTAAAAGCTTCTGAACCTACATCACGCATGCGAGAAGCCTGCTTGGAGCTGGGTGTTGTACTGTCCTGGAGTTTCTGCTGAATGCCAGATACAAAGTTGGAGCAGGTCCGAGGGCAGGGGTCGGCTGGGCTCTGTGTGGGAGCGGGGCTAGCCTGGAAGACTGGC
The DNA here is from genome assembly GCF_040436345.1 of Pagrus major. Classification (NCBI taxonomy): domain Eukaryota; kingdom Metazoa; phylum Chordata; class Actinopteri; order Spariformes; family Sparidae; genus Pagrus; species Pagrus major. The sequence continues at coordinate 29,410,882 of NC_133222.1, read as the reverse complement.
ACTTTAAACCGCTCCATTCGCTGATTAAATTCTCCCTCACCTGGAGGGAAAACATTTATAGAGATTAATTTTCAAACATAAATATAAACTGAGCCAAATTTAAATTGAACATTTCCTAATGATGTTCTCTTACAGCAGTAGGTATTTAATTAATTCCTAATTCCAATCTGACATTGCTCCAATATGCATGCTGGAGGTTTGGCAGATTTAACTCCATGCATGCCTCTAATAATCTAGAGCATCCACAGTATAACCTGAACATAAACATTTCACGTGGTGGCCTTGAACACTACAGGAAGCGCTACCTGCCGGGCACTTTTCAGGGCAACAAGAAAGGGTAGTCTTGTCCAGTGCAGTGATTCTCTCTAGAAATTAGTCAATGGCCTCACTGTAGTTTTAATTTGTGACATTTTGAGGTTTATGAAATTCTGTGGTTTTTGGGTCAGAATGGTGATACTGCATCTTTGCCATTTTTTATTTTTAGCTACAAATCACGTATGGCAAAATTATACATATATAGAATTCATATAAAATTATTACTATAAAAATATACATTCAGTAGATATACACGTAAACCTAGAGCAGCACACAAAAAAAAACTAGTTATCTCTTTTTTGAAAACGTAAAGTTTTTTTTAAACCATCTTTTGTAACAGACTTTTAATACCTTGCCAACCACAGCACTGATTTAGTTAAAGTCATGTCACATATTTGAGTCTGGTCACTGTCAGGTCTGAGCTGAGAACCAAACACCATTTTAGTCTATGCCTTCTTTAGTTTATTGTATTGACTTCTATCAATTATTGCACTACATGTTTGTACTTTGGACCTACTTTTGTATCTGTTTTGGTGTTTCCACCTTATGCATAGTCTAAATGTCTTCGTCCCTCCTACTGAATGTGTGCATCATTCATTCTTTCTGTTTTGTACAATTTCGTCCCTCTATGTAATGTGCTGAACTGAATCTAAAACTGTATTCAGCAGTGCCAAGTGACATTTATTCTCAGAGTTTTTTGAATGTGTGTGTTTATATGCATCCTTACTAAGGAGATGCTCTCTAAAGCCCTTTTCGTGGATGATGACGGATGGGCTGTGAGCCCCGGGATCAGACAGGCACCGCTGGGCCAGAGGAGCTGCTCCTAAAACAACAAACACAAACTGAAGTATTTATCTGACATCACTGTCACAACAGCGCCACACAGATTGCTCAACTCCTTGGCAATCGTTCTCATCTCGCAAGGAGATAATCCAGTTTGAATGTTGACCTTGGCTGCCATGACATACCACTACCTTCAGTGGTATCATAAATTCTACCAGCATAAACTGTAATACTCTCATGTGTCTAAATATGTACACATATACACTCAATTATCAGTTTATCGTGTCCAAACTAGTACAGTTTAATGCAACAGCCATACAACCTTCAAGTCTTTGTTGAATCAGTTTTTTTGGGAAGGTGTTGATGAAACAATACAGTTATTTCTGAAGCTTTGGTGTGTGAACAGTAGTTAGTTATGTTGCATTATACAAAGGTGTTTTTAATATTGAATCTACACTTGGGAGAACAAATTAGTCTGCAGGGGTTACCTTCTCTTCTCTGGGTAAGTTGCTGGACTCGGGATCGGACGGAGGGAACCATTGGTGTGTCTGGCTTTGTCTCTAGCTCAGCTATGCGTCCAGAGGAGGAAGGTTTAGGACTACGGTTCTCCTGACCAGCTGCCCCCAGGCGCCGCCGCTTCTGGCCATCGTTTACCTCTGAGACATCAGACAGAAAGATGCAAAAGCACGAAAGTACATTACTGCAAAGGCCGCTGTGAAAATGCAGACATACTGAAGATATACCTGTAAACATGGACATTCTCACAACACATGCACACACTAACCTGATGGTGAGAGGACATTATCTTCAGAATCTGACAGAGGTGCTCTCGGTCTCTTCAGGTGGATATTTCCACTATTTTCCTCGCCAGCTTCCATACTGAGCCACAAACACAGTGACATTACAGGTTAATGTAAGATGGCAGCTGATATTAAACTAAAACATGTCATGCACAACAGCATTAGTGCAAACAACGGTGAAGCAATGGCATTTTCCATCGCAGTGACTGTCTCATAACACCTGTTTCCTGGTAAACAACCAGATAAAATTATCATGGGCTATGAATGGAAGGAACATATTTGGCACAAACAGCTAGCAAAGGGTAGCTAGGCATTTGGCAGACAGCAGAAACTCTAATACTGGATTAAAAAGCTTCTGCCTTGTACCAAGTAAAACATGACAACGCCCAGCGCTTCAGTAACAGCCCAGATCATTTTAAAAATGAAATCGCATATTCATAAAAAGAAAGGGCTCGCTAGTCAGCTAAATCGTGTGATCGTGTTAACACTGGCAACACATAAAAACCCTGTGTTACTTCTTACTACTTCTTTTTTTAACATCGAGTATTGACAACCTGTCACTTGACAACCAGCTAAAGATACATTAGCAAGCTAATGCTAGCAACACTGTGAACTTTGACTAGCGTATTTCAAGCTAATTTAACTTAAACTGAACAGCATAACTTTAGCCTAGCTAGGAGCGAAATGCTAACTTTAGCAGGAACAGTGTCCGCGTTAACACAGTAAGCAGCGCAGCATGTATATGATAAGCAAGTCGTCTGTTTCCTTACCTGAAAATATGTCTGAATGAATCTACAGTCTGTACTAAACAGGTCAACGCTAACTGACGTTCAAACAAGAAACAACCTTCTTGTTGTTTTCTGCTTTCAATCTCCTCCTCCAACTTTGAATTTCAGCGGGTCTTGTGACGTTAGCGTAACATTCAACTGCAGTCCCGTAAATACTGTCGACGAGCGCTGATCTGGAACCAGTCAAAAAACCAGCTGGCCTGTTCTACTACAGGGCAGGCTGAAGAGGGTAAATCTGATCCCAGGTCTGTACCTCTCAGTGAGCCTATTTTACCGTATTAAACAGAGTAAATACGCAAATCAACATTCCATTACATTATCACAACAAAAAAAGAACACTGATTGTTGAGACGACAGCAAAAGCATGTCCCACAAAGAGCAGTGCTATTTCCTGTTTAAAATAATCACGGTTTCTTATCTTTGAGTCTTTTGCACAAGTGTAACATTTCTGTTGTTTGAACATGTATGTTCATAATTTATATGATTATATGTCAGCCCAGTACCCACAAAACCAGTTGTCCCAAAACAAGAGAATAACATTTGAATTTGACAAAAACCATGAAAAATCATGTAAAATGTATCGTACATATTCTAGATGAAGGAGTAGAATGTAAAACATCTTTAAAACGAAAAGCAGTGAATTTTAAACAATATTTATTCTTATTTTGCGGTAAGTCAAAATGTGTCAACACTATCAGATATTTATGAAAAAGCAATACAATCAGGCACCCACATGGTCAACTCTATTCCTGAGGACCCCCTTTCCAAACCTCCATGTTTACTAAATGCAAGGTAAACATTTTTTTATTTTTTCTTTATTCTTTTTACATATTTATTGATGTGTCTACTGTCACAACCATAACATGTCAACGCTCTTTTGTTTAGAAAGGTTTGTTTTTTTTTACATTATGACATAAATGTATGCATTTCAGGCTAGCCGGAGGCAGCTAGCAGCAGAAAGAAAACAAAATGGCTCCTGTTTACAACTCATGAGTTTCTTGGAATAAAAAAGTGTGTTTTTGTCACCACCATCGGACGTCAGCACAGTCAGATTTGCTGTCTGGTGGTGGTGACACATAGTTTGACGGTGTTGACAAAAACATCTAAATCATCCCTAAATGGTGGCTTTAATATAATTTAGGATCACAATAAACGGTAACATGGCTTGCAATGGTTCACGTTAGCCTCTTTATTTTTGAAATATACATGATTTCTCCTTTATTTTCTCCGCATACAGGCACATCTGTAGAGGGGTGTTGTCAAAGAAGAAGAAAATACCGCAAATGCAAAATGCTCAAAGTTTAAAAAGATAAACGCTCTGATAATAAAAGAGAGACACAAACTAAAAAGGCATTGGCAGAAAACTAGAATTAAAACTGGAGCCCATCTTGCAATGACATCAGATGAGCCGCAACTCTGTCAACATGTTGCCATTCCAACCCATGAGTACTCAGTAGTCAATGCAACGATATTACATGAATACTCAGTAATCAGTGCAACATTATAATATGAGTACTAGGTACTCATGGAACAAACCACGGCCATGCTCTTCTGCAACTCTCAAATTTAATCAAAGTCATATGGTGTATATGAAAATAACAATGACTGTCCAGCTTAGGATGAAAGTCCATGGTTTTGGTTGATAGTCTGGGAGGATTCAGAGGCACTCTGATAATAATAATGATGATTAAAATCCATTATGAAATCATGAATAAAATTATTACTATAAAATATACATTCAGTAGATATACACGTAAACCTAGAGCAGCACACGAAAATCTAGTTCTCTCTTTTTTGAAAAGTTTTTTTTTAACCATCTTTTGTAACAGACTTTTAATACCTTCAAGTCATGTCACATATTTGAGTCTAGTCACTCAAGTCAAAGAGTCCATATCAGAGCATCAGAGCATTCATTGATTTACCAAATGTTGTTAATATTTAAAGAAGGATAAAATGTGCCTGAAATTTTTTTATTTTTAGTAACAAATTGTTGTATAAAGTTATTAATTATTGTAACATTGACTTGAGTGGTGAAATTGTTGGAATTGTTTGTTGTAATTGGGCTTCAGTCACCACTGTCAGGTCTGAGTCAACACCGTCAGATGGACAGTTTTTTTTAATTCAATTAATCTGTTTAAAAACTATTCCTCCAGTGAAGTTTATTTGTTGAAGTAATTCTCTCTTTAAAATTAAAAATAAAAAAATAAAAAAAATCTTATTTTGTTTATTGGACAGATAGTTTTAGGCAGCATCGGTAACTTGTCAAGTTGAAGAATCTATAGTGCTCTATAACTTATTCTTCAATAGAGATGACTCAGAATTTCTCAAATATTAGGATATTTTTTGTTTCATTTCTTTAAAGCTGCTGGACTGGTTTTGGTGAAGAACTCGGGTCGGATTTTCCATGACAGTTCAAAGGATGTTACTTTTCGTCTCAGTGGCTGTCCCTGCTCAGCTAACAGAGAGCAACGGTAGCTAACGAGTAAACAAACGAGTAGGGCGGGACAAAACATATGTTCCACAGAGCCCCTTTAAGTTTTACTAACTAGCGTGCTTCTTATACAGTATGTTATCGTAAATGTAGGTTCTTCCTTGTGCACATTAGCCGCCGACACTGTCTTTCTAATGTAATCTATCTTTTTAATCATAATCTCTGCTCGCTGAAAGATTTCTATGCCACTCGTCCTCCCTGTCTTGCTCTTGTTACAGATATGTCTGGCTAAAATGTACCATCCATGTCTACAAGGTTTTGTTCCAGGGCTGGATTATTAATAACTTGTATTATGACAAATGTCAAATTGATGTTGAATAAGATTTTGTTACTTCTGGAGCAGAACCTGGAAGTTCATTTGGGCTCTCTGTTCCCTTCATTCTCTCTCTTTACATTGCAGAAAAGCGCAAAGTCAGCATTCTTCACATTTTTAGTGCTGAGTCCTGTGGTCCTCTCTGGACCCTGGCTAAACTAGGTGGTGAAAGGCGCACTGTTGCAATAAACTATAACCAGATTATGAAAGTTAAGAAAAAGCCATAAGATAAAAGTGAGTTTTAAGAAGAGATTTAAAAGAGGAGCAGTCTGCCTGCCTGAGATCCCTAAGATAATCACTGAGCAGCACAATCGAGTTCTCCACTGACAGAAATGCAAGCTGTATCATCAAAACATCAAAACAAGATCCAAAAATCTACCAGGTTATGATATATAATTATAAAAGTTGTTGTTAAGAACTGGACTTGTTTTAGTTGTGTTTTTAAAATATGAACAGAAAAGACAACACAATTATTAGGATGTAATTAAAAAACAACGTGCAGATTGCATTTTATTTTGTACGTTTTTATAATGCTTTATGACTGGAAATACAAAAATGACTTTTCAACTAGGTAGCAAGGCAGAAACGCAATTTGTTGTACATTTTTGTGAGCATACAATATAGAATGGAAACTGCACAGTATTATAATTACATGCTCCATTTGTGTATTAACAGTTGTATTTTGTATTAGCCCCAGTGCAGAACAACTATGTATCCATCACACAAGATCATCAGGTTTTTTATTATCTCAAAGTATCTGATATCAAATGTTCTTAAGTAATTTTCTGAGTAAAAAAAAACTATAAGTAAAAGTAAATTACACATATATTTACATATACAGTATGTATGTACAGTATATACTGTATACTATGGTCAATTATTATTAGATTGGATCATCCAATATTTGCATTTTTCTGGAATTACTGGAATCAGTGTTTTCTTTTGTTTATGTTTTTCTCTTTTTATCCGATTGCAGATATAAAACAGTGATTTAAAAATGTGCTACTTTAGCTCTGATGCAGCAGGGAGCCTGCAAAGTAACTAACTAAAGTTATTGAAAGAAATGTAGTAGAGCACAAGTACAATCTGTGCCTCCAAAATGTAGGGAGTGAAAGCATCAAGTCGTACATATACCTCATAATTGTACTTAAGTACAGTACTTGAGTAAATGTACTTAGTTACATTCCATCACTACTCACTACTCTTATGGCATATATGGACAAATATGGAGACAAGAGAAGACAAATGGTACACATATTTAAAGTAATAATCCTGAAGATTTTCATGTCAATAAATATGTGTTAAGTCACTATCTATCACTGAATGAGCCAACACCATGATGACTGAGCCTATGGCCTGCTGATGAAAGCCTTTGCATTTGCTGTAATACCAAAGATGTACACTGGGTGTCGGTCACCCAGCAGTGGTTTGATGGGCCAGAGAGAATAGGTGGTTCACATCATAATGAGTGGAATAAGTTAGCTTCATGTTAGACAATGAATAAGTATGTACCTAATGTTACTTTTATAGCAACCATTTTTTATTTGGTAAACAGTAAGTGTTATAATTAATGTCCCAGAATACATCATTCCCTTTATGCTTTCATGTGGTGTTTTTATGGAGGCGTGGCAAAGCTGACAACTGACAGCTGACTGACGTCACACAGATCTGGATCTCCAGGAAGCAGTGAGGTCCAAAAATACACCTACAGTTGCTGCTTCTGGAAATCTTCGAGAACGCCACTTTAAATAAAACAAACAATTGCAATGATCTCTAAACAACAATGCCATCAATATGAAAGATTCCATCACTAATAAGTTTCTTTGTGTTTTTTTTTAATTGAAACGTCCTCAAAGGGAAAAATAAAACACTAAATCATGCAGACAAAAAACAAATAAGCATACAGGTTAGCAGAGTTCAGTAGAGGTTTAATGTTGGCTGATACCATGTTATGCTGTACCTTCACAGTCATCACTCACTCAGCTGGAATCATGTATGTGGCTAAGCGCATTCTCCCCTCTCTTAAGGGGGCAATGGCAGCCTCGGTGCATTTTACACCCACGGACTTAATCAAAGGCCGAACGGAGGCCTGTGTTGGGGGATAAATGGGGATGTGAAAGTATGCGTCCTTCAGGTCTATGGATATGAACCAATCGCCTGGGCACAGAAATCGTATCAGAGCTGTGTGCGTCAACATCCTGAACTTTCTCATGTATTTGTTCAGAGCACACAGATCCAATATTGGTCGCAGACCCCCACCTTTCTTTGGGACCAGAAAATACCTCGAATAGAAACCGCTCTGTCTCTCTTCCGGCGGTACTATTCGGATAGCTCCTTTGTTTAGCAGAGAGTTGATTTCCTCCTGCAAAATATGAGCTTTTTCCACTTGCGCCCTCGATTGCAAAACCATGTTGAATCTGGGGGGACGGGATGTGAACTGGAGTCTGTAACCTCTGGTTACAGTTTTCAACACCCAGTCCGACGCCACACATGCATGCCACTGTTGAGCCCGCTCTGCCAGCGGACCTAACGGTGGTCTCGCTACTTCGCTGGGCTGGGCAGTGGGTCGTGCGGCCACGGTGCTCAGTCTGTGCTGGTCGGCAGACAGACTGCTGCACCACAAGTGGGGTTATGTCTCCCCTTTGTGGCGTTATGTGGGGCTGTACAGCCATGTTCTGTTTCTTTTTTGTTTTTGTTTTTGTTTTATTAATTCAAACCTGGATGCGAACCAGAAAACATTTTTATTAATGACTTCAGGGGGAAGGGACACTGGTGTGTGTTTATGCACTAGTGTGTGCTTTCGCAACACAGAGCTCCCTGCGGGTCCGGTCTTCCTTCTCTTCACCTGGCTGTGGACTGTGAGAGCCGGCAGGGCCTCTGCACGTCTCTTGAGGGGCTCGGAACACCCCCGTGAGTGGCAGGGGGGGCCTCTTGGGTCCCCTGCGTCACATGGGCAGCAAAAGGCTTCTTAGCCCATGCACCTTTAAGTTCAGGCGGCTTGCTCTGGGCGCCCGCCTCGGCCTGGGGCTGGCGTTTGGGGATGTGGTAACCCGGCGGGGTCACAGCTGGGGACCTGGGACCTAGGACACCTGGGGAAACACAGCTGAAACGCTTCTTTTCCTCACACTGTCTCTGCATGGTGGCAATCACCGGGCCGAATAGACCTTTCAGGTCCAGGCTTTCTCCCTCTGAGAGAGACTGGAGAGGTTCAGCCACCTAGCTCTCGCTTGCTCTCTTGCTCAGGGCCATGGCTCTTCCGGAGGCTTGAACGGCGCATCTGTGCAGACGCAGGCAGAGGTCCATTACCACGCACACTTCGTCCCACAGGGCTGGGGTGGGTGAGGTTGACATGTCATCCTGCAGTTCAGCCTGGTAGGTCAGCAGCAGCGACGATGCGTTCAGGGACCTCACCGACATGGCCACCGCTTTGTAGCTCTTTTCAGTCAATGAGGACTGAAAACACTCAGCTTTTGATGGGAGAGTAGGGCCCGCAGCCGTCATGGTGGACTTCTGCGAGGGATGGAGGTGGGATGCCAGCAGAGGTTCGACTGGAGGAAGGTGGGAGAAACCTCTCTCTTCCATGTCGGCCCAGTCCAGCGCCGAACCTCCCTGGACGAAGTTCTTGGCGGAGAGAGGACTGCTCCAAGACCGGGTCGCCTCCTCAGGGAAAACCGGCAGGAACTGTCTGGCAGAGGATTTGACCTTGGGCAGCCTTCTCCCCTCATAACGAGACATGGTGGCCAGGTTGGGGGTTTCTGGCTATGCGATGCCAAGCTTTGAAGCAGCTCTCTTGCAGACATCGTGCAGGTCTGTGAAGGTGGGCAGGTTTGGAGACCCGCTTCCCGCATTGCCCCCGGATCGCCCCCGGATGCCGACTTTGCAGCCGGCAAGGGGGTAAAGGAGCAGTCCAGGTCCTTGTCGTCATCGTCAGACCTGAGGCTGATGGACTCATCCCCTGAGTCGGAGTCATTCCCCGCGATGTCACCGAGCTCCGCCAGCAGGCAGGCTTCAGGGTCATCGTGGTCAGTTAGCGGAGCAATAGCATCAAGCTGTTCGCCCCAGCTAGCACTCGTAGGGAATGTGTTTCCCTCGGGTTACCCCCATCATAGGGTTCGCTGTTGACAGGCTAGCTTGGCGTGCTAGCCTGCGTCGGCGAGTCTTAATGGACAGGCGTACACAGTGTTCATAAGAAACTGGGGATGCTAGCGCGGTCTGGGCATGTTGCAGCCCGAGGCCCGCAGCACACACAGTGTGGATGTCTGCTCCTGAGATCTTGTTGCCGCATGCACACATCCTTGCCGGTGGCTTGGCCATTTCCATGGTGAGGGAAGGTACAGGCTCCGACATTCTGTTAGCTCCGTAAAGGATGGAAGCAGCTACTGTTTGGAGACAGTCTAGCTGTTGCACTCAGATAGCTTTGCAGCTTCAGGTAACGTAGCATTCGGCGACCGAGTGGTTAGCCCGCTCTATGAACTGTATTGCTAGTTCAGCTACATCTGCTGTCTGAGAGGTTGCTTCTGGGAGCGAGAAGAGGTTTAAGACCGAAACGATGACGTTACGCCCAGCTTTATAAGGAGGAGGAAGTCCCTCCTTCAGGGAGCGGACGTCACGTCTGTCTGCCAGTCAGGACTGGCGTAGTGAAAAATAGCTTCTGGGGACAAGCGCAGGGGCGTGTCCCATAGTGAGATACCGAAACGAATGTTGAAAGAGAACTTCCATTTTCAAACGATATCCCAGGCTGAAGGTATGGAGCCCCTAAAATATCAGCCAACACAAATGTTAAATCAATCTTTACCCAATGAGCGCTGTGTCGTAATCACATTTCCTGTCCTGGAGCGCAGTGGAATCACGTTGCCCATGATTACAGGGATGGTTGTAACATTTTCTTATAAAGTGTTACAACCATCCCCACCCCTGTCAGCCATTGTTTAGCTAGCTGTATCAGCATGGTGGTTTGAAATTAGCATAGATGAAATGACTCACATTTTACGTAAGAACCTACTCTTTAATCTAATACAAGTTACTTAATTCAAACTTCAACAGTATCAGTATTAATCTTTTTTGGCTGTAAAATCTGCACACTTCTTCTCACAGCCATGCAAATTCACATGCAAGATCGGGGAGAGAGTGGTTATACATGAAATTGATCACATGACTCTTATGTTATCCCTTATTGGTGAAAGTGAAGTTGTTACAGCTGTCCCTTTGTTACAACCATCCCCAGTCTCCCCTAATGGCATTCATCTTGAAGGAAAGAAGTTATGTAGTTCTTGACCACTGCTACCCTCCACTTCATCTAACCTTCTACAAATCAGGTGAGATGTAAGGTGTGATGGTCTGTGAACCTATTGTTTCCTTCAAGATGAATGCTGCATGCTTTGAGATGTTCAAAGAAGCGCGGGCAGGTGAAAAAGAGGGAGCTGGTAATTTAGTCATCGCTGCTGCCCATGATGCACCACCTGAATGGCCTGGTTAGTGTTTTTTTTTATGACACAGTGTCATGTTGGGGAAACCGAAGCAACTCGGAGTAAACCCCTACTAACCCAGGGATTCAAGAAACTCCACACAGCAAAGATCGTCTGGAGGTGTTTGAAGACGTGAGGGGCGTTGGATAAGGTGGAGATTGTAATTTAGTCATCACTGCAGCGCATGCTGCACCACCTAGGGGGTTTGGTTAGAGCTTTTCCTACCCTTGAAAAGAACCTGGCAACTGCAGATCTTTTTGGATGGTGGAGGTTTTCCAGATGGATTTTCAGATACTTCATAACTGCTTCATCAAAAGATAAACTGTTTGATGCCATTGCAGCCTCCACAAGCTGTTCAGCAGAGCCAAACTCGTTTTTAAGATCCCTAAGCACTGCTTTGTTGACTTTTGTCATGTTGTTATTAGTTTCTCTAACAGCAGAGTCAGCGATGTGGATGTTATCACGCGCCATTTCAGAGAGACGAGCACCGATGGTGTAGATTTCCAAAAATCGAATGGACTGTCTGGTTCTCTTAGGGGCATTATTGATGAGCCTCAAGACAAGGAGTGTGATGAGGTTGTTGGTTGTAACCTCTGATAACCAAGATGAGGGGAAATGTGAGGAGGTAGATGGATTCAGTGCCTCCATAGTGTTATCCATCTGGGATCTGGACTTCTCCACTGTAGACATCTCTTTCCTTTTCGACCAAATGTAGTTTTTATCCACTTTTGCATCTCTTATAACATCTACATCAAAGATTCTGTGACGTCATGGCTTTGGGTCAAAGAACAGAACGCACATCAAAGGGCGCACCGCACACGCAAACAAACAAACACGCGCATGCGCAAACGGACACGTGCGGCACATGATAACGCACACACATTTTGGCGGAGGTGAACCAGCGACCGCTCACACTGAATGTGTTTGGAATGAATTAATGAGCGCACCAATCAGCCAATGAACCAATCAATGAAGCAATCAATGAAGCAATCAATGAACCAATCAATGAACCAATCAATGAAGCAATCATCCTCATATGATCAATAATTCTGTATATTCATATTATAAATAGAAGAGGTGTGATTTCAGGTCATTCTCTTGGCGCAGCTGTTACGTCATCATTAATGCCAGTAGGGTGAATTAAACGCGACATTTCGAGCACAATATGGATTTTAACTGTGCGCACAAAATATAAGTCTTTGCACATTGTGAGCTTTTGGGACTCCAGCGGCTCTGTATTAATGTTATTTATATTCTAATCCCATGTTGTGCATTAATGTGTTAGCCCTGTCGATGTATGTCTTGACTTAATGTCATATAAAGCCGCTGTAACCTAATGGTATTCATTAAGGGCTGATCACTCGCAGTTAGTGACTGATCTTAAAAAGAGTCATTGACTTTCTCTGTAATGATGGTGTGTTTTTAACATGTATGACCGCTAAATGACTAAATATAAGAAGACAAGGAAAGAGACTCCAGAAATATTACAAGTGATGTCTCCGACATTCTCTGGAGGACACGGACCACTTCTGATGCATATTCACAGTTTTGTTGATATGAGCCACATCTCGTTAAATACGGATTTAATATACATCGTGAGGACATGAAGTTTACTAGGAGAGCAGACACATCTGAGCTCTGTCATGTCTGTGGTTCAGATATGACCTCATGTCCTGTCTGGAAATATCTCAGCTCAGTATATTTCCAGAATACGGATTGTATCTGTGGCATATTAATCTGAGTGAAGAATGCAGATATCATTTTCTTAATTCTCTCTATATTCTGGTAATATTTTAAGCATACATGTTTTGTTAATAATATTCCAGCAAGTGGGCTGATTAGTTTTGCACACAGACATAGAGCTTCATGGAAATATGACATCAGTATACAGAGATGTACATTACTATAACAGATTATTGATTATTTAAAAATCTAAATATTTCTATAACTAATTCTTCAGTACAGATGACATCTCATAAATTCTCAAATATAAGGAGTTTTGTCTGTGTGTCCCACATTTGATGAAATATAACTTTGGTACATCAGATATGCAGATGTCAGTCATTTCAGACACCACACAGGACATGGCTGTCTGTACTGTCTTTCTCTTCTTATCCAAACAGAGGACTCACTGCTGACACCAGGTGGAGTCACACCTTAAACTGTCCTGATGGTGCCACAGAGAGGCCTGGAGGAATGAACAGCAGCAGATCTGACCTGACACAATGAATCAACTATGTTGTCAGAATATGCTTTATTTTTCACCTACCCAGTAAAGTTAAACCTGTCATAAATCATGTGGTTCATTGCTTTACTGCTGTTTTTAATTCTGAAGTGTGCCATTATGGCAAGACCAGTTAAGGCTAGCTTAGCTAATTAGCTAAGGTAACTTAGATTTGAGTTAATAAAGCTCTTTGGACGGGGATTATTCCAGTCTGGGAGGTGGGCAGATTTTTTAAAGTTGCTCTGGTTGATCAGCATTAGTTAGCTGCACTGGTCAGTCACTTCCTGGACAGATGTGTGGTTAATAAAAGAGTAATAATTACTCAAATTAATGCCATTTAAAGTATGCAGAGTAAGCTATTGACAGTTCCTGTTTCCAATAGCAGTGAATGTATACATTTAGTAGGAGTATTCTGAGGCAAGTTCTGAAGAATAATATTTTTCTTTGTTTTTAAGCGACTTTATGGATGTAAATTTGCGATTTAAAAATCAGAAATGTCATCAAACTGAAAGATGCAATGTGTTTCATGTTTTATTTTATTTCATCCAGTTCATTCCTTAGGGACAGTGCATATTAACATATATTACTGTAAATGTGCCAAAATTAGCTTTTCAGGTCATCAACCTAAAATCCAAAAAGTTTAATAACAACAATCATGTGAGGCATCTCAACTACAGAAAAAGCAGGACGTTTCATCAACTTCACCCAGCACTCGACTGTGGAGGCTTTTGGCTTCATCCGCTACATGTCCTTACAGAAACTGGTTATAATCCCATGTGACCTTCTACAAATCAGGTGAGATGTAAGTTGTGATGGTTTGTGAACCTATTGTTTCCTTTAAGATGAATGCTGCATGCTTTGAGATGTTCAAAGAAGCGCGGGCAGGTGAAAAGAGGGAGCTGTTAATTTAGTCATCCTGCTGCCCATGATGAACCACCTGAATGGCCTGGTTAGTGTTTTTTTTTATGATACAGTCAATCATGTCGGGGAAACTGAAGCAACTCGGAGTAAACCCCTACTAACCCAGGGATTCAAGAAACTCCACACAGCAAAGATCGTCTAGAGGTGTTTGGAGACGTGAGGGGTGGTGGATAAGGTGGAGATTGTAATTTAGTCATCCTGCTGCCCATGATGCACCACCTAAAGGGTTTGGTTAGAGCTTTTATACCCTTGAAAAGAACCTGGCAACTGCAGATCTTTTTGGATGGTGGAGGTTTTCCAGATGGATTTTCAGATACTTCATAACTGCTTCATCAAAAGATGAACTGTTTGATGCCATTGCAGCCTCCAGTAACTGTTCAGCAGAGCCAAACTCCTTTCCAAGATCCCTAAGCACTGCTTTGTTGACTTTTTTCACATTTTGACTAGTTTCTCCAACAGCAGAGCCAGTGATGTGGATGTTATCATGCGCCATTTGAGAGAGACGCTTAAAGATGGCGTCAATGTCCACCATCCGAATGGACTCTCTGGTTTTCTTAGGGACATTATCGGCGAGCCTCAAGACAAGGAATGTGATGAAGTTGTCCATTGTAGCCTCTGATATCCAAGATGAGGTGTCAGTTGACTCCTCTGAGATTCCACTACCTGACAAGCTTGACACATTGCAGTTTTGAGATACCAAAGAACAGAGGGAAGACTCAGGTGAACTCTCAGAAGTTACTTCAGGAGATTTGACATCATCACTATTATCATCGCTGCAGAAAGATGGAGACAGTGCAGTATCATTGAAAGGTACTACTGGAGTTGAACAATGGGGTGTCGTAGTCTGCCTGTCGCTGGCTTTAGGAGACTCTTCTGGTTGGGTCACTATTTCTGTGATTAGGTTTTCTATGTCGCATAATGCACCAGAGACTTTCTCACTGTGACCTGTGTGATTTGATTCCTCCTCCACCTGAAACATCATCTGCTGTAAGGATTTTACTGCTGAATCCTCTGTTATGGCATATATAACTTCAGCAGAATATCTCTTATAACATCTACATCCAAGATTGTGTGACGTCATGGCTTTGGATCAAAGAACAGAACGCACATCAAAGGGCGCGCCGCACACACAAACAAACACGCGCATGCGCAAACGGACACGTGCGGCACAAGATAACGCGCACGCATTTTGGCGGAAGTGAACCAGCGACCGCTCACACTGAATGTGTTTGGAATGAATTAATGAGCGCACCAATCAGCCAATGAAGCAATCAATGAAGCAATCAATGAACCAATCAATGAACCAATCAATGAACCAATCAATGAAGCAACCATCCTATTGTGATCAATAATTATGTATATTCATATTATAAACAGAAGAGGTGTGATTTCAGGTCATTCTCTTGGCGCAGCTGTCACGTCATCATTAATGCCAGCAGGGTGAATTAAACGATCTTAAAAAGAGTCATTGACTTTCTCTGTAATGATGGTGTGTTTTTAACATGTATGACCGCTAAATGACTAAATATAAGAAGACAAGGAAAGAGACTCCAGAAATATTACAAGTGATGTCTCCGACATTCTCTGGAGGACACGGACCACTTCTGATGCATATTCACAGTTTTGTTGATATGAGCCACATCTCGTTAAATACGGATTTAATATACATCGTGAGGACATGAAGTTTACTAGGAGAGCAGACACATCTGAGCTCTGTCATGTATGTGGTTCAGATATGACCTCATGTCCTGTCTGGAAATATCTTAGCTCAGTATATTTCCAGAATACGGATTGTATCTGTGGCATATTAATCTTAGTGAAGAATGCAGATATCATTTTCTTAATTCTCTCTATATTCTGGTAATATTTTAAGCATACATGTTTTGTTAATAATATTCCAGCAAGTGGGCTGATTAGTTTTGCACACAGACATAGAGCTTCATGGAAATATGACATCAGTATACAGAGATGTATTACTCCCTACTTTGACCTTTTGTAGCATATTACAACCTTTTGTCCTACAAGTTAAATACTGCATTATTTATGACAGATTTTTTTATTGATCTCGTTTTGGGCCAGATATTTAGACTCGTACCTTGTATACATAAAAAAAAGTCTGTTTAATACATTAATAGTGGGTCAATTTCTCTGTTTGTGCTATGACATTATGTGTCAAATGATTAATCAGAAACACAGTAAAAGGCTGTCAAATTGTATGAATTCAAAATTCAAGTCAAATCAAGCAATGCAGTGCAGAGACGTTAACTATTTTAACATTTGTATTTTAGTTAAACTTTATCGCTGAAGAGGACTTAATTGATGGCTGTGTTTGTGAGTAGAGTAGGTGGGACCATGTATCTCAGGTTTTTAATTTGGGCCTTTCCTGAATGATCACAGATGGATCAGTGACTGACAGCTTCAGCACAGACTGGAAGCCATTTGACCAAAATAAGTGTTCACCTCAAGTGTTTTGAAATGATCGACGTTTATGGTGAAACTGTGGTGTAGTTCAGGGAACTAAAAACAGTAATGTTAGGGAAATTTCTTTTAATGGTTAAAGAAACCAAAATGAACTGCATTAGTATCAATAATACAAGTAAATGATACGTATATTTATATGCATATATACACTATATACTATGGGTCGACTAATCATCGGCCCAATCGGTTATCAGATCTGATAATCAGCATTTTTCTGATTATAGTAATCATTGATTTTTTTTTTTTTATCTGATTGTCAACACAATTAATTCATAATAATGCACAACTTCAGCTCTGATGCAGCATGCAATCTGCAAAGTAACTAACTACTAAAATGATCAAATACATGTGATGGAATGAAAAGTAAAATATTTGCCTCCAAAATGTAGTAGGGTGGAAGTAAAAAAGTAGCAGAAAATGGAAATACTCAAGTAAAGTACAAGTACCCCAAAATTGCACTTAGGTACAGTACTTGTATAACACCACAGTGTAGTAAATCCTGTAGAGAATGGGTACTGATTTGGGAAGACATTTCCTTGTTAACTGTTCCTGTCCTCCTTTTTTTAAAATTGCATTTTCTGTAAAATGATATCCCAACTTAAAAAAATGATCTGAGTATCTTCAATGTAGACGTAATGTAATGCATACAGTTTGTGGGATATTAACTGGTTTGCTGTGGGTTGCTTAATCACATTATCTGAAGTAAAGTTGCGATGACCAACACTATGCAGATGACACTGTTTTAGTCTGTGATCGGACTTTTTATCTCCTATTCAGTATTGTTTTGATAATTTCCCATCTGGAAACGATTTTAAACGTTCGACTCTGTATTCATTTTATTAAGCCACACATTATTATTTATATTAGGAGAGTGTGTTAAAAAGAATACTCACACACGTTGGGAGTTAAAGCATAACCTTGTCAACTTTAATATTAACCATGTACGGTTAGAGACAGAACACATAAAACAAAGAAGAGAAGCAGAAAACAGTGTACATATAAAAAAAGAGTAAATATTACAAAAAAAAAAAAAAAAAAAAAAAATCCATCTTAACTTATGACTGTTTTAACTTGGTGTTACTGGAAGGGTGAGTGGTTCCCAAGCATTTCAAAGAAATCACTTCCTTTTACTTGTTGGACCACAGAACTGCTTTTCTCTGGACTTATGGAGAAAATAAAGCATAACAGAGCAGTCCTGAGAGGGTGTACTCATTGGCATAGATGCATACAGTATATATGTGTGTGTTTGTAAATGTATGAAAATGTATTCATGGATTCTTAAGACAAGTTTTACATGATAGGTTCTGAGGTTCGAGTACAAGTTCTGTTGTTATTCCTGGCATATAATACAATGAAAAAGCAAATAAACTCAAGAAAAAAAGGCCACTGAGCAGCCTCCAGTATGTACACAACATATGCATTTCCATCATGAACAAATCCATACTGGTAATATCACGTGTTGAAGATGTAAGATTTGTCCCTTTGACATTTTTCTTTCAATGCATTGTGATGGCTGTGGGCTGTGTGAAAAACTATTTAAAAAAAACCCCACAACAGATGAAACTATGAGTCATTTAAGAAAACTATGCGGGATTTAAGGATTCTTTCTTCAACCGTACATATAGTATTATCAATATCATCATCATCATCATCATCATCATCATATGAAAATAAAACATGACAACTCTCGGAAATTTTATAATAAAGGTTTGAATGTGTCGTAACTCACCGCTTTCTGACTCTGAACTGACTCAGACCTCACATATTCTGTTGGAGAGGACAGCATTTATGTATACTATATTTAAGTAAGTCGGAGACAAACCTATGGCTGAATTGGCAAATTTCTCCAAACAACTGTCTTTCTAAGGAGTCCAGGAAGAAAGGAAGGTGAAAGGAATATTTCAGCTTTTTGATGAAATGTCCCTTTAAAGATTATAAACAAAAGGGAAAATATCAGAAAAAGCTGGACATCAGGGTTTAAGTCTATGACAACATCCATAACTTACATCACAATATAAAACATTTTTGTAGTCACTGTCACCTGTAAAGTTGTACACACTAATGATGCTTTTGGATACTGTCTTCTTTTTAAATAGGAAACATACACTGCAATGACAATATCCTGGCTGCTGTTACAAGATTCTTATCTGCCTTCTTCTGTCTGTCTGTCTGCCTCAGCTCAGACAGTATCTATGACCTCAAACACAGCGTCTCATAAAACACACCTGCTCATAAACACACCACACCTGCCACTGCACTGGAAATCCTGTGTAAAGGCCCGATCACACCAACATTTAAAATGAGAAAAACTGTCATTAGCGACGGTGAACTCTAAAGCCTGAATTCTCGCTGTTAAACAATAGCAAGCCGTCTGAACAGCATCAACCTATGAAGGAGTCCATAGTAGAGGATGCTCATGTACTTCATCTTTTTAGCTGTGTTGAACCATCCACTCCTGTTTAAACTCCTCTGTTGGAGAATAAACTACTCCACAATCAAGGAGTGGGTTGTAAGCAGTCATGGGACAGGAGTCAAGTTTTGACGAGGACAATAAGTTAGCTAACTGGAAAATGAGTTCTGTTTTAGTGACCTTATTGTTTTAATTGAAAGATGCTTTAGCTAAAGTCGTAGCCTATCTGCTAACATTGGAAACGTATCAATTTATTTTCAGAACGTACTTGCTAACAGTTGAAAAATATTATCTTATTTCTAAAGATGTATTTGCTAATGCTGGTAACGTATTGTTTTATTTAAGACACATAAGCTAACGGTGGAAGATTATTGTTTTATTTCCAGACATACTTGCTAACAGAAGAAACATATAATTTTGATTCCAAAAACGTATTTGCTAACCGAGGAAACATATTGTTTTATCCAAAAGACGTATTAGCAAACTGGAGACATTAACTGAGACACTAATCTAAGAGTGTTTTTTCCAGCCTTCAGTAACTCTTTATTAAATAAAAAATGCACGATCCCAAGAATGACGTTGCGAGGGCGGAGTAAATGGCTCAATACTAAGAAAGATAGGAAGATAAAGTTAAAAAAGCTTCTCCGACTCAATAGTGCAGGCGTGTTACCTGATGGCCTGTTAGCTTGCTGCTTACAGTAGTTCATTAACCAGCCCTACAAGCAGTCACTACATCACCAAGCTTGTATAACCACATATATATAACCAGATAAGACTCACTGATTAATTTGGCTGTGCCACCTTCTGGTGTGACCGGGCCTCAATTCCCCCGACTTCTCCTTCCTCAGCTGCCACTTGATTCAGTTGCCTTCCCTCACATACGCTCTTCCTTCACCTGAAACACTCTCACTGAGGTCTTCATGACATGAGTGTGTCAATGTGTATTCACTTGTGTTAAATCTTTGAGAACAATAAAAGAAAGAGCATCAAGGAGAGGGATAGTACGTCTATCTGCAGATCTATGGAATATGTAGAGAACATACAACTACTACTTGTGTACAAATGGTTATGCATGGTCCCTGCCATGTGGTAACTCCATACTGTAGTTCAGAGGAACTCGGGCTTCTCCTCTTTGTCAGGAAATATAGGAAAATAGAATTTCACAAAAACATGCATTCCCCATGGAAAAAAAAAAGGTTTTAATAGATGCAGTGAAACCCTGCAGAGAGACGAGCATGTGGGCATTTGGATGTGTTTATGTGTGAGTGTAAATGGTGATCATGTCACATGTGGTGCATGTTAAATGTAACACAGAGGGGTGTTGTGGAATGTGACGCGCTTCATATCTGTTTATGTTTGTGTTTGTTCTGAGCACCACAGTAGATGTAGAACTTCAGAGGGGAGGGAGAAAATATGAGTTTTTTTGTAAAAGTGAAGGAACAGGACGTGTCTCTCTTCAAAAGATTTTTCCTTTCTTCTTGTTCTTCTCCATCGTCCTGTGTAACAAATCAAAACAATCGTGTCAGTGGACATTTTGTCATATGTAGCAATAAGAAGACAAACTGCAGACTTTTTGACGGTTAAATAGCTTCTCAGTGTTACTGACTTGGAGGCGTCCAGTTTCTGCTGCTCCAGGATTCTCTGCTGAGCTTCCCAGTTGGCCTTCTCGTCCTCATAAACTCGCCTCTTCTCCTCCAGCTCTTTGTACTGCGCCTCCAAGTTCCTTTTCATCTGTTCGTGGCGTCGCTCAAGCTGAAGATCAAAACATTATATTACACTCACTCTCAAGCACAAAGACAGGAAATTTTAATAAACACCCAATGTAAGAGTTAAAACTCAGCAAAACTACAGCTGGAGTCATTTGTATGGGATAATCATGTTCATTTACTCAGAATCTTGTTTTTCTGTTTTCCTGGATTATACATCTTGTGCCATTTCACCAGGCTAGGCACAGAGTTTTAAAAATCCGTGGTCTTGGATCATAAGAGACATAGCCTACTAGTTTTGAACTGCCGGTGGGAAGAATGAACATAACTCACCCAGTTTTCAGACCGTTGTGTCTCATCTGTGTGTTTATCTCTGAGATGATTTACAAGGCATGCAGTTGGTCTGTGAGCTTCTTAGGCTGCTAAACTAGTGCTGTAAAGGCTAGAATAGCTGCACCAATAAAGTAGAATGCTCCATCAAAATGTAATAATTCAATAATTTATCGGTTATAGGTCCGGGTCTGAATAGGGGAGCATCTGGGTCTGGATCTGGACTGGTGTCTGCCTATTAGTGACTTCTGCTCTAGTAGGTTTTTCCATCTCACTGTCTTGATGGAGTTTGTTTTTTTAGTCGTCATAGTGTGCGCCTGTGGTTATTATCCATGACAACTGAGCAACTTACACTGACGAAGACTGAGATATAGTTTAAAGCTCCATAAAAGATAGCCAGTTGACCTTTGTGTTAAATAACTACTTCAAGGTAAAGAATGGCCTTTCACACATTTGTGTTGGTTGGGTAAACGCAAGGCATAGAGCATTTATTAGCAAGTAGATACAACTGAATTAAAATAAGAACCTATATAAAATTGTAACATCCTTATATAACTGGATTAATGACATTAAGATTTAACACTGAATCGTCAGGACAACTGGAATGAAAGGCACTGGATATCGGTAGCCTCAGGATTGTGGATTATGCAGCCCTAAACTGGGATACATACCAACATTCAATTCAATACAATTAAATTCAAGAGTTATTTGTCAATTCTGCCACACATACAGGACAAACAGAGGATCAAAATGTCGTTCCCTCAGACCCACGGTGTGAAAAGAAAAGATATAAGTTGTGGAAAGGTACAGCGGGGAGCTGCAGGTGAGTTGTTTGACTTTGGGAGGTTAATTAATTGCATCACGTTGCCTAGAATGGTGACAATGCAAATACATAGAGGCACCATAACCACCCACCCACACAACCTCAAACTCACCTCAGCCTCTGAGTCCTTGAGTTTCTGCTTCTTCTCTTTAACCTTCATTTCAAACACCTGTTCCATTTCTGCCTCCATCTTCTTCATTTTCATCACATGCTCTCTGCGCTCCTCCTCCATCTGTGCCAGGGGACTCCTGTTGACCATGACAGAGGCAGAGGTTAGCTGTGTGTCAGTGCCTGATGTCTGAGTTTTTATGTCTTGATGCGTGGCATCCTCTCTTCAGTCTGGGACCTCTGGATAAAACGTTTATATTTGGATGTTAATGGATTGCTGCTGAGCTAAAAATCTGGATTGTTTGAGGCCTAGGCCTACCTGAAATCCACCTGCTGGATTACAGCACCTAAGGGGGGCAGAGCATCAGGCTACAGATCCAGAAGGCTACAGATCCTATAAGTTGTACAGTGACAGTGATTTTTAACTATTCTGCTATTTCTGTGTTGATCTGTAGCCATAGACTCACCCCAGATATTGGATTTTTATGGCCTAGCAGGCCTAGTGGTGTCCAAGATGTCTTCAGATGTTGAAAGTGGAAATTAGATTTCTCTGTCGATTTTAACTTCAGTCACTGACTTTTTCTGGGTGGATTCGTGGAGAGTCACAAGCTATGTGAAGCTTGTGAAGCACTGAAATTAATGCTGTACTGTCTGGTTTTATTGGGCCTGTTCCTGACTGATATCTAACTTTGAGTCAGCTGGGCCTCTTTTCTCAAGTGCATAAACTGTGGATCTCTGTCTGAGCTGAGGGTTATGATGTCTGTGGATATGTCAAAATGGCTGCTTATAGCTGAGGAGTCTCTTCACTCCTGTTGTCTCCTTGTGCTGAGGGAACATTTTACTATTCCTACAACATCATTTACTGGGAATGTATTGTCCTACAGTCTGGTGACTGATGTAAAAGACTGCAACACCAAGCACTATCTTTTTGTTATATTATTGCTTTTATTTTAAATCTGGTTTGGGGATTTTTCACATCAGTGTAAAGAGTTTATTCTCTAAAATGAACATGATTAAGATCTGGATAAAGTCAACTGATGCTGATACTGTTGTCTTATCTAAAACCTGGCTTATAAAATCTGTAAAGGTAGGGGATATTTGCATTTATGGCTACAATGTTTATCATACACACCATCAAAGAAAAGGTGGTGGGGTGGCTATCTATATCAAACGCAATGTTGGTGTTAAATTAGTGCTTTCTGAGTCAGTAACCATATCACCATATAATGCTGGTGGGATGTTATAGGCCCCCCATCTGCCCCTAATAACTCATCATCTAGTCTTGTTCAGCTTCTGTCTCAACTGAAATTCAATGAAATATTGTTGGTTGGTGACTTAAACTGGGATTTGCTGATGCCTGTGTCTGATGCACTGAAATTACAATGTGATTCTCCATTTCTCACACAATTAATTGATTCCCCTACAAGACCCAATGCTAAATGTTTACAAAAATGGACACTCATCGACTTAGCTTTTACAAATAAGCCCTTTAAATGTGTTGCACCAGGTGGTCCAAATGATGCAAGTGATCATTGTGTAATAGCAGTTGTGCGAGAAACAAGAATCCCTAAAAGTAACCGTCGTTTTGTTAATATATACATGATAAAACATCATATGAATTGTTGTTGTTGTGTTGATTTGTTGTTCCCAAAGTCTGAACTGAGCTGGGAAAGAAAGCTTTTAGGTTTTTAGCACCTGCTGCATGGAACAATCTACAGACTCAACTTCAGAATATTGAACCACTGAACAGCTTTAAAACTACGCTGAAATCAACTAAGTCCAGGTTGTCTGTGTGCAAATGTTTTATCTGATTATTTAAGTGAGTATTTCTGTTAATTTGTTGTTGTAACTCAGTGTCGTTAATATGTGAGAAGTAGTTGTTTAGTAACTAAGGCATACTTAGTGAGCTGGCCCTTGGTCTTGGTGGTGTCCACTCCATTACAGGTGACAGCAGCAAGTTTCTTACTGCGGTAATTCTCATAGTGGACATTGTTGGTGACATCCTTTAGATCTTGCATATGGGTCCTATGGAAGGGGAAGAAAAATACAAATAAATCAGGCATGGAGAACCAGACGGAGGGTGAGGAGGACAGAAGAGGGAAGAAAATCCCAGAAGAAAAAATAAGCTTATTAAAAAGGAGCAAGCTAAAGCTACAAATGCATTTTTAAATGTATTGAACTTCTTACATTAGCTACATTAGCATCTCAGAAAATATAATGCATGTACTGTTAACTAATGAGGCAATTAGTAGGAATCTGTCAGCCTCTAATAGCCTCAGTGAGTTAGATTTGACAGGAACTACTAAAACAGTTTAATTCATCCAAGGGTGAGGCATCAACTTACTTTCATGAGATTAAGTGAAGGGAAATAAATGTTCCGTCTCACCTGATCAGCATGTTGCGTAGCACAGTGAAGTCGCAGTGTTCCCCGTTCTCCACTGAAACACACAGGGACAGGGAGGAAAACAGAGGGGAGGGGGGGGGGAGACAAACATCAAAATTACTACACAGGAACACTTCTGATGAGAATAATCATCGTCTTATCTCAAGGGAAACTGAACTAGAAATGCACTGCAAGCTTCTATAGATGTCTGCACATAAAGTCTTATAGGTGCTAAAAACCTGAGTACATTTAGCTGAACTATTAGGTAAATAACTGTCATCTGCTTTAGCCTATCTCTGGCTTTGTGTTCACATTAAGAGGCAGTCCCAGCAGAAACACGTCATTGTCTTTGTGGTGAGTAAGATCAACACAGCTGTAGTGTGTTATTTACACAATAAAACATGTACAGTGTAGTGGTATTATAATAAGATTAAAAAACAAACAAAACAACACAAGTTAAAATTCATGTTATCAGTCTCAATGGAGACCTGATGGCACCAACACACACATATCACAGATTGTAATATTCATTCATCAGTTATAAAAGGAGGGGTGCATTACAAGGTGAAGTCTGTTTATGTTGAAGGAGACACTGTAGAGTATCAGCTGTAGTAGCACATTAACAGAAAACAATTGGCGGAGGAACACGAGGCCGTGATCACATAGGATGGTTTTAATATGAGCACACGGCTTTCATTCTAGATTTTATTGGGTTGGGTTGCAACAGGTCGTACTTACAACTAGTAATGTTTTGGAGCTTCAGACACACCTACTAACACACCTAAACCTCAAAGCAGCATTAAGAGATGTTTTGCCAGTTGAGGTAAGAGCAACAAGCTGCATATAGCAGCAGTCACATATTATCAGCTTATACAAAAAGCTACTACCATCTTAGATTTTGGATACTGTTACAACGTGATATGTCATAAGTGTTGTCTTTTCCTGGTTTTAAAGACTGTATTACAGTGTGATGTCATTTTCTGAACTTAACAACCGTTCAACATGTTCTAATATCTGCATTTACCCACTTCATTATATTAACACTACTGATGATTATTTATCAAAGCCTCATGGTGTAAATATTTTGTTAAAGTACCATCTCTACAATATTGTTGCAATATCAGTATTGAGGTATTTGGTAAAAAACTATGGTGATACTGGATTTTGTCAGCCAGTCCTAGCATTTGTGCTTTTGGGGAGATTTCATATTTTGCAATATAGCCTACAAATACTGCCTTAATATACTATTTTAAAGCCATATCATCCAGCCCTGTATGTTTTAGCAAACAGGTGCAGGAGACACAGAACAATAAAGTTGTGTTTCTGTCCACTTTATGAATCAACGTTTAATATTCAACCATTTTTTGCTCTGTTTTAGTCTCTACCTACTCCTGAGAAAAATATATGGCTCTTTAGCTGCTAGTTAGAGACTAGCTACGTTTACTAGCTAGTTGCTAACTGTGTCCGTCTGATGTTTGATTCTGGGCAGGTAGTGTTACCGTGGATTTTTAGAGGTTTTGTTGCTGAAAACAGTTGCCTGGATGCATCTGAAAACTAATGATGAAACCAGCAAGACTGAACACGTCAACACTGAAGTTGAAGCCACAAAACCAAATGAATGAGCTGAAAGAGGCTAAAAGGCTTCATAGCACTAATGGGACCTGCAAAATTTGGTGATAATTCTCTCAGCTCTGGTGCTCTCCACTTAAATGGGAACTTTGCTGCTTTTCAACCAGCTTTATATAACGACATTGTTGGTAGTATATGCAAATTAACAATGTTAACCTTCTCTCCATTTTGCCTGCACCCCCCACTCTGAATGTGTGTTCAAATCCTCCTATCTGATCACAGCCTTCCACTGTTGGACCCAAAGACGCCACACAGTTAGAACAAACAAGGGTTGTTGGTCAGACGACAGTAAACAGAACTGATCTCATTTCAACATGGTACAGTTAGATGACTGTGAGTTTTCATCTCGGTGACAAAGACATGGTTACACGGTCAGACGGGATTCTGGAAAAGGACTGCAGATAAACTGCTGCTGAGGATGTATGTGGTGGATCTCCAGCCTCCTCTTCATCAAATATGCTGCTCCTTATTGGCTAGCCTCCACCCCACTGGCAGTCAATCATCATCAGGGGAGCGAATAAGGAGGGACACCTTACCATTGATGAAACTTATGCGGTCCCGCAGCCCCTTGGCCTCGAAAGCCAGCCATTGACCTCCTGTCTCTTCTAGAGGAGGGAGCTCTGACGGAGGGGAGGGGTACGGTTTTTCAGTTACTGTCTGCACCCAGTGGGGGCTAAATCTGGGTCTGGAGCAGCTGGGTTTATTATGGCTCAGACTTGGCCCGGTTTGAGCCCAGAATCGGCATATGTTTGGCCCAGATTCAGCCCAGATTTGGCCCAGATCAACACCATAACCTGCATGTGTCCAAGCTGACTGGCTAAAGAGTGCAGGGCTTGTAGAGGGAGTGTGGTGGTTGGTTGGAGGGGTGTTACATGAGGCTCTATGCATGACCAGCTGGGGTTGCAGGTCTCAATGAGGGAATAAGTGGAGGAGCTAAGTGGAGTCAAGGGTCATTGGGGAAAAAAGGTTGTAACTAATAGTATACAGATCTTATTTCTTGATGAATGGCAGAAAATACCTGATGAATTTTTAAAAAACTCAAATCATATTACTTTATTTGCCAATCATGGACGAATAGAAAATTGTCTCAGTCCATCAGGTGTTTTGAGCCTGAGTGCTTTATCCATTAGCAGTGTGTATTTAGGCCATGATGATGAACTGCACTGGTTAAATGAATCAAGAGCACACAACTGTTTATCTGAAACATGCATTGTGTGTGTGCATATGTGTGTCCAGGATTTTTAGCAAAGAACATGTTTGTACGTTAAAAGTCTTACATTAAAATATGCTCCAAGTGTGCTTATGAGTGAGAATTCATGATACCAAGCCACATGTTACCTTGATGACTTAAATGAGCTGCTACATGCCCTTTTGGAAAACACTAACTCACCATTAACTGCTCATGAACCTATAAGCAATGCGTTAGGATGGTGGATCCCAGTCTTTGATCCAGCGATACAGCGAGGCCTGTAAACTGTTCTGACCCAGCACCAACACAATGACCTGAACCCAGAATGTAAAGAGCTGAATCATGCGGTGAAGCAGGGCAGTAATTATCGGTATCGCTGTATGTAATACAACTGGAGCAAAGAAGGGAACCACAGTATTAGAGTGATGTTTCTATTGCAGCTGTAGCTTCAGCAGTAAACAGCCTCTAGTTTTCTCCATGACTATTCACAGCATCAGACCTGGGACAAAACATGTGAGATGTGAAAGCTTTAAACCCACTGATAACACCAGATAAGGGAGGACTTCAAATTTTGAAAGTACATAAACCTCTTCAAATGCACCTTGCAGGATAATTCCTGTTGATTAAAATAGTAATGTATTACACTAATTACGCTAATTAATGAGATCTAGGAACACAGTGACGTCACTAAAAAGAAGTCTGACAGGACAAGAAGCCTGAGCAGTCAGATGATCATACTAGCCTGAAACAAACCCCCAGGTAGGGCTGGGTGTAAAAAAATCTTTTTAACACCTGCCAAGCACCAAATGTGGGTACATTTTCTAATTGGCGAGTTAATCTCTCAAAGCTAACTGCCACACTGGTGGGTAAATGTTTGTACCAAAACATGTGATCAGAAACTCTGCTGAGAGCACGTTTTGGTGTCATTTATGGACGAACCTCTGTCCTCTGCCATGTGTGAAACTCCAACACAGACAGACAGCAAAGGAACAGGGACTTCATGGTGCATTCAGATGCACCCCATAGATAGAACTTATAATAATATAATAATTTATTATTATTATTTTCCGTGGTTGAAATGCATAGACCTATAACTGTCATTACTTTGTTGTTCTTTGGAAGGAGCTAAAATCATAATCATTTCACTTCTCCTGATGCTGCATTAATATTACCTATACAATGCTATTGTGTGAATAATACAGCACTGATGTTTGGGCTTCTGGAACTTTTGTTTCTCAGTTCATCTGTTTAGACTTCATAGTAGTGACTTCACCTTGTTCCCTGGTCTCAGTAATTAATGTGGTGAGTTCAATACTGTCGGTAACTGACAGAAATGATCAAA
The DNA here is from genome assembly GCF_040436345.1 of Pagrus major. Taxonomy (NCBI): domain Eukaryota; kingdom Metazoa; phylum Chordata; class Actinopteri; order Spariformes; family Sparidae; genus Pagrus; species Pagrus major. The sequence goes on along the minus strand of NC_133222.1, from coordinate 29,382,381 downwards.
AACATCAAAATAAGACCAAATTTGTAATAAACCGGAATTGCCCTTCAACAACACACAGTGAGGTTTTTGAAAGATTTTTTTACGGGATATCAAATTAAGTGACAGCAAAAATAATCATTCATGTGTCAACCCAGTAGATCGATGGCTCTTTTGCTCCATGGCCAGACCTTGCATTCCTAAAGCATAAGGAATATCATCTTTCCCTTTGCTGAGGGTGGACTGGTGTAGATTTTTGTGTTGGATGTACTGCACACTGTCTTAGGGTTGAAACTATCAATATCTCAAAAGAGTGAAACATTTGCTCTCTTTTGTTCTGAGTGTAGTCATTTAAAGAGATGGTAGTAAAGATTTACATGAGATTTTACAGGCTGACACTGATGGTACTTTAGGGTATAGTTAAAAGTGTTCTTTTTAACATCAACACAAACATTCTTTGCTAAGGATCCCTGAAACAAGTAACTTGTCACCAAATTTCTGCACTGACTGAGACATATGACATATGACACTGACACAAAAACATATCAGTGCTCTCTGGTGGACAAACTATGCAACTGCAACACTGTTTCAACATTGCTCCAGCATGACGTGTCTGCACACAGCCCAAAGGATACTAAAAGACAACACCCACCCCAGCCACAGTCTGTTCACCCTGCTGCTGTCTTGCAAAAGATACAGAGTTACTGACGTACCTCAAGACTACAGAGCAGCTTCTTTCTTTGGACTGAGACTCCTGAACTCATCCTCAGCATTCCACCATCAATAGTTGTACAGGCGCAATAGAATAATTTTTCTGACTTGATAGTTATTTATTAATTAGTGTATATAATCTTGAATCTGGGATTCCTCAACCACAGTTTCTTAGTACTTAAACCCCACAACATCAGTTACATAGATATTTAAATCTGTAAAATAAAAGACTAAAGTGTACATTATAATAATATCAATAATTGTCTCTAGAACTTTTTTCTAGTCTTACTGTGGACAGTGCTAGCTGTACAGGTTCAGTCAGCATGGTGTATGACAGACAAAGAATGCAGGGGCCAATAATCTACTGAGAACACATGAATCATTTTCTATTTTCTTTTGTATTTCAAAATATAACATGTTCACATTTTAATGTCAAAGTTCTTCACTGTTTTCAAAGATTTCGTAAATATGGTGTTGTTCAGTACTTTGATTGATCATCAATATTCAGCCCAAGTCTGATTAGAGCATTGGTTTGACCATCAGCCTAATGATGAGACAGCACAGCAACAGAAAAGTGAAGGGAAAAGGAGGGCTGGAGAGTTTGGGGGACACTCTGAGAGGGGAGAAGTAGGGGAGAAGATGAGGTTGAAATAAAGTGAAAGATGGTTTGGTTTACCAAAAATGCCCTCTGTCAGTCATGGAAAAGAATAGACAAAAAGAAAAAAGAAAAAAGAGAGAAAAGAAAGAATGAAAAAGTGAAAGACTGATAAACGGTCAACCACAGAGCAACAACGGTATATTACTTTATATAAAGATATAAACAGTAATCATCTTTCAGAGGAATTTAAAACAAACTTAGTGAAAACTAACACACCAGTAAGAGCAACAACAGTTCATCATGGCCAATGGCAGTCTCTGATTGGTCGATTGGGTAAGTCAGTGCTCGCTGCCATACTGAAAGAAGTTATTCCATAATACACCATGTCTGTCCCTCTTTTCCAGAATCCCTACCAGGGTCAAAACCATCACTATCAAAAGGACTGTGTGCATGGGAGTTTGTTTGTGTTGAGGGGAAGGCAGGTGGGTGTACAGTACTTCATACTTACTACATAATCTAACAACATCTTTGGGAACATGTTGACCCCTTTCATTTTCCCAGTTATAAGAGAAAAGTTCTAATTTCCAACAGTCCTGGTCACTGTTATCCCTCCATTCACACAGCCTCAAACACCAAAGAAGCAAGTCATGGGGAACTGATCCTCGAAAACCATCCAGAACCAAGCATTTTCACCCAAAAAAGCTGAAAAGTTGGACTCCATGTGGAACCAAAAAATACCTTACAGTAAGTGTGAACCGAATGGGGTGTTTTATATTGTACTACAGGTCATTGTGCATTGTGCAATACTGTCGATTGATGACGCATTATTCATCACAATGGTTCAATTCAATACTGGTGTTAATGTGTGCGTGTGTGTGCGTGTGTGTGCGTGTGTGTGTGTGTGTGTGTGTGTGTGTCTCTGTTCAAGATCCAGAGCTATTTTGGTGGAAAACCCCTCAAAAGGCATTCAGCAGGATTCTGGCACAATATGTGGAAGAAAACTTAAGAAAAAAAGAATAAAGACACGCTGACTAACCAGTAGGAGACTAACCAGAACCAGTAAGATCCAAGAGGCTTCTACAGAACTGAAGAAGCTTCTTGGATGAGAGGTGAAGCGTCTTCAAGAAACTGAAACAAGTACAGTTGCCTACGATACAGCACTTAGAATTACCATAAACTGGATGACTGAGAACCTTCATCAACACGACTCAAAATCTACTTAAATCCATATTCAATAAGACTAATCAAAGCTCCAAGAGGTGAACTATGACCATGCTGTGCTATGTGACGGTAAAACACATTTTTGACAAGTCACTGTATTACCTGGTAGTTAATACATTCAGTGGATACAGTGGGTCACTGTGGAAAACATGCACTATGTCCCACACTCTCAGGAATATCATGCTTCATTCATCATGATAGAGATAACACTGTCACTGCTCGACATTCTCATGCACATCAACCTTCAAACGCAAACATGCATCAGCATCTCTCTCACATCCGTCGGTGTCTGACTAAGGTGCAAGGTGACATACAGTGTATCAAAGGTCTTTCTTAAAAAACTGTCACACTTCTTTTCAAGTTCATTTTCTAGGCACCTGCTGTTTGGCCACAAAATGGAAGCCGTATCCTTCCTTTCCGGCAATGGACCGGAATCAACCTACCTTCCGCCACGCCCCACGGGTACTGACGACCTCTGACCTTCTTGCCGTTCACCTCGATGACCACATTGCTGCCCACCACTGCCAGTGGCATCTTCTCCTGGAGAGGAAAGACACACAATTTTCTGCAAATCTGCTGTAAAAGCCTCCTGCATTTTCCTCAGTGAGAGATTTGTCTACATACTTTTAAGGCCCAGTCAGTCCAAAAAGTGGCACAGCTAAATGTATCTATGTGTCCTGTGAAATAGGTGCTGCTAGAGGCTTGGTAATGTCGAGCCTTGGTGCAAGGCTAGTTAATGAACTATTATGGCGAGAAAGCCAAGTGCTAACACACCAGTAAGCCGGAAACATGCTAGCACTCGTCAGTCACAACTACCACTGTGTTCTCAGGATTGTACATCACTTCATCAATAGAGGGATATTGAAAAAGGATAAAGCTCTCTGGGCTAGAAAGCTCATTAACGGTCAGTTAGCAAGCTAGTTAGCTTGGTCGCAAATTATTAAGTTATACGTTTTTTTAATTAAATGTCACACTGCACAGAGATCTATAGTGGCCACCGTTGGTTGGAGCTTTAGCAGGACTGCTTGCTTTGTATGTAAAAGACATACAGAGAAGGGTTTAAACAACTGAATGGTGCAATGTGGCTAATAAGCTACAATAGCTGTTCCATCAAAGGTCAGCTCTGACACGACGGCTTGCTCAACAGCCAAAATTCACGTGTCAACGTTCACCAGAGTCACTGATGGCCAACATTAATATGATCTGGGGATATGTTGTCACGTGTAGTACCAAGCTTGACTCTTGCCTGAGGCAGCAGTTACTGGGGCAGAGCTACATGGACAACCATCATTAGTGAAAGTTCTTCAATGAGCTGGTCTATAAAGTTGCTGAAGAGTTATGCAATAATGCTGCCGGGCATGTGGAATACAGGACAGCTGCAGCGGTTGGATACTGATCAGAGGACAGACTGACCTTTGGCTGTCTGTGACTCTCTATTTATGTCTTCCTGCTGAGATCAATCAGAAGTGCTCAAATCAAGTTTTACCAACAAGACAGCGTGGTCCATTACCTTGATCTTCCGGATGAGTTTGTTGTCCTCGTCGTCCTCCGTGTCTGGGAACTCATAAATCTTTATTTTGTGCTCCTGTATCTCTTTCATTATCTGACAAAGAAGACAGTAGAGTAGTAGAAGAAAGTAATCAGAATGAAGTACACACAATTGGCCATCATACATATGTAGCTCAAAAAGAATTTTAATTTCTCTTCTAGGTAAACAATCCTTGTACACTTAAAAGGAATAATTTGACATTTCATGCTTATTTGAAATATACCATTTGTTCTTTTTTCTGGGAGTTAAATTGACACTAGTTTCATGTCTATGCGTGACATATATAGCTAGAGCCAGGATGTGATTAGCTTAGCTTAGCATAGCTCTATCCATATTCTGAAAATATCCCTACCATCAACTTCAAAACTCAATATGTTGTACCAAAGTTGTATAATTCTTACACTAACAGAAACATAAAAATGACAACTTTTAGAGAGAACTATCAAGAGAGGGAGTCATGCACTGGAACTGTTTCTGATGAACAACTGTTTATCCAATGTTCCAGTATTTCCAGGCAGCATCTGTGCTGGTCAACCTCAAGGTGACACAAGACTCTGGGAGGTCACTGCATCCCGCTGTTGCTTGCCAACTTGGGGATTAATGGACTCATGAACTTACTCTGGGAAGGAAAGCTAGACAGCATATTTCCCAAAATGTTTCCTATTGCTTTACATGTCTATGTTGCATGTTGCGGGTAAAACAGATACACATATGCTACTAAGTTTTTTATCTGTTCACCTTAGATATACAGCAGCATTGCCTATCCCATTAATGTGACACATGGACATAAATACCTGTTTCTTAAAAAGCTGGCACTCTTCTGGAGTCAGAGTGTCTGCTTTTGCAATGAGAGGGATGACGTTGACTTTGTCATGGAGTCTCTTCATAAACTCGATGTCCAGCGGCTTCAGACTGTAGGATAGAGAGAAGAAAACATTTAACCAAAATCATCTACAAGTCAACAGAGGCATTCACTTTGTTGTACAGCTGAGCTAAATCTGACCAGTGTAGTACACTCAACAGGTTTATCATAGTAGAAGAAGCACACAGCTAAACGTATTAGTTTGTGTGTGTTAGCAACAGGTAAGTGGTAACCTGTCCTGGGTGTACCCTGTCTCTACCAATCAGAGCTGTGAGTCTCCGCCCTCCTCATACCTGAACAGGATAACCTCTTATTGGGAAATGATGAATACAAACTCTTCAATGACATCATTTCATGAGGATCAGCAGCCCCGTCACACATCATTTGAATAAACAATTAAGCTTAAACTGCCACAGTGGCTTCCTTAGTATTTTTTGAAGTAAATGCAGTTCAGAGGGTCACCAGCAGAGGGCCAACCAACTGTACTTTGCATGTAGCCCACAGCAAAGACACAATGAAGCCAGCTGAGTGTGACAGACTTTGTGTCTTACGTTTCCTTCTTCTGTGTTGACAACTGTCGGTTTTGTCTTGCTGGGCTGCTGAGGGACTGTCTTTGTAATTCTCTAATAGGCTCCATCTCTGTCTAAATGACAAGTGGGATCCGTATCTGGTCCGGCATGAGGCTGGTGGGCTGTCTGCAAATGTGGGCGGTGTATGTGGAAAGTGAGTATGCACTGCATAATGAGAGAAAATTATGTAAAAATAACTGTACAGAGGCGGCTGTGGCTCAGGAGGGAGAGTGGGTTGTCCACTGATCACAGGGTTGGTGGTTCAATCCTCAGCTCCTCTCGTCCACATGTCAAAGTTTCCTTGGGCAAGACAATGAACCCCTGAATTCTCCCGATGGTGAGTTCAGCATCTTGCATGGTAGCTTACTGCCAGCAGTGTGGAAGTTTGTGTGTGAATGGGTCAATGGGGGAATAAGACATAAATGAATATTTTGGATAAAAGCTTTATATAAATCCAGCCATTTACTATTTACATGGTTGAATACTTGTATCCAGTTGTGCCCATAAAAATGCAATTATTTTTATTCATGTGCATTCAAATGATTCATGCTATATGCGGACATGGTTCTGTGTCTGTGTGTTATGACTTTGAGTAATAAAGGGCCTTTTGAGGTACTCATCCCAGGAATGCAGAGATACAGAGAGGGCAACAAAACAGCTGTTGAGTGGTTGACTAGTTCACAGAGGGACACAGACACAGAGTGAAGGAACTGCTCGGTTAGAACAGGGTCAGGTTTTTGTATAATGCAGCATCAGAACGCAGTCTCAGATAACACTGGAGTCAGAGTGTCTGCTCTCAGCAGAGGGAGATACCGACTGTCGAGACACTTAAAATGTTTTTCTTTCAATGTTATCGTAAATCATAGATTGTCTCTACATACTGACAGTGATTTATCCAGCCAGCAGCACTTACTCCTGGTTGGACTCTGCGCTGGAACTTTCCCTTCCTTCTCCCTTTGGTATCTTGGGGTATAATACATCACAGACAGGCTAAGCTTGGAAACATGACCATGCAGTTTACAACATTTCAGATTTTACAGTCATGTGTGACTTGGGAAGAAGCAGTATTCAAACAGCAACTCTGCAGCTGGTGCAGCACATTTGAAGGTTAACAATTCACTTAGAAACTATAGCTGTCAAATTCCTGTAAAGTGACAGGAAAATCACCATTACTTGATATATTTACCGAGAGAAATGCTGAGAAATTGTCCTGACATTTAGAGTTGTCAGTGACTCAATAGTTTGCTTGCATTTATCAACAATACTGGAATACAAGAGTGGGGTACGCCACACCAATTACTGGAATTTATAGAGCTGTCAAAGATGGAGACGCCACTTAACTCGACTTAATTTTATTTATACAGCCCAAAATCACAATAACATTGCCTCAGCGGGCTTTTACAAGCTGTACAGTGAATGACATCCTCTGTCCTTAGACCATCTACTCGAGTGAGACAAAACTTGCCATATTGAGACAAATAACCCTTTTCAACAGGGGGAAAAAAAGATACTTTCAAACTCTCTTTCAAAAACTTGTTTGTTTTGCATCATAGTTCAATTGTAGGTTCCTTTCAGACATGCCTCTATTTCTGTAAATGTCATTTTTAATGTTGGTCTCATGTCTCTTGTCACATCCTGAGTCACTTTTATGCACGATGGCAATCTAACGAGGTCGGCCTAGTAATTTTGCAATAACATTCATCAAGACACAAGTCTGAACTGAGCGCTGCTCATACTTTAACCATCTCTAAACACAACCATTCAGATTCTACAAAATCAGCACATTTAATTATCAGGTGTAGGTGTCAGCTTGAATGAGTCAGCAGTATTTCAGAGGGAAACTGGTAATAGAGGGTTCAGAAAGAGGCTAATTGCCTCAATTACAGAAAACAATGTGTTTACACACTTTCTGGCTGATGCCATCAAAAGATTTGCACAGTAATGTCATTTTAAAAAAAAAGCCATCTGTACATATCTGTAAGCAATCAAGGAGTGATTTAGATCTATACAGATCATCACTGAACATGAGAGGTTGGATGTTAAAACAGAGCTCCATATTTTTAGTCAGGCTGGTGCTGCTGCTATACTAAGGAACAGGGAACGTTCCAGTGATGCCAAGTGAAAACACACACACACGCACAACCATTTGAGACACTGCAAGATGAGAGAAGACACAGTATGTTTGTCTGAGATGAGAGGCCTGCCTCTGTGAGCTGCACTGAGCCTCCACTCTGATTGGATAATTCAGTGATGGGGAGCAGAGCTCTACTTACTGAGCATGGGCAGAACTGGGTTATATAACCTTTGTGGGTCACAAACACTGGCTGGCACGCACGCACGCACGCACGCACGCACGCACGCACACATGCACACACAGCCTTTTGCTTCAGCCTCAGCTTGTATAGCTGGCAGGGGATAGGAAACTGAATTGAAAGGTAGACTCTCCCATGAAGTAGGAGTTTCCAAGCCAAAGAGAGGCAATAGGTTGATCATCTCATTCTAAACACTGCATCAATTGATTTCACTGACTGGCACAGCACTGTCAGTTGGACCAGTTCAGAAGAATGTGGTTAGTGCTAGTGAATAACACCTTTGAATACAAATAGACTGGCACAGGGAGCATCTTGACCAGAGCAAATCCTTCCATTTGCCATCTGCTGCTTCTAAAACGCTGGCTTCAGAATATCTTGGTTCACCTGGTTACAACTATGATACTTTATGAAATTATAGCCTTGGAAGCAACTTAAAGCTCCTATGATCATTTTTTTTTTTTAGAAATTGATTAAACCACTATTTTCAATGTGATAGGGGTCGCTTGTGGTGACAGACCCACAGAGATTTATAACCCAACTCTCTAGGGTTTCATTATCTCTCGAGTATGTCTTATAGCTCAAAAAATGCATTTCTTTTTGGTAAAAACATGTGACACAAAGGGGAATGTAGTTGTAAGAACAACGACAGTACCAGTGTCATATCTAAAGTATTTTTTCTTATTATTGCCTCAGTTTGTGTCACCTTACTTAATGTTACATCTGTTGAATCGTTATTACACCTTCATCTCATGCAGACCTACCCGTGTCCAGAGGGCGCTATGAAGTACAAGCAGCAGTGGACTCTGTTGTCGGGCATGGACCTGCGGTTCACCCTCGACTCTGCATTCAGGAAGTCCTCGCACTTACTGTCAATGTAGTTTATGACTGGCTGCCAACTAGGAAGATGGAGAGAGACATCAGGCGGAGAAAAGAAGAGGCCATCTGATAATAAAGAACGCATGATCATTTGGTAAGATCAAACTATGCACTCCTCACCAGTTGCTGTTGTCCACTGCATCCCCAAACCCGGGTGTATCCACAATAGTCAGTGTCAGCTGGACCCCTCCTTCCTTAATCAGCACTTTGGACTGCTCCACCTGGAACACAACAACATTCACACTATTTAGGACACTACTGAGCTGAATAAAAACCTATGCCTCACATCTAAATCTGAATTGTTGCAGTCCTCTGATAATCTGTCTGTATTTGTATGGATTCAACACTTTGTTACAATTCAGGATGCTGTTTGGCAACACAATGTTCCCACACACACAAGCCTACATGTTTAATTGTTTAACACTATCCTTTCCCACTCAGGGCACAGATGATACATCACTGCGCTGTAAGTGCACCCACACAGCCTGCTGGGAGATTCATAGATACCAGTATCTGCTGGCACTGGTGTGAGCAATCTTTAACTCTTTCCGTCCTCTGAGCTGCAAACATCAGAGCCGTGATGGTGTGTATGGAAGGGATGGATGATTACCACCTCCTCACTATACAGGGTATTCCATCCTATCCTAACTCCTGAGTTCAGGCAGTCCTGGTGCTATCTAGAGATGCAGAAACTGACTATTTTCACTTTTGATTATTTTCTTGAGTAATCGATATGTAGATTGGTCTATAAAAAGGTAAAAAAAACCTGTGATAAATGTTGATCAGTGTTTCACAAAGCCCAAAATGATGTCCTCATTCGATGTTTTGCTTTGTCCACAACCCAAAGATATTCAGTTTACTGTAATAGAGGAGTAAAGAAACCAGAACATATTTTTAATAATATTTAAGAGGGTGGAATCAAAGAATTTTGGACTCTATTTTCTATCTAAAACAATTATTCGAACAGATTAATAAATTATCACAGTTATTTAATAATGTGATAGGTGACAACTAATCGATTAATCTAGAACTGACCCAAGGAGGCTGCAGACTGACTCTTGTATGGAGTTAAAAGCACTGCTTTCAACAACAAAGACAACTCCTTGATTAGTCTGGGTGAAGCTACTGTACTCTTAAAACAATGTTCATGATTAATACATGAGCATACACGCTGCTACAATGATGTAATTGAGGCCAGAGTTGTTGCAGAATTGGAGTGGTGCACAAACATCTCTTAATTAAGGATGTAGAAAACTTAACTACCAGTACAACTGCTGTTTTATGACATGTTATGGCACACGTTATGCCAATTGCAGTTAACATTGACGAAGTATTAGGTTAACATGATGCACTGGTTCAACACAAGTTTGTGCAAGTTATTCAGCATTATGATAATGATGACATGATATATGATGGTCAGAGCTGTCAGAGTTTTTTTTCCCCAGCAAATGCCAGTGCCATGACAGAAATGTCTAATCAATGTGCAGTCATCTGTACTACCACATAACAAATACCACAATTGCAGCCTTAATTTGCTATTCCTGAGCTCTGTCATTGAATAGTGGCCAGGACATATTTTTGCAGAATATTATGATGTCACAGTGAAGTTGACCTTTGACATTTTGGATATAACATGTCATAACTTCATCATTTAAACATTTTTGTGAAGTTTTGAAATAATTATGTGAATTGTTAAGTAGTGGCCAAAAATGTGTTTTGTGAGGTCACAGTGACATTTGACCACTAAAATCTAATCAGGTCCTTGAGTCCAATTGGATGTTTGTGCCAAATTTGAAGAAAGTCCTTAAAAGCGTTCTTGAGATATTTTGTGCTCAAAAATGGGACGGATGTATGGATGTAGGTATGTACGTACGTACGGACAACCCGATAACAGAATGCCTCCAGTCAAGGCTATTGCCAGTATGCATGCAAACTCAATAGAATGTTGCATGTGGATGCAAATGCTTGTGAATGAAACAAGGTTAAGACTTTAGGGTTAAAACTAGGTTCATGATCGGTCTGAACTTACTTTTGGGCCGTAGGAGTGTCATGATTGTGAGGTAACTGCTGGGTGAGGGGTGACGTGGTGTGTCTTGGTTTGAAAGCATTTTGTGCTTACATGGGAGGGATTTAATCAAGCTGGCATGGGGTGTTAAGTTGCTCTTCAAAATCTCTACTAATTGGATTTTCATACTCTACTAAACTTCAGAAAAAGCAATGTCTGCATAGGAAAATGCATTTTCCTAGGGTTGAGCAAGCACTCCACTAAAACAAACCTCCAGTACAGATATTCAGTATACTTTTGATGGATACTTTTGATGGATACGAGTACCACCTGAGTAAAACGTGACAGTATATGTGATGAAGGAAAATCCTCATAGGTGGCTGACGGAAGTATATAAAAAAACTTGTTCTGTAAATAATTCTTACTCTGTGATCAAAAACATTGATTTGAAGTTCAATTCTGAGGCTGATTTGTTATTAGTTTTCTAATAAGTACTAAATATAGCAACATAGAGTCAACCCATATCAATTTCAGGTTTAATTGAACTACTTACAGTCACTTAGAGTTTATCCGAGTACAGACAGGGATACAGATCATTTAGTTGGTTGAACAGATACAGATAAAGGCCTACTCACTCATCCCTATCAAGAACTATGGAAACTATCAAATGGTGACCACGACTGTAAACACATGGACTAAAATGTACAACCATCTCTGTATAGACTGGAAGACCAGTACTGACCTAAAAGTAGTGTTACTTAAAACCATTCACTATATTTAACATGTTATAATGAGATAAACCTGGTCCTGCTCGCTTCTCTCCATCTGCAGTGCCACAGTATGTTTAATGAGGAACACAAGTGCTAAATAAATACAAGATCAAGCTAATTATTGTTAACAAAATGTCTGTCTGATTGAGTTGTGTGTGGCTTTAGCTTGAAAGAGAAAAATCAGACAAGCGAAACTCTTCCATCTCACATATATTCACATTCAGTCCCACCGATCTATCATTTCCTGCAGCTTGTATGCTGTTCCCTCACTTCGCCGCATACTTTCACAAGGCCATCTAGTTATTTTAGGATCACCCCTTTAACTAAAACTACAGCCCTCTCGCTTGAACGCATTCTTCAGCTTCCACAAACCTTCAGATAATCTGTCTAACTTTACAGCTGAGCATATATATCACACACCACACTCATTTGACATATCTGAGCTTAATTGTGCATCCAGCATGTGTGTGTTAAGATGTGTGTTTGTACTGTAAGTGTTTGTGCATGACATGTCGGCCATCTCAAAACCAAATCTGCTATTTCCACCGTTTCCGTGAAGAAAAACAGATTGGGAGAAAACCTCAAAAATGCCGTCAGTCTCAACACCATCATTTAAAAGTAATCTGATCTGGGGGAATGTGAGTGAGCGACAAAGCATGAGAGATTGTTCGGGAATATAAATACTCTGACCCTGTCTCTCCCCCTCAGCCTCAGACCACAGCACACACATTTACACACACTAACTGCTACTTGCAGGAGAGCATGTATGCCCACGTTGCGCTCATGGGGTTCACATGAGGTTCGTTGTGAGCAATGGACCCAAAAGGGAGCTGGAAGCAAAAGGCTCTTAAATGTTTTCAGTCTTGCCATAACATAGTAAATTTAGCTCTGTGTTGGTGCACAGACTGGAACATAACAGAGCTGCTGTCGTGTGGGGAAGCGACATCATCTGATTTGTTTCTACAATCAATAATTTAGGACACAATGCGTGAGTGCAAGGATACAGCTTTCAAATTCACAAACTGAAGGTAAAAAACAACAAAAAACAGGACTTTCACTTTCCATGAGCACAAAATTTCAATGTATGAAGTGGAACAGTTGGAAAATGTACATGTCTGATAAAAATTTCAAGGATGCCAAAATTTAAATGATGAAGTTTTTGGTAAATTTCGTATTGCCCTTTTATTGAATGATTTCATGATTTCATGAAGTTTTTAGAGCTTAGAGTCAGTTCAGTACTATTAGTACTAGTTTTGTTACTTTATATTTGTTTCTACATTTTTTTTTTCATTTAAGAACTGAAGACAAAGCTGTCAAATTTTGGATTTTCTCTTAACACCAGTAGCTGTACAAAAACTGACCATTTAAAAAGGCAAAAACCTGGATGAAATGAAAACTATTTAAAAAAGGTCCAGTTTGTTGGAATGAAGAGCAAAAATGGAATAGAATACGATTAATTATGTTTTCATTAGTGTATAATTACCTGAAACTAAGTGTAGTTGTGTTTTTGTAGCTTAGAACTAACCTTTTATATCTACAGAGGAAGCAGGTCCTCTTCAATTGAGACGCCAAGTTTCTACAGTAGCCCAGAATGGACAAACCAAACACTGGCTCCAGAATGGGCCTTTCAAGTTTTTAGTGAGAATGTAGAATACACACTCGTTATTAAGATTAAATAAGAGTCACCTTATAATTAAGTCTTCCTTTCTTTATTTGCATATGTTCGGTATTGCGGTCAGCCAAAAGTAACGGGAAGTAATCAAGTTACATTACTTTAATATTGTTACACTTGGATTACATTACTGACTACATTTTTTACCAGGTGAGTGTGTAACTGTAACACAATACATTTTAAAAGTTGCCCTCCTCCTTTAATAAATTGAACCATTTTCTTTGTAGAAAGTAGTTCCAATGACAACTGCTGACAACAATATGGACACTTTTGAAAAATACACTGATGTTTATTTCCACTGTGTTGAGGTCGAGGCAGAAATCTCAAAAGAGGGCATCTCAAAACCAGGTAGTAGACCAAAAGTAGTGCAGGGCCGATAATTTGAATGAAACAAACACTCCCCTGCCTACACAGAAGCACTTTTGGCTAGCTGAGCGGTAAATTGAATAGCTGGCTTCTAGGAAAAGGCAGTTGTGTGTACTGTGGATGTGTGGGTGATGCTTGTTCGTGTTAATGTGCAGAGACGACAGTGTACAGTGTTAGTGGGAGCCAAATCCTGCTGCGAAGTGATTTGCAATTTGTTGTGTCTGTGTGGGAGCAGTTATCATGACAAGGCAAACAATTTATTAATCATGTGAAGAGAGGACGATTGTTTAGCTTTTTAGCAGTGTGTGTGTGTGTGTGTGTGTGTGTTTGTGTGGGTGGGTTGGTCGGTGGTTGTGTGTGTGTGTCTTTGTGTGTGGGTGGGTGGGTGTTACATTTTTTGGGAACATTCTTGCCATTCTACTGACCCTCTCAGGCCCTAGGGGGCGTACAAGGACTCTCACCCAATTCCCTGTTTTTCTTTGTCTCTCCCCTGTCACCTCTTGCTCACCCATCATCGCCTCAGTCCTCAGAGACACTCTTTAGTTAGACCCTGCTTGGTCACATTCCTCCTCCTTTACTCTGCCTTTTTGTCCCTCTTCTCCCGCTACCTGAATCCCCTCTTCCTCCTGGCTAGTTCGCTACTCTGTCCCAAACCCTCCTCTTCCACCTTCTTGCAGTTGTCCTCACCATCTTCTTCTTTTCCCTCCTTCCCTTTTTCCAACCCCTTCTGTCTTCTGCTCCCCACTGCTGATCCAGATGTAGCCTCCTCCTCCTCCTCCTTCTCAGTTTGTCATGACCATAAAAGGATAAAACCAGGCCTTGCTGTTTCCCCTCTTAGTTCTTCCATCCTTCTGTCTCACTTTCCTTTCTCCATCCTTCTTGCTTCCTCCTCTTCATATACTCCATGAAGATACTCCAGGTGTTGCACCAAACTCTTTTCTTCTCTATGATTTTTAGCCTTTTACTCTTCATGGCAGCATGACAACTAGGACTGGTTCAAGCAATGTGGCTAGGAAGTGTTCAAATTATCTTCAAAGCAAGGAGGTTAAGTGACACATTGCCAACTTTGGTAGTCAATGCTCTCAAAAAGTCATACAGAGCTTTTAGAGACAGGAGGCGACTAGCATAATATAGAATTTTAGTGTCTAGGTTTTCACCATCTAATCAGTGAATGGACCAACAGGCAGGAGGACACCATTAGGCGGTTTCATAGATGTAGATATGAGGAGTTTCTCAAAGCAGCAGGGATGTTGAGCTTGTCTTTGACTTTTTCACCCCTCAAACCTGACTCATGACCTTTTGTTATCTGTACTCGGACACTTCATGTCTAGGAATGCCTACTACTACTACGACTATTGAAATGAGAGAGCAGTCTAAGGTGGGTTTATTATTTCGGCAAAGAAGTGACAATAGTTGAAATAGAGGTCCTATTTACCACTGAAGAAAGTGAATACATTTGACATTACACACTTCATGACACAAAAACTGACGTTATGAATGAAACAATTCAAACAATTGACTAGCAGGTGTATTTTCGGCTAGGGCTGCCCGATATTGGAAAAAAACTGACATTACAATATTTTGGTTTATCTGTGATTTATATTGAGAAATGAAAAAATGCAGGAATTTCCTTCAGATAACTTAAATAGCTCTATTAGGAAAGAATGCATAATTCTAGAATAACTGGGTGATTTTCTTGGAAGCGCATTTTATCAAAACAAGTCGACCCTGCTTTATTTGCTAAAATGATACAGAGGATTGTGATTAGTGGTTTGCTGAGAATGAAGAGCCTGCACGTCACTCACAAGCAACAAACCCCATGTATCCAAGAACCCTTAAATTGGACTAAATACGACAAATGTCTCTTGTAGACTAGCTGTAGATTAGAAAATTAGAGGCATGTGAGTTTTGTTTTTGAATCAAGCAGAAGGAAATGTTATAACAGGACACTTTGCCTTACTTGACATTACACATCCTGCATGTGACGATTGCGGGTGTGCATGTTCCAATGTTGATGCTGAAACGATATACAGCTCAGTCCTAATGTGGGCTATAGATCGCAGTATTGACTATAACAACACATGTCTTGTGAAAACATGCTGCTCCCAAAATACAGAACGACTCTGAGGGAGACAGTAATCTGATATTGTATAATGTGTACAACTACTCCACGTGCCTTTAATTACCCCCCAGAGACAAATAAAGTTTTTTGAATTGAATTGAATTGAATAATGTCATTTTCCAGCAACTGCACAGAAACCCATTGACTAAAAAAAAAAAAAAATCTGCTTTCAAGTAAGTAAACCCAGTCCAATTGAAAAATAATAACCCTTGGATTGATATTGGTTTTAAATAGCTATGAAACAGTCTCAATTTAACACTGATGCCTCAATTTGACCTACATGAGCAAACCAGACCATCAGTGTGAAAATTGGCTGTTTCTGAACAGTTATTCTTAATGCCTGCCATCAGATCAGTTTTCCAAAAGTTAAAACATTCTCCGAGGCTCAGTGCTGAGGATGAATTGAGGAGTGAAGAAAGAAGCTACTGTGTAGTCTGGTGGTCCCTTTCAGTTGACACACAAGCAGCAATAGCAATTAACACTGAACAAAAGAAAGTCAGTTTATTTGAACCTGAGCAGCTGCGTGTCACACTGATGGGTGTAATGATATGGCTATTTATCTGGCTTTGGCACAGACAGATGACGTTCTCATTCGTAGTCTGCGGTAACATAAATTATATGCAAATGCAGGCGAATGAAAATGAAAATCTTTCCTACCAAGCTCTGATCTGTGTTAGCTCTCATTGGCTGTTTCCCAACCTGGGAAAAAGCTCTAAATGACCATAACACTAGACCTATTTGAATTGCTGTGAGATCATCAGATCATCATCAACTATTTAGCCACTCAATCCGTGTGTGCTGTGTGTGAGTTCCTACCTCCTACTGTTACAGTTGTTGCCCAAGTGTTTATTTGTTGGGGAGATAACAATCCTAACATTTCTGGTATAATATCTGAACATTTGACTCCTCTCTTATCTCATCTCATTTTCTTAACCGCTTTATCCGTGAGGGATGTTACCGCTTTATCCCCCCCTTTCAGGGGGTTGCGGGGGTTACTGGAGCCAATCCTAGTTTTCATATGGGCGGAGGCCAGGGTATATCCCTGGACGAGTCGCCAGCTCGTCGCAGGGCCCTTTCTGACGGCAGAGGCTGCCACACAAGGTGCCGACTGCGCGTCAGGAGCAATTTCGAGGTTCAGTATCTTGCTCAAGGATACTTCGGCATGTAGCTCAGTTCCGCCCAGGGGTCACCTGCTCTATCCACTGAGCTACAGCCACCCCCATTTGACTCCTCACAACTCAAATTTTGGTGGGGTACAAGAACTAAACTTGGAAATCAGATGTGATACCAAATTAATCTGTAATCACCTGCACAGTCTTCTTGATGCGCTGGGAGGGCCCAGGGTAATCCTTGGAGTACAAGTCAGTCAGGAACAGGGAGTTGATGAGTGTCGATTTCCCAAGACCAGATTCACCTGAGGACACACACATAAATTTCAGTTTAAGTGCTGATTTAGTGCCGTCTCTATATTATATCTGATATGAGCACATGGAAAGACAGATGACCACATGTTAACTACACACACACACACACACACACACACACACACACACACACACACACACACACACACACACACACACACACACACACACACACACACACACACACACACACACACACACCCTGGAGGGACGGGGCTGGAGCAGAAAAATAAAGTAGATTCATTGTCTGCGAGGGAAAAGGTCAGAAGCGTGTCTGCCAGCAAGAAAAGCTTTCAGATAGAGGGGATAAAACATTTCCTCTTCACCTCCCGCTCACTCTTACCCTCACCATCCACCCCATTCACCCACTCTTCCTCCGTTCCTTTCAATAAAAGCTTCCCTTACATATCAATCGTCCTGTTTCTCTCCTTACTGTGCCAACTTTCCATTCTCTGCTCCTGTTCTGATGTTAGGGGCAGCAGTCGCACAAACACGCAGAGTTAACATTTACTTGACAAAGAGCACAGCCAGTCCAAACATACACATTGCATACGCTCTCTCTCACACACAATACTGTGATTAATGGCTGAGCATCTGGCTCGTGTCTCTTGAAAAGGGTTGGAGGAGCATGTGGTTGGAGAGAAGGAGGGCTGCTTGTCCTAGCAAGACCTCTGACTGACTCCCACTGCACCATCCCGCTGCTTTTCAGGCTTTGGAATTCTAAAGCTGCCACTACCCCAGTAATTTGTGACCGAACTCCAACCCAGGGTGTATACACAGTAGCTTGAGGGGGTTACAGTGTATTATGCAGAATGTACTTCGTCATGGCTTTTCAGTGTAAGTGTGTGTCCTGGGTGTGGCTAGAATCCCAAAAGGTATGGCAAAAGTCCATCCACCCATTGTCTGATGTCATACAGAGGTTGTTAAGTATATCACCACCTCCAGCGAGGTGAGCTCCTAGGACCCGTGACAGTCTGCGCCCTCCAACGGTGCTCCTCCAGTACCACCTGCCTGCCGGCAACAACTGTGGCGTGCTCACACCGGACACTGGCCCCCAAGCTGATTAACCCTAAAAAAAACAGGTGTGTCCTACCTGCATGACAGACACCGTCCGACAACTGCACCCTAAACTGTGTGTTTACACTAGCAACCCCTCTCTGGAGCTTCCTGATGTCCTAATTATTGATGACTCTATTCTCAGATCTGTAAAGCTACTTGGTGCTGTTACCTACCGTCTTTAAAGGAGAATTAACGTTGGACTTTATAGAACTTGTTCCTACTCTCATTGACATTCATCCCTCAGTTCAATCTGTGATAGAGAACACTGGCACAAACGATACCCGGCACAGAAAGTCAATCAAAATACAATTTGAGCTTTAATCCCTGGCAACTACTATTGAAAGGGAAAGAAATTTATTTTTTCTGGTCCTATTCCCTGTCTGTCTCATAGCTCTGAATGTTTCAGTCGTCTTTTCAGCCTTCACCTATGGTTGAAAAATCTTACTACGGCTAGTGGACGTGGTTTAATCAGTCATTTTGACACCATTTGGACCAGACATGATCTTTTTAAGTCAGATGCTCTTCATCCAAATAAGAAGGGAACTACTGAGCTAATCTCTAATTGTATCAATTACATTGCTTTTAATAATGTTTGACTTGTTACCCAGCAGGACCACTCCCCACATTTCAGCTCTTCTAAAGCTTCTGACAAGTGGCTCCTGCTGGCAGCGGCTGTTTGTCACCCAGCCTAGTATCTCCCATTCCTGTCAGAATTACTATGAGACAATGTAATACTCCAAGATCTCTCCTGTCCTCTCAGTAGAAGTGTTATTAATATCAGGACTACTGCAACGAACCCCCCCCCCACTAGTACCCTACCCTCACTTTTTGTCTAATCAGTGTCCGCTCACTCACCAATAAGTCCTTTGTCTGTCAGGATTTTATATGACCATGAACATTGACTTTTTTATGATTACTGACGCTTGGCTCACTCCTGGTGACTGTGTTCCTTCGTTGAGGCCCGTCCCCCTGGTTCTCCCTCCTCCACCAACCAAGACTGACAAGCCAGGGTGGCGGGGTAGCAGTTATCCTCAAAGATCATTTTCGCTGCTCATCTTTTGAGATTCTTAGCTTTATTTTAAAGACAAATGGTCCGTTTTACGTGTTTTAATTTACAGGCCCCCAAATTCCACTTCTCATTTTATTCAAGAGTTTTCAGATTTTTTATCTTTCATAATGTTTAAGTTTGTGGAGCAACCCACGCATGCTGAGGGTCACACCCTGGACCTTGTTCTTACTCATGACTTGCGTGTTAAAAAAGTGAATATAGTTGATTTTGCACTGTCCGACCACATGGCCATACTTTTTCAGGCTGCTCTCTCCCGCTCTCCCTCATGCAACCTTATCAGATCCTCTCTCGCCCTCCAAACTCTGAATCAGTTTTTGCCAAACCTTCACTTAGTGGTCAGCCCCTTAGCTCCTTCTGTTCATAATTCGCACTCTGTTGATGAAATTTTAAACATTTTTAACAGCACCTGCTCGACCATTTTAAATTCCATAGCACCCTTTAAATATAAAAAAGCTAAACCACCTTTTCTGTCCTGGATTAATGAGGATGTGAGGCTTTTAAAAAGGCAATGCAGACGAGCAGAGCGCAAGAGGAAGAAAAATGAACTTCTTGACTCTCTCATGCTGCGCTCAAAAATCTAATGTCATCCTACCAAGTTGCTGTCTAAAACGCTATATTTCAGTATTTCTCACATCTCATCTCCTCCCAGGGTCACAACTCCAGTCCTTTTCAAGACAATCAATTGTTATCAGTCCTTCACTTAACTCTTCCATTGTTGCATGCCCTCTACTCTCTCTCCCTCTCCCTCTCAGTTTTAATTCTTCTTGATCTGAGCTCAGCTTTTGATACAGTCGACCACAACATTTTGTTGGCATCTGCAATGTGGCATTAGGCTGGTTTACTGCTTACCTAACAAAAAGATCCTTTCCCGTTAAAATCGGTAAGTCCTCTTCCTCAAGCACCTCCCTCACATTTGGGGTTCCTCAGTCTTCCATTTTAGGTCGCTTGCTATGTTTGATCTACTTACTCCCACTGGGTCAGATAATCAGCAAATACAACATTAATCTTGTTAGTCTGGTTTCTATCAGCTTAGACAGATCTCTGAGGTGACACCCCTTCTCTATTTTTCAGATTTAGAAAAAGTTATTCATGCGTTCATAACCTCAAGACTCGACTAATGTAATGCACTGTACTCTGGTATCAGTAAGGTAAACTTTCATAGGCTTCAGTTAATTCAAAATGCTGCTGCTTGGATTTTAACTGGCTCTAGCAGAAGTGACCCCAATTCTTGCTGACCTTCACTGGTTACCAGTTAGATTTAGAATTGATTTTAAGATTTTATTCCTTGTTTCTAAAGCCCTACATGGTCAGGCGCCACCTTACATTTGTGATCTTTTAACTTTTCATAAGCCCGATTGCTGTTTGAGATCCTCTGGCTGGAACCTTCTGCTGTTCCTGAATCACGCCTTGTTACGAAGAGCGATCGGGCCTTTGCTGTTCAGGCCCCTAAACTTTGGAATTCACTGGTGTCCACCTTTAAATTATCACTTAAAACTTTCCTTTATCTTATGGCCTTCTCCTAACTGGTGTGCTTTTTAAATTCCATTTAGTTTACTTGTTTTTAAACTTGTTTATATTGTGGTTATTTTAACATCTTAATATACCTGTCTTTTATCTGCCTGTTTATCTCGTGTATTTTAATGTCTGCCTGTGAGGCACCTTGTAACTTTGGTTTTGAGAGGTGCTTTATAAATAAAGTTTATTATTGTTATTATTATTATTATTATTATTATTATTACATATCATTGAAATGACAGAGTTCTCATAATTTATTCTACCTACTCGCTACATTCTATGGATACAATATTTATTCTCTTTTTATTCCCAATAAAAGTCAGCCACCTGCTGAAGGTGAACATCTGCAGGGTGCTTTCATTTTAACTTTCTAAAGGACATCTGTGTACTCCATCAGTCCATGTGGACGTGGAGTGAAGCCCCGGTGGATTCCAGTCTTTAGCCTTTCTTAACCCCTCATTCTGCCCCCTGTGTGTGTTTGCTCAGTAACGGATGATATTCTGTCCCTGTGTGAGTTATGAACACAAATCGTCTCAGTGTCTCCTCAGCCTCCAAAGCCAGACTCCAGACGACTCACCCGTTTGATGGACTGTTCGGAGGTAGAGGTCAAGAACATGCACACACATGAATACACAAAAGGCCATTTCATGACGAGATAGCACAGATGTACGAAACCCTCCTACTCAGTGCTGGGCAAATTGCTTCCAGTCCTGCAAAGGAGGAGGGTTATCTAAACGTAGAGGGGAGCAGCTAAGTGTGTTTGTGTATGTGTGTCTTTCGGTACATCTGTTGGTGGGTAAGTGTCACCACTGTTGCAAACTCAACAAAACAAACAGCAGGAAATGAAGTGAAAAGTTTAACCTAACAAAGGCTGCACTCACATGGAGGCTGCAGCTGGAACATCAATTTTAGTTAACCATAAAAAAATTGAACATTTCATCCAATGATGGATTAACTGGTATGACTGGAAAACCACTTCACATTTCAAATGTAGCCAGTTGAAATATCAGCAGTTATGCATAAAGGTTTCTGTAACTGGAGTCCTGTAGATAGCTTTCACAACATAAAACCCCCGGGAATCAAGTTGAAGGGTCCTAAGCTCTTGTGCAACAACAGTTGTGTTTAAGATGCTATGATAATCTGGTTTTTATTACAGACATAGTTCATTTCAGCAAATCAGATGGCTTAATATTGTATTTGGTCAGGTAGCCATCGCCTTCTTTCATTCAGTATTAATGACGGTTACACTTCAGATTGGCTCCTTTTTGAAGTGACTATGCCAGCTACTTAGCAAGCACTTTGTTCCAGTTATCTAGGGCGACATTCAAACAATATAATTTTTTTGCAGGGGCCTCTCTAGAGCAGCATAACATATTAACACTGACATTCTATCACTTTATAAAGTTGACCTGACAAATATGTTAGTAATTAGTTTATAGCTACAAACAGTTACTTGGAGTCCAACTGGAGTGATGACACCCAACTGAAGCAATAACACTGTAGGCTGTAGTACCAAAACAACGAGCTGAATGGCACTAAAATGCTCAAAAGAGGCAGTGACAGGTGATAATTCTGTAGGGTTAGTCGTTCAAGCAAGACCTCTCACGTTGGACATTGGACAACAATAATAGGGGTGTGAATCTTTGGCAATGTCACAATTTGATTGGATTCTGATTCCTGGGTTTCCAAGTCTTCAGTATACTGTGTGCTAAACTATTCACTGGTGTCCTTAACTTTTTTTTAAATAAAAAGTTGTGTTTCATATTGTATTTCAGCAAATTAACAGCATCAATTAATGAATTGGAAAGCATCTAACAGTCACGCCTGTATATCAATAACAAAATAAGGGGGTGTGTTATCAGCGTTGTAAGTACAGCAGTTAGAGCAGCCTCTCTGCTGCACCTTTCATAATGTGCATAATGTTCATCTTGCACAGGTAATTATCCAGTCATTAAATAAAAAAACGCTTGCAACTGCTGCCTTATTTGAAGATGAACTTCAAGATAACTCTAGCGTGTGCGTGCTGTAAACTTTCTGGGTGCTGCACTGTCCTCGCAGTTGATTTGATTTTTTTTCGTTCTCTCAACATCATGTTCTTAACACTGACATTGACATTTATGAATGGATTCTGAATTGGAGGAGATAGAAATCGACTTTCTTATGTGAACAATAATGAAAAAGTGCTCTATGAGCTTTTGGCAACAACTAAGAGTGTTTCATACAGACCAACGATATTTAAATGCACCCACAGCACATCTTTTTTTAGTTTTTGTCACTCCTTTGTCAAAGTGTAATACTTCTAGTGTATAGCCAACACTCAAACAGACCTCCATGGCAAGCCCAGTAATGGTTGCTGGGAGTCACAGATGGGACACAGATGTATCGTGAGTTATTTTACTTTAGATCAACGGAGCATATGAAAACACTGCACAAGTTAAAACAGACACTTCATAGATTGAAACTCCCATACGAAATACATTCACCTTGTGTCATATCATCCAATACAAAGTTAAGTAAAATTTGATTTAATGACCCTTATTCTGCATTGCCTCAAAATACTGACTGACCTATTTAGCTATCATTTGTTTTGATTGATTACACAAACTACACGTTTTTTTCAATGTCACACCACCTGTTCTAGGGAAGACTGCCCTACATCCTGACAGTGTTGCTCTATATCTTCCTGACATTTCTGTTCATCTTCTGTGTAAATCTCACCAAAATGCTTCACCTGTGTAAAAGCAGGGTCATAGTGTCATATCAGGACAGAAAATCATAAGTCAAAGGCTTCAGTTTCTGTTCTTCACAGGCTCTCTGTCCTGGTTTTGCTGAACCAGACTTGCCCAGTCTCGTCTGTGAAACAGATGTGATACTGAGATCTGTCATCACAAAAGTCCAGACAGTGGTCGAAAATAATCTAAACACTTCAACCACAAGTCCTGATCAAAAACTGGCCAGAGCTCATCCAAACGTCCCGCTGACCAAACATCTCAGTAAATCCTCAACAAACAGTATGTTGGCTGTCCTAACTGAACTGAACAGGTTTCACAAACACTGCAATGTTTGTCACAAACACAGCAGTGAGGCGTTGTTAGACAGCCTGTCTTTTTACTCAGTGACCTATCCAGAGTTTTATTACCTCCTCCAAGGAGGTCGTTTTCACCCATGTCTGTTGGTTGGTTGGTTTGTCAGCAGAATTACAAAATAAGTACAGAATGAATTTCAACAAAACTTGAATGAAGGATGGTTCTCTGTCCAGAATATATTTCCATTAACTATAGGTGCTGATCCTAGATCTGGTGAGCCTAAATTCAGCAGGTTCAGCAGTTATGGGTGATTTTACATTTTGAGTGATATAGGGCTATCGATTTTTATGTTGGATTAGGCTCGATTGAATTTAAAGGGGCAACAGGTATACCAATTCTAAGGTAAAGTTAAATGCTGTAAAAACAATAAGTTTGGTTATTGATGTCTGAACAGTGGTGGATTTGGAGTGAAGATAACAGCTTTGTTTCTCTGACAGAGAGGCGCATAGTGTGACGTATGCTATGCTCAGTCACTGCAGTAGTCTAAACCCCCTGAGGTCAGGTCCGTCCCAATTAGCCTCCCTCGTTCAGCTTTAATTAAATATTGGTTCCACATGACAAGTGGAAGCGCAGTGCCAGCTCTCTGTAAATAGACTAATGACCTGAACGTCAGTGATGGATGGCTAACCCTTCCAGCTCATCCCTGCTGTTTCTCTTCCTCTCCAACAGTGAGCAATCGGTCCATCTCTCTAAAGCTCTGTGTCACTTAGCCTCCAACGACACTCCATTTTGTCCCATTTCTCTTCTCCATTCCTACTGTCTGTTTTGTACCTCAACACTTATAGTGTTAGTATGACACTCATTATACCATACATGGGGTAATCTTTTCATGCTTCCTCACAAGTCCTCACTCTTACAGCTGTTCTAAGTTTTCCAGGCTGCTCATAGATGGTGCAACACATGTGGGCAAAAAAACCCACCAAAATTGATTATCTATTGCTCCGGTGGGAGACTGAATCATTTGTGGGGCATGTTGTTTTTCCTGTCTTGTCCAATTTTGCCATTGCATTATAATTAAACCATGATGCACAATAGAAAAACAGAACCTTTGAAAACAATCCTTATTATCAACTTTAGTTTTCCTGTAATCATTAGGAAAAGGATACACCATCTCCTCCTTCATCTAGCCTTAAAGTATGTATATGATCTGTGTTGTTGATTTTCCATGCAGTGAGTCCTCAGGTAACCACAGGTAGTCATTTGAGTGAGTCCCAGGTCCCATTAAAACTAACAACATGCGATGGTGGTAATTGATGAAGAGAAGCTGCAATGTGGGGGCACCAAATCCTAATCTCCCCTGGGGCATCAAAATGTGTAGAGCTGGGCCTGCTCTGTCAGCAGCCGACAGGAGAGGCGGTCCGTAGTGCGCTGGGATTTTATAACTCAAATATGAGCAGGAAACATCAGTTCTGCTATGAGGGGTCTCTCAATCAAAACATTAGGCATGGTGTGGAACGGCGGAAGTTGTTGTTTTCATTGTTAAACAACCACCATGATGAAAATCTATCTCACTGTCACTCAGGCAGAAATGTTCACGGACGAGCTAATCTATACAAAGTTTTATTCGTGGTATGTTTAGTCACATTCTCCAACTTCCTTCCTCACTCTCACGCTGTAACAGAGGCAAAACCACGTCTGTGAAAGTGTAAGCAGGACGCTATCTTATATTGTTATCGTGATATGGGACTATACATCATCTTAGTTGTGTTTTAAAGGCTGCATTACAGTAATGTGATGTCACTTTCAAAACTTACCAGCCTGTTCTACCTGTTCAAACACTACTCTTTACCCACCAAGGCCTGTGACTGCATCTTGTTCAGAGCGCCAGCATCATCGCAGTGCCTAGCTTCTTTTCTGTGCTCCCCTCCTTTTTTGTGCGGCCACTCCGAGCGCTTCGAGTTGAAAATCTCTCAACTTTTCGGGAAGGCGCTGGTGATGTCACTGTTGCTCTTTTTCTTTTTCCTGGCCAAGGTGATATTCACCATATTTTTGTCTCCTATGGATCATGTCATACACCCACATCCTCCTTGCTGTAATGTCCCGATGTCAAATAAAAAGCAAATCGACAGAAAACCACAAAGGGGCAGTGTCGATCATACAGCGGTGGTTGTCAAGAATTTGTTGACATGGAGACAAGACACACATGCAACGTTTTTTCTCTAAGCGCACAAGCACTTCATCTAAGCCCTTATACATTATATCCACATACATGATGACTATTTATCAAAAATCACATTGTGTCAGTATTTTTTGAAGGTATCAATAATCATCCCTTCAATACTGTTGCAATATCAATATCATTGTAGGGCCTATTTGGTCAAAAATATTGTGATGGCTAATTTTGTTGCCAGTCTTAGCATTAATGAAGTGCTTTTTAGTAATTAAAAATATCAAGGTATATATCGAGTATTGCAATATGGCCTTAAAATATCATGATATTATTTTAAAGCCATATTGCCAAGCCCTAGTGTGACGTTTTGATGGTATTGAAAAAGATGTTCAAAATAAAAGAGAAACTTATATAGAAAAAAAATCACCACTTTTAATGTGGAAAAGTCACCACAAGCCGGTCAGCCCTCTCGACAGAGTCTTTGGTGAACTTCCCCTCGGAAAACAGCATATCCCTCCGAGAGTGAGAGCCAGACAGGGTCCGCTATTTACTGATAGTGATAACGTGACGTAATTTTGAGCAACGATGCATTGTGGGTCAGCAACACGATTACAACACAAGATGGGATTCTGACTGTCAATATTTTGGCAAAATGATTAATCATCAAATATTTGTTTAACTCATTACAGTTATTCTAAATTCAGGATGCGGTTTATACCTTTATTTTGAAAGACCTTCATGTTGGACTGTTTTAACTTGGATTAACTAAAAGTCAGGTGAAAAACTGAGCACAAACATCTATCTCAACTGGTTTACTGCACAGATCAGATAGATGAATAATTCCATAATTCAAAACAAATAAGCTTTTCACCAGATCACAGGATATCTTAGCTTTAGAAGTGACGACTACCCATACGAACTGCAACACAAACTGAAGATTAAGACAACCATTCCTCTGAGGGACTTTGAAGTTACTTGATGATATTTTACAGTGTCTGTTATTGGTGTAAAGCTGGGTCTCTGTATTTTCTCTCTTGCAAAAGAGATCTTGACCTCAGTGAGACTTCCTGAATAAAAGGACTGAATGGACAGTCCAACTGAAACACCAGAAATCTGACTGGCTTATTGATGCTTACTAATTGTTTAACAGTAGCACATTGCACCGTTGTACAGAATGAAAACCCTGCATATTAAATATGAACATGTTGAAAGAACTATGGCAAGCTGGACTGTGAGAGGCAGAAAAACAAACACACAAATGACCACAGTGGGCTTCCCATGGGATTCCTGACATTCCTCCCTCTTTTTCTCCCATTCTGTCTCCCCCTCTCTCTCAACCCTCAGGCAGCAGCTGGCCCCCTCACATCCTGACAGGCCTACTAACTAGCACCCAACACTCACACTCACACACACACACACACACACACACACACACACACACACACACACACACACAAACAGACATGTGTGAGACCTGAATCAGAAAGTGTGAAATGAGACATCTGGGGAACATACAGGCATGAAGGAAAGAACAGCAGAGTCACAGACAGGCGGTGAGAGAAGTTGTGTTTGTTGAACACCAGACTGTTGGACAAGATAATTCTCCATTGTTGAGGCTTAATGGGACTGGCAGAAACAGGGGCCAAAGGTCAGTGTTTTGGCAAAAGATAAGGATCTGCAAGGCCAGCAGAGTCTATGGAAGAGTCAGAATCCAACCCTAAACTGTGTCAGCACTCTGCCTGACAGTGGCGGTCCACATGCACTGGTTACAGGAACCTTGGAGGGACACAGCCCACTTTCCTCAGGTTTTTTAAAATTAGATAGTGAGTGTTCTGCTGCGATCCGCCGAGCCGGAGACTAAATCTGACAGAATTGGCACGTGCTGGGTCATGGCAGACATGTGCATCTCAAAATAGAGACACAGAGAACTGGAGCAAAGCAAAAAGAAAGACTGAGGAAAAAGCGAGAGAGACCTGCCTGCAGTGGTTTGACTGAGCATGCATGAACATGCACATGTGCACGACCCCATCAACACATGCACATACACAGTGGCAGAGTAGCCCATGCTGTGTGTTGTGCCCTGAGGCAATGAGGAGTCTTTGTGAAGTAGGTTTGTAAACAGGATGCTGTCCAGCGATGATGACGAGGCCTGTCCTGCTGTAACATGGATGACTTAATACATACTGACCACAGATCTAGGACAGAGATCAGACAGGAGAATACAGAACTACAGACTTTGACATCATTTTATAACTTTCAGCTGGCCTGCTTAGTCACCAGGAAGTGGCGTTTCTGGGTATCATGATGTATTTATAGAGCACTGAGACTTTTCTCAGTCCATTTTTCCATTAGCACTTTTGGCTACAGAGAGTCAAACTGAGCCGCACCGATTAACTGTTCACCAGTTTTGCAGGTGGCGCTGAGCCAAGCACAGACAAACGTGTTTGTAACCAAATTAGCTGAGGCACTTTGTTAGCGGTGATTCTTTCATAGTACTGTGGGGATCGAGACAAATGCGTCATTAGTCTAAGAGACACCTTCAAGCAGGTAGCCTAGTTGTAGTGGAAATGCAAATCCTTGCTGCACTGGGGTGCCGTGCTGAGTTGAACCGAGTAAAGCCAGGCCAGCAGTTGTATATGGAAAAAGACCATGTGTCCTAGACAGACCCAAGATCCAAGATCCAAGAAGTTTCTGGCTAATCAAGGATGTATCTGATGATGAAAACTATGAAGAAGGCCAAAAATTAAGCAACAAGTGTTGCATGATGTCCAAGTGCAAAAGTGGGGAAGCTGCTAGTCTTAGACTACCTCAAAGACAACTAATTTCATGCCATCACGTGACTCATAGGACGTAGGCTGTGGGTATAAGACTATTTCAGTCTGAATTCTACTCCCTAAGATAATTATGATTGGTTTCAACTACAATAGTTAATGATAATGAGTTAAGCCAGACATTTTCCAGCACTGTAACAGTGCCAAAACCTAGTGTGGAGATAAGTCTGGTTAAGCAAGACTATCTATGAGGTGACATGGGAACATTTTGCTGCAACAGGACACAAGCATCAACTTGTCATCCTTGGATTTGACGCTAGAGTTTGGCATTTGTGAAACTGTGCACAGCTTGCAAGAATAACCTGGTTTTTATAGCCATAAAGCACAGCTGTGTGAACCCCATAATGCATTATACAGGGTGTCGAAACAATAAAAACAACACCTGTACAATGTAACAGTATAATAGGCAATTCAACCATCCAGTCATTTGCCCAGGAGCAAATGTAAAAAAATTACTGAAAGTTTACAGGTGATGAAACAGGGAGTGGCGAATCCCAATGACTCAGATGCCATCAGACACTGCAGTGTGTGTTGCCATTTAGGCTCAGCTTTTTCTTCACTAGATGACAATGCCCACGTCACTGCCGGTGCTGTATTAAAATGCCTGTCAATCTCACACTCCTTATTTCTCTAGTATTACCGTCACTCATGCACAAGACTGCAAGATATTAAATCTTCCCCAAAGCAAGTCCTATCAAGGAATTACAGTAACTTGACAATCATTAGAAAACTAAAAAAACTTAATCTGAGTTTCATTCATATAATAGAGATTTCTGGGTCAACTCGAAAGATATTTTCAGGCCATACCTAATATTGTATTAGACTGTGTTCTAATGAAAGATATTCAAGGTAAATAGTTTAGGTAACTTACATACACTTTGCCATTTTAGCTAAAAAATGTTTCAGATATCTGATCAGATTTCAGGCTGTTAAAAGTTCCTCTGAATAGAGTAAATGATCCTTCAGTCTTGAATGTAACAGTGCTTCTTTAGTTGGCCTTTTTCCCAGCAGACTTGTTGGCTTGTCATAGCAGGAAAAGCAAAGGTGGAACTAATAACATGAACGATGGCTCTGTTCCATTCCATCCCGTAAACTCAATACCGCAGCACTGGTGGTGACATAACCGAATGGAATGCAGCCAGTATTAATGTTACCAAGTGCACCTGTGTCTTTCTTGTAACAACAAGTCAAAATGCTCCTCTGTACCTGACAAAGAGCTAATTTGGGCTCAAAATGTTAAATGTTTCCAAATGAAGTAAAGAATAAACTTTTAATAAACTTACATTTTTTAAAAACTTTTATGGGGCAGATGTTTTGAGTCCTTTGGGAGACAAAAACACATCACAATCGTAATTGTAATTGTTTAATTTGCTGAGGATACCAACTGTGGTTATGGATGTGGGTTGTTGGTTAGTTTGTCAGCAGGTCACACAGATTTCCATAAAACTTGGACAGAGGATGGGTCTCGACCCAGAATAGACCCAATTAACTTTTGCTGCGGATCCAGAAAAAGGGATGGATCCATGAATTTTTTCCTCACTTTTTTATTATTTTTGCATGCATTAATGGAATCTGACAAATTTAGGTGGCTGGTATCTATGAGGAAGTACAAAAGGGGACTTTTGGGCATTGGCCAGTGGGTGCTACTGAGCACCATTCTAGTTCTACATGTTTGAATCAACTACAGTAATTGCCACATTTTAACTTTGAAACAATCCCAGCTAAGACAAAGGTTCCCCCCCAAAAAAGACAAGAAAGATGACAATAAGATGAAAATATTTTAGTCCGAAATCTGATTTGACTTGATTTAGTGGAAAAAGCAAACGGGGGGGAAATTAGTTCTTAATACTATTTGAGGACAGCAAAATATCTCTTGCTGCCATAATTGGCAGACTGCAATTGGACTATGTCCTGAAAAAATATATATGAAGATCTGATGATTTGCATATTCTGCTGTATCATTTTTCAAGACATTACTCCTCCTCTATGAGCAGTGCTCAAAGTCAAGATGTTTAAACCCTTTTAGGGAACAGAAGGTATTCTTACGAAAATCACATATTTCTGAAGCTGCATGAAAACCACAATCCATGAACCTTAAGCATCAGAGGTCAAGTTTCAAGTTAAGTACTGTTCGGCAACACAAGGACAGCTTGAAGATGTACGTGCAGTTTGAGAGAACTGAAATTCAAGATGAGGAATTGCACTTAGCCACCAATTGCCACATGCCAGCACGTTCAGACTGTGGATGGTGTGTCTGAGAGCTTCACCAGTTTCTTTGTCACGTGAACACCCACAGTTTGTTCTTTTCTTTGTTTCAGATCACACTGAATGGTGAAACAGTGACAGTAGCTGGGTGAAGTTGAATCCTTCATTCTAAGCCTTTATGAAAAAGTGAGTTGTGTAGAACAGTGACTAAGAGATGAAAAGAAATATGAGTGAGGTACGTTTCATACACATGGGTCAACACATTGAAACAGTGTGTGTGTGTGCGTGAGAGAGAGGGAGAGAGTAAGTGAGTATGTGTGCTTGGTGTGTGTATTAACGTATCTGGTTAAGCCAGCAGATTAACTACACCAAAGCCTTCCTTCACTCACTCCTTTCTGCAAGGTCAGTAGGCAAGGCGGTCAATCCTAAGCCTGTCAGACCGTCTTATCTGGACACACACACACACACACACACACACACACACACACACAGACAGACACACAGACAGACACACAGACAGACACACAGACACACAGACACACAG
Organism: Pagrus major; assembly: GCF_040436345.1. NCBI lineage: Eukaryota > Metazoa > Chordata > Actinopteri > Spariformes > Sparidae > Pagrus > Pagrus major. The sequence goes on along the minus strand of NC_133222.1, from coordinate 29,350,929 downwards.
ACACACAGACACACACACACACAAGCTTAGAGAAGTACAACAACAACCACAGGGTAGCGAGCAAGACAGACCAGCAAACAGTCTTACAATCACACATACACACAAGGATCAGTGAGGAAGATAAACAGATACTGACTTAGTATACAGACAACTACTACTGGACTGAAAGAGATTCAGGCTCATCCAGCACTTCACTGGCTGCTTAATTCACGGGCCTTGACTAGTGAATGAACGTCCTGTTATGCCTATAAACTAGGTTAGAGATTTAAGGAAAAAATGAACACACAACAGGAAACAGAAATATTTGTATAAAATCATTTTATACTGCTCTATACAGTTTGATATTTAAAAAGGTGCTGTGTGTAGAATTTCGGCGATTTAATAAATGGAATATTCATAATATTTTTTTCGTTATAAGCGTATAATCACCTGAAAGTAACAATCATTGTGTTTTTTGTAACCTTACAATGAGCCTTTTGTATCTACAGAGGGAGCAGGTCCTCTTTAACAGTCCACCATGTTGCACCACCATGTTTCTACAATAGCCAAGAAGGGACAAACCAAATGCTGGCTCTAGATAGATACAACTAAATCCTACACACTGGACCTTTAAACATGTTGCACCAATGGGGACAACACAAATCGTTTTACCATTGACAGCTGTTACAAAAACACCTGTAATGACATTAAATGAGCTGTGCTTGTGTCAGTCCAATTTTCCTAAGACTTTCATATGGTAGACTTGGATTTATAGGGATGGTAACATATGATGTAATAGATGACATTTTTATAGTTAAATATTATGTAAGCTATTACATAAACTATTACTGTATTTACAGAGGAGAGAGACTGGTCTGCAGCCTGGTGGTATGTGGCATTTATTGTGAAGTGTCAAGACTAAAGGTGTATTTACATCACAGCAGAAAAATCAAGGGTGTTGTGCTGCATGTTCTGTGCTGGTTAGTGCAATATTTACCACTCTGAAATTTATATACATACAACTACAACTACATACAACTAAACTTTTTTTTAAAAATCCATCTCTCAGTTCAAGTCAAGCAGTGGTCAATCTGAAGTCTGAACTTCTGGTCCACCTACGCCACCAACATTCACACAGAATGGTTTAACCAAACCACACACACAACAAATGAGATAGAAAAAGATATTAGGAGCTATATCGTAGGCGAGTTAGTATTACCACGACCTGGATGACTGAGAACCTCCATCAACAATAATGGAGAAGGTTTTTGTTATGATAATGTGAATACGCCATTAGTGTCTACAGTCACATTAAAAGCTAAGTGAAGCTGCACTCACGTACAGAGGTGCTTTGAGCTAACTGCTAACAGGCCACACAAGACAGCTGAGGCTGATGGGAATGTCATTCATTAGCTTGAATTTGATCATAAACCAAAGTACTGGACATGTTAATAGTTTGGGCTCACAGTGGCACTAAATATAATGTTCTTACATTTCATCTGGAGTGGATCACCGAAGTCAGTACACTTCATTCTCTCAGGACGATGGAAGTTTGTATAAAATGTCAGGCTAATCCCTTCAAAGGTTTGTTGAGATATTTCAGTCTAAACCAAAGTGGTGGACCAGGAGACCAACGCTGCCACCCATAAAGCCACGGCAGTGTGGAGTAAAACACCACACGTGTGCCTGATCCAGCTTCTCAAATGTGTGTGCTGCTTTTCTCCCTTTTAAAATCAGTTTTTGGAGCGTTTGTCAGATGAAATAAGCAGTTCTAAGACCTCACAGACCAAACTGATTTACTGAGAGTCTAAGTAGTTGCTGCTGCTGTTGTAGTCGTGGGCATTGTTTGAATTTTTTTGACAAGTGAGCGATACCAGAGTTATGCTACCGATATTAAAATATCTTTTTGAGTACCTTGCATTTAGAAATGCTGATAAGCCTAATAAGTAAGATGAGAGTCAAAGTTTTTAAATGTACAATGTTGTCTATACACAAGCAGCCATACAAAAACTTTGCAAAATAAACTAAAATTGGTGAACTGATCTTAATCAGTATACATTTGATTAAAAAAAAATTAGTGAACAAGATTCATTGCCAGCATTTGACACTCACCTATTTTGATCTGTATCAAAAATAAAAGGGACTATTTTTTGATTCCCAGTAAAAAGCTGCCACCTTGATCCAAATATTGTATCAGGGGATTAAACCCCCTGACATAAACTTAAATCTTGGGGAAACTCTGAACGGTGAATGAATGGGCATGATCATTAAAAACCAGCACAACCTTAAAAGAACTAATGCAATGTCCCACATGCAACTGGCAGCTTCAGGCTCAAGGAAACCCTCTGATGTGCTCTCCTCCTGAGTTGCTCTCGGAAAGAGAAGGCAGCAGGGTTGTTAAGTACCGGCCTTGTTACACATCAGAAGCAGCATGAAGCAAGCATCGCTTCCTCTCTCCTCCCAGCTCCCCTCAGCTCTGATCTGACTCTCTGCTCTGTTTAGCTCTCTGCACTGGCGCTGGATCTTGCTAATCTTTCCAGGAGTTCCTATTCAATCTGCCAGTTGGACAAAGGGGCAGGAAGCAGCTTTTTCCCCCTCAGAGAGTGGTGGATTGAGAGGGAAGAGATTCTACAGTCCAACTCTCTGGTTGGACAGAGGGGAGGAAGAAAAGAGAGGCTAAAGAAGAAAAAAACACCAGAAGAGCAGTTTCTGGTGGCATTCCTTCTCAGGGAGTGACCAGCTGACAGCAGAACAACTAGAGCTGCTGCCTGATCAGAGCATGATCATGGGCATGATGAGCGAAGGTTAGATTCCATATATAAAACCTAAAATGACACCACTACATCATGTCATCAAGAACACACCGGAAAACGGTAAACAGTTGAAAGATCACAAATCTTATGAGACTACATCCTGAAGACATTAAACTTATTTTAAAAAGTCTTAATATTCTAAATCAGACAAATCGTTTTTTCCAGAGCTGATGATGGAGTGAGACGTCTCGCTTCATTCTCAACTCAGTTCAGAGGACCGATCAGGTAGCACGGAAGCTACCGACGATGTCACAGTAATTACTTTTTACACAGCAAACTCAGCACCAACTGAACAATGTTTGAGTGCTGCTTGAAAAGAGTCAGATAAAAAAGTTTAAACAAGCCGGTGGCCTGAACTTCAAGGCCCATCATAGCAACGCACCTGACTAAGGGGCAAAAATGAGCAACTTTTTTATATTTCCCCAAATGTCAGTGTTGTTTTAACAACCAGACTTCTAGTTTGGATTATTCCATTCCAAATACTTATGCCCATATTTTGTGCTTGAGCAATGAATTATAAGATAAATAGCAGAGGTGTATAGATTAGGGGTTGACCAATTATTGGCCTGGTCGTTTATTGGCTCTGATATCCAGCATTTTGCTGATCATCTGCATCTGCGTTTTATTCTCCCGATTGCAGATAAGATTTATTCATTTAAAAAATGTGCTACTATGACTATGCCATAGCTATCCCTCTGTCATGACCTGCATTCACCACTTTGTGGTCTCACTTATTGTCACGCCCAAAACACTATCTGATTGGTTACAAATCACAAGCGCAACAGCCAATAAACACTAAAGGCTTTGTGCCACTGACAGGCAGCCACAGAGACACAGCAGAGATAGGTGAAAAGCTCTGGTGAGCTGGCGGCGCTGCATTACAAAGGTAAGGTAGCAGGTATTTCAGACTATTCTCTCCACTGAAGTTCCAAAAACACCACACTCCTATGATCTATATAAGTTATGACAAGCATGCCCAGTTTCCCAGTTACACCACTGAGAATACCCGAACAGTGCACTTTGTTGTAACACTAGGGATAACGTTGGCCTATAGAGTTAACAATAACGAGATAATACAGTGTATTTCTGTACCCACAGTTAATGTTCTGGCTTTAAGTAACGTTGGAGCCAGTACAGCTGGAACTTATTTAAGCTTCCACACTGCAAATGTAACATTAATCGCCTGTATGAGTTGGTGTTTTTACATGCTATATGTAATGTTAGCCAATAATAATGTATGCTAATGTTGAGTCTCTTAGAGCTAATTTGAATGTGTAAGCGAACGTCAACAAGTTCATTAACTGGTCTATTATTAATCCAGCTGACTCACAAAACAATGATAGGCTTTAATGTTATTTCTTGCTCTTACTCTCAGTCTCAACAAGTTAACTGTACCAATGTTACTGAAGTGTCTCCTGAAGCTTTCTTGTGATGTAAGAGAGGTGCAGGATGTTACTGTTAGTTACTATAGACATAACAGAACTGCATGTACAGTATGTTTTAATTCCAGTGGTGGAACAACTGGATACTTTTACTTTACTAATTTTGACACTAACATTTTCAGATTTACTGTAAATGCATATTGGTTCCAAATATCAGTTATTGTTCTCCTGATCTGTAACACTACAATAACTGTGCAGTACTGCACAGCATCTCCAAATCTCATTTAAGGTTAAAGTTCAGAGTGACACTCTTGTGTTACAATCACAGGATTTGTGTAAGCACAGCTCCTGTGTTGCTATTGGATCTATGCTTGCGAGGGATAAACAAAAACAACATGTCCGACAACGCAGCGATTAAAGACATGGCTAACAGACACTTTTCCTGCTACAACTCGACGAGGTCTAGTCTTTTTTCATCTGTGTCTACTGCAAAAAATACAATCACAATCATGATTGGCAACAGCCTGTGAGTAGAAGACAATACTGATGTGGACATTAGTGACAGGGCAACCAATCATTGTTCTCATTGCTGCCCCTGGGGTTCCCTGATCTGTTCAGATATACTTGTTTAAAGACCAGGGAACCCAAAGCACTGCCACTTTTACAGCAACGGCTTATTTTAATTTATAATGGAAAATGAATGGCTACATGAAACAAATGCAGTGTTTCCCACACATTAATTTATTTGTGGCTATCCGCCACAATATCAACATTGGCCGTAGGGGTGTGCGATATGACAATATTAGATCGTGAAGGATTAGCATGTGTAGACGATCTGCCAAAGTGCAGAGATCGTAGGGATCGTCTAGGGCACAGTCTATAAATTGCAGTTCTATGCTGATGCACCGACGCACCAAACGTATTGCGTCGTCAACCTGACCGACCAATCATAGCGAATTACGGGCAGTGACGCGCTTTCTTACCGGCCTCCTTGTTTATGTGTGTAGCGGTAGCCGCATGCAGAGCCATGGCTGAAAGCCAAACGGAGGAGTTGGTCGCTTTTTAAAAAAAAACAAAAAAACAGCGTTTCACCATCTCTCATCTCTGCCAGTTAGCCCCTCCACCTGCCGCCTCTCTCGGGTGCGCACGCACGCACACACACACACGGGCACATGGATAGGTCGCGCTTGGCCGCTAATAAACCGTAAATGCGCTAATTGTACAGTGTTCAAATTACCGCGACCCCCCAACCCCCCGTCGGATAGTCCGACCACTGACGGACCCTTTTCAATAAGCTATTAAGTGTTTTGATATACTTAAATCCTGTTAAAATGACTGTGTTGAATAAAACAAACAGTAATGTCTTCATTGATATTTTACTTTCATGTTTATTGAAAGCTACCTTTTATGTTGCAAGAGTGCACTTTATCGGTGTTGTTGTTTACCTTTTAGTATGTTTATGTTGTTTGCACATGTTGGCAAAACTGCAACTGTTTAAATTAAAATCTGTTCAGAAAGGTTCTTTGGCCTAAATTGTCTGTTTTTCTTTTTTTGATTTAAGATCGTGATAAAATCGAAATCGTGATTTTATTTTTAATAAATCGTGATATGATATTTTTGCCATATCGCCCACCCCTAATTGGCCGCCACATATAGATTTTCTATTTTTGGAGCCACGCATCCCATTCTCACTCACTCAAGACAGCACCCCCGTCAGTGAATAGCATGATGTTATATACTCCAATACAGTGGATGGCGGTGTAGTTTTTAATCCGCCTGTAATACCAACGAAGAAGAGGAGGAAGACTATTCAATGCAGTTGGCTTGACCGTAACTTCCTCTGTAAAGAGGACGGCTGGCCTCATCGCCGAAAAAAAGCCCCCACAGAGAGCGCCATTCCAGTTAGCTGGGCGCATAACCGGAAGTTAGCCGGCTCACGTCCTATGGCACCCCAGCTGGACAGCCACAGCCACAATTAAAGTCTGATTCTGTGGGAAACACTGAAATGTTAAGAACTTTATTAGATTGGATCTAACTGCACTGAATCGTCCCCTATTAAAAATGTATCGCCCCTGAATAATAATGTAGATGTATCTAGAAATGCATACCCCTACTAAATAGGCCTAGAATTTCAGTCTTGGCAACGATGTCTAGGTGAGATTACCAGTCACCAACACACAGCCTGCTGCAGTCAAATACAACACAAGTCCTGCTGGATGCCATCACAATCTGTAAATCTGAAACGTCCCGTCATGAGACATATTAGCGCTCATATTTCAGCCAGTCTGACCTCTGTTATCTCTCACACACACACACACACACACACACACACACACACACACACACACACACACACACACACACACAATTAATTTTGTAAAATAGACTGTGTCTAGTGGTGGGGGGAGCAGAATGTGGCTGATTGAAAGCAACCCCATTCTTAACTTCACATTTCAGTTAAAGTCCGAGCTCCAGAATTCCACTGTTGGAATGTGACCGAGTTACCTGCAGGCATCTGCCCAGCCATCTCGTACTCCAACATTTGTCTGTTCCAAAACTACAACGGAACAATACCCAGCCTCTGAGTCGAGCCAGGCATTCACACTTCACTACGATGCCAAGTACAGCAGTGCTGAATCCAGCCTTCAGTCTTCACTTTCACAGCCTGCCTAGTGCTGTAGGTCCAGCTGGCTGCTTCTCAAATCAAAACATAATCAGCTCTTTTGTCTCTCTGGTATTTTAACACTGCCATTTCTTTTCTCTGTCACTTCTCCACTACATTGGATTGTTATCATGTTCATAATCATATTTTATGGTCCTTACTTTTGGTTAATTATGCGTTTGTTATTCTGAGTTTGTTCTAAATCTGTGATAAATTCCTAACATTTCACCACACAAACTATATACAGAGTTCTCATGATTTCTACTGGATTGCTGAAGTTGCCAACTTCACACTTGCAGTAGTAGCTCTCCAAATTTCTTTGACCTTTAACCTTTTAACCTCCTTCTCTGGCTGGACACACACTTGCTGCAACTTGTTGACATTGCAAAGACAACTGGATCAATTCTGTTTTCCTCAGAGTCGCAAATAACAACAATACAGGACAAAACCTGAGTTCATGCAATCATCTAGTCTAATAGAAATGGATCACCATTTAACCTTAATATTCCCAGGTGACTGCGTGCCTGGTGGCAGACAAAATTGCATAGTGATGGCGAGGTTTCGGGGAACCAATGTAAACGCAGATCATTTCATTATTCTATATCTATTACATTGTGCAATCAACATTTACTTCATGATGATACGTTGAAGCAGAAAACTTGTCTATTGCCAGATTATGCCTCCTCTGTTTGAACATAAAGAAGACTATTTTGTAGACAGTTATGGCACGGGGGTCAAAGGTACCAAAACGTCTTTTGGTAAGCTTATTGTTCTGTTGGTGACAGCAGACAGTTGAGAGCTTGCTAACAAACATTAGGCAAGCTTGCTAGCTTGGAGGACTTCTTTCCCCCCGCCACTAACTCTTTAAAGCAACTTGCCAGGAAGAAGTAATGAGGCCAAGCGTTGAGAAAAAAGGAGTTTTGAAAACCTATTGAGACCGAAGAGCACTAGCATGTTTTAAATAATAAAAAAATCATTAAAATGTTTTTAATAATGTTTAAACGTAATTCTAACTTTTGGAGTAGCTTTGCGTATCCGAACGTCTAAAACTACATTTATCGTGTAGTTGCCCAGATGAATTTTGCTGTGTCACTTACTGGAGTAACTGGGCCTTAACCCTGAGAATGAAAGTCCATGTACAAACTTTGTCTTTTTGTCTCCAGTAGATTTGTAAATAAAAATATATGATTTTTGCTCAAAATCTTCAGTAAACTCTTTCTGGTAAAAGACATTATATGGAGGTTAAGTCAGTTTGATCACTCGTCAATATAAAAATGACATTAACCAATATATTTTGTCACAGCATACAATATATCTCATCATGCTATGAGGCATGAGGCATTTATAGCTGAGGCACTGAGGCATTTAGTGTTGGGGCAAACAAACCCCAGCTGAGAAGAAGCCTCCCTCTGATCCTCTTCTTTATATGTCTGCTGTTCTGGGTGCTGAACATTCTGCTACGCCCCTCACATTCGTTATGTGTGAAATTTGGATCAGCTGGGGTATGCAGGGCTGAGAGCCAAGCAAGCTGGGAAGAGAGACAGAGGGGCCCATATGTGAGAGGGCCTGAAACAGGATCGAGTTGATTGTGGATCTCTCCAGTTCTCTCCCAGGCCATCACTTGGCTGTCTTTGTCTCCCTCCTGCTACTTGTCCACAGAGGCTGTTTACTAAACAGGAAGCTAAAACCCCAGGCTGAAATAATAATGGTTGGACGCCTCTTTGTGTTAATATCTTTCTCCTTTTACTGAACTGACTGGGGTCACCACAAGATACAACGAGTTAGATGTGACCTTATAAAACATTTTAATGGTAACTGGAACAGAGGCTAAGAGCAACTTAAAACCTAAAAAACAGCCCAATCCAGAATACTCCTGAAGGAGTACAAATGATAAAACTGACTGTCAGAAATGAGCCAGAGCTATGGGGCTTCAGACTGAGTGCCACAAAGGATGGAAGAAAGTTAGAAAGTGAGAGAGACGGACTAACACAGTGCTGGTTTTCAGCTGTTTGCAGGATTTGTTCACAATTAGAAGAAACTCAAACAGCAGCAAATCCAGCAGTATAACAGAACAGATAATACAGCTATCATCGCAGAGTTACAAGGTAGAAAAGTCTTGAGTCCCAATTCAATATTTAACAATATTCAAAATTATTTAGGGATATTTTTTAGTTTCATTTGATTGTTTATTCTGTGATATCTGAAGTTTTATTTTGTGTTTTGTGAATATTTTTAATGTGACACATTTCATTTGACTTTTATTACAAATCCATGCACATGCACCCATGTACCAATATCCCTAACTAATTTTGAGTAGTGTACTTTGTATTAATTGTAAAGTTAATTGTAAAAATTGTGTGCACTGTGCACACTTCACTTCTTCCACAAAGTCTGCACTGAAAACGTGAAGATCAATTTTGATAATCTAACAGCTGAACAGCTGTGCCGGACTTCCACAGTACAATCCATATCTGTTCATTACTTGTTAATTATAGGCCCCATTCACACAGGACACAGTTCAATAGAATAGAATAGAATAGAATATTCTTTATTGTGACTATACACATGTACAATGAAATTGTGCACAATATGTCAATACAGAGCAGAAGTGAAACCGGATCTTCCAGGTTCTGCTCCAGAAGTAAGAAAACCTCATTCAGTTTCTGTTGACATATGCAACAACGGCAAGACCCAACAATCCAGCCTTGGAACAGTCTTTGTCAACAGTATGTCATGTGGCTGTTACATTTGTACAGACAATCTATCACTGTCTAACTCTATTGGATATATCTTCGTGGGAACTGTAGTTTTTTCTGTGCTCACATAGTAATAATAGTTTAACATTTTTAAAATTCCTAATGGCAATAATAGTTGTGGATGTTGATTTTCCTAAAAAATGGACAGTAAACCGCAGGAACAGGCCTCATGTTTTCAAAAAGACCACTGAAAGCAATGCTGCAGTGAGGTACAGAAGCTGGTGAAAGAGGCCGGCCCAGACGAGCTGTCAGTTCCTTATACAACACTACTTATGTGTGTGTTTGTGTTAACGGTGGCCTATATGACCTAAGAATAACACAATATTTTTCACTTTTTGGATGTTGACCGTGTGCTGCCAAGGTATTACACTTTCTTTGAAGTTTTTGGAGGAGTAGCCTGCCCTGTCCTTCAATGTAAGTAAATATGTCATAACAAAACAAGTAAATGGTATGTAAACTTATCATACAGAGACATGGGAGAGTAATATGCATTCTCAACAGCATTCATTTTGCAAAAAAATTCAATAAAGCCTATATTCAAGATTCAAAATTCAAGAGGGTTTATTGTCATTCCAGCCATATACACAGTACACAGTGCAATGAAATAACGTTTCCCAAGAAGCATCAGTGAAAACAAACAACAAACTATACACTGTATAGAAGAACAGCAGTCAAAAGACTGATGTGACTTGTCTCGCTACATTATGTACATTATGTATATGCTGTGCTTTTTATTTGCAACAAGATATGTTCTATAAGGACAAGTAATAAGACAACAACTGTACTTTTGAAGATGACTGTATTGCAAAATCCTTGCCGTGACACAACATCACGCTTGATGACTATGACACCACTGTACCGCCCACGCATAGTTTGTGTGTGTGTGTGTGTCCATACAGACAGCCAAACCCACAGTTCCTCCACTTCTTTGTCCACTTCCCTCCATCTGTAATGCTGTTAGCCGCATTCTGTAACCAAGTTCATTCATACTTGAACCAACATCCTGCAGCTCATTTCCAAATCAAATCATCCAGAACACACAGATGTGTTATGCGCGTCCTGGGGTTACCAATAAACCTCTCCTGGGAAACTGTGGGAATCCAGCTTTAACAAGAGGTACTTTTCACATGTGCACATTCTCCGTCACTGAACAACACGGGAGATGTTTTCAAATCCAGGCCACACAGGGCACCACTGCTCTGCACAAACTGCTTTTTAAATTGTCAACTTGTCATCCTGAGCAGCTGAGTGCGCTGGATGCCAGACATGCTACCTCCTTTCAACCTGTGCAGATGACCCACATTCACACTCAAATGAAAACACACACAGACAAGCAGGTGCAGACAGATGGGCAGGTGTGCATACATTGGTTTGGCTTGGGCTAATACACTCACACTGTCACACATTCACATTCACTCATGGGACAAATGTATAAGTTCCCAACTTACCTACAACCATTAATGTAAACTCAAACCCTCTTTTGACCGACTTCCGATACACCTGGTTGGGGAGGTTGGCGAAGCCCACATAGCCCTCCAGGTTCCGCTGCTGAAGGAAAACACACAGACGTACACACTTTCTGTTAAAGCAGGAATCATACAGCCTGAATGAATAATAAAAAACACACATACTGTCACCTTTAATAAGATGAGCATAATATTAGAAGATGAGCTCTGAACACACAGATGCATGTGTGCAACACATACACAAACTCTGTTACTTTGTTTTTTTATGAGTGTAAAACACACAGTTGTGAACCTACAATTAGTATTTGTGTCCTGCAGTGACAGAGCCCCTTTGAAGAGAAGTGCAGCTGGGATAAATACAAGAGGAGAAATAGACTGTTTTAAGGGGAAAAGAGGTGAGGGGAGGCGCACTCACAGAGAGAAATATCAGGCTTTCCCTGAGGAGGGAGGAAAGAGGAAATGGAGTCAACCCTGCCAAAGTCCATCAAACCAGTAATCTAAAACAGAAAAGTAATCAAAGCCAATACATGAAGCCAACTGGTTCCTCTTAAAAGCTGAGTGGAGAAAGACAAGGAACCACAACCAAACAAATGCAATCCTACATGTTGAATAGTGTCCATCCCGTCCCTCATGTAGGACAGGCCCTGGTAAAGGCAGTGGGTCTCAGACCAGACTCTCACTCTTAACGCCGAGATATCTCTTCATCCTTTGCTCCCATCCCAATCTCTCTGCCTTGCTCTACCTCGCAGCCTGCTGTCAGATAACAACCCCCCTCCAATCACTGTGCAGTGTCCTGCACGCTACGTGAGGCAAACACAATTGATTGTTGGCCAGCCTGCCTGCCTGTGAGTGGCCTCTCAGGCTCTGTCATGCATGGCACTGATGGAAAAGTGCAACTCTGCACTGATAGGTCTGCTGAAAGAGCTGGACTCAGATCTAACTCGCACTCCCAAATGAACCTCTCCTCGGTTGTGACAACATTAAACAGGTCACTACAAGTTCATGTCCACGTCCGTCTACTGCAGGTAACTTTCACTCTGTTGATTGTCAGGCAACCTTCCATACAACCCTCAGTAAAATACCAAATGCAACAAACAAGTCAAACCCCAAAATTTTGTAGGGGAGTGTAACTATAAGATTGCATTATAACTGTAATGTAATCCCAAACTCTAAATGACAACCACTGGTCGACCAAGAAAATCCTTGGTCGGGGGCAGCCCTACAGTCAAGCACTCAGTCTCATTTTTAATAAAGATATACTTGAAAAATGCTGGCTTAGTGAAAGGAAAGTCGAAATAGAGAAGACTCTATTCAAATTTAGCACATTTGTATGAACTCTAAGGGCGCATTCACACTTGGCCCAGTTGCTCAGAGTTGTGCCGAAGCACGATTGTCCCTCCTCCCCAGTCCCCCGCTGGCCTGCACTCACAATGCTTCCGCCGCAACCGGGCCCGAGCACGGTTACCTCTTGTACATGTCATCACATCGTAGCGTGGTCGCAGCACAATGGAGAACTCCTAAAATCTTGATCTGGACAGCCCTAACATATACGTGATGTAACTACTGACAAAAACAACTTGAGGCCATGTATGCACGAGAATGTGAAGTCATTAAATGAGATGAAGTTGTATTCTTCAGGCTAAACAGCTTCAACACTGGGACACATGTATGAAATAGTATGTGCTTCAATTTACCACAGTTTCCTACCATTGCGCAATTTAATAAACTTGTTGAAACACAATAATATGTCATGTCAGGATGTCAGAAGTGTGATGCTGAAGCTGTTATCAATGAGGAACTTCTGTCACATCACACAAGCCATACTACATTCTTCTATATAACACATTCCCCACTGCTGAGTGTCAAATTAAGAGAACTGTAGCTTACACACCAACATCACCAGTGGATGTTATGGACACGCCGAACGTGGAAAAAAAGGAAGCAATCCATTTGCCTCATCGATACTCTGTGATGCATGCAGCTCAACAGCAGGGATATCTACTCTGAACAAGCCTGAAGCACTTTCCACCATTTCCATGTTTGATCCACCCACATACAAGTTTTGTGTGTGCGAGTATGCATGTGTTACATAAGGTGCCGCCTCTGACGGTCTGGCCACTTGAGCTGTAGCTGCACTGTGGGAGGTACAGGTAATGTGACACACTTGGTCAGTCATTTCATCAGGAAGAAATTATCAGTGCAGGTTTTCATTGTTTAGCCAAAACAATGCTCTGTGAGTGTGTGTGTGTGTGTGTGTGTGTGTGTGTGTGTGTGTGTGTGTGTGGGTGTATGTGGGAGTCTGTGGATCAAAGGGTCCACGACATGAGTAAAACATTGTGTGTGTCTGTGTGTGTGAATGCATCAAGATACAGTGTGCATGTTCTTGTGCACATGAATGAAAAACCCCTGTGTCTGTAGCACACAATGGGGTATGTATACAAAGAGACACACACTCATATAACGTCACATTTCCAGCTGAATAATAATTGTTACCACCATAGTAATACTGTAATACTTGCAATTGTGAAGTGGCACTTCCCCTCATCCAATGCATTATGATTAATATGGTTCTTTTACATAAGAAAGTGACTAACAGAGAGAAAGACAGGCAGAGCGAAGTAATGGGGAATGTGAGAGAGGAACGCTGGTCTGTTAATGTTAACCCCTCCCCCAGTCCAGCCAGTGGTGATAGTAGCTGCCTGGTTCACTGACATCATCTGTATTGCCAAGTCCTCCCCCCTCATGCATTCAGCAGCTGATGCTGAGGACCGCTCACTGTTCCCATCAGCTGATTTAAACGTTCAGTTATTACATACAGAATATTAATTACGCATTAAATATTGCACTGCTCAACACTGCAGAAGGAGGACAGAAATCATGTGTAAACAGAGCCTGTGTCATTTCTTTCTTTTGTTATTTTTAGCACTGAGCACATTGTGCCTACTGCTCCTTCACTGTGTCTCTAGGTGCACATAGTGTATGCCCACCCCATTGGTGTAATACCAGATCAGATTGTATCCCAAACAGATTCAGTACAAACATAATGTATGCCATGTTGTGTGATGAGCAATCAGTCACTGCTAAATGTCAGTCTCAAAAGCCCTAAACAAAGCCAGCCAGATGTGGTCAATCAGCAGGGTTCATCTTGCCAGTGCAATTGTTCCAATAGTCAAACCAAACTCCATTCAGCATCCAGGCAATTTAATGAAGACTTGCTATGTGGTATAGGTACATGAATGTCATTTGGCGAAAGGGTTTAATATGTCTAATAGTAAATGGTTCAGCCACTATTATGATATGTACAATGCAGACCACCAAGCAATGTTTTACCTCATTTAATTCACATTGTTTTGTAATGTATATTGCTGCTGGTCCAAACTGGAGGATTTCGTAGGGGAATTTGGCACAAGGGAGCAAATCTCATTTTGGGCTCCGATACCAAAAGCATAAAATGAGGCTACCACCAGTATTATGTTAAATTACACACTTTAAGTAGTTACATTGTCAAGGTCGGTGTGAAAACCCGTCTGAACAATAACTTACTGTGACCCATGTCTTTCCCCACCTCACTGAGCCATAATAGAGTCCAGACCACGTACCCCTTTTACGTGCTGCTCTGCTCTGGGTACCCTCAAGCCAGCCTCCATTCACATAACAGGCATTAACATTATAGTGTTACCTTTTTGTTAGTAAGGACCAAACGGTAAATTAAGCAAACACAGTATCCACCACACATAACTGAACAACATTGTAAAGTATGTTGTAGTTTCGCCACCCACTACGTCGATTCAGCAGCTACACAGAGATGGGAGGCGTGATTCATTTTCAAACGATAGCCTTTACTCAAATACATGTTGCTGATGTTACACATTATGCCGAAGTCATCAGTAGACTTTGTCAATTTGTTATTAGCTGTGAGTGATTTTTTTATCCAAGTATTTCTTTTTGTAGGTATGCAAATTATGCTCAAACGGAGAATTTGTCAAAGGAGCTTGGTGTGCAGGTCTCTCCATAACGTTATAAGAAAGGTTGGCACCAGCAGGAAAGGAATACGGTTAAACAGGGTATTCAATGTGTATTTCAATTACTGGCCTTTTGAACACACAAGTACTGTTGACACATGTACATTGGTAAGTGATATGTCGAAGACAAATGGACTTACAGCGATGCTCGGAACCGCAGTCTCTGGTCGCTCGATCATTGTGCTATGCTGTCACCACCCAGCCTGCAACGGACAGTCACCGAGGCATACACTGATGAACGTCCAAAGGAAAGACGGAGCGGAGAGAAACACGCGGTCTTTCAGCCCCTAAAACCTTAGTGTGGTGTTAGAAAAAAGAGGCGAGGTGCGTCTGAAAATGAATGAATGAGATTAAATTACATATGGCCGCTGTCGGATACTACTACCAGATGTAGTTCGGTGGAGAAAATGTCCCGACTGTTTTTCCTCACGAGCCCAACAAGCTGACTTTATACAGTAACACATCCGGTCTGACTTTTCACATTAAGACTTTTGAACCATAAAGCAGCTGGCGAGCTACAACACCACCAAATGGGGAATTATTAATAGAAGGATGTTGCTCTTTTTTTCCTTTTGTTTCATTGTTTTTTTTAAGGGCTGAAGTTAAGTCCCCCTTTCTTAACTAAGGTTGTCCATTAGCATAGGCAAAAAAAAAAAAACTCAAATACAACTCCCCTTTCTTTTCTGGCTTTTCTAAAGGGCAGAAAAAAGGTTAAAAACAAAAAAACTCCATATTCTCGACATTGAAATACTCAGAGTTCGTCAAATTCACCAAAATAAACTAATGTTTATTTAATCAGTATTTGATATCAATCTAAATTATTGTAGCATTGTTTTGAAAAAAATACTTGAAAATGTAGATGTGCTCACATCTGCAGGGTAGTAGGGTTCATATATAAGTTCAGCTTCAAATATGCACAATTAATTCCCACATCGTATTTCAGCTTTTCGGAAATATCAATAAAACAAAGTACAGTACCTTAAAGTGAAGTACAATGAGGGCTAACAATCAAAGGGTGAGCTGCAGGCTTTCATTTTGAAAGTACGAACATCCAACATCCGGCCTGAGACTAGCTGTGTCTGACCAGCTTAATGCACCTGTAGGGGACCTGGATCCACCTTCCTATTGGTCAAACAGGACTGTGATCGGCCCCTGAGCGTGTGTGTGTGTGTGTGTGTGTGTGTGTGTGTGTGTGTGTGTGTGTGTGTGTGTGTGTGTGTGTGAGGCCTTCATGTGCTGGAGGCTAAAATTCGCTGCCTTCAAAGACTGCTGTGAACAGCGTTACTAAACAATTACCAACTATGGACAAGGTGATAAATGCGACCTGACATTAATTTGGTGTATCAAGTGAGACAGAACTGTAATTGCTTTAACAGCCATGAAATTAGGGAATTGTCTGCCTTCTTTGAAACATAGGCTTATCAAAAATATTTTAGGGGAGCATTTAGGTTCAGCATTGACTCTGATGAGTCTGAGGAGATCATTTCATGGCAAACAGCACACAGCCATGTATTTATCACATATAACAAACATGATCTGAATGCACTTGTGGTCAGGACTTTGTGGAGGCCTAGTGGTCAGTTGGCGCACTCTAGTGGCAAAAAAGCAACTACAGACTGACCAGCAAATGTTTTTACAAATCCAAAATAACCAAGAAAAGCAATCATTCTTACCTTAGTTCAGTTATATATATGCATATCTCCTGTGTTGTAGTCCAAATGTGACTGTAGGTGAAAAGCATTTTTGCTGTGACAATAAATATTTTGGAAGACTTTTTTATCAAAGCTCCCTGTCCAGTACACAGAATCATATAATGTTAGCGTCAAAGGGCAGAAGTGACGGTTTTTAAGTATTTTATATTGTTGCGTGCTGTGTTTTTATTTGCATGAGTTTGTTTGTTTTATTGCATGGTTTTATTGTTGCAAATTGGTTTGTCTGCACTTGTCACTGCTTGATGTCTGCACTCCCCCTTAACTCATCAACTCCGCCAGGAGTGAATGTAACTCAGTCACAGGTGTTAACGTTTAACTCGCTTGATTGACAACGCTCGCAGACAGAGTGCGAATTATACAATGACAATTGGGGGGTCAACATTTTCTCCAGGGTGTAAAGGGAACCCAGTGCAGCGCAGGCCTGCGCGTGCTTCAGTTAACAGAAGTCTTACGATCCTTACAGTATCTTGCTTGTTCAACTAAATGTCTGCAGTCTGTAGATGATGATAAACCAAATTTTACACCATTTTACAGTTCATGGGGCACATAATGTACCACACAAACAACTTTTGCAGTCAGCAGTCGCCAACAAAGTATTGTAGATCCAAACTGCCAGCAACTGCAAGTGGCCAACACTTTAATATAAGTCCTAGTTATTAGTTGAGAACAATAGGGTGTGGTAGTCGTGCATTTTATCAGTTTCTAAAATTAGTATTTGCCTGAATATCTGATATGATGGCAATACATCTTTGTAGTCTCTTTTCCAACTCACCTTGTTACTACTTGGTCCTGCCTGCTCACTCTCATCCTGTCCTCCGTCTGCCTGCTCTCTGTCCTCCTGTCCTCTTTTTGCTTGCTTACTGTCCTCCCTCTGCCTGCTCACTCACAATATCTCCCTCTGTCTCCTTAATACAACAGCACATACATGTAACATTCACCATTATTCATGCTATAATGCTCAGTATTAAGCCTACATGACAACCACAGAAAATACAGGCTGCATTATTAAGTCCTAAGTTTCAACTTAATCTTTTTTTGGCACTAAAATAGTGCCTGATATCTCCTGTATCTCCTTTCCTCTTGCTCATGTTGGCTCTGTAAATGAAATCTAATCTGAGTTCAATAAAGTAGTCATACATTTGAACTAATACAACTACTACAATTAATCAGCTTTCAGTACACATGGATTTTAATTGCTGGAAAAACAACCCAAATAGATTAAACTCCTGCATACCTGAGTGAAAACTACTGCAAGGGGTTGCCTATTTTAAAAGCTAATATCAAAAAGGCAAAAGCCTATCTAAAACACCACTCAAAAGACTATTAAAATGAAACAATATTATACAATAGTTTAATATAATATGATGTGCTACGCTAATACACAAATAAATACACAAATAACACTACAAACACGCAAACATCCGTATTATATTTCTCCTGTCAATTCAAATTAATGTTGTTTCCAAAAGGGGGCAACTGTCAAACCTGGCAACGCAGCAGGCTTTAGGCATTGTTTACAACAACCTAACGCTAACCAGAGTGACATGCACAGGTCACAAAGCTAACATTTAATAACATGTAAGCTAACATTCACATAATGACATTTAACAATTAAATGGAAAGCCATAGACGCACGTTAGCATTTGTCAGTAGACACCTGACACAATATAATTCTGAAACTCTGAAAGTGAGAAACTTAAGTGTGATAAACTAGTTAGATAGCTACTTACATTCATCTACAGCACTCACTGAAACTGCGTGAAGTTTTTTTTTTCTTGCATGCACCGACTTGGATTGTGAGCCAACAGGCAGACAGACAATGAAATGGTATAGTCCGCTTTAGGGGTGTCTGACATTTTACTACAAGCATCTTCCTGGCATGAATATGGAGTATACTGTGTATTGTAATATTTGTGATTACGGATAAGAAAGATAAATGTTTCAAAATAAATGTTTCCCCCCCAACCCCCCCGTAATTGGCACTACGCTCGCAGAGCTATTTGATCACTACAAGTGTTGAAACAACACCAAAATCAGCACCCACCAACTCAAAATTATTTACACTGAAAAAACAACACTACAGATTTTGCTGTGTAGAAATACACAGCACACAGTAGAAATACACAGTAGAAATACACAGCACACAGCAGAAATACACATCAGAAATACACATTAGAAATACACAGTTGAAATGAACAGTAGAAACGCACAGCACACAGTCGAAATACACAGCACACAGTAGAAATACACAGTAGAAATACACAGCACACAGCAGAAATATACATCAGAAATACACATTAGAAATACACAGTTGAAGTGAACAGTAGAAACGCACAGCACACAGTCGAAATACACAGCACACAGTCGAAATAGACAACACACAGTAAGAATGTCACACCGCGGTGAGGGGTGTTTTGTCCTGGGTTTTGTGTCTCGCGAACTTCCTGTTTTATTTTGAAAAGTAACACCCTAATTGTTTCCACCTGTGTTCCCTCACCTGATGTGTCTTATAGTCTGCGTCTCCCTTTGTTCTGTGCCAGAGTGTTGTATTCCTCACGCACCCCAGCTCTCGTCCACAGCCTTGTTCACGCCAAGAATCAAAGTTTGTATTTCTTTTCTTGATCCTCTTAAGTGAGTGACTTTTGTTTGTAATTTTTCTCAGTGTATTTCAAGTCTAGTTCATAGCCATTTGTTTGCCTCTGGTGGAGTGCCTCTTTTGTTTCATTCCTTTTCATAGTCAGTCGAGAGAGTAATTTATGTTTATAGCCTTTTCTTCTTCCTCGGACTGGAGTGATTTTTTTGTTATAAGTTTTCATAGCCAAGTGAGTAGTTTAGTTCTTAGTGCTTTTCTTTGCCTCCTCAGGACTGATTTTCTGTGTCCTTATCCTTTTTCTTTGAGGTTGTTTTGCCTCATTTTGTTGTTGTGCTGTTTCTTGTTTTCTCAGCCTGCAGATTAGATATTGTGATTTATAGCCTATTTGTTTGTCACCTTCAAGAAAACACATTTCACAATAAAAGCCTGCTCTAATTGTCCTAATTCTGCCCCTGAGTCCTCCTTCCAAGCCTAGGCCTGACAAGAAATACACAGTTGAAATGAACAGGAGAAATGTACAGCACACAGTCAAAATACACAGTAGAAATACACAGTAGAAATACAAAGCACACAGTAGAAATGCACAGTAGAAATACACAGTAGAAACGCACAGCACACCGTAGAAATACACAGTAGAAACACACAACACACAGTAGAAATACACAGTAGAAATACACAGCAAACAGTAGAAACGCACAACACACAGTAGAAATACACAGTAGAAACACACAGTAGAAATACACAGCACACAGTCAAAATACACAGTGGAAATACTAAGCACACAGTAGAAATAGACAGCACACAGTGGAATTACACAGTAGAAACACACACAGCACACCGTAGAAATACATAGTAGAAACACACAACACATAGTCGAAATACACAGTAGAAATACACAGCACACAGTAGAAATACAAAGTAGAAACACACAACACACAGTAGAAATACACAGTAGAAACACACAGCACACAGTCAAAATACACAGTGGAAATACTAAGCACACTGTAGAAATATACAGCACACAATTGAAATACACAGTAGAATTACAAAGTAGACATACACAGTAGAAATACTAAGCACACAGTAGAAATAGACAGCACACAGTGGAATTACACAGTAGAAATACACAGCACACCGTAGAAATACATAGAAACACACAACACACAGTCGAAATACACAGTAGAAATACACAGCACACAGTAGAAATACACAGTAGAAACACACAGCACACAGTCAAAATTCACAGTGGAAATACTAAGCACACAGTAGAAATATACAGCACACAATTGAAATACACAGTAGAAATACACAGCACACCGTAGAAATACACACTAGAAACACATAACACACAGTCGAAATACACAGTAGAAATACACAGCAAACAATAGAAATACACAGTAGAAACACACAACACACAGTAGAAATACACAGTAGAAACACAGCACACAGTCAAAATACACAGTGGAAATACAAAGCACACAGTAGAAATAGACAGCACACAATTGAAATACACAGAAGAAATATGCAGCACACAGTCAAAATACACAGCAGAAATACACAGTAGAATTACAGAGTAGACATACACAGTGGAAATACACTGTAGAAAAACAGCACACAGTAGAAGTACACAGCAGAAATACACAGTAGAAATACACAGCACACAGTCGAAATACACAGTTGAAATACACAGTAGAAACGCACAGCACACAGTTGAAATACACAGTAGAAATACACAGCACACAGTAGAAATACACAGTAGAAATAGACAGCACACAGTGGAATTACACAGTAGAAACACACACAGCACACCGTAGAAATACATAGTAGAAACACACAACACACAGTAGAAATACACAGTAGAAATACACAGTAGAAATACACAGCACACAGTAGAAATACACAGTAGAAACACACAACACACAGTAGAAATACACAGTAGAAACACACAACACACAGTAGAAATACACAGTAGAAACACACAGCACACAGTCAAAATACACAGTGGAAAGACTAAGCACACTGTAGAAATATACAGCACACAATTGAAATACACAGTAGAATTACAGAGTAGACATACACAGTAGAAATACTAAGCACACAGTAGAAACACACAGCACACAGTGGAATTACACAGTAGAAATACACAGCACACCGTAGAAATACATAGAAACACACAACACACAGTCGAAATACACAGTAGAAATACACAGCACACAGTAGAAATACACAGTAGAAACACACAGCACACAGTCAAAATACACAGTGGAAATACTAAGCACACAGTAGAAATATACAGCACACAATTGAAATACACAGTAGAAATACACAGCACACCGTAGAAATACACACTAGAAACACATAACACACAGTCGAAATACACAGTAGAAATACACAGCAAACAATAGAAATACACAGTAGAAACACACAACACACAGTAGAAATACACAGTAGAAACACACAGCACACAGTCAAAATACACAGTGGAAATACTAAGTACACAGTAGAAATAGACAGCACACAGCTGAATTACGCAGTAGAAATACACAGCACACCGTAGAAATACATAGTAGAAACACACAACACATAGTCGAAATACACAGTAGAAATACACAGCACACAGTAGAAATAAACAGTAGAAACACACAACACACAGTAGAAATACACAGTAGAAACACAGCACACAGTCAAAATACGCAGTGGAAATACTAAGCACACAGTAGAAATAGACAGCACACAATTGAAATACACAGAAGAAATATGCAGCACACAGTCAAAATACACAGCAGAAATACACAGTAGAATTACAGAGTAGACATACACAGTTGAAATACACAGTAGAAATAAACAGCACACAGTCGAAACACACAGTACAAATACACATCACACAGCAGAAATACACTGTAGAAATACAGAGCACACAGGAGAAATACACAGCACATTGTAGAAATACACAGTAGAAGTACACAGCACACAATAGAAATACACAGTAGAAATACACAGCACACAATAGAAATAGACAGTAGAAATACAGAGCACACAGTAGAAATACACATCACACAGTAGAAATACACATAACACAGTAGAAATTCACAGTGGAAATACTAAGCACACAGTAGAAATACACAGCACACAGTGGAATTACACAGTAGAAATACACAGCACACCATAGAAATACACAGTAGAAACACACAACACACAGTCGAAATACACTGTAGAAATACACAGCACACAGTAGAAATACACAGTAGAAACACACAACACACAGTAGAAATATACAGTAGAAACACACAACACACAGTAGAAATACACAGTAGAAACACACAGCACACAGTCAAAATACACAGTGGAAATACACAGTAGAATTACAGAGTAGACATACACAGTAGAAATACACTGTAGAAAAACACAGCACACAGTAGAAGTACACAGCAGAAATACACAGCACACAGTCGAAATACACAGTAAAAATGCACAGCACACAGTTGAAATACACAGTAGAAATACACAGCACACAGTAGAAATACACAGTAGAAATAAACAGCACACAGTAGAAATACACAGTAGAAATACACAGCACACAGTCGAAATACACAGTTGAAATACACAGTAGAAATGCACAGCACACAGTAGAAATACACAGCACACAGTAGAAATACACAGTAGAAACACACAACACACAGTAGAAATACACAGTAGAAATACACAGTAGAAATACACAGCACACAGTAGAAATACACAGCACACAGTAGAAATACACAGTAGAAACACACAACACACAGTAGAAATACACAGTAGAAACACACAACACACAGTAGAAATACACAGTAGAAACACACAGCACACAGTCAAAATACACAGTGGAAATACTAAGCACACTGTAGAAATATACAGCACACAATTGAAATACACAGTAGAATTACAGAGTAGACATACACAGTAGAAATACTAAGCACACAGTAGAAACACACAGCACACAGTGGAATTACACAGTAGAAATACACAGCACACCGTAGAAATACATAGAAACACACAACACACAGTCGAAATACACAGTAGAAACACAGCACACAGTCAAAATACGCAGTGGAAATACTAAGCACACAGTAGAAATAGACAGCACACAATTGAAATACACAGAAGAAATATGCAGCACACAGTCAAAATACACAGCAGAAATACACAGTAGAATTACAGAGTAGACATACACAGTTGAAATACACAGTAGAAATAAACAGCACACAGTCGAAACACACAGTACAAATACACATCACACAGCAGAAATACACAGTAGAAATACAGAGCACACAGCAGAAATACACAGCACACAGTCGAAATACACAGTAAAAATGCACAGCACACAGTTGAAATACACAGTAGAAATACACAGCACACAGTAGAAATACACAGTAGAAATAAACAGCACACAGTAGAAATACACAGTAGAAATACACAGCACACAGTCGAAATACACAGTTGAAATACACAGTAGAAATGCACAGCACACAGTAGAAATACACAGCACACAGTAGAAATACACAGTAGAAATAAACAGCACACAGTAGAAACACACAGTACAAATACACAGTAGAAATACACTGTAGAAATACAAAGTAGCAATACACATCACACAGTAGAAACACACAGTAGAAATGAATAGCACACAGTAGAAATACACAGTAGAAATAAACAGCACACAGTAGAAACACACAGTAGAAATAAACAGCACACAGTAGAAATACACAGTAGAAATAAACAGCACACAGTAGAAACACACAGTACAAATACACAGTAGAAATACATTGTAGAAACACAAAGTAGCAATACACATCACACACTAAAAATACACAGCACACAGTAGAAATACACTGTAGAAATACAAAGTAGCAATACACATCACACAGTAGAAACACAGTAGAAATAAACAGCACACAGTACAAATACACAGTACAAATAAACAGCACACAGTAGAAACACACAGTACAAATACACAGTAGAAATACATTGTAGAAACACAAAGTAGCAATACACATCACACAGTAAAAATACACAGCACACAGTAGAAATACACTGTAGAAAAACACAGCACACAGTAGAAGTACACAGCAGAAATACAAAGTAGAAATACACACTAGAAATACACGGCACACAGTTGAAATACACAGTTGAAATACACAGTAGAAATACACAGCACACAGTTGAAATACACAGTAGAAATACACAGCACACAGTAAAAATACACAGTAGAAATAAACAGCACACAGTAGAAACACACAGTAGAAATACACAGTAGAAATACACTGTAGAAACACAAAGTAGCAATACACATCACACAGTAGAAATACACAGCACACAGTAGAAATACACAGTAGAAACACAAAGTAGCAATATACATCACACAGTAGAACTACACAGTAGAAATACACTGTAGAAACACAAAGTAGCAATATACATCACACAGTAGAACTACACAGTAGAAATACACAGTAGAAACACAAAGTAGCAATATACATCACACAGTAGAACTACACAGTAGAAATACACTGTAGAAACACAAAGTAGCAATACACATCACACAGTAGAAATACACAGTAGAAATACACAGCACTTTGATTGCCTGATAACCTGCACCTGGAGACCTGCTTGATTTTGTAACAGGCACTGGCAACCACCAATTGGGTTTCTGAGAATGGTACGAGGTACCAATGGTGTGGTTAGATGGGTGGGACCAACCACCTGGGTGATGATGAAGAGACTGGCACAGAACAGCAGAAAAAGAGGGAAAAGAAGGCAGAGGTGTGGAGAGACACAGAGGAGGTGTGGAGAGACACAGAGACCTGCAGAGTGAGCACGGTGGTATACTAGGCTGGTGGCGAGGTCACCTTTTCTCTGCTACACTGGACTGCAGGTTTTAAGGGATGCTGGGATTTTAATATTTTTGGGGATCCTTTAAACTGAATTGGATTTTAACATATTTGGGACTCTTTTAATCTGGATTTTAATATAACCGCTTTAATATAACATACTTTTAAATGTATGCATTCAAACAATTGTAAAATAAATTTGAACAGTTTTTACCTTGAACTTTGGCTATTTGGTCTCCTCAGTATTGCTCTCCACCTGATTAAAAAAAAGAACCCACCTTTCCCCCTTACATTAGGCCTATTTCAATATACTGACATGTATGTTAAAAGTATTTTAAAAAAGGTTTGAAATTAAATTTCATTTTCATTTTCACAACAAGGTGGCAGCACCACTCTGTAACTCTGTCTGGCAGTGTGAATCATGCTGTGACCCCTTGACCCTTATTTCTGCCATGGCAACTGGAAGTAAAAAGAGGAAAGTTGGTAATGAGGGCCGCCGCTTCCAGGAGAGATGGACAATGTTGATGATATCGCTCAGTACTGATTTTTTTTGAGAGGAGGAACAGTCTGATGGCTGTGGGGATGAATGATCTGCGGTAGCGCTCCTTCTTACCCCTAAATTCCACCAGATACATTTCCGGTCAGGCTCGGCTCCGTCACGGCTCCGCCACGGCAGCGGAGTTGATAGGTTTCACTCTAGTCTATGTGTTAACTCCCACTGGCTCCACTGTGTTGCGTATCTGCTCCGTCCCAGCTCCAGCAGTCCGGACCCTTCCGGAGCAGATACGCAGGACTTCTATTTCTGCTGGATGCTGGAGCACGACGCAGCAATTCAGCACAGAGCAGACAGGAAGTCACACACCGAAACAACAACATAACATCTGATGGAATTTTAACATATTTGGGACTAAAATAGATTTGAACTGTTTTTACCTTGAACTTTGGCTCTTTGGTCTTGACCCAATAAAAAAAGAACCCACCTTTCCCCCTTACATTAAACGGAATGGAACAAATGGAATGTAACTAAATACATTTGTTTAAGTACTGTACAATTTTAAGGTACTTGTATTTATTTACTCACTACATGTATTTCATAACTGAAGTTGCTAGTTACATTGCAAATTGCATGGTTCATCAGAGAAAAAGGCTGAATAATTAGTGGACCCATAGTATACTATACAGTGTATACATACATGTAAATATATGTATAATGTACTTTGCCTTGTACAATACCTTTACTTTTACTCAAGTATGATTTTTGGGTACCTTTTACAACACTGTGTATTTTGTCATCACACAAACCAATGTTAAATTTGCCTTCGAGGCAGGTGAACTGTAAATCAAGACTTTCTGCTACTGTGACTGCAAGTGGCATTTAAGCTTCAAGGTGAATTTACTAGTCATTTTACAAACCCGGTTGCAAAACTAATTAAACTTAAGCTCCTTAATGCTGAATAGGACAATCTATACAAAAAAACGAAACAATTTTATGGAGTAGAGAAGGGAGGATGAATTGAAGAGTCTCACAGCCTGAGGAAAGAAGCTGCTATTGTCAGAGGGCAGCAGGGTGAACAGACTGTGGCTAGGTGGGTGTTGTCCTTTAGTCTCCTTTGGACTCTGTGCAGACATCTCACTTCACTGATGTCACTGATGCTCTGCAGATGGTACCAGTGATGTTCTGGACAGTATTAATCATCCGCTGTAGAGCCTTCCTGTCCTGGGCCGTGATGAACCATGCCAGTTTGTGATGTTTCCAGTCAGGATGCTTTCTATTGTTCCTCTGTAAAAGTTGAAAAGAATCTACCAGGGTGGAGATGTGCGATTACGATGATAGGTTCTCAGTGATGGTTCAACTGTTCACCTGCTTCATCTCAGCTCTACTGATGTAGACAGGGACGTGCATCTTTGCCTCCTTTTTTCTAAAATCAACATTCAGCTCTTGGTTTTTGCTGATGCTGAGCAGTAGATTGTTCTCTGTTCACCACTCTTGAGTTCTCTTGATGTATGTTAGTGTAGTCATGGGTGGCACAAATCGCGACCTAAGCCTCCATCAAGCTACTGGTCATACCAGACCCACTCAGGCTTTAATGATAAAACCCCTAAGTGTGTTGAATTGAGCAAGAGTGTTATTTTTATTGATCAATAATTCAGCTTTCTTATCTGTAAGAAGAGGAATATGAATGGTTAATGGAACTGCGTTTATATGGCACGTTTCTGGTCTGCACATTTATACAGTGATGGCAGAGGCTGCTGTGCAAGGTGCCAACCTGTTCATCAGTGGCAATAGGAGGCTCACATTCCTGTGCTCATCCACTCACTCACTGATGGAACAGCCGTCAGGAGCAGTTTGGGGTTCAGTATCTTGCCCAAGGACACTTCTCCGACATGGTGCCAGAGCCAAGGAACATCAATCTTCTGATTATTGGACGAGCTGCTCTACCTCACACCTAACCACAGCCACCCTAATGTTTCATTTCTTCCTCCAAAAGTTACATAGTCAGGCTTTGAGAAAATGATTTTTTGGCTCAGAAGGTAGAACATTATTGCTTCAGTCCTGCTGAAGTGTCCAGTGTTATCAGACAGATACAGAAACCTGTTAATCTAGGGCTCAGAGTTTAGGAGTAAATTAGAAGACCTTGGCATTGAAATGAAAGGTAAAAAGACCAAAATAAATATGAAACATGATAAAAGTTGTGATTTAAGCTAATTTGCAGCGGCTGGTATTTATTTTTATGTCTCTACAGTGTGATATTGAAAAGGTTATTAAATAAATACCAGGATATGTAGAAACTAGGCACATGACATGAAAAAGAGAGAACCACAGAGCCAAACTGTTTTTGTTTTTTTTCCTTCCTTTAATTCAATAGAATCAAATTAGTAGCATAAGCATACAGAAATAAATATTTTTGTCAAGTTGTGTTACCTGTCTGTACAAGTAACAGAGTTCAGAACATGACTGATAATAGAAAAAAACATCACTTTATAAAGAACAAGACAAAGAACTCACAGTGGATTAAATAGCGAGGTTAACTAGCTTATACTCTACTGAAGACTGAAGAAGTGGAGTTGGGAGGCATTTTGTCTTTTTTTTTGTTGCGTTAATTCAAAATGACACAGTTCACAGTGCTTATGGTCGGACAAAAATATATTTTTCCATATGTGAAAATTAAATCAGACATGTAGAAAATGTAAAAAAAAAAAAACAACAAAAAATGGTGTAAATGTCAGTATTAAAGGAATGATAACTTTTTTTTAAAAAAACCCTTTAAAATATAGTGTAAGTAGATGTCTTACTGGTATATATTTTGCTTATGATTGCCCCGTGCAGGCCCTATGATGGCGATAGTGACATATTTGTAGTCAAAGTTGCAGCATCACACCATCATTCACCAGATTTCCTCTTTTGCAGGCTCTGGAATACTGTTGGCACGGTTACAGGTTAGATGTCTCTCCTGGGACAGCTTTGCCATCCAGGTAGCTGATGAGGTCCTTCACCCAAGGGGCAGAGGGTCTGGCGCACAGCTGACGACCTGCCACTGTCTTGAACCTGAGCACACATAAACAAGACAGTCAGGCTCAGTGCATTCATGTATACAGATATGTTATGCTATAGCTCTCTAAGCTCTAAGTGTACTTACAAGATGGCAGGGATAGGGCAGCGCTGGCTGGTCTTCTGGTAGCTCACCACTCTGCCTTTGTGCACAGGCTTCTCATTGAAACTTTGGCAGCATTTCTTTGGTCCAGCACCACGCATGCCTGCAAACAAACATGGACAAATGAACAACCCACAACAAACACACAGACTCATAGACACCATCTCCTTGTTCCTTTTTCTGTTCCCTTTTTTTAATTTCCTGTGGACCTGCATGAGGCGAGGTCTGATATTGTTCCATTGTGAAATGGAAACAAGCTCTCATTCTGCTGTTGAGATTAAAGGACTGGTTCAATTAAAGAAAGTAAGCTGTTCAACATTTTAATATTTTATTGATTGGAACAATGTTAACGCTTGATGCTGGATCTATCAGTGTTTATTAATATTCAAAGATGCATTAATTATTTTTTTTATAATGTTGTGATGGCTTATTTGTTGGCAAACGGTTGGATATTTACACACCCAGTTAACAAGGACCAACGCTGGCATTCATTTGAGTCATGTTTACGGCTATACGATGAGTCTACGTTCAATATTTCCATCTGTTTTAACTCTGTCCCACTGTGTTTTGGTGCTGGGCAGGTGTACAGTGTACAGTCAGTTTATCAGAGCTGCCTGATGCTGCTGGAAATGAAGCCGGAGTGAGTTCAGATTGGTGGTGACAAAGCATCAGGCCACAAGTCATTTTTAACGTTTATGTTTGTTTATTGTAAAGTTCAGACTGATGTTTCTAATACTTTGTAAATGGTTAATAAATACTGTGCAGTTCATCTATACACATTTTCTGGATGGTCATTTTAAAATTGCAGCTGATCTTTATAAACCTTTACAACTGCTAAATAATTGGTTTATAAAGCATTTCATTGTTTGCTGACAGTCAAATAACTATTAACCAAAGTTTGTTAACTATAAATCAAGCATTTATTAATGATGGCTACAGAGTGATGTAGGGATGTATGGATAATTTTGTAGGTTAAGTTAGCATCGCCCTGGTTGGATATTGGATTATCGCCGAAAATAAGCTCTGTGGTAAACACAAGTTTATGATACTTAGACATTTTGTTCAGCGAGGTAATCTTCACAGATGAACACCACTGTTTTGATTTTCAAAGCCTAAATTAAATCACTAGCAGTAAAAAGCTATGTTAGGCTATAAACAGACCATGCTACGGTCTTAACTTAAACGTCACCACGGCTAAGTGTCTTACGACATAATTACTAATAACGTTTTCTATAAATTGATCAATCTAATCTAATCTACTAATCTAAAAGTTGTTGAGTCAGACTATAGTTTGTAACTAAAGTCGGCCTATAAACTAGTGACTAGTGAGTAGATGAGTCTCTGTGTTCGCTGTGATGACGTTTAATGTCCCCGACAAGCTCTGTAGTCTCATTTAGACACTTGTTAACAACCACATTTTTCCAATAAATTACTTGCACTTTTATACATTTGTTGCTGGAAAATTACTTCTCATTCTTAATAATATCCGATACTTTATGACTTTGACTCAAGTACTATTAGTATGGTGGACTTTCAGCTTTACCAGAGTAATATTTTAACACGATCTCTTTACTTTTACTCAATTATGACTTTCTGAGTATCTTTTACAATGCTGTCTAAAATCTAAAACTGTTTTACAGCTGGCTGGTTAACTCTCTATAACCATTGATCCATTTTACAAAACACTTTTTTCACCTCTCTCACACATCGATTGAATATATCATCATCAAGCTCTATCTTACCTTCAGTCACAGCGATGACAGCCAGCATCAGCACAAACACAGCCAGAGCGAGACGAGGGGCAGCCATCCTGAAGTCTTTGTATGTAGCAGTAGGTCAAAGTCTAAGTTGTGCTGTATCAGTCTGTTCTCTCTGCTGTGTGAACCTGTTCTCCATCCGCAGACACATTTATACAGTTCAGGAGCCGCTTGGAAATTCTAAAATGATGTGTCATATCTGACCTATAGCTGGTGCCGGACTTTACCAGGCGTGGGGATTTCATGTGGGCTATTTGCGTGTTTGTTTGTCCCTTTCAGTTCCACTTATTCACTGACAGTGATCAGCTATTGAAATGAGGAACTACAACCTTTTCAAACGTGGTTTCCTCTAAACTTCACTTCGCTTGTGTGCTTGTGATCAAAACCTCTGTACTTTCAGATGTGTGTGTGTCACCTCCTACACGTCACAGCTACTGTCTCATGAAGTATTTTTTGCTGACCCTTTTTTTTATTTTAAATTCACCATTGTGAGTGAAGTAGCATTCTGCAGTAGCTGAGTGCAAACCTGTGTGGTTGACCATAAATATCAGTTATTAAAGGAACGGTTCAACCAAAAACGAAATTTTTCCACAACAAAATCAACATTGTACGGAGCCCCTAAAGGGACATGGGGAAAAAAAACCAAAACATAAAGTATCTTGTGCTCACGAGAAAGTATCTCGTGCTCACGAGAAAGTATCTAATGTAAATAAACAAAACAAACAACAACCAATAAAGAGCACATAAAACGGCTCCGTACATAATCAAAGTCTCCAGGAACCCCGTGATCCCA
This sequence comes from Pagrus major, assembly GCF_040436345.1. Taxonomy (NCBI): domain Eukaryota; kingdom Metazoa; phylum Chordata; class Actinopteri; order Spariformes; family Sparidae; genus Pagrus; species Pagrus major. Next base: position 29,319,480 of record NC_133222.1, on the reverse strand, counting down.
AATTGATCCCAAAGACATCATTTATACCCCTGTCAAGCCCAAATCCTCACTGTGCCAAGCTAAAAGGTTATCCTGTCTGAAGTGGGTACAAGAGCTCAACCATGCACTGAGGGTCTCTTGGAGTGAGCCAACTAGCAGTATGGAGCCGTTTGATGTTTTTTTTGAAAAATTTATTTTAAAAGAATTCCCCATTTACTTCGGTTGTTTAGGAGGATTCCGCACCACTGTTTTTGCTGTGACACTCCGGAAATGTTTTGTGGATTTCAAACTTCACCTGACTTTCTATTTTATTTCTTTGTTTATTTGACAGGGACAGTGCACAGCTGCTTTGTTGTACCAGAGTTAGCTATAAGATAATTTACATCTTCAGGTCCTGTGCAAGAGTGAGAGACAATGTCTCAATCGGCTTTCAATCTGCAATCTTCATTTTTTGGTTGAATTGTTCCTTTACCTTGAATAAACCAACAGACAAACAGACAAAAGGACTTATGATGATAGAATTGAACAGACTGCAGTAGATTTTTGACAGCAGGTATATATGAATGTGGTCTAATGAATATAAAAAGAGGCAGCAGTTTTTTTCCCAACAAAATTCAAAGTGTTTGTGTAAAATCCCTGCCTGTACTGCAGAACATTTAGTCAGAGAATATTCCAGTTTGTATTCATGTCAGTAAACTGGGGGGAAGAGTCATAAGACAGTGAAGGGAGAATTCCTGCTTTTATTGGCCTTCAATACAATGGAAGTTTAACCTGTACAACCAGTCTGGGGATTCTCAAGGATTTCTGTGCAACAAAAACAATTATGTAATCAGCACGAGGAAGAAGATTTCTTTTTGGCAGACTAAATTGGTTGTTTCCAACCTGAACAACCACAGAAGACATTACACAGCAGTTTCATTGGGTTAGTATGGTTAGTACTTCCATACAATGATGTAATGCCACAGATTGCACACTGCTTTAGAGCAGAGTAGGACATTTTTAAATGAATTTATGTTTATTGGCAGTAACAGTAAGAAAAATCCCTGATTCTGATGACCAGGAAATAGCTGAATATCAGATCTGATTGTAGACCAGGCGGATTATCAGTCGACCCATAGTATACAATGTATACATACATGTCAATACATGTATAATTTACTTTTACTTGTACTTTTGATACTGTAGTACATTTACTTTATGACTTTTACTCAAGTACTTTTCATATGGGTGACTGTCACTTTCACCAAAGTGTTAATTTAACATGATATCCTGGATACAGTATGCATCCAAATTTCTTTTTTAAATAACTGGAAGAACCTGTTTAAAATGTGTGCTTCAGAAGAGTAGACACATACTGCAGCAGTATCCATCATCAGTGCACAAAATGCACCATGGCAGGTGGGCTTTGTGTGAGAACTCAAGTACATCTGTATGGGGGCTTATGGTGGTCTGACTCATATCTCTGCTCTGTTTTTTAGCATGAGGTAGTCATAGTGATCCTCATGCCATGTGTGAACCAGCCAGGTGTGGAGACACCCTGTAGCAGGCGAGGAGCTGGACTTGATGAAATGATCTAGACTGGACGGTTAGTTAGTTTCATGTACACAGCAATGTTTCCGTCTTCCACTTCAGTTTTTTGTGTCTTTAAATAAACTAAGGCTGTTCACTCACCTGGACAAGAAAACAATGATTTTTCAGAAGTAGTTCTTTAATAAAGTTGCATGGCAAAAATAATCTGAAATTAGTCCATGTCTTGGTCTTCACCAGCAGTGAAGAAGGATGAAGATCATGTGGTTGAAAGCTCAGACAAAGCTAGTTTACTGATCCTAAGGTGATATAAATTTGTCAAAACACATCCAAAGTTAAGAATGGATTCAACGCTCAATTCAATAATGCTGTTATGCACTGAGACAAGTTAAATCATGTCGCTACAACTACTTCACTGTAAGATTTGTTTCATTGTTGTTGTTGTTGGTTTAAGTTTCAGCACTAAAATAAATAACTTTTTTGAAGCATAGATGTCATTTAAACTGGGGACGCTGGGAACATGTACTCATCACCTTTTCAAATGACCCATTTTATGTTTATTGTTTATTAGTTAAACATGCTAAAACACCAAGAAATGAAATGAGTAAATTAATTTGATGATCTCATACAATACCCTCATTACATTGCCTACAATCTTACAGTATATGTTGAAGACTTTAAAAGATGCTGATGACAGTGGTGAGACTGGATGAACGGTAAAGTCTGCAGACCATGAAACCAAATCAATTAGATGAAAGATGCCAAAAAAACCCTCAGTAGAGCAAAGGGGAACTGCAGAGTTGACTTTTCTGTTGTTTCATCACTATGAGTCACTTTCACACATACTGTAGTTTTTGGCCAATTGTTTATAATATATTGATTAGTGCAACTTTAACACAGCTTTAATGATTTCTTTCTGGCCACGTCGTGGCAGTGAAACAAGCTGTAATCATGAAATTGTCATATTATCACTGTACGTGTTAGCTAACAGTTAGGCTACAGCCTACAACACATCCAGCAAACATAAAGTAACATTAACATTCATTTGAGGCTGTGTTTCAGAACAGCTATTGAGAAAAAATCTCTGGCTCTTTAGCTGCTAGATGCTCCACAGTGTTCAGCAGCTGGTCTCTAACTTGATCAGTCTGTTGTTGGTGAACAGGTAGAGTTTCGGCTGATATTGGTCTATCACTAATATATCAGTATCTTTGTAAATGTTGTCCAATACCTGTGGCTATGACATATTAATTTTGAAAATTATTATTATTTATTGTTTTAACAGAATATTATGCAGAAAAGTATGCTTAGTTGATTTTTAGAAATCTCATATATATATACACTACAAGTCAAAAGTTTGGACACACCTTCTCATTCAATGGTTTTTCTTTATTTTTATTATTTTCTACATTGTACATCAATACTGAAGACATCCAAACTATGGAGGAACACATATGGAATTATGTAGTAAACAAAAAAGAATATGTTTTATATTCTTTACATATATTATATTATATTATATTATATTATATTATATTATATTATATTATATTATATTATATTATTATTTATACTCTTCAAAGTAGCCACCTTTTGCTTTGATGACAGCTTTGCACACTCTTGGCATTCTCTCAGTCAGATTCATGAGGTAGTCAACTGGAGTGATTTTCCAACAGTCTTGAAGGAGTTTCCAGAGGTGCTGAGCACTTGTTGGCTGTTTGCCTTCACTCTGCGGTCCAACTCATTCCAAACCATCTCAATTGGGTTTAGGTCAGGTGATTGTGGAGGCCAGGTCATCTGACGCAGCACTCCATCACTCTCCTTCTTGGTAAGATAGCCATTATAAAGCCTGGAGGTGTGTTTGGGGTCATTGTCCCATTGAAAAACAAATGATGGTCCCACTAAGTGCAAACCAGATGGGATGGCATGTCGCTGCAGAATGCTGTGGTAGCCATGCTGGTTTCAAGTGTGCCTTGAATTTTGAATAAATCACCAACAGTGTCATCAGCAAAGCAGCCCCATACCATCACACCTCCTCCTCCATGCTTCACGGTGGGAACCACACATGTAGAAACCATCCGCTCACCTTTTCTGCTCCCACAAAGACATGGTGGGTGGAACCAAAACTATCAAATTTGGACTCATCAGTCTCCTCTGAACAGTTGATGTTGAGATGTGTCTGCTACTTGAACTCTGTGAAGAATTTATGTGGGCTGTAATCTGAGGTGCTGTTAATTTGTGGTTTCTGAGTCGGGTAACTCTAATGAACTTATCCTCTGCAGCAGAGGGAACTCTTGGTCTTCCTTTCCTGGGCGGTCCTCATGAGAGCCAGTTTCATCATGTGTTTGATGTTTTTTGCGACTGCACTTGAGGATACATTCAAAGTTCTTGATATTTTCCGGATTGACTGACCTTCATGTCTTAAAGTAATGATGGATTGTCGTTTCTCTTTACTTAGCTGAGTGGTTCTTGCCATAATATGGATTAGAGCAGTAGTCAAATATGGCTATTCACTGTATTGAACTGTGAACCAACCATTGCTCTGCACAAACACAACTGATGGTCTCAAACACATTAAGAAGGCAAGAAATTACACAAATTAAAGGGATAGTTCGGATTTTTTGACATGAAGTTGTATGACATCCTCACCATCAGTGTTGTGCATCAGCAGTGACTTTTGACACCGTGAAACAGCTGACGGAGCGGTGCCGTGTGTCAACAGGCGGAAGCGCGCAGTGATACGAAGGGAGGGGAAATAGTGCCAGGTGATCGTGAGGTCTGACTTTTTTCTCGTAAACGATTTTGTGATGCAAATGTTTTACTCTTTTGAACGGATATTGTTTTTTGAAGCAAAACGCTTTATCTTCGTGACCCCGCAAACTAGCCAGAACTACTTTCTTCAGCAACAACAGCGGGACAGACCTCGGCTCACAGGACGCAGTGGGGGGAAAGTCACTGCTGATGCACGACACTGATGATGACGACCCTTTAACTCTTGACAAGGCACACCTGTTAACTGAAAACCATTCCAGGTGACTACCTCATGAATCTGATTGAGAGAATGTCAGAAGTGTGCAAAGCTGTCATCAAAGCAAAAGGTGGCTACTTTGAAGAAAATAAAATATAAAACATATTCTGGTTTGTTTAACACTGTTTTGTTTACTACATAATTCCATATGTGTTCCTTCATAGTTCGGATGTCTTCAGTATTGGCCTACAATGTAGAAAATAATAAAAATAAAGAAAAACCATTGAATGAGAAGGTGTGTCCAAACCTTTGACTGGTAGTGTATATATTTTTGGTTTTACTTGAGTTTCTGAGTGCAACACCACTCTTGTAAATGTCGTGAAAACTTGTATGTTGAAGTAAACATGTATGTAACGCTGTGATCCTGTCCTCTCACTGAGGTTTCAGAAACAAGTGATGGGGGTTCAGAGTAGCTGTGGCAGAGACACCATTCACCCCATAATAAGACACTGTACTATCAAAATGATTTTGAAACTGTTAAAAAAAGTTACATAATGTTGCTTTAATTGTACTTGAATAAACAGCTCCCTCTTGCCCTTTCTCAGTCTCACGATTTTTGTTTGTGACATATGACTAATCCGACTTCACTTTCAGTGTGTGGGGAGTTTTTCACACTTGACAGAGCACCGTATGTAAATGTTAAGTGCTAGATTTCTCCCTCTGTTCATCAAAAGCAGAAGGCCTCCTTAAAAAACATATTTCACTTCCTCATATCTTGTCCTTTAAGAGAGACAAACAACGGTTTCTTTTTTGGTCTGACTCCAGTGTTGTAATCAAATACCAGTCTCACTTGAGAACAACTGACTCGGAGATATTCTGCACATTGGGTAAAATGGTACAATCTCATGTGGGAAATAAGGAAATGAACCTTAAACGCAACCCACTCTCTTTCCCTTGGGTAAAACTTGGGGTCAACCACTGCTTCCACTGACCACAAGTCCTTCGTACTAGTATTAACATCAGCACTGGGTGTTATATTGACTAGTTATCTCCATCCAAGCTTTGACTGCAGCCCAGCGAATGAACCCCACCTGCTCAAATAACGACACAAAGACACAGATAAAGAGGGGAAACTCATTTGTTTCATTAAAAAAGCAGAAGAAAATGAGCAGTTTGTTGAAGAAGCTTAGAAAGAGAAAAGCTATTGATCCCCCAGCCACATTACAGAGACCAAGCTGGATGACCCCATCGAGAAATACCCCCCATCCAAAGACAAAAATCAATAAAAAAACATGAACATTTGAGACAAATTATAGAAATCAAACTAGAAAAGGAAAGCAAAGTGAGGCATCACTTCTACTGAGACTACAAGCCTGAAGCATTATTACAGTACATGCAGCTACAAAAGCTTGGAGCTCATCTTGGACCCGCTGCGTCCTGGCCGACTACAGAACAATTCTCCCCTGAATTTGAGATGGACAAAAGGGGGGCAGTGATCGAAAATGTTACAAAATATTACAATTATTTCAGGAATTCTCAAAATACAAACATTTCTCGGCAATGGACCCATTGGTTAGCTTACTTTATGCCAAAGACACCAAAGTAATGCATGAGTCATGGCTGATTAACAGCAGACAGAAGGAAGAGTGACCTGTGAGTGTAAATATGTGTGAATGCTCATGTTTGATATCGTTTCTCCAGCCCTCCTTGGACTTTATAATCTGTAATCCTTAATTGACATCTTATTAGCGTTTGCATTCAGCACAGACATAATAATTTTGGTGTCTGTCTTCTTAATGCTTCACAAGTTAGATGACCATGATCTGATTTCCTTGTGTGTTCCATCAGTGACACTGTTTGTTTCAACAATGATTTGAGAAAAGACACAAATAATAATGGGAGTCTCGGTTGTGGTGTGCTGTCCTGCACAATGGTCCCCCCCCGCTGGACTCCTTCAGGTCAACCTGCAGTGTGTCGGCTCATGGCGATGGCAGTGTGGTGAGTGTGTAGCTCCACAGAGAGCCTGTGAAGGCTATGACGGGTTATTTCAGGTTGCTTGATTGTCATTAGCAACAGTATTATGAAACATTGTCCCTCTGTGGAGATACTGGGCCCTCATCCAGGACCGTCATACTGTGTATCATGGGCCTGAATGTCTACATGATAGAACCTAGACATTTCAGTCACTCAGGTGGTCATAAAATGTTTTTTATCATCTTAGCAACTGCTAAGGTTGAAAATAATTACATCAGGCGAGTGTAAGGTAACAAAAATAATGACATTCACCAGTGAGAGGTCTTATATGACATCAGACATGGAAGTACATTTACTCAAGAAGTGTACAATTTCAAGGTACTTGTGCATGGACTTCCATTTTCTGCTACTTTGTACTTTCACTCCCTACATTTTGGAGGCAAATATTGTAATTTGCATTCCACTACATCTAATTGAAAACTTTAGTTACTAGTTACTTTGAAGATTGTTGAATTCAGGGCCAAAGAAGTGCATTTTTTTAAATGAAATAATTGTATTGGAAAACACTAATAATCAGATAAATGCTGAATATCAGAACTGATAAAATCAAGTGTGTAATTTACTTTTACTTGTATTTTTGATAATCAAGCACATTTAATATCAGTTACTTTAAGTCTTTTTCCTTTTACCAAAGTAATATTTTCACATTATATTAGTTTTACTCAAGTGCGACTTTTGGGTGCTTCTTACAACACTGAGGTTAGAAAGTATATAAATTAGACAGCTGTCTGATCTGCAGTGTTACCGTAATACACCAGTGGCAGCACTGAGCGCATTGCTGCTGAGAAGAGCCTGGCTGGTAAGAGAGGAAGAAGTCTTGCGCTGTCTTTAATTTTAAATTGTTTGTACCAATTTTAAAGCTGCATTTATGTGACTTTTCAGTAAAATTACTGTGAGAAATGAACCTCAACTCCACAGAGCGTTTTAGTGTCTTTCAGCACACTGTTTTGCCTGACAACTTAATGTTTTAGTTCAGTCTCACAGCTGTCATCAAGTCCAAGCTGCAATAGGTAACTGCTTTCATAAATCAAACTCTGATAGACCCACTATACACTACTTGCCCAGTGCCAAAAGTGATCATATTGGAGCATTTAGAGCCAGAATTTTTTTCTTGAGACACTGGTGAAGCAAAAACAGAGCTGCCCCAAGTGGCCAAAAAAAAAGTATTAATGCAACTTTTAATTGTGTTACTTTCTACACTCATCTAACTTATTGTTTTTAATTTTAGAAATCATCAAACAGATTGCCTTCCATCTGGTGAGTTCATTCAATTTAATGAGTGCCTGAAATGTCAGGGTCCCACCACTACCACTGTATTCAGGGTAGGACTCACCATGAACACACAACCCCGATTTCAAAAATCAGAACAAAATGGAGACAACATTTGTGGGATGAGCCAAAAACACCCATTTGCAACATTCCACACGTAAACATTTGGTGACAGGTGATGGTATCATGATTGTATGAAAAAAATGACTACATGGGCTCAGGAACACTTCAGAAAAGTGTTGTCAGTAAACACAGTTTGTTTGCAAATGACTGCGTTAGGTTATAAATCGTGTTTTACACTGAGTCCCAACTTTTTGAGAATCGGGGTTGTGCAACACCGACACAAACCAAACTTTGCCAGACTGTCTACAGACTTTTTGTTATCAAAAATATGCAAAAATACAAACACAGAACAATTAGCAAAACAAAATATAAAAAATATAAAATGAATGACCTCCACTTCCCATCGTTTAAGAATAACATAAAAGAGTAGAATCATGAAGATGTAGCATTACACAGGACCCACTGTTGGGATGCTTGCAGCACTGTCTCTCCACACTTATTTGCATGGTGTTGTGTAATAGAATAGGACATTTGAAAAGAAAAGTTTGTTAAACACATTTTTACATTAGCTACAACTGCGCCCCCTAAAACACAACTTATTTACCCTGAGAGCAAATCCTCAGGGAAACTGTGGCACCATTCTGTAACTCACTATGAACCTGTAGTGTATTTACACGACTGTTTACCAAGTAAATAACAGGTTCTAGCATTTGATCTCATCTGAAGTTCACCCTAACCAGAGTGGTGAATCTAAAGAAGAAAAAAAAAGAAAAATCATGGTAAAGCTTGAATTTGAAAAAAGAAAGCACAGATACAAACCTTAGTAATATGAAGAATATATTAGTCATAATAATGTGAGTCATAAAGAGAGTGTCAGAGCAGCCAGGTGACCTGTGGACTCATACTGTACGTAAAAATGACAGTTGAACACACACAAAAGAACAACCAATATGCTTACACACACGACTGCACGCACACACATCTGTAAACACATACTGTACTGTCCCTCCGGTGTTACCGTACAACATATCAATCAGCACATTTGTACTACTAAAATATAACACAGTGAGCTGCCCAAACATACACACACATAGTGACAGTTGAAAAGCTCCTCTTCAGTACCATGAAACAGGCAAGCAGGTCATAAAACTGTTGTAAACATTTTCCACCATGCAGACCATGGGAGTCAAACAGTATCTGAAGTCCTAAAGTGTAACAGTAACACGTGTTTTATTCAGAGCAACAGGCTTCTACATTAGGGATCATTTTTCACAAAGAAATATAAGAAAATAAAAATACAGCGTGATTTTGTCGACACAACCATCATGATCCAAGTGTTCCCAGTACGGTAGAAACTGATCTGGAGGTTGCTGCTAACATGTTAGCATGTAGTGTTGAGTGTTAGGAAACACCCAACTCACCTTTTAAAGAAAAACGTGTGAATTTTGAAAGGAGTAACACAATCTCCCCCTTACATATTTAAGGTTGAATTCATTAGTAATAAAGCAGATCCTCGCTCAACGCAATTTACTCAGATGTTTTGTTCCAACAGTCTTCCATGGACTGGTTAGCTACCAGCTTATGGGAGCTAATATTATAAATGACATTACAGAGTTATTTTGCTGAGTTTTTAACACAACTAAATTTTCATTTTTAGATTTGGCTAAATCTCACTTAAAGGAACGGTTTACCCAAAAATGAAAATTCAGTCATTACTACTACTACTCACAAACCATGCCCACGAAAAGTCAGGGGAAGTACAGTAGTCCACAAAACATTTCTGGAGTTTCACAGCAAAAGAGTTGCAGCATTCTCCTAAACAACTGAAGTAGTTGTATGCATACTGCTCCTCTAGATAATACACATCTCTGGAAGCCCTGAGATTGATTTGAAATGACATTATTTACCCCCTTTTTAAAGCCGACATTTTTGCTGTAGCCGCTAAGCTAAAAGTGTTAACACCCTGTCTGAACTGGGTGATAAAGCTTGACCACACGTCAAAGGTATAAATAATGGCTTTTCAACTTCCTATCATCCTCGGGATAAATAGATAATGACTGAATTGTTATTTCTGGGTGAACTGTTCCTTCAAGATTACTAATGATTCAATTTTACACCTGCTTCCATGTTAATTTCTACAGTTTGAGGTAATGGCAGTGGCCTATCACTCAACATGGTGTCTGTTTACAGGGAGCACCATGGCAGCAGGTCCACAGGGGGCACAAGGAGAGCCTCTTAACAGTTACAACAACTAAACATTGCTGTTCACAATGTTTCAGTTCCTGTTTGACACCATGGTCTGTCTGGGTCTGTTACAGATTGGGAGTTGCATGTGATGCTATGCTGCAATAACCATATCATGAGTGAAAATATTCCCAAGGTTGCAATGTAAATGTAGTTTAAGTTTTCACTTAAAGGTAAAATATGTGAATGTTTAGTTTGAAACATTAAAAAATCTAAATCTAAATCTGAAATTGTTAAGTGTGACGTTATGTCAAACAAGTCTATGAAGTTAGCATGCTAACCTGCTATCAAAAGCATGGCCCCAATACTCCCCCAGTGCTCCAAGCTTCCAGTCCAGACAGACTCAAGTCAGGTAATAGGACTGCTAACTGCACTGCTAACAAAGCTAATTAGCTAACAGCAGTTACAGTTATTAGCAGCAAGTGGTTACTCTGGTGATATGCTGCCTCCTATTTGTGACTTTGACAAGTGGCCAGTTCTTAGGTATTGCACCTTTAAGTGAAACATTTAGGTGTAGGTTCTCGTCTCATTTTGCAACATCCAGAGTGAAATAAAACTTGCGTCTGTTGCAGTTTTAAAGTTTTGCTTTCAGTCTGACCTCACCTCAACTTCATGTTTTTGCACTTGTGTACTTGGTATGTCGCATTAATTTGAAGTCTGTATCTCTGTGAGCGGGCTGTCTCAATCTTTGGGACCGTTAAGAACTTTATTAAATGTAGATGTGTATAATTGGCGTACTGAATTGGGTGTGCGCAGTTTGTAGGTCTCAAAATGTTTTTTTGTGTTACGAGGTTTTGCAGTTGCATCACAATATGGCTGTTGTCATGGTGATCCCTCAGACAACTGATTGTGCTCAAACCAAAACTGGGCTGTATACTGTATTTTGACAAGTGCACAAATCAGACATGCTTATAAGACAGTAGTGGCTCGCTAACCAGACAGCTACAGTGGTTTGTTAGCTAACAAGCTGACAATATCTACCCTCTCAATGATAGGTAAGTCACATGTCCTCCAATATGGCCACCAGAGGGTATGTTACCCCACCTGAAACCCCTCTGTACATGATGTGTACTGCCTCATGTAAATCCTCAGTATGTTCCTGTGCATACCTTTATGTGTGTTACGAGTCTCACATGCACAAATGTCACACTGGCATACAGTAAGTGTGTATTTTTTTAGGGCAAAATGCTTCTTGACTCGCCAAGCAGCCGGACTCAAGCAAGTACGTGTATCAAGCCTCTATATTAATGTTGTAAACTGATACCGTTTCCCATCATGCATCAGCAAAACCTTGAGAGTCCTTTCATGGATGAAAAACATGCTATAAGCATTGCATCAAACATTTTTTTCCTCTGGTTTCATGTCCCAATACAATACCTCTCATTAGAAACATACCATATAGTATTAAACAGGCATTTAATCTCCCTATAAAAAGTGAAGTGGCGACAATAGAAATCGTATCATATTATTTTTCTCCCCTTAGAAAGACTAGTTTAATTTATTTTTTTAGAAAAAAAGACACTTGTTGAAGTTCCTGGGACTGATGTGGGAGCAGTAAGGTGAATGAACTGACCAAGAGCCTTTCAGGAAGGAGCACAACACAAGGACACAGACGGTCAGTGTAAAGGCCAGTCAGTAGCTTCACTCTCATTACTTAAATAGTGTTTTCCTTTTATACACAGTCACTAAAAGAATGAGGATCCAACAGTCCCTGAAGGTAGAATCATAAAAAAAAAAAAAAAAAAAAAAAAAAATCATCCTTACACTACATCTAAAACAAATCCAATAAAAGGAGTGTGTGTAAATTGGCTACATGAAACAATTCACTGTAAATAAAACCCTCTGGATTAGTTCAACAGGGAGTGTTGGAGGAGCAGAGTGGAGAGGCCAGGCGAAATTCAACAGTCAAAATGTCGATCAATTGTGTTTGTGTTAGGTAGTGTGTGTTTGTGTGTGTGTGGGTGGGTTCGCCAGGAAGATGAATACCTTTCTGGCTTTCTAAACTCAATCCCCCTGCTTATCTCTCCCCTCCAGACTCTTTCTCTTTCATATCACTCCTCTGCTGTCGCTCTCCTCTACCGTCTCTATATCCGTTGATCCACAGAGCGCTCCTCCGGTGATTCATCCGTCCATTTCGCTGTCCTTTCAATCCTCTCACAGGACTGCATTTTGTGTTTCTCAAGCAGCTCCATATCTGTAAACTCTTTATCGCTTCGTCGTCTGTCAAACCTCCATGGCAGTAAAAAAAAAGCCCAGGTGGTCAATCAATCTAAGGCTCCTCTTCTCCGGTGGACACAGCCAATCGCATGGCCACAGACAGGTGGTCGGTGACGCCAGCCAACTGGGTGACGAAACTGAACTCCTCCAGGTCCTGCAGGAGAGGGAGAAAACAACTGTTATCAAGTCGTCATTTTTTATCTGTACAACTTAAAAGCTGCGTTATTGTCTTTCTGGCCGCTTGGGGGCAACGTAACTAACTGAAAACATCTCACTTATCTCCGTATAAAGTTACAGTGAGCATGTCCGTGAACACTCACTTATTTACTCATCGAGCAGACAGAGAGCATGGATTTGGGGTTGTGTATCTGGCCATTTAACAACAAGGCAACAACAACAAGGAAATGTATTTGTCATTATTCAACACAGGGTTGCATAATGAAAATCAAGTTTGTAGTTCTTTCATGCTACATAGACAACACGTTTTCACTCCCAACGCCTCCAATACGACAGTTTGATCCGTGGCCTTAAGCTTCAAACTGGGATGCTTTAATTTGCACATGCAGGGATCCACATTCAAGTGATAAGCAGTAATAAATATGCAAGGTCTGGTTAGACCTTCAAAATAAAGCTTGCTGACTAACAGGTCACATATAATGACATAATAATGACATGACTTTTGGACAATTAGGTCTAGGGTTTAACGTTGTGAAATGGTTAGATTAGGTTTGTTCAGGCACAAAATGACTTGGTTAGGTTTAGTAAAAGATTAGACTTTATGTTACTTATGTAAGTTCTGTCACATCATAATTTATGAATTCATGTTACACAATTTACCTATGTGATGTTTCCTATGTGACATAACTTAAGAATAAGAAATCAACCTCGACACTTGGCCACACACTGGACTCAAACCCTGGTCTCATTACAGACAGACTGCTTTTGAGGGGTACCTACAGTGTCGGGCTTGATGCATTGGGAGCAGGACTGACACAGAACACATGTACAGTTATTTATATACAAATATACTATTTTCTAGAACTGCTAAGTGTTTGACTTTCTTGACCAACCGGTCACTAAATGTGTCCGTCTGCTGTGTGCTGCTGGGCACGTAGCATGTGGCGGGGTTGAACAGAATGTTTTCACTGAAAACTGAGGTTAATGACAGCAGGGTTTGGGGCTGGAAAACCAAACTAGTGAGCGAAAAAAGTCTGAACTGCAGTGCACTGCCAGTAATCTTTCACAATACATGCAATAAATCTTACCCACTGTTAAAGTTAAAAATATGGCATTATTTTATGATAAATCCCCCTATTTAGCATTCACAAATGGTATAGAACGATGTAATAAATGCTTTATAACACATTGTAATGTAGTTGTAGGCAGATATAAGTAATAATCACTGTATTTGCCACCAACTCACTCACTCCACTCTTAGGTGGAGGCTGGTGTATAAACAAGTATGACTTTTGTGTATGTTTTAAAAGACACCTGTCAAGTTCTTCCACATCAAACTCAGAAAACCACTTTATGATCGATCTGGCTTATAGACATGGGCGTTGTCATGTGAAAACAGGAGAGGGTCTTACCCAAACTGTTAATGTACTGAAAATATGAAGCACACTGTTGTCTAATAAGGGTGCTGCCCCATGTGATGTAGCATTCACACTTCCCTTCACTGGAACTAAGGGCACTTGTTGGAACCAAGAAAGACAAACCCAGCACTGTGGAAAGGTATATTTACATACTTCTTACTGTCAATATATTGATATTTCCAATAATACCACAATTACCGCTACTACTACTAATGATGTTTTTAATTTTTATTAATAATCTTCATTGATGATTATGTTTGATAATTTTGCAGAAATATATGAGCAATATTGGAGACAGTTCACTGAAGTGAAAACAAAAGCAGATCTAAGTTTTTCACCAAAAGTGAATATAAGTCAATAGAAACAACACATGATGAAACAGTATGAGTAAAGAAATGCCACAATGGTTTCAAGGGCTGTGAGGTTTGTTTATGAGGAAGCAGATCAACTTCATATATCGTCAGTTTAACATGACAGTCAGAGTCAAGTGGCATATTACAGTAACTCAGTCCTGGCACAAGGTGGCATCAGGTGGTTGAGAGAGTCAGACACAGGCGGAGATGTTCTATGTAAATGATGTGATTTGGTTTTCCAATCCTCTCCAATCCCTCACACAGACAGACAGCCATGACAGCATTGGCCTCATTCCTTTCCCTCCCAGTTTGTATTGCTGTGTTTCATTGTTCCCTCCCTTTGGCTTTATGTCTTTAAATCTTTTTATCCTTTTAAAAAGTCAAATATTCTCCTGTGGTATGACATCGTTTCACTGGCTGCCAGTTAGGTTTCACGTGGCTCACAAAAACAAGCGTTTGGCAAGTTTGTTGTTAGAAAATGAATCAGGGCAGAATGAGGAAGGATCGCTTCCCTGCTGACAAGAAAATGGCACACAATGCAGCAGAGTTCTTGCACTTGGTTTCTCTGAACGGAAACAATACTTTCACCCTATTAGCAGACTTAAAGTATTGATGTTTCATACAGCGTGAGACTGCAAAATGTGTTGGAAAAGGTTGCTGCACATTGTTACTGGTGTATGCCTGCTAAATCCTTTGTCATTCATCATCACTGGAAATGCATTTTGCAATGCATATTTTTTTCTTGCTGAGAGTTAGATGAGAAGATGTACACGACTTGTGTCCTTACAGTATTATAACGCTGAAGCCAGAAGATAGTTAGCTTAGCTTAGTATATAGACTGGACACTGGAGGAGACAGCACGTCAGGCTCTGTCCAAAGCAGGGTTGTTCAGCTACTGATAGCAGTATTAGAAATGCCTCAGTCTAAAACACTGGAATCAGCATCAGCTAGAACACGAGTCACTGAGGTCGATCAGTATGGCAGATACCGATTATTAGAAATCAAGCAGACTGAAAACTGATATTTGGGACTGATATTCATTTGCAGTAAAAATGAAACTCTTTGTCAAAATTTCAAACAACCAGTGATGAAATAAACCTAAGTACAATCTACGATGCCGACCAACCAGCATCCCCTTACACCTGTAAGCAACTTCAACAAGCGCATCCATCACATAACATAACACAGCATCCATTCTGGTTTAGTAGTATACAGCTGTTTAAAAGTTCAGGTATTGGAAATGGTATCGGGAAAGAAAAACGATATCACAGCATGTCTAGTCCAAAGGCAGTAAAAATCTGCTTTATGTCAGAGCTTAATAAATCTGACAAAAAAAGAAAAACTTCTTTGTCAAACCACAAATTGTTGTTTTGACATTTTGCTTTTTGTAGGAAAGAAAGAAACGAGTTAACCAGCTGCTGGCTGTGACTTCATATTCACTGTACAGACATGAGATTGATCTTCTTATCTAAATCACAGCAAGACCGCCAATAAGCAAACTGTCCCTAGTATGGAAGTATTGATTTAAAGGTACTTCAGGGGAAATCGAGATGGTGTTCTTATTTACATTTCACATTACGAGACAGGATGATGTTTTCATTTCATTTTTCTGTACTCCTCTACTGATCCATACCAGTTTCCAGTCCTGCTGCAAGCCCTCATCGCTGTAGAGGATGTAGTCAATCCGCCGTCCGTTGCCCTTCAGCGGGATCTTCCTCCCCTTCTGACTGCTGGCGGGACACTGGCTCTTACTGGGAGGAAACACCAGGTACTCCTTCCTACCCTCCTCGTTCTCCATCACTCTGACAAAGACAGAAGGGATGGGAGAGGATGAGTGGACTGAAGTTTAGACACTGAGACAGACGGATACGCAGGAGGGCGAGGGATGCACTCTTGATGTTGCATTATTTGAGTCCAAACACATAAAATAAGCCATAAAACAGAGATTTACAGAAAAATGTTCCCATTTCTATTAAAATCAAGAGTGAGTGCACAGGACCACAAATCATGGAGCGTAGTGCCTGTAGTAAATGGTCGGCTCTTGACGAGGACTTTCAGACCCTCAAGAGACAAAAGATAATTCCAGTCTAAAACAGTGTTTTTTTTTTACTGGTCTCTTGATGAAGTCTAAACCTGTTGCTGTATGTCCAGTCACAAAGCCAAGAGATGAATGTGGGACCCTTAAATAAAACAATAAAAACAAGCGTGTACTCCTGATTGACACAGTCTGGGTAAGAACTTATCTAGACTACATCAGGCGTTGCAGCGATTAGGGCAGGGCTGTGTGGCATTGTAGTAGAACACAACCAGAAGAGTATAATGAATTTCTGGGTCTATATGACAGTATCTGTATGACCCATGTCTGACTTACCGGATGTAAACTGTTGGTATAAAGAATGTCGCTGGACACCTTTTCTCCCTTCTTCCGCTATCTGCGTTGACTGTTTTCAATATCCCATCACTACATGAAACACCAACAACAACAACCTCCGAGCTAGCAACCTACATGCTGAAACTGGCAAGTTACTAAAACACTAACCTGTTTGCTGATGGCACGAACATAAGCAAGCCAGCAGCTGTTACCTTTCCTTTTGTGGTGATTAAGCCATTTTAGGGCTCACCTCCCCACGTGCAACTTCCCCATGACACTATTTTGCAGGGGCACCGTCGCTGCATCCTGGGTTAAACACAGCCCAAGATGATTATGGTTGATTTAAAGACATGCAATCAAACCACAGTGTTTTCCCCTAAACCAGAAAGAGTATTGGTGCAGCCAGACCTTTCCCCAGCAATGACACAGTGTTGTGGAGGTCTGGCAAGTGAGACTTCTATGTCCGCTGATAAGAAAACATGAAGAACTTCCATTTTAAGTATAATAGCAGTAGGCTATAATCATAGTGCCATCACACTGAGTGAACAACAATACTGTTGGCCAGCCGGTCCGATTGCTCGCTTATGTGATTGGCCACCTCGGGGTGATGTCAGCTTGCCTTGCCGTTGTTTCAACATTGCCGCAGGGCTTCTGCGTTTTTCTTTGGCAACCCCTCCGGTCTCTACTGCCTCATCAAATGCACCACCCACCCACACTCAAAATGAATGGGAGGAATTAAGTTTTCTCCTGATTTTATTTGAATGAGGCCTCAGGGTTGAGACTGGGCTAGAGCTGTGGCTGGGGTAAGGTAGAGTAGTGGGACAAATGTGTGTTTTTATACTCACAATGTGGTGACAGATAGCATCAAGTTATTTTGTGTGAACTCGACCTCAATATGCCCCAATAAAAACATGTAAGTGTGTGTGTGACTTACTTTTGTAAACCTTCAGGTGAACTGACCTCGTCGTCATAAAGGCCACTGGGATCCAGTAAAGTACCTGTTGAATGACACATTAAGATACAGGAATACCCCTTATTGGCAGTAATAGTGAGATGAGTCATAATAATACGTCATGGATACAGTATCAGTTTAATTCCCATGAGTCCCTCATGACAACCACCTAAGATAGAAGCGCTGTGTTGTCAGTGTGAAGGTGCTGGGTGGGGGTCTGGTTTGACACATTTTTGTAACTTTCTGTAACGGACTGTCCATTAGTCAGTAATGCTTTCTGTAATGATCGGCCAGGTGAGCAAAAGTGTAAAAAATATTTCTTTCTTTCACACTCCTCATTCCCACCGCCTGTATTCACTCCTGAACAACACTCAGAGATGAGATGGGAGGAGTGAGATTGAAATCTGGGTCATGTTTTGAGCAGGAAAAAGTATTTCAGCAACATACCTGCACATATGACCACCCTTACGTGCTGTGCCATATTTTTTGATCGAGTGTATGCTTTACAACTCTTCCCCTCACTGTGACGGCCATCTTCTCCCTTCAGGTATAGCTGTTCTATAATTCCAACTTGGCTTCTTTCAGTGTAACAATGGAGGCGTCAGCAAGCCTCGTTTTCAGAGCATATATCTCAGCCTTTATGTTCCTCACACCGTGATTCACTGTCATCTACAAGTGAAATATAACAGCCAGAGAGAGACGGGCACTCAGAGATCTTTTATACAATGAGGATGTGAAGCCGTGGGCTGGGTAATGTGTTCAAAACGCTCCACTCTGAAGTTACTCCAGTCAATTCACAAGAGTTGGGAGCTCTTATGAAAAGAAGGCGTTTGATTTTTTCACAAGTCTAAGAGCAGGTTTTAGATTACTCAAACAAAGATGGCGAGGTGTTAGGCAGACTGACTGCTGCCTGTCTGCTGGGCTTCTTTCAGCTTGTTTGGGAAAGTAGAGCTACACAACAGATTCCCTCTTCCAGTTGGTCAATGTGACCTCAGTTTCTCTCCACTCATATATTCTGGCAGCACCAACAAGCTGAAGTATTCAGTAAGTGTGGGCAGGAACATGGATGTTATTTTGCACCAATTTTGACCACAACTCCTAAAATATATGGGAAACCACAGTTTCTGTACCGTTCTTGTTGCATTTTGGGTTTGTGGTTGGTAAGTTTAATCTGCCATCAAACATGAACTCAAAGGCATTACCAAACGATCCCTGATCAACAGCAATACACTTCTACTTTGTCTTCGTGTCACTGCTGTTTCACTGTGGAAGTGAAAAGGTAACAAAAGGGGAAATCCACTCACTACAGAATGTTCTCATGAACATTTACTACCTCCTTGTGTAACATTTTGGGGTCAAGCCCTTTCTAGATATAAAACTAGTGCAGAGACACACCTTACAGAAACATAAAATACAAGAAATACACTTAAATACTAGACTATACTTACAACTATAATTCATATGTACAAAATTGCCTGAACCTGGAGGAAGTAAGTGTTCATGGGAGCATTACAGAGTGTGCAAACTCTGTTTTTGAATTTTTCTCTATCGCTTCTGTGAAGCCCCAAGCGTTTATTTGTTTTGGATGTACTCACTTTTATAAACTTATAGCTATGAAGTGGTCTCAGGCTTCTCCTAATTCCCACGTGATGTGAGTGCAGCACAAGCCCTGCATGATGTCTTTGGCAGGCCGGGCGGTCGGCAGCAGAAGATTCCTGGAGCTCTGAGATTCCAGCACATTTCATGAAAACTGTCGTCACACCATCGGGACAACATCTGACCGTAGCGGGCAGCCGGGCTCCCTGCCTGCATGTTTTGGCTTACTATTGTATTCATTTAGCTCTAATCTCTTTTGGATAAGCTTTATGAAGTAGGATCATCTTTCCTCCCTTTCTTTCATTGATTCATTGATCCATTCTTCTTGTCTTGCCTCCCTTTTTCCCTTCCTGCGTAGATGTGCACCTCCAAACAGGAGGCACAGATATTTCCCTTGGTTCGCCGCGCAAAATGTTCCTGTCCAAAATAAATAAGCCCTCCTCTCAACGAGCCCTTTCACTCTGTCCTGCCCACACTGTCCCCGAAATACCGCTGGCCTAAATAACGCTTCACATCCAGACCAAAACCCTCCAGTCTTTACGTCACTAATGCCCATGTATCAGCACGCTGTACTGGGTGCATTTTAATTCACACAGAGGGTGCATCCTGATTTAGCCAGACAGAGCCAGATTATAGGCGGCTCTGCTCTTCATGCACTGTATGGATCGCCACATTTCCTGAGCCACTGAGGTCACGAGTGTATAATAACACCTGCATTTCATAATGGAGTCTAACATCACTTTCTGAGGATTAGTTTTTGTTTGCTGATGAATGAATGCATTAGATGTTTATGAGCCTAAAGAGCTACGGTATATGTGATGTGCGACTGTGTCCCTGGAGGAACATCTGACTCTGCTTGCGTGGATTTGTGTGTGTGTGTGTGTTGTTACCCAGAGCCCATGGTTTGTCCTCCCCTGGCCCCAGGCGACATGGGTCCTTGTATTGAGTAAAAAGTGCATGCTGCTGCTCCAGCTTGTCCTCTGGAAAAACACAAGTGTGCACAAACAGTACAATTTTACTCACTGTCCCAGTTTTAGTCTATACATGACAAAAGACTAACACATTCCTGATTCTTCTTCTGAAGATGTTTCATGAGTTACTGCCTGGGAACACGGGGTAATAAGTGAATAAGCCTGAATATAAAAAGAAAAAGAATATAGAGCAGCCTTGTCTGAATAAAGGTGATACGTACTTCTATCTGTGACATTATTCTTACAAAAGAAGAGATAACAAAGCCAATCTGGATAAGTCGGCATCCAACCCAGTGACAGGTTGGTTGTTGGTTGTTGATTGTTGGCAGGTATGTAAAAAGAAAAAGCTGCTGTTCACCTCCTCATAACAATGATCGTTCTTGAGTTATTAAAGACAAAAAAGAATTGTCTTTCACACAGTTTTTTCAATTATGACAGCAAATGCATACATAAAAAGCAAAATACTTTTAAAATCTTTCATACAAACACAGTGAAGTGCAGACAATTAAAACATGTGAACAACTCTTCAAGGTAATCAGATGTATTTAGTGAATAAAGCATTCTGTACTGGAGAAGAGCTGTGTAACATGCTTTCATTTTGATGGACTGACATGATCTGTGATGAAGCTGGATAACAGTGTCATGTAGTTTTTTGGTGAATTCACATCAATAACACTTAGAGGAGGAAGAAAGAAGATAACGACTTGTTATTTAGTGACTGTGATGTTAGTTATTTGTGGGAAAAGCAATAATCCTCCCATCATGTGTTGCTTATGAGACGTGTGTTTTTTACATTGTGCAGTAGTTTACAATCAAGCTTTCACACTGATGGTGAATACATTAATATTTCATCAGTTTCCACTGTCAAAGCCCTGGCACCATGCAACTATCCTGTGTTAGAGCTATATGAGGTCTTGCATATACTTCTATAGATTATACATCACAGACAGGCTTCTTGGGTTACACATGTTACGGGGGTGGAAGAGATATTGAAAGATGAAACCTCCATCATGTTAAAGGAATTGGCATAAATTAAATGCATAGTTTAAAATAGGGTATATTGATGTAGCCCTGATGACTGTGTACCTGAAGAACAGTTATCAAAGTTGAGGTCTCCCAGGATGACATCGAAGGCCACCAGGTCTTCCAGCACCTTCTCTCCTGCAGGTGGCTGGGATGAGGATTGGCGAAACTCAGCCCCCCACTGGAGCAACAGGTCCAGCTGCTCACAGCGCACGGCTGCGTCAGCTGGTGTGTAGAGAGAGGGAGGCAGGTGGGAAAAAGGGAGAGAGGAAGCAAATGAATACAAAATGTCTGCCATAAAGCCAGCCAACCATGTCCGAATGAAACCGACCCGAACTGATCTACCAGAGGGAGTAAGAGAGGGGCGGTCAGAGAGGGGGGGCTGGTCTGGGTATTATCAGCATTAATCAGTATCAGTACCATGATTCAGAAATTGTGACATTAGCATATATTATATTCAGACCATGGGAAACCTCAGGATATGATACAATATGATACCATACAATATAAAATATGAAAATATATATGTTATATAGAACAACCCAGCACAATGTTACGGTCCAATCCACTTTTATCTGAAAATATACGTTTTCCACTTAATAAGCGGTACAACTTTTCTAAATCATTTTTATTTATACAGCCCATCAGGTTATCTGATAACAAGATAACCTGATGAAGGTCTCAGTACCGAAACGTTGTTGTCAATAAACTTAACTGCAAGTGAAGAAAGGAAGACAGTGTGTGTGTGAGTCTTTTTCCTGATTTTGTCGGCCTTCGATCCTCTCCTATGCACCTGTCCACCTTAAGGTGTGCAAAAGCTGCACTCTATTTATACAGCCCAAAAATCTGAATTTGTCTCTGAGAGCTTATCCTTACAGTCCTGTGGCCAGCTGCACCAGCCATACCTCAGTTCTGTCTAAGGTTAGTGTACAAAGTCCAGACTAAACAGTGAACATTGAAACTAATTAGTAAGCGCTGTGGCTGAACCACTGATATGTAAGGTTTGTCTTAAAGGTGAGCTTTCTTTACAGGCCTATATGAGACAGAGCTCTTGATACATATACACATATAGTAGTCCATCTACATATACATATGTAGATGGACTACATAACCAAAACTGTTACTTAAAAAAGTTGCACCTTTAACTACTCTGGCATAAAGTCCAAACTAACCAAATTATTGTAGCAGAAATGAGGTTTTCACTTCCTGTGAAAAGGACTTCTCTTAAGGAAGTGTTAAATACTGCGTTGTCTCTCTCTTGTCTCGTTATCGTTGAACACTTAGCAAAGAGGCTAACAGCTAAAAACAGTTAACGATAATCACCACCTACAACAAAAAGTTCCATAAACTAGAATAACTAGAGGTATACATCCTAAAACTACAGCTGGTGCAAAATAACAGTGACACAGTGGTAAACTCTACTGGGGGGTAGGTGTAAGATATAACTAATGCCTACTGTTGGAACTATTTCAGCTATTGCAAGCCCTAAAATGTTAATAGCACATATACTCCATCCTAAGTAAGAATTTATGTTCGAACTGGGCTGTGTTTGAATACATAGCTGATGGAGCCCAGTTACTGATTTAAAGCTGCACCAGCCACCAGGCACTGGTCCGTATTCTAAAGACTATGGCTGAAATGACTATGTGCAATATGAGAGGGGTCTCGTTGAGTAACAAACCCACACAGAATCATCACCTGACACGGCAGTGTCGTAGCATCTTTCAGCTATTTGATTTGATTTAAAGGTCACGATTTTTCTGTTTTGGTTCAGTGGTTCCATCTTGTTTCCAGCAGCAGCAGGCAGATGTTTTCAGTGAGACAGTTTTGATAAACCCAAACTAGTACAGGTGGTCAGAAACATGACTCCAAATAAATGCTACTGTTGATTTGTGTCTGTTGGACGTGTTAGCTTTTCTATGCATTAGAGTGACATCACTTAAGAAGTTTTTCTCTGGTATATATTAATTTTCTGATGACTAAACAAAAAAAACCCTAAGGTGTATCTAGTGTGTAGCTGTATGTATATAGTTTGTAAGTTTATTCATCATGTTACTAATATTAGTCAGATAATATTTAGTCACTTGTGGTGCTAATTTGCTTTGGCAGTGTGTCCCTCTCTCCTCTCTCCTGCCAGTAAATCTGATAAACTGGAGTTGGAGAGAGAAGGGAGGAGGTGAGGAGAGGGAGGCGGTAGGTGAGAGCCTGTGAGAGAGAAATAACAGCTGAATAGTGGAGAGTGTGAGAAACAAAGAGGTGTCAAGATATTGGTGTGTGAGTAGGTGGCTTTGGCTTTGATTACTCTCAGCTCCGGTTCAAGTACAATGTTTTTTTGTGTGTTTTTTTGTATTACTGGATCACTTAGAGTTGGATGAAGCTGGGGGATGTGGGGGTGTATTTGCTGTACATTTGCCTGTGTCAGCTCGGCTTTCTATGTGTGAAAACTTTTATGTGAGGACAACTTGCCTGGAAAAATTGGATGATGCATTTTTAGAACTGAATAACATAATAATATATACATTTGTAACTCAACAGACAACCTATTCTAAGTGCCAACTCCCTACTTTTTACATCTAATATGGCGTAACAGTCTTGTTACAAATCCAGATGAGCAATGCTGCCTTCTTTTGTTCATCTTTGGAAGTATTGTCACTCTCAGCACAATAACACTTGTTTACTGCTGCATTTCAGCAGTCATTGTCAATTCATGCATTTGGGAATTTCCAAGTTGAAAAACAGGAATTCCTCCTTGAATAGAAAACTAGATGGTAAATACCAGCGGGGGAATTTGGTCGAAGTTCATGTGGATTGTGATGATTCATTTCAACACTAATAAGTGTTTCGTGTTCGTGGTAAATAGATTGTTTCATAATGATGTTAATTACTATATTTGACTACAACTTAATACTGAGAAACATGTTTGTGCTGCTGACAAGCTCAACCAGCATGGCTTGATCACATCTCAAGCCATGCTGCCCAAATTGTTTGATGTATTGACAAGTATTCACATGTTACTGAATTTAACAAACATTAAGTTAAGCGTTCCTATTAATAGCGACTGCAGCTTCCATGATAATCGAATATAGCGTCAGTGGGACAGATGTAGCTTTTCTACGGAATGGTTAAACGAAATAGTCCCTTCTTAAATGGGACACAGTATCTCTATCAAAATTACTTTATTCTGGGTTCAAAAACCTGGGCACTAAAACTTCTCAAGACATTGATCATCGCATTTCAATGCAATGTTCTGCTGGGTAGCTCTTTGTCCTGACATTCATGCGGATGACCCTTTACACGCACCACCCATCCAGACAAAGTACACGGCCTCATGGCACCAACAGTCAGGATGTCAGTTGCCTCCCCAACAGGTAAAATACACTCTGCTCATCACAAAGCCTGGAATGGAAACTCAGGAATGGCCTGAGTAATGTAATAAAGAGCTCAAGGCATCAACCTGGCCTCCAAATACCCCACATCCCAGTCTGATCAAACATCAATGGGATGAACAAGTCCAATCTATGAAGCTCCACCTATCAACCCACAGGACTCAAAGGACCACTACCACCCCTGAGGTCCTGTGTCCATTCTTTGAAAGGTCAGAGCCAAGTTCGAGCTACAGTGTTGCCTTCATGGACCTGATTTATTCAGGCACATCAGACAGATGTTCAGTGGAATTGGGATATGGGGAATTTGAAGGCCAGGTCAACACCTTAAACTCGTGGTCACGTTCCTTGGGCCATTACTGAACGGTTTTTATAGTGTGTCAGACTGCAAGACCCCAATTAAATTAAAGACTTGGATCTTCAAACTGACAATGTGTAAAGTGAAAATACAGACAGTGTAAAAATGTTGTCTGATGTTTCTTTTTGATATGAAATGGGTTGTGTATTGTAGTTTTGCTTCAGCCCTCACCTTTCTGCTTTATTGTAGTTTTCTGCTATGCTCTTTCTGCTGTAGTTTTTTTGTGTTATTATGTACAGACTGAAATACACACACTTTGTTGAAATCCTTACTACAGCTGTTACTACAACTGATGTCACGACCAGCACACCAGCTGTTACGATAGGTGTGTAGGAGGAGAGAAGCACACAAAAATATAGAAATGTCTGACGCGCTGCAGTTGCACATCAAAACAACTCTGAAACTGGTGTAATACAAATCACAGTGATGTCAGATGAAGGGTTATCATCAGTGTAGTATTAGGTTGAGTATTTTTAATCACACTGCATCATGTATCTTGCACTAATTCAGGGCAGATTATACGTATACAACTCCAGAAAAGAATCAGGTCTCCGTGCTCCTCCCCCTTTTTCCTCCCTGTTCTCTCCATACCCCCACATCCCCCCCCAAAGGCTTTATGTTTGATGTATCTTTAGAAACAGCCCTGGCACTGCTATATTTAGGCCTGTGAGAAGCGTAGGAGGAGCCCAGAATAGCAGGCAAAGGGGGGAGACGTGTCTCTGGTAAAAAATGAGGGAGGCATCGACCGGAGGCTTTAAATAGGGCTGTGACGCCTTAAACAGCTTGAGCCAGTCGCCATGGGAACCGTAGGAGGAGGCACACAGGGGTCTTGATGCGCCCATTTATTAACTATCTGGACACACACACACACACACACACACACACACACACACACACACACACACACACACACACACACACACACACACACACACACAGGCTCTGTGTGTAGAAGGATGGCTGTTATCTGGCTGTTCTAGAGAGACACCACACCAATGATATCAATACATTTATGTGTGCATGTGCTTGTGTGTATGTATTTATTTGATTGACAGAAAAAGGGCAACAGACAAGAGTTTGGACAGTAGAGAAGATGTAACTGTACCTTCTATGGCGTGGAGGTGCGTACACGTGAGATATCCCACAACCCTTTGCTCCTGATGGGAGGTGCCCACGTGAACCTGCAGGGGGACCAGAGACAAACATGACATGATGTCACTCAGCCGTGTTCAAACGAGCAACATCAAAGCACACTTAATAAGTGTGTTAACGTATGTAAAGCATGGCAGGTGACAGCGACGACAATTACATCATACAAGGCGAGGTGAAACTTTATGATCCCCGGAGGGAAACTCAGTCATTAGTGATGTAATAACAGCAGTTAGCAGGGTGTGCTGCATCACAGCAGTTGGGGCAAAAAGCGCACTATATAAAATTATATATCAAAACATTGTAATCACTGAAGTCAAAATTAATTAAAAAGTAATAATGTAATGCAATTTTGACTTCCGTACCTTGTACTTTCCAGCTCTTAATTAGTAGAACTGGAATTCATGATGAAAAAGAAAACAATCTAATAATGACTAGATTCATCCTAATTGTGATATCCCTGCGCTGTCATAATCATTATTTTCCTAATTATCAGAATTACAAGATACACACCAAATAATGATTAGATTGTGTCAAAATAGGCAACAATCACATAACAAAGAATTATGAGATAAACATTTGGGAATTATACAATCTATATCCCATAATTCCAATCTGTAATTTAAGATCTGCAACTGGAAAATGAAATGGACAACTAGGAGTCAGGCTGGACAAACAACGCGAAATCAGATAAATCTTTACAGGGACCTGTCTTCACCTCAACGTCTCGGATCAAGCTGCCGCACTCAACGAGTGGACCGTGTTTTGAGCTGACTGAGTGCAGGACTACAGCGGGATGAGGAAAGGTGGACTCCGTGTTTACGTCATTGATGCTTGATGCTCACATTCAGCTCAAACCGATGGACCGTGCTTATCTGATGTCGAACTTTTAAAATGTAGATGCTGACCATATTATCATCACCATCTTGTTGCTGCTGTTTACATTCACCCAGGCCTAGATAAAAAAAAAAAGTTTATGTATATATGTATAGAAATGTCTGCATAGATGTCCTATGTTTGTGTAGCATGAAGGAGTTTCACACTGTTATTTTGATGCTACCCTGTGTGGTATACTGGCAAATAACTCACCTTGAAAGATACTTAAATTGTAATAATTATGTTAAAATTGCACGATCATAAGTTAAGGCTCCAATAATCACGACACAATTATTTCCTAATTATAAAAAAATGTTTTCTTATGATTGCGAGATTTATATCCTGCAATTCTAAAATAATTTATCATAATTATGTAATTATTTATTTATTATGAGCGACTGTCTGCAGATTGCTTGAGTAAAGCATGCACAGTGTCATAACTGAGAAAGAAAAAATCAGCTTTCAGATCAGATATGACAATATGGAGAAAACATCTCACAGAGCATGGATTAAGTCATATATATGTAGAAGTTTTTTTTTAATTACAGATGTACACATGACTAAAGACAAAAATTGGTTCCCACATTTAAAAATGCAGCCTGTGAAAGAGGTATAAATGTGAAATGTCCAAAAAAGTCCAAATCAAGTCTCTTGTACAGGATTTAACTTTCATATTTAAAATGTATATGTTAACACTCCTCTTCTGCTGCATTGATTGTGCTCTGATAGTTGATTGCAGGCTGCTGCAACCAGAACATGAGCATGTATTTTGCTGCAGCTGACTGATGTTGCTAAATAAGGCTGATGCAGTGAGCGCTGCTGGAAAGCTGCTGTCTACTGTGAGCTCTGTTGTCTCTACTGATCAGCATCCAACATCCAGATGCTGTATTTGCCTCTTGTGTTCAGTTTCAGACATCCAGGAGCACTTAGAGCAAACATTTTTGGTGTGAATTATTAATATCTATTATGAAACAATTGTCATGTGGGCTACAGAAACATCCTAACTTTATGATAATGTAGCACTGAGTGCTTATTGTTTCTCTGCACTTTACAGAGATCACCTGTCCATCGAACAGTCTCCAGTTCTTTTGATTTCCTTTTGATTAAGTGGCAATTTTTAATTCTTATGTTCAGTGTTTTATGTATTGTCTTCCACTGCTTATGCTAACAATCCCAGTTGCTCTCCTGTGGATGAAATATAAAGCTTGGCACTGAGAGGAGTGGCTATGTCAGGACTGAAATATCTCAATTACTATAAATGATTGCCTGTGCTGATATTCATAACAGCACAGGCTGATATTCATATCAGCAAAGGGAATTTTCCCTGATTAATATGTCAAAAGCTGTTGAAACTGCTGTGCTGTATATAGTGCTGCTCCATTTACGTTCTCAGTTCATTACGTCTGGTAAAAAGTGTGACAGTGATCCCACAGCATGAGGCCTAAATCACTACTGTACAAGAAGCCTCCTTTATATCCTGCCTCCACCTGTTAGTCACTATTCATTACATGCTGTTAATTTGAAGTCTAATTATACTATTAATGTTAATGATCAGTTATTTCTTCTGTGACACCACAGAACATAAATACACATCAGAAGCGTTAAAGTGCTGCATAAACTGCAGTCTTTTCCCACGTGGGTCATGACGATACAGGATAACAATCGCCAAAACTCTTGAATCACAGTTACCTTTCAGTCTGTATGACTTCATGTCTTGGTTCGGACAAAATGAACCAAACTATAGCTGTGAGAAATGTTGTTGTACAACACAGGATTTTAGACAGAAAAGAGCTCCAGATAGTGATGGTTAGTGTGATAAAATTCAACAGCATTTATCATATAGACATATTCTGAATTGCTGGTATAAATTTTCGTAACAATGAAGAATAACAGGTAGAGACAAAAGCATTTTCCGACATATAAATGGGTCCATTATTATTGGAAGGAAGGGAAAATGTTGCATTTTCCCTCCTGACATTTGTGGTCTTGACATTTTACACTGCATGATGAATGGCCTGCATGGTCACAAGGGTATGAAACATTTCTTATTAACAGAAAAAAAATGCCAGCTATTGATCACTATAAACAAAAGACAAAATGGAGGTAGCACTATTCTACAACAATACAATCTACAACAGCCAGCTTACAGATGATATATTTGGACTGGAGTGGGATAACACTCCAACGCAGTCTGGTCAACAAAACCAAGTGAAGTGAAGAGAGAGTAGATGAAAAAATGCCATTTGTTTGGAGTGTTCCTCCTTTATAGTCGTGTTGTTTGTTGTGTTGTATGTGCAATTGTACCATTAAAATGAGTGAGCGATGTTTTGTACAGGAGGTTCGCTGACTCAATCACCGTGAGCAAAACACGGAGCTGAAGAGTTTATTTTTTCAACATGTCCTCATACACTTTATACATTTTTCAGTACTTCTTCCTGACCTCAATTTCTCCATTCCCAGAGCAGCAGAGTGTAAGCAAAGCTGAAATAGATTGAACATCATTCAAGATTTAATCAGACACCTTTAGCATCAGCGCTGAGAAGTCCTTCTGCAACACAGAAACGAGACACGGAGCGAGGCAGAGGCTGGCAGCTCTGAAGTACTGGTGGGTGGATGCAGACTGATGAGGAGGAGGAGGAATAAAGGGTTGCAAAGAAAGGGAGATGGTGATTGTGGAGCGGTTAGTTTAAAGTGGGAAGGTGTTTCGGTGGAGTAGATATATAACAAAATGGAATACACCTGTTGTATGTATATAGATAAATCTAATTAATTACAAGCTTTGTGATTAATCAATCAAAATTAATTGCTCATTGCAATATTTGCCAAAGGCATTTAAAAATGTTTCAATGCAAATGGATTTTGGTAGGTGACTGAATCAGTTAATAATGGACATTCGGTGGCTGAGCTCAGAGCTGACAGCTGTTTGCCACCGGAGCAGATGGAAAGTTTAGCAGTGAACTGGTCTAGTGGCAGTAAATATATAGAACAGGTTACAGTTTGCCCATGAATAAACTCTGCAGCTCCTCAATACACAAGAAGACCTAATGCTTGAGTGACAGCGGGACTGACTCCATTCAGTAGGCCTATGCTCAGCAGCGTTTAGTCATCTGCCTCCATCATGTTTACAAAGCTACTGTGGAACGTGAAGGGAATACTATTTTCTTCATTACAAATAATAATATAAGCCCAACAGCGAGTTTAAAGTGGATTGTTGTCCATGAGAAAATGTTCATGAATTTCAGAATATCTCAGTATTTGGTATGTCCCCCCTTTTGCCTTAAAAACGTCATGCACTTGAGCTGGCATGGACTCCACAAGTTTTTGTAAAACTGGGAAAATGTTTTCCCAGCATGATTCGACAGTGGTCCACAAAGCTTCTTGTGATGTCACAGAATGATTGACTTTCTCAGTCTTTAAGTGTCCCCATAAATGTTCAGTGGGGTTGAGGTCAGGTGACTGTGGAGGACAGTCCATGACAGTCAGGACTCCTTGGTCTTCAAGTAGTTCTTGCAAAACTTTGAGTTGGGAAGACATACCAAAAACTATAGTATTCTAAAATTCACGGACATTTTTTCAAGGAATCAACTTTTCACTCGAAACAAATAAAAAAAGTATTTTGACTAGTGCTGTCAGACTTTTTGGCCTACTCTATACTGTATGCACAAGATAATGTACAATATAGACTATTGCTGCTGCAACACAATAGTCACTTAAAATGTTGTTTACCCATCTGCTGTTCTAAAAGCTTGCTGGCGGGCAAGGTTTTTGCCAGGAATAATCCTCTGCCCAGGAAAATGGGACTTTTTATGTTTTGTATTTAACAGGACAACAGCTGGCCTTTTTGTGTGGAGTTCACATGTCCTCGCTGTTCCTGCATGGGTGTCCAAAGACATGCAGGTTAGGGCAACTGGCGACTCTAAATATCACACTAGTTAATGTTTGTGTGTAAATATGTGTTTGCCCTGTGATAGAACAGTGACTTGTCCAAAGTGTACCAAGTCTGATATACACCAATGGTAATAAATAATAACAGATAATGGATGGATATATGGATGAAGAGGTAGATGAAGGTAGTGAATATGAGGAGTCAGTAATGCTGAACAAAAAATAGTGCCAGAAACTAAAACTGCATCAAGTCAAAGTCCATGGAGAAACACATCTGATTGCTGCAGAAAGACAGTTGATTGTTGAGTCTACTGCACCTGCAAAGGCGTAATTTGTAAAATATGGCCAGAATTTGAAGGTAGCCCCAAAAACACATGGGAGCACCATTTCACCTGAGTAACCAACGACTGCTGCTCCTTGCTAGCTATCCTTGGCTGTAGCTAGCTACTGTTATCTAATTAGCTCATGGCTCAGTTAGCCGTGGAGCCAGTGGCACAGCAATTTGCAGTCAAGGCCAGTTTAACTGGATTTGGAAGCCAAAACCGGCTCTGAATACAGCGTCCAAGACTGACGGAGGTCAGTTTGAAGACAGGGCATTAGTACAGCTGCTCTGACCAGGACTGTGATAACAGGTCTGAGAAGACATGGCAGATGGGGGCAGCAGAAGCAAGCAGCTGGCGAGGAGCGAGAGAGAGGTCAAAACCTGCATGTAGGGCCAGAATATTTTCACATCTTACTCAGTGACTTGAGGATACATTTTGTCCAGACTGGAGGTGATTGTGGACAGACAAACCAAGACAGTTTTGGTGAGTTTTTTTTTGTTTCTGTCCAGTTCTGAGAGACACAGAGCTAAGCAGATCTTGGGTATGTAGTTACTGTTTAATTATTACACCCTTTACAGCATGCAATTATAAAATTCTGTTTTTGACAATCGGGGATTTCTTAGTCCAAGGCTTGACCATCAGTTATGATAACATTGCATTAATCATTATCATGGCTAAGATCTAGGGTTCCCGGCAAGTCCAGTAGCCACAACTTTACAACAGAGTCCAATAAGTCAAGCAGAGTGATTGGTCAGACAACTAAAGAGGTCTGAAAAAAAAGCCCAGTCAAATGTCCTTATCCAAGTACCTTATTTGAAGAGTGCAAAGTGAATGTATCTCAAATGTCTGTTGTAATCGCCTATATTGTAAAGTCACCTATTTCTTGCCTCGAAATAAATCTAAGTTTAATATTCAGTCTCTTTTAAGCTATGTTTTATTCTCCGCCAACTGCTGAGGGAAATATTTAGCCAGTTAGTGGCTAATTGCTTCACAGTGTTCACCAGCTACATGCGATCTCTGTCTGTCTACCAAGCTTTTTCACTGAAACAGCTGCCTGCTGCTGTTTGACATAAGGTTGATGAAACTGAACCAAAATAGTATATTTGTGGGCTGTAAAATCAAAACAGTGAGCTCAAAGATGCTAAAAAAAGCCCCTTTCAGCTGAGAGAAACTGCAGTCAGATGATGATATTCTGATGATTCTTCATTGAGTGACACCTTTTACATTAAAATAGTGATTTGATGCATTGTTAATATAAAAACCTTCATTTAGCTTTAAAGAGTGGACTTTAGAATCTATCTGAGCCCTGTGCCCTTTAAAATGTGCTATAAAGCTGTGTCTTTATTTAAATGCAGCTTGCCCAGATTACACTAATGAAGCTGGTGAATAAACTGCTCTGATCTAGTCAAAGATAAAAAAATTAAGAACACACTTATAAAGGTAAATTAACTTTCAGAGTTATTTTATCAAACTTTTATGACTTATGGCTGCTCCCTAGTCCTTAACTTCCATGTTACCTCCAGTGACTTCATTTGCAGTGACTTAAAAACATGTTTATTGTGTGACGCTCTCATTCAGTCAAATGAATGTGCATAAATTAAGATTAGCTAATGTCAACTATAATGAAGAAAGAACTCTGCATTAATCTCTCTGGTCGATTAAATGTGACCTTAAAGCACCCCTCTGCGGAGGGGATTTTCATTTCGACAAATGGAAACAGATTGCCAATAATGCAATGGCTGTTTTGGCTTGGGATCCGTGCAGAGCTCCCAATAAAAAATCATAAAAGCCACAACAAAGCATTAGCCTAATTAGCTTGACTTTTATACCAAACACATAGCTCACTTTGTAGACCGAATACAGTAAATACACCTTACAGCAAAGGACACAACGATTTGGAATTCAATAGCTCTTAATGGAATGAGTGTTTTGTAAGAATGAGTGGGCTGGATGCACAGAAGAAACTTGTCCAATTTTGTTAAACGCACTAATCGATGGTAAATGAAATTTTCCAATAATACTGCATAAGAGGTGAGTCAATAAAACTGTGTTGGTTTGCTGATAACCACTAACCTGATCAGATGCCAAAAATATTTATGTCTCTTTATGTTCTACATTCCATACATAATGGATATCACATCTTTAGGAATCAATATTTAAAGGAATAGTTTGACATTGTGGGAAATAATGGATTGCTTTTGTTGCTGAGAGCTGGATGGAAGGATTGATACCACTTTGTCTATCTGGTAAACATGAAGTTCGAGCCAGGAGATCACCTAAAGCTCAGAGTAACACAATATATGTTGTTTTTTTAATCTGTGCACAAATTGAAGTGTAAAATCTACGACAATATGCCTGCCAAGAAACACCGGCCATCTAACACTCACACAGCAAAAAATTGAATAACTTATAATTAGTATTTAGTATTAGCCAGTAGTAGTCTTTCTGCAGAGCCAGACCTTCTGCAGGAATAAATACCCAGAGTCACATCGGATCATGCTCTGATTTATTTTCATTCCTGTTTATCAACCTGACTGCAGCAGCGATCCACTAAGGTGACCTCCATTGTCCTTACTGCTAATGCACAGTAAAGTAATATTATTGTCTGGAGGCAATTTTTTTTGTTGTTAAAAAACCACCATTGCAGATAAAAATCTATCTAGTGTGACTCAGGCAGAAATGTTCACAGACAAGGTGATGTTTACGAGTTTCGACGCGGCGGGTATGATGCATTTCCAACACAACTGGTCTACCTGCTCACAGGTGTGTCTTAAACCAATGACGCGCTTGTCCCAATCCCTACAGTACGATTGAAGAATCACCGCTAACAAAGTGGCTCAGCTAATTCACTTACAAACACATTTCATTTGCTATAACTTCTGAAAAGCCCCCTTTTATTTAGTAATTTAAAAGCTTTTATTATGAAGCAGCATTCCAGAAAACGTGTTTTCAGCACCAGTAACTAAACATGACTCCTGAAACAGCTGAAAGTGAACACAACGCTGTGGGAGAAAAATATGATTCTCCCAGGTCATTCTGTCCTCATACAATAGGAGGTCATACGTATCCTGTACAGACGTTAAAGTCTGGATAAGGATAGTGAAGACTGCTCTATGAGGAGCATATCTCATGGTCTCTGCAACCTAGTTATTCAAAGCTACTGTAGATATGTCTACAGAACAGATGTCTGACAAACCAAGCCCAGGCAAAGCTGACTGTTTGCGTAAAACTCGTAAGGAGGCCTTCAATCTATCTATGTTAGCAGACTTAGTGTCTGTGACCTATTTACCTCCTATTCCTCTGGCTAGAGGTGAGAAACTCTGCATTCACCCCCCTTGATATGTTGTTAAACAGATAACCATGTGTGGGAGAGATGCTTCCTGAAGCTGTAGATATAATTTGAGCATTTGGGAAGACTTGGTAGGATTAACATGATATTGCTCTGTACAGACAGATGTACTGTTATGTTGTTCCTCCTTGATCAAGTTTGTATAAACTACTTCAACTTAAGTCATCGGTGTCTCTGTGTATTCTTCATCTCTCCTGAATGGTCAAGCGAGACAAAATTCCAGAACAGACGCAACAGTAAAACACAGCAGATGTTTGAAAGAACAAACAGAAACTAAAGAGATTCAGTTAGAAGCTACAAAAGTACTGAGAGTTGAACACAGACTTTTAAAAACGTCTTTCTCTCAGGTTTCCTGCACAGACATGAGTTGAGTATCGATTTAAGGGGGAGACGGGTGCTTGTTGCTGGTTGGTCACAGTCTTGAGTCGTCACCACGGCCCACTTGGAGGCGGCTTGGCCCTACTCCGGAGCAGGTCCATCACCGGCACGGCTCGGTTCAACTCGGTGCAGTAAAACTAGTGATGGAAAAGCAAATCAGCGCGACTCGGTTTGACTCGGAGCGGCCAAAAGCGCTAGTGGGAAACAGCATTAGTCTTGTTTGCCAACTTCCTTCCTCACTCTATGACTCTCTCCCTGAAGTTACAGCAACAGGCAAAAAAATGAAACGCACCATTTACTTGAGGAAACTTGTAGATTTCTCTGAGGTTGAACATTGTTGGAAACATTTGGGATAATAACAATGGTCTCGTCACTTTTAATGCAGAAATCTATCTCACTTTCAACCAACTTCACTTAATTGTTAGCAGGAGTTTTCCCAATTGGTATCTTCGAAACTTTAGTGTGTTAAAAATGGTAAAAGTAACATTAAAGCCCGTATTTGTTTTTATACATTAATGACATTCATAGGTTTATTTCTCAGTCTGGGTAAAGCTCCCCACAAGGATCATAAAAGTTTCATCTAATGATCTTGTCTTTTCTTTTTTTTTTCCCATCTCTCCATCTCTGTCCTCATTCTTTCCTTTTTTTCTCGCTCCTCTTATTCCTCTTTCTTCTCCCCCCTCTGCTTTCTCTCTATCTGCATTAATATTTTAGGGGCTTATCTATGCTTCAATAGGTGTGTATGCACCCTGAAACTGACAAGAGGCCTGAGGGGATTCTTATGTGTGTGAGTATGTGTATGTGTGTGTACGCACTCATGCATACAAGGCAGAGTGGACTTTCAATGTGTATATATTATCCATTCAGATGATGAAGACACTAACTGGAGTTCTCTGTAGTGACGAAGGAAAGCCTCTACTGGAAGCTATTCATGCTGAAAAGAATGTTTTTTTCCCTTCTGCTCAGTCTGAATAAAAATAATATTATATCAAATTAACTGCATTTCATTAAGAATAAAACCGCAAGTGAGTCAGTATGCCGGATATGAGATGCTGAAACTTCCCAGGACTTCCCCTCATTACAGGCTTTGAGACAAAAGCGAGCGGAACTGAAATGAGCTGTGAGAAATGATTTCACACTGCAAGCCAACCAAACCAAGCTGACTTATAAAAGCCTAATTATGAAACCTCCAAAGCTGCTGTAACTAATTGCCTTAACTTTACCATCAGACAAGAAGTGAACCGAGATTTCACCTTGCATTATTCGCATGACTTTGATTGCTTTACTTGAAAATCAAGCAGCCGAAATGTCGTGATGACAGACAGGCGGCAGAAAGCAGCAGGATGACAGATGAGCCGTGGTTTTGTTGTTCAGTCCAGATGAACGAAACCAGACGTTCTTATGTTTCCGTCTTTTCAGTGTAAGCCTGGCAGCAGTGTGTCTTTAGAGAATGTGGTGTAGTTAGTGTGTTTTGCTGTTGTAAATCATAGGCAGTGCTAAAGATTTACTTGGGTAAGCCAAGCTCAAAAAAAGCTGAGGGCCAGTAAGTTCAAATCAAGTTTGGTTCAGTCAATACAAGTCCAAGTCTTAGGCTGAATCCCATTTCCATGAGACAACACGTCAAGACCCTCATATGTCATCAGTATTTATTCATGGCAATTTATGTCTGAGTATTTATGTAAA
Source organism: Pagrus major (assembly GCF_040436345.1). Lineage (NCBI taxonomy): Eukaryota > Metazoa > Chordata > Actinopteri > Spariformes > Sparidae > Pagrus > Pagrus major. Next base: position 29,282,937 of record NC_133222.1, on the reverse strand, counting down.
AAATCTGCTGTCTTCAGCTGAGGTGATTTCTCTTTGCGTTGCTGTGCTAATCCTGGTGTTATCACAATGCCATTTGCCACTTAACTGATAAAGGCAAAAAAGTATGGATGCTTGCAATTCATTCACAACTTCACGCCATCAATCATCAAATAAAAAGGAACACTGCTTCACTAGTGGTGGCTAGCATAGGCTAACATTAGCAACCCATGCTCCTACCCTGCCAGTCTGCACTGCAGTGCACCATCAAAATTCAGGACTGTCACGAACATATCAGCAATAACAATGTAACGTTACTAGCTACCAAACATCAGCAAACTAGCAGCGATCGTGTATGCTTGTTATAAAAAAAAGGACCATAATACTTTGTGACAGCGAGTTCTTACAGTGTAACTCTCAGTTTGAACCGTGCCTCTGAAAAACCTCATTTTTGAGGGTAATGTAGCTCTAACGCTTCACTCGACCCCTCTAATCCAACAAGAACCGGGCCACCCTGCCTCTAGGCATGAACATACCACACAAAGGGGTAGGGCTAAATGGATATTGAGCAATCAAGACAGGATCATATTCAAATCTTGAGTCAATTGACACAAGTTAAAATCAACTCTTGAGTAAGTAGAGACAAGCTCAAGTCAAGCCTCGAGTAAATCTAGACATGACCATATCAAGTCTCAAGTCAAACAAGAAAGTTCAAGTGGAGTTTCAAGTGAATCAAAACAAGTCTTTCAGGTCTCTGAATGCTTAACATCAAAATGAAATGGCATGCAAACTTTTTTCTTTCAATTTTCTGTATAACTTTGAAAGTGTGTAATTAGTTTGTTGACAGCAAGTCCAGGTAGCCGTCAAAGGGTTAGGGTCTCAAGTTTCTACTTTTGTCACTTGAATCTGACTCAAGTTGGGTCACAAGTCAAAAGCTCTGGTTTATCATTTAGTTAGTATTGGAGCACAAAGAAACTGTATGAACACAGTTATTAATGAGCCATGGTTTCTTATTTGGCTATCACAAAGACAAAGCATTTTGACATAAACGTAAAAGGAGACTAGTTGGTGTGACAACGATGAGCCGTGCTGCTTAAAGGGAAAGGACACTGTATTTTAGGGCTGAGACCTGTATTGTGTACTGTTACCTTGATCAGTGTTTGATTAAGTGTTGCATGAAAAGCCGGGCTGAAATCCCTCTGGCCCTGAATAGGAAAGCAATTTGTGTCAATAAATTGAGTTGACCTCGACGGTGAACAGCAGTCCTGTTGGTCATTAAAGGCCAGGGGTGATTGGGGAAATTCTGCCATTGATTTCCATTCTATCCAATCGAGATTGGAGTGTGTCCCTGTCTGGAAGCCTAATCCGTAGTAATGCATTCAAACTGTGTATTTACACACAGACACACACTCACACGACTCTTCAACCATGCACTTAGTAGTTTGAAATAATTATAAGAGGGGATAAATGTTGAGACTGAAAAGCTTTAATTACGGAGCCAGAGCTGGCTCTCTCTTCAGGGAAACATTTTTTAATTAATATTCTATCTCTGCCTCTCTCTCCCTTTCTCTCTCTCTCTCTCTCTCTCTCTCTCTCTCTCTCTCTCTCTCTCTCTCTCTCTCTAGTGCATCACTTCTCCACAAGAGACAATCCAGATTTATGTTGCTGACCTCCTGCTGCTCTCCAGGTAAATACTTCCATGGGGAAATTATGAGAATGTGTGTGTGCCCTGAGTGAGATTTGCTAGAGGCTAAATTCATAAAATAGGAGAAGAACTTTTAAATTGCTTAGAATTGAAATAAACCATTCTGGGAACAATAGTGTAGATTGCTGGAGGTTGATTTTTGACATCATGGGCTCATCTGGTATCAAATTCAGTTCATCGTAATGATAACCATTAATCATGGGGCAGCTGTAGCTCAGGAGGTAGAGAAATCGGAAATGTCTAGTAATGGGAAGGTCGCTGGTTCGAATCCCCGGCTTCCCCAGCTGCATGTCGAACCCCAAGTTGCTCCTGATAACTCAAAGTAATCCAGATTGCTGTAAGGTAACATAGAGAAATAAAGTGACCCTCATAAAACACACCATTCTGGAAAAAAACTGTCAATTTAATGTATTGCCAGAGGAATGAGAACATTCTCACACCAATCTAAGTGTCAGACAGTAGTGACTAATTATGCAAAACCCTTGCACCATGTTCAGTAATGTAATGTCAATGTGTTAAAATTCCACTTTCTACACATCTGCCCATGGTACATCTGATTAAGGTCATGGAAAGGTTAACATTAAGTTATGGTTAGGTAACCTAAACATGTGGTGACGGTTAGGGATAGGTCAAAGTTATAATTAAACATACTACAAGGAGGTTTTAACTGTTTCAGTTACTGATGCCTCTGTATGACCAAAATAAGAAAACAAGATCATCAGCAGATTGGCTTTTTCTTCAAAGTTATTCTTAGTGCCTGTCACTGGGTCTTATTTCCTGAGAAATCATAACCTGACGAGGGACTGTTGATAACTTGACCTTAGTCAACTGAGGTAAGTCTACCTAACTGAGGTGTATGAATGGCACTAATCCAAAGTTTACCTCGTTTCACCATCATCATATCAGTTATTAATCTTACATAGCCACAAATGGATACATTATCTCATCGGCTGTGTTTAATAAAGAAAAAGAGTATTAAAAATATGCTGCGTTCTTCTTTCACTTGCAGCCAAAATAAATGCAGATCAAGATGTTTATGACATGAGGCAGTGGTGCTGATACTGCTTTTGTCCACAGGGGCTGCTAGAATCTACAAAAAAGAAAGATCCTTGATGCTGCTTCAACAAAAAAGCACACATTAAATTCATGGACATTAATTGTTTATGATGGGAAACAAACTACGATCTCCAACTCTGCAATGACACTGTACGTTGACATTAATCTTGAGGTGTGAAATCATCCTAAATGATACTATGCTGCTTAGACTGATGTTTTAATAATAATTAAAGGTTTGTCTCTAGGGTCAAATTAGTAGACCTTGTTTTTTTTAGTTGAGGGAACATTGTAACACATTGACAAATTATTACATTCTTTGGTTCCAATACAGATTTTGGCCATCAACACTTACTTCATAACATTAAGAATATCATAAAGATTAAAAAACTGTTCATTGCCAGTTTAAGTAATTCATGGGATCTTATTTTTGTAATCAATGTCCATTATTAGTCACAATGAGACTTTAAACTGAGAACTTAACACCTGTGGTAGCTACATGAATGTAGACGAACCCTTAATTAACTTTTCACATTGACATCTGCAAGTTGTTGGTTGAACAGACACAGAACAGAGATGGAAAAAGGTATTACAGCCGTTGTTAGGCACCACAGTAATGAGTGCTGAGAACCAAACAACACAAAATTGAAAATTTTAGGGATCGTCACCTTAACAGTGACTTCTGACAGAGCAATCCTTGTTTGTGTTTGATATGAAAGAACAAACACAGCGTCTGGTAGCTGCGAGGACAAACTCAGCATGAACATCAGGTACATCAAATAAACTGCATCTAATGAGATGCATCCCAGCTGGCGGCCAAGAGAGCCAGGGTGTCGAGTAGTAATGAGCGAGAATGACCAAAGGTTCATTCAATGGTTCATATCAAGATGCTGCTTGGAAACCTGCCAAGACGTCTGGAGGACGGAGAGGGGTGAGGAACGAACAGCAGGCACATCAAAGCCTACAGCTGGCTGTGAGACATGGGTTATAAGGAAGGACTAGCAAAAGCCAATGCAAATGCTACTCCACTCATGAGAACAACACGCAGATGGAATCGAGCATAAAGCATGAAGAAAAGCACTGTGCCTCTAGAAGCTCCTCCAACATTGATGCTTGAGAGCATGGCTCACAAAATGGCCCTTAATAGTGTCTCAAATGTCCACTTGAACTCTGGCATGATTGATTAACTTGCTTGGGTATTTGATAGGAAATCAGTACAAACTGATGTAACACTAACCCATGAAGACATTTCCCAATCAGATGGTGGCAGCAAGGGTTAGTGATTATCCATCACTAACCAGTTGAAGTCAGCTGAAGTTTTGTTTTCCACAAAACATTTCTGGAGCTTCACAGCAAAACAGTATTTCTCCTTAACAAATTAAGTAGATGGGGACTTGTGTTAAACATAAATCCAAACCTATGGTAGCCATGAGATCCCAAATTGATATGAAGAGATGTTATTTACACCCTTTTTAAGCCCTAAATCTTTAAAATAGCTGCTAAGCTAAAAGCATTAGCGTGGACCCTGTGTGAAGTAGAGGCACAAGCTTGACCGTGCATCGAGGGTGTAATTGGTGTTTTTTTTTTCAAAGCAGTTTGGGATCTCTGGGCTTCCGTAGGTTTGGATTCAGCCAAATGAACTGTATGCATTTTATGTTTCCTTTTTCTGCTGTTTTTTTAACATTTTAAAACAAGTCCCCATCTACTTCGGTTGTTTAGGAGAATGCTGCAACGCTGTTTTGCTGTGAAGCTCCAGAAATGTTTTGTGGACTACAAAACTTCGCCTGACTATCCATCAGCATGGGGGTGGGTGGATAATGACTGAATTTTAATTTTTGTGTGAACTGTTCCTTTAAGAACGTCTTGCCAATGTTACTTTTACACCAATCTTCAGTAAAAACATTGTCTGAATCTCATATAACTAATCCTTTTGCTTAATATTGTTTGGTGTCCTTCTTTGTCAGTTGGCTATGGAAGCAGCTTGCACTGAGACATGTACCTGCCAGCTGGCTGACAGCCGGCTTGTCAGGGTTACCTGGAGTGACCTCATACACAAAGAGGCAGTGAAATAGTGATGTGAGGCCAGCTTGTAAGTTGTAGTGACAGTCAGTAGGCATCAGGGCTAACAGGATGAGACTGTCAGCATGCAAGCTGTGATGGACTGTGCCTTTATTAGATCTGCTATATGTAAGGGCATGTACGGACACAACAAATAGATGCTTACACACATAGAGGTACCCGTCATTGCCATCAGGTCACATGAAGCGGATCCATCCCAGCAGGAGCTGGATCAGATCCAGACTCACATCCTGACAGTCACAGTATGTGGCTGATTAATGAACTCACAGACTGTCAACACTCGTCACACACATGCAGGTACACTCACATACAACATGACATCCACACACAATCGCTGCTAACTGATTCATTGGAGGTTGGATTTATAGGCTTTACACTGAGCACTACTGCTTTTTCTCTTAAGGCAGAACACTTTGTATTTTCTTTTTATATGAAAAAAGTTCAACAGAAGCACCAATTAAACTCAAGCAGAAAAAGTACAATGGCTGCCACTGTAGAAATCCATCCCTCTGCATGTGGCCCACATTAGTTCACTGTTATCCATGTCATTAACCCATCCTGCTTCTAGCCTTGTGCAGTAAAATCAGGCTGAAAGTACTTCCACTGTACATTAATGTCTTGCCATATCTATATGGGATCTGACTTCCTGCTGAAAGTGCCTAATGGACTCCATAACTTTTACAGTAGTAGATGTCAGAAAATGCTCCTGGGTTGCCTCTGAAGGCAACCCAGGAGCTTACATATTTTTACGTAAGTTTATGTATTTGACAATCCGGAAATGAGACTCAATCATTTGGTTGTTGACATTCACGCTGATGACCAACAACCAATTCTTGGGTCTAAACACACACCCAAAGCATTGTTATTTGACGACAGAAGAATGAGACTCACCATTTACAGTAACTATCTTTCTCCAGAATGGACTACTGCACCTTTAAGTCTCCATAAATAAAAACTTTGTGTGCAGGACTGTCCATTGTCTCACAGTATAACGATAGTCAGCATCATTTCATTCTAACAAAAGCAAAATACCCACTATTACAGACCTTACATCACAGTGCTGACCTGGGTACAGATCATGGTAGTAACAGATTCACCATCTGATATCACCTGATGTGTTGTTCCTGGAACATCAAAATAAATGTCTCACCAGGAGGAGGCATCATTGAAACTGACCAATCACATTTTTGTAATATCATAGCATAGTGACTCGGGATGAAAAAGACGAGAAAGTTATGTACATCAACACCTGTCTAAAACCAAACCATGTTTTCCTAAAAGTATTTTTGCTCCTTTAACCGAACCAAACAGTGAAGGAGAACTGAAAAGAAACATACAAAAGTGAAAATAATGCAAATAATAAGTGGAATTAGTTTAAAAATAGTAAGTGAACAGTATAATAACATGTTCTAAGCGACATACGAACCCGATTCTCCGGAGTGGGAAACCTAAATTATGTGCTGAATGAAAAAGTAAGGCGCACCAATGCAACCAGTATAAAAACTTAGTCTGGAGCCCTGTATAAGCCGTATGTGTTTAAACACATACAGTATTTGGAATTATGCTAAATTCTTAACAACATGTAATGATGAAGACCTTGAAAACAGATGATGACATGTATTATTTTCTTTTTCGACACAGAAGCAGGAGATGTGAAAAGTTTGAGTGTTCTGTAATTACTGTGGTGTATGCGGTCACCACAATGACAGATGTGTAGTGTGTGAATGGATGTGGGTGCAAGTACCAGAAAGTGTATTTACCATGTACTGTCTGCAATCTGCAGATGCTCCATCACTGCGATACTGTGGCAACAGTGCAGCAAACATGTACTGAATGGCATTATGTAAATGAGGCCATCAAATGGGTTATGAAATGGAGTACTGGCATACTGGTGTATCACAGTTGGTACAGTAGAAAGAAAATCAGAAGTGAGGGATCTTTTGCAGTCGGATGCCTTTACAGTACAGAGATCTACGGTAATTAATGCAGACAGCTGGCTCCGTCCCTCTTTCACAGTCTGTTATACACTCACACTCTCTTTCACAATTGTATAATACGATAATTGAGTATAAATAGACTTTATGTGCAGATTCAATTACCGCCTTGCCAAAGTTACAGACAGCGGCGTCAGAGATGACAAGATGAGCTTTTGGCTGTAACGGCACCAAGCAGCGATCAGAGCAGACACATCGCTGCTGCAGGAAAAGCATAAAATTGGACCCAGAGTGAGATTTAGTTTTAATTCAGCTCAGTCTGAAATGAAAAGAGATGATGAAAAGAATGATCCCTGTTATGTCCACAATGTGAAGGGGAAGATAGACTTTCTGACTCCTGATGAAAAGGATTCCAGGATAATAGTGAGTTGACAAAAGTTGTCACATTCTTTTGACTTAAAAATCATTCAGTCAAGACCTCAAAATGTAGCCCTGTTTAGATCGATACTAGATGCTTGTTGCTTTATTAAACTGGTCTTTGCACTGACCTCTCAAAAAACAAATCTGAATCTGAAAAATAACTGTCTCAAAACTTTATAGTAAAGTTGTTGGAGCAATAATCACTTTTTTATGTAGGTAAAACTTTATTAAAAATATTATAATTAAAAATGTTATTATTGGGGCGACTGTGTGTACTAGCAGAAAAAGATCATTTCTTTCATTGCTTTCCAGATTGTGTGGCACCCATTATTTAGTTTGACATTTTGGGAAATGTGCTAATTTGCTGTCTTGCTGAGAATTAAATGAAAAGATTGATACATTAGTATACATTATGTACCTGCGATACAATATTATGTATGAACTCGGCAGCAACAATAGCACTCTCCCAAGCTCTGTCACTCTCCCAAGCAGTTAACGTTGCCACAATGTCAATGAATGGGAAATAAGCTGCATTACACCACATTCATCTGTGAAACTTTACACTTCATGAAGTACTGTAGTCTTCATAACGCGAGGTGTGGGCTGGGACTAGGTCAGGACTGACTTGGAGTTCAGTCTGGATGCTGACTAGAGTCTGGAAGCCCTGTGTCAGACAATATCTTGGAGTTTTTCCATTACCAACATCATGGTGATGACAATACTCAGCAAGTTTTACAGGTTTTGTGCATTGCTGTGCATCAGACAGTAAAAACAAGAATAAAAGGAGGTAAAGAAAGTAAAGTTTCTGACCTTGGCAAACAGCGCTCCCTTGGCTGCCAGTGCGTCCTCCGCTCTCCCGTTGGGGTAGCACTCGAACCGTGCGTCTAGTATTGGGTAGCGGCTGGCCAGCATCAGCCCACTGTTCAGGAATTTGAACCTTGAGCAGCAGCCCTTCCAGCCATACCGCCCAACATCACTCAGCACGTAGGGGAAGTAGCGATGCAACTGCCGCCGCAGTCTAGTTGTCGCTCCGTGATCAAACACTTCCTGTAGAGCCAGGAAATCCAAATTGGCAGGGAAAAAGGCAGAGATCTCATGGTCGAATGTCTCATCTCCATGGCGGCGTTTTCGTCCAGGGCGTTTAAAGATTGATGTACGAGGGACATGAGAGAGAGTGTTGTTGGAAGATATCCCTATGCCACAGTCACTTCCATGATAACGAGCGAGGGATTCCCTGGAGGCAGTCATGCTGCCGTTGTCTCCACCTGTATGCTCCCCAGGCCGATGGTTCCCTGTTTCGGCCTCCTCATCCTGGGGGTCTGGTTCTGGGGCGCTGATGCTGATTTGAACCCCTGAGGTGTGAAGTGGGCAGTCTGGGGATGGTTTTGGCTTGGTCCCCTCCCCATGCATGGGACAGTCATGATGGCCTTGGCCATTCTGAGTCCCTGTGGAATGCATGGGGCAGTCTGAAGCCTCCCCTGAGGTGTGAACGGGACAGTCTGAGCTGCCGTTGGTCCCTGCAGCATGGAGGGGGCATTCTGCTGTCGTGTCTGCTCTCTCTGAGTGAAGGGGGCATTCGGTGGAGCCCTGGTCTCCTGCAGGGGGATGAACTGGGCAATCGATGGCACCTGAGGGGTGAATTGGGCACTCAGTAAGGGGTTCTGTTTCGGGGTCAGCTGGGCCGTTGGTGGTGTGTGTTTGGTCTGGACGCTGGTCCAGAGAGGAGGTACGGCGGAAACCTGTGGCAAGGCTGCTAAAGGATGCCGCACTGAAGAGTGGAGCAGAAAGAAGGAAATAATGGATTTGTTTGACTGATAAAATAATACAGAGGAATTAATGCCTTTACCCTTGCTAAAACATAAGCAGAAGGCACCCAGGAGCAAGCTCTCCTCACCTGATGGAAGTGTTGGTGGGTGAGTCGATGTAGATTTTGATCTGAGGCCGACTGGCACCATTGCGGATCCTCCTTCCCACCTCCCGGGCTCTCCTATGGGTGTCTGACAGGTTGTTGAACCTGGCTAAGGAGTCGGGCAGCAAGCATACGTTGGCACTGCAGAAACAGAAACTTCTGCCTTGTGGTCTCCATTCCCCAATCCCAACACCTCCTGGTCCGGCCTGGCCCTGCTCGGCCTGGTGTTTATCTGGTCTGCACAGGGCAAGCAACAAAATACTATGTCAAGTAAAATAGAAGCTCTGGAGCACGAAATATATAATAGTCTGACATTTTAGGAAATAAACTTTCCTTGTTGAGGGTTGCATTAGAATACCACTCTGACCTCTGTATAGTAAATATGAAGGTAAAGCAAGCAGTTTGAGCATATAGACTGGAAGCAGGGAGAAACAGCTTGTGTTTAACCAGCTTTATCTCACTTGCATAAAATTTGTCCATGGTGTGTTTGTGGCTCACAACATGGTACCTGACAACACAACAAGAATAAGGTCTACGTTCCCGATGTCACATAGTTAATGGTGTGAAACGATGTAATTTGGTTTTGTTTAGTAACAAAAATGGGAAAAAAGATAATGGCTCCAGTCAAAACAAGTACTAGATTGCATAATAATGTAAATTAAATCCACACATACAAACCAGTTAGCCTACAACGATGGACAACAACACGGGTGGATGGGTGGGTCACTCACAGGACTTTCAAAACTTCGTTTAGAGTTTGTTTTGTGTTTGGAACAAAGCTATTTTAATGCAAAACATGATTCCTTTGTCTTTTATGCTATTCTTAGTGTCAGAGGAAACAGAAATACCAATGTTCCAAGAAACAATCATTGCATATTGATTTACTTATTAGGTACAGTCTTACATCATGGCTCATATTTCCTCAAGAAATGTCCTCAAGAAATTGTTCCAGAGCCAGGCTAGCTGGTATACCCTGTACCGTTTCTTTATATAATGCAAAGTTACTCAACTTCACATTTAGCATAATCTACAAAAGGTTGAACTATGTCAGCATATTTGTCTGAACTCATGGATAGTATGACTGTAATACTGCAAAAGTTAAATATCTTAAACAATCATGATGTCAAGGTAGTTTCAAGGTTTCTCCTCATTAACACACAGGTTTAAACAGCAAGCTGCTGTAAAACCTGATCAGATCAGCTGCTCTGTGGTGTAAATACGTACTGTAGTTTTATTAAGTTAATGTCACTTTGACTTACCACATTTATGGGGACAGACATGTAACAGCATTATTTACCTCAAAATGTTAATTTCAAGAAAGTTTCATGGAAACAGTCAAATTATACACATCAATCGGCCACTACATTAAATGGGCAAACGGGTGAAGTGAATAACATCATATCATTACAATGTTATGCTCTGCTGGTAAACCTCTGGTCCTGGCATCTAACTGACACAAACCACTCACCAAAACACCAATGTGGATCAATTTCAATCCCTAACGGCAACGGCAATCCCAGACGTCTGTGGCCCAGGAGTGCTGTCCTGTTGGGAAGGCCTTTAACATCAGTGAGTGCCATTGCTCCGTTACATGAGTAACGAGTAACGAGTGTAGTTGGTCAGCAATGTTTTACAGGTGGATGGTGCATGTCAAGTGTCATCCACATGAATGTCAGGACCCAAAGCTACCAAACTTGCGTTGTAACAGAATGATATTCGTAACATTACATGTTAGTTATGATAATGTTCTGGCTGATCGATGTAAATAAAAAATACACAAACAAAACATTGGTATGATTTTTAAGATACAGAAATGATGTTAAGTCTTTTTTAGGGAAATCAAGGAATCAAGTAAATCATGTTTCTTGCTGACCAGTAAGCAATTGGTAAACAGTAGTAATTACAATGACAAAACGTTTCTCTTCCTATACAAGTTTTCATAGGGTGCCTTCTGTCCTACACTCTGCTTGATTTAAAGTAGCTTGTATGTAATCTAAACATGACATTAGTACCCTGCCTTATTAGTTAAAATTTAAACTCCAGACTGAGTGAGTTTTGACACATAGAATTAATGGAAGGAGTGCAGATACTGTACAGGTATGTTCTAGTTATGTTGTGAAAGGGGGCAGAAAAAAGATACTTAAGTTTTGTGTCAAAAAAATATGGCCTTTTAATATATGCATATCTAAATAGTATTGTGGGATATTGTCTGCACTAACTCACAACAACAGAGGTACTGTAGAAGTCTTTTTTTTTCACGTCTTTGCTCATTTTAATTTCCTTTTCTGTTCTGTTGTATTCTACCCAAATCAGACTTTATCCTCCTCTTGCTTTTTGCTCCTGCACTCTATGACTCACTCCATAAGAATTACTACTCTTTGATCCTATATTATGAAAAAATGTGGTACCAATGAAATTCAACAAACCATCACTACATTAATGTTGGGGCAGCAATATAATCACTGGAAACAAACACAGATAACACATTTTACATTGTTTGCCATCAGGACATCTGATGAGTTACTGGAGGAAAGTGCTGCTCTTCCTCAGCAATCAGAGTCAAATACAGTATTTCAGTGTTTTCGGTTATGGTGGGTAGCCACTTGGTTGGCTGTCTGGATAAGCAAACCCTCGCTGAGAACTTGTAGAGCCTGGCGGCTGGAAGCCAGACCAATGAAGAAACTATTTACAGTCATAATGACTCCATTTTCTGCCTCTTGGATTTCTCCAAACCTTGTCAACAACAGGCACTGTAGATTTAAAGTGAAGCATGACTCTGCAAATGCATGGCCCATTTCTCACCGCAAATTGATTGAAAAACTCATTTTGATGTATGGTTGTGGGGAAAATTGTTGAATGAAAAGTTGTTTTCAGAACAGTGAGTATAAAAATCAGATGCAAAGACCATTGATGGCCGAGTGCATAGTGGGTTTATCCAAACAGGTGTTTAAAATCCAATTTGAAAGTTTTCTTTAATTAATATTCTTGAATCTAACCAACATGTAAACACAATAGGCTTGTGTATAATTTAACAACACTATTTTTATATTCATATCTCAAGCTTGTCTTGGTTCGGTAAAAGAAACTTGAATTCAGAAGGTGCTTGATTGTATTTTTCTGTTTAAGAAGGAAACAGAATGAAGAGCATTTTATTTCTTGACATTTTGTGATTATATTGTTAATTTATTACTCTACCATCTGGCTGATATCTCCCAGGTAGAGCTACGGGGACTATTGGACTATCGCCTCTTGCTGGTTCAAAGTGGTATTAGGAGAGAGACAGGACTGGACAGGGCTAGCTGGTTATCATGCTATCCTCAGTAGACATCTCTGCGACACAGTACATAGATGCCTTTATCATAACGTCAACACAGTTGTTCCTTCACATTCTGTTTTGAACTAACATTCTGGTCATATATTCCATATTGCCCCACATCAGGTAAGGAATAGGTTGTCGTCTTGGTTTAACAGTGAAAAACATTGACTTGGAGATCAAGACATGTTGTTTTTATCAATATTTCACTGAAACTATAATATTTTCCACATCTTATCCAAAGAGCCTTTGTTCCCCTAAATCTACCCCTATGTGGGACTCAGCATGCATCCCTGGACTCCACTGTCTAAAGCCCAATTCTTGCAACATCTGCATAATTCCTATGGTCAGTATGTAAGTATATTTGATGGGGATTAGATGGTGAAAGCAGTAACTCCTTTGCGCTTTGGTAAAGGACACCATGGAGGATGAATAGAGAAGTTGGAGGATTTAAGAAAAGCAGCAGCAGCAGCACCACAGGTTTGACATAGAGGTTACAAAATGTACATTCCTTACTAGACTTGAAAACATTTAGTAGTAAAAAAAATCCTTCACCTTGTCACCAAGTTCCATACTAACCTGTGGTAGGTGTACAGGTATGGCTGGCGGATGGCCTGCAGGGGAGCCCAGATAAAGAAGCCCAGCAGAGCGAAGGGCAGGGAGGCGAGGAAGAGGAGCAGGTAAAGGGGCGCGGCAATCAGGACACACAGGGTGAGGAAGGAGCAGGGGTCCTGGGAGCGTTGGCGCTTCTCCAGTGAGGTGGCCACGCAGGAGGCCAGGAGCCGGTCCAGCAGCCAGTAGCAGGGGAACACTAGGCTCCACGACAAGCCATCCAGGAAGTGCAGACAGGCACTGGTGTAAGGGGTGGTGTGGAGAACCATCTCTCTCCTTCTTTCTCTCTCTTTCTTCCTTTCTGTCGCGTTCTCCTCACCTCACAAGTTCTGTCCTCACCCACATGCACTCTTTAAATAAGCGAACACAAATCTGTTTTAAAGATTACATGAACGGAAACAAACTGAAAATAAATCTAACTCAAATGTAGACCCTCCCCCCTCATTGGAAAGAGGTACACTACATGGTTTGGGGGATTTTAGTCTTCACAGACAAGCTTGTCTCAGTCTCACTTCCCCTCTCTCAGCAAGTATACTCTCTACCGGAGGGATCATGGAGCTCTGCGTGTAGGTAACGGGTTTCCATGATGAGAGCTTTTCCGTTGACGATGGATCTATGATTGCGAGGACTCCAACGACCTCGGGAGGGGGCACCCATTAAACGTCAGCGTTTTATGACCTGGACAAAGTGAGCAAATCCATAGAAGAAAGAGGAAGTAATTAGGGAGGGGGAGAGAGATGGGGGAAAGAAAAGAAAGAACATCAGTGATTGACTTGTTCTGTAAGCATGCTGGAAGCAAAATAAAACATGTGCATTTCCTAACGTTTTTGTGTGCATGATAAATTTATGTTCCCACAGGTGTTCTTATGTCGGCAAAGAAAATCCAACTCACATACTCCACTCAGAGTTCCAGCTCTTACCCTTGGGAAAAAGATTGAGGATCCCCCAAGCAGGCTGAACCATCATAACAATCATTCCTGCCTATGTCCATGAATACCCTCAACATGAACAGTTAATGCAGGATGTTGACTATGGGTGTTGTGCTAACAGTAAAATGGAAGCTATGTGTTGTTGAGATGTTAATATGTTTTCTTTTACTAAGTAGTATGTATGATTTTATCTTGTGTGGCGCTGCAGGACAGAGTCTAGAAAAGACTAATCTTTTCTTTACAAATAAACAAAGAAATTCTAAAACTAACTCCTGATATTCAAGTCAGTTTTCAGTTTTTGTTAAAAACATGAATATAGGCTACTCATCTTTATTTTTTTTTTTTAGAAATAATTGCAGTGCACTAATGTTTCTGGTGAAAACTACTGAGCAGGACTAGAAAACTAGCTTGTCAAAAATCAGGCTAACACAAAACTGTTGCCTTCCTGGGAGCAAGGTTTGTTTAACACTAGGCCCACAAACAAAGCTACCCTTGTAGCATTATTATTACATTCGGTTGAAATTCTGGGTGTAGTTTAATAGACAAATGGATAGACGCTAGAGATAAATGCAGCGGCGTAAGCTTGAGCTAATACTGGAGTTAACTTTTTGAGCACAAGTAGGATAACAATAAAAGGTTTTACATTACAGCCTAACAACAGAAATCATGCTCCTACCACATTTTAATAATTAAAGTCCCTTTTTAAATAGGAAATCCTCTGTGAAAGTAATCCCTGAAAGCACTGTTAATAAATGGTCACAAAAAGGATGACTATCAATGTGACGCTAACCACTGCTGTTTAAAAGATCTTATCGCTTCCTGCCCACAAATGACTTAACCAGAATTTACAGACAATGAATGCTTTTCAATCAGCTATAATACCAACGCAGGCCAGAGTGGAATCAATCCCACCGGCATGAATAAATAATGAATAGATTAATTCATTCATGTCAACAGCTGGGGGTTTAGGAAGAGTCAGAGAGAGTGTTGACCTCAGTGTAACCTCATATACCCCCCTGGGACCACCAGAGCAATAGTACAACCTTTTAAGTTAACGCAGTGTCACATCTACAGCATGACCAAATGGCTCCATAATCCATCAAACCACACAGCTGAGACTCACCATATGTTGTTCTCACATTATGTTAACGCATGTTACATGCACATCGCATATTAAAACCATGCAGTAGGCAAAGGTAATGTCTCCAGTTACACCTTACATAACTGTTAAACGACTGTACTGATGTGACAAATAAATTGAGAGCTTCTTTAACCCAGACTTCACTGAAACCTCAAAAAGTAAAAGAGCTGGATAATGCAGGCCATCCTGCATTAGGCTTATTAGGCAGTGTCTTCTAGTGGCCATAGTAATTATCACAGCAGTAAAGGAGGAAGTCAGGGAAATTAGAATAAAGAGGGACAAGTCGCATAGGGAGAAGGAGGGGGGTGGATGAATGGTTGGACTTTGACCCTGGAGACCACTGTAAGAGTCCAGTGTGAAAGCGAAAGTCAACAGTGAGTTATTTCAACTTGGTAACATACTGACACCACAAGCGAAACTGCAGTTATGTATGTTACATAGGTACATTCCTAACTGAAGTTACATCAGTAATGTAGTTATTTGAAGTCAAACCTATTCTAATGCCTAAACCTAACCAGGTAATGATTTGACCTATGCCTAACCAAACAGCATACGATGAAAGTCTGCCACACCTGTTGCTGGTTTGCTGCAACAATAATGTTGTATTAGGAACGGAGATATACAGTATGTCGTTTAGGTATGCGGATGTGTTGTATAATGCTATTAAAGTTGTTTTGAATAATTAGCTAGACATCTTTTTTGCCCGTGTAAGTACACCTACACATTGTCCCAGTTAAAAAACAAAACAAAAACAGGACATGTCATTCTCCATCTGAGGTCTGTTCTTTTATACTTTCAAGATTTAATAATTTTCAACAAAACACCACTATGTGTGCAATTTGTCATAAAAGTCTAGTATTTTCTCCTGAAATAAGACTCTTTTGTTGGACAGGCTCATGCTCTGAAAAGCACCCATCTATATCAGAATAATAATCATCACTGTCTCCTCCATCCTGTGTACAGTAATGATTCATGTTATTACAGGACAGCTGTCAGTTTAGTAAGTGCCAGATGCTACTGATGGTCTTCTCGGTGTAATGGTTGGCTGGTTGACTGGGTAAGAGATGAAAAGATGACCTGCTGACTCATCATTTGGCCTGGTGTGCTACGAACTGACTGACTGACTGACTGACAGGCTGTTTTTACTGTCTTAACAACTCACTGACTTGATGTGCAACAGTCTGGCAGATTAGCAGGTCAACACAGAGTACTTTTAACTAACTAAATTCAGCCTCCTGGTGGTTTGTGACATAAGTTGGTGGTTACTGGCTATTTAAGACAGTGAATATGACTGTGATGGTAACTGGTTAAAGCACTGTTTAACATACTTATTAAGGAAACTCTTGTGTCCGTTTAGCATGAACTGAGGCCTGAGCAGGCAGAGAGAAAGGCAGTCATTAATGAAAGGAAGCAAACAGTAGGCTTACCTCTCAGATAAACTCTAATCCACACAAATTCACTCATTGCACTGCTGCCTGGGATTTAAGCTGCAATTTGCGGCATTTCCTCATTAAAACAAGCTATTTGTGGCTCACTGTTTTAGCTTTGACAAAAATTCAAAAGAAATAGATCAGTTGATACTAATTTTCTTGGTATTCAAAAACGTATTTTCCCTTTGCTAAAGGACACTGTTCAGCACAGTTTACAGTAAACGTCATATAATGGTGAGTACAGCTCAGAAAGTGCTTCCTGATGATTTAATATATGACATTACATGGTCTTCATCCGCTTATGGACTCAGATGGAGACCAAGAAAAAGCTAGTAAGTGGACCTTGAGTTAAAGATATAATTTCACATTTCAGGAAATACATTTGCTCAGAGTTCGATGACAAGATTGAAACCACTCTCATTTCTGTATGTCCAACATGAGGCTTGAAATAACAGGTTTAGGTTAAACTTCAGGGTCCAGACACACCGAACCAATATCAAAGGCAAACTGTTGCATCGTCTCATGTCGCCCGTGTCGCGGCTAAAAAGCTGCACTTGAACACACTGCAAAGACGACTGTCAGCGGCCAACTAGCTCATACACCTGAAATAACTCTCCATACCACCAGGTGGTGGTAGTCTCAATTTGTCATTCATGAAGGCTGGAAGACATCATGAGCAGCATTTGCCTACCATTTTCACACAATTCTTGCCAATTATGTCTGATAAAAAGTTACAAATGAAGCCGTGTTAAGTAGATTAGTTTCTTTCATGGATGGGCTCAGCGGCCAATTCAACATGCTCAGTTGGCCTAAAAGCCGCCAACAATGCTCGACGAGTGCCACAATTCGGGACACACCACACCAGTCGGGGCCATAGATGCTCACCTGTCGGCCTGGTGTGTCAGGGCCCAAACCCAAAGACTGGAAATAGCTACCCAGGCTCTGTCCAACGGTAGTTGAAAAATTCAAGCGTGTACCTCCTTGTAAAACCATACATTTTTGTTTTCGTATGGATAAAAAAATGAGATGTAACATGTTGATTTAGAGGTGTTGTTACTTTTGGACTGAGCTAGGTGAGCTTTTTTCTGCTTCTACCTTGTTTCTATCAAGGTAAAGCTTGGAAAGAGTGTAAACAACAAGCGAGACAAGCAGAATGAAGAGCGCTCATTTGATTATTGCAAATTGGCTACGTTTCCCTTTTTCCTTGGACATCATTTCAAGGTAGGCAGCTTGCCAAAATGATTGACAAGTGGTAGAAGGTGGAGCTGGCCAACTGAGAGAACCTTTAATTACAGTACAAACTTTATTCATTTTATTCTGTTGTGTTAAATCCCATAAACTGCAACGTTTTAAGGCTTCCTCTTTTCCTCTGATGCTGTGGAGATTTTTTCTTTTTGGAATTGCAGGCTCCATAAACAACCAAACCTTGAAAAACACCCATCAAACACAGCTGGTAGATCAGCAAGCACAAACTGTCACACTTATCAGGGGAAACGCAGCAGTGCATAATTTATACCCCAAAACAAGGGCTAAAAGGAAGAGACTGGAAAACATAACGACGAGATCCAAGAGAATGTCAGCAGACATTTCAGTGGTAAAAAACACACATACTTTTAGACACAGATTCATGCAGATTCACGGACAGACATAGCCTATACATGTCTACAGTGAGTTGGTTTTGTAACACAGAGAAATGAGGACGCTGAGGAGCTGAAGTGTGCTAATTAGAGCTACTGCTTCAGAAATCCTGCTGCCACTGAGGTATCACCAGAGGAACAATGTTGACTAATGGAGACAAACATTGTGTCTATACTTCTACCTCCTGTTCAAGAAGACTTCGAATTTAAAATGCCTCCCCTGAGTTCAGACACAGCGCTCTACTTTAACTTGAAGAATATCTTGGAAACTAACTTTTTGGTCTATAGTGAACTGCCAGCCAGAGAAGAAGTTATAAGGTCAACTGGCCAAACGGCATTTTTATTGATTAACCTCCACAGAAATTGCTTGTTTTTTGTGCTATGGGCCAGAAAAATATAGATTCTATCTTCAGATTTACATGGGTCACGTCAGCCTTGTAAATATAGATGGAGCCGAGTTCTCCCTTGTGTGATTTTCTCTCCTCTTGGGCCAATGGCATGGGGGTGTTGATATATCAGGCAGATTCAGGATGATTTTGTGTGTATCCTCATGGCTCCGGTTCAAAAATATCAAAATCACAGTTGAACATGTGTACACACACATGCAACAGGGTAGAGGGTATTTTAGAACCAGGATATTATCAACATGAGCTTATCAACATCATACTGAAGAATCAGTTTTGATTTCTAAAGCTTGTGTGTTGACTAATAGTATAGTCAGCATGTATTAGCACCATATGAAGTTGTAAAAGTGACTGTGTTGCAAGCAGTTCCATATTTACACATCCAGCAGATTCGGAGCAACATTTGCATTCATTTGGAGTCATGTCTCTGGCCACTGGACAATAGTAATCTTGTTTTGGTCTCCACCAACCAGAAAAAATATCTGTCTCTTTAGCTGCTAAATGCTTGTGTTTGCATTCTTCAGCAAGTTACTAACTTGTTCTGTCTGTACTGGGCTGGTAGTGAGCAATGGTTTTATCCACTGAAAACAACAGCCTGCTGATGCTCAAAATGAGTCTGATGAGATCCAAGTTTGCAGGTCTGAAAACAGAAACAATGGGCGAAAAGATGCTAAAAAGCTCTGTAGAAGCATAGATGAATTAAGGCAACTCTGGGTACAGCGTCGGAGGCGGAGCACTGTTTCCATTCCTATGAAAGCTGCTCCGTAGTGCATGAAGCAGAACAAATGTGACTGGGTGTTAAATTACCTGGATCTTCCACATGGCTTTGACATTGTACAGCCCATCCAAAATATCCGTGCTTAAGACTTCCACCAGCCAAACTTCCAGTTTTGCCCTACATTATGCTGAATGAGGAAGAAAAAGTAAAGTAATGGTATGGCTTTACAAATGTTATTTGACAGAATGGATCCAATTCTGTCATTTAGTCGGGGGTTGTGACATTAAAGAAAAAATGTATCCACAGTTTTACAGTCGCTTCTTTCACAATGTGAGCTTATGGGAAAAAGCTTACATTGTGGGCCAGTGTGGATCATGCAACATAATTCCACAGTTTGGCCGCTATTTCAAATTGGCTTCAAAGCCAGGACCTATTCCTGGGGGTTTGAGTAATAGAGAAAGGAACTGCAGAGCTGGGCGGTTATTCTCTGTAGATCGTTTTATAAAGAGTACCTTTCATGTCAGGCAAAGTCATTTCATCTATTGTTTGTATAAAGATACAGCTTTAAGGGTGGAGACTTAGATGAAGATTTAATTTGTGCATGTATGTCTAACTAACAAAAACTGATCAGCTTTAGTGTCTAGCTGAAAAAACGTCATAGCTGTGAGGCAGCGAGCCTGTTCATGCTCAGCACATTTTTACAATTACACATTTACTGACACTCTATTAAGTTCTCAGAGATGCCAAAGGACAAGTAGCCTTTTAAAATAGTTCATACTTTGTGGGTTGCGTGCGGCTGTTATTAATGAATCCCAAGAGAGTGCCCTGTTTTACATGACAGAGTGATGAAAACTCACAGCTAGTGTCCAATATGAATAACATATGATGAGTGGTGCTTTAATCAAAGAGCAGTGTGGGAGTTTGTCTCCTAATTAGACAAAAGCAATGACACTTCAAAATAACCTTTCCCTCATTTACATACATAATGAACAATGTGAGTGGAATGAAACTAAATATGATATATGACATATTCTCAGGGATAGAAGCTGCTAGTTACAAAACAGAGACCGAATTTTCTTCTCTCCTTTGTCCTTCTATTTCTTTATTTCAATACTATTTGTGGAAATGGTCTATAGGCAGACGCATCATAGAGCAACATAGCACTGAAGTACAGCATGGACTAACAATACATTTTCACATGTCTAATCATACACCCAAACACATCGCCCGTTAGGATGCACCTCAGTGCACTAGGAGGCTCATTAGGACGCATAGATCGACAACCAGGAAGTGAGTGATGAATGACTGTGTCAGCTTGGGAGCTGTAGTTTGTTAAAGTTTTCCCACAGATCTGCCTCAGAGAATTTCCCCCACAGCTCCAATCAATGCTGTCTGTCTGGATACACAGGAGTAAAACTGTGTGTGAGTGCCTACTGCCTATGTGTGTACGCGCATGCATGTATGGATGTGAGTAATGAAAGTAAAAAGGGACACATTCACTATGCTGGTGTGAATCCATCAATACCATGTGTGTTTACTTTGTAGCTGTATTTGAGTGTGTATGACGTTGGTGCATGTGTTCACGTACTGTATGTGAGAGTGTTTGTCAATAGATTATAGAGCTGCAGCAGAATGGATCAATGTCCTCCTCTTGTTATGTAGGAGAGAGTAGAGCATCGAGCCACACGCATGCACGCACACACACACAGACACACACAGACACACACACACACACACACACACACACACACACACACACACACACACACACACACACAGACACGCACACACACTTTTGTATGTCTGTATTTGTGAGGAACCTCACTGACATAATGCTTTCCCTAGCCCTTATCCTAACCTCAACCATTGCAGCAAACCTAATAATAACCAAGCCCAAGTCAAAATGTCCTCACTCTTAAGGTCTAAAACTCAACATGGTTCTCACAAAAATAGCTGTACAAGTACACACACACACACACACACACACACACACACACACACACACACACACACACACACAGAGAAATATATAAAGTGGGAATAGTGATAACACAAATAAGACCATCTGGCAGAAACTAAAATAGTGCTGGAGTGCACATCAGAGTAATTATGCCATCTCTGCATCTAATGCAGCTTCTAATTTCCCTCACTGTCAGTCTTTTGTCTCCTCTCATCTGCGTTTCTGCTTTACTTATTTTCTCTTCCTCTCTTTCTTCTCCTTATTCTTCTTTCTTTCTTTCTTTCTTTTTTTCTGTTTTTTTTTTTTTTACAATGCATTAAATGTATTTAGCTGGCGCCTTTAATCCAAGTCAACTTCATAATTAGTGCAGTCAACCATTTGGATATAACCCAAAATATACTACATTTAGAAAAAAAAGCAATAGACAAAGAGTCTTTCATTTCCACTGTCTGTTTCTCACACACAGCGTACTCCAGCAGCTTCTGCAGGACCAGCAGTTAATTTAGCAAGTGCCATATGTACTGTACTGACATGAACACACACACACACACACACTCATGCAAAGGCCAGTGACATCACTCTGCGCTCAGCATGCTCCAGTGAGTTCTGTTGTCATGGCGACCTAGTCACATGCACTTAGTAACTGTACCAGTATGGCTGCCTGTACGCACACAGGCACAGAGACGACACAGCTTTAGTTCTCACATGCATGCTGAAGTATGTATCTATATAATGTGGTGAGACACTCACAGTAGTGCATGTGTACTGCTACAATGAAGCACGCCAGGTGTTTAGTTTTTTTTTATGGTCCAACCACAGCTATACTTGACACAGGTGATACCCATGTCACACGTTCCCTCCTGAATGGTTATTTTCCAATCAATTAAGAACTGTATCTCTTTGAATGGTTCCATATTTCCATCAACAACAAAGCAATCTGGGCTGAGATCAGGCCTGTGGGAACAGCAGGACGGAACAACAACTCCCATGAGTGCACTGGCTTCTCAACTGGACTAGATAAACTGTCAAATTATTTATCATCAGCCAGAGGAAAGCCTGCAGCTAATTACCCTCAATATTTCACAGCTGTATCATGGCTTGGATGTCAGGAGGTTGTCTGTTCATTTGTGTGTTTGTGTGCAGCTGCACATATACAGTATGCTATAGTATGTGTTTTTGTGTGGTATGACTGAAAAGGCACAAACAAACACAATGGATTACTGTTAGAAAAACATGTGTGTGTGTATGTTTGCTGCACATTTTGCTGTGTGTTCAGTGTGTGGTTTCCTCGATGTCTCCAGCACTTGTCTTGGTCAGTCATTGAGAATGCTGTAACACAAACAACACAACAAAGACAAAATGTAGCTTCAATGTTCTTTTCATCAGGCACAAGACAACCTTGCACTGATGATTCATCCTTTTAGATTCCTGGCCACAAAGGACCCTACTAGCAATGAGGATGGTCAAGAGGCACAGGTGAAATTGTGTTTTTACAAATCAGTTTGTGCGAGGCAAATTTTGGGACTTGTTTTGCAACAGAATTGTGCTTGTGTTTCGGCGTTTTCATTCTTCCTCATGTCAAGTTGCCGGGTGCACCCACAGACCACTGCAAAAACTGCTCCATTAACCCTCTTTTCACATGTAAAGATGTAAATATACTGTACATCAAACTACAACTTATGTAGTGATGGACATTCTGTGATGGAGTCTAAAGTGAGATTAGATGGCTAATATTGTGACCAACCAAACACATGCTTTCTGGACTCTCAAGCGAAGCATGAGATTAAGAGTATAGAGTCACGTCAGCAGCTCTGTACTTAGACAGACATGCTTTGAGCAAAATGCTACATCAGCATGCTAACATGCTCACAATGGCAATGTTAACATGTTCATGGTTAGCAGGTATAATGTTTATCACATTCAGTATATGAGTTTCGTGTGTTAGCATGCTGACATTTTCTAATAAGCACAAACCACAAGCCAACAGGCTGATGGAAATGTAATTAGTTGAGCAAATATTCAGTCTGAAGTATTGGATACAATAACATTTGGACCATGGGGCTGTGCTAGATGAAAAGTCAAGAGATCACCAGTGTTATTACAATTCATGCCAGGTGATTTCATGTTTGCACCACATTCCATGACAGTCCATCCTGTAGTTGTTGAGATATTTTAATAAAAAACAAAAAGTCACTTCTTGGTGGCACTAAAGGAAAAGCCAGGGGAGCACCAAAGTCTCTGGGCACCATGACTGTCTGTACAAAAAAATGGTGCCAATCCATGTCAAATCTATACTCATGCTAAATGGCTGAAAGCTAAAGATTTAATGTTCACACTCAGTTTCACTGAGTGATTAAAGTTAATGGACAGTGTCCCCTACACTTTGAATATCCATCAGTATCTTGAGCTATCAAGAGATCACACCCTGCTCCTCTGTCTCTGTCGTGTGTGTATTTCGTCAGTGTAATTGTGGTTGTATAACATAGTTAGTGGAAGCATATTATACCATCACTATGAGACACAATGTAATCAGTGCTATAATTCGATCAGGACCTGCTGCCACCTGCTCTTGAGCAACATTGCTGCTCTCATGACAACAAATGAACTGGACAAGGCTGACTCACAGCAGGAGCGAACACAGAGGTTTTTGAAATGGCTGGTAGGTTTTTATTTTTTTTCTAGATTACAAGTGAATAGAAATTAGAGTGAAAGGGTGCAATTATTTGAAAGTTCAGCTGCTAGTTTAAAACTTCAGCTTCTTGTTTTGCAAAAACGCTATAAAAATTAAACGCGGGGAGAAAATTCATGTTACTGTGCCAAACAAAAGCACATGATTGCACTCTGAAAAGCTTTTCTGACAAAAGACACTTTCAACTGCCCTAAATCACAAGTAGCTTTAATAAAAATGAGACTTATGATTTTCATTGTGGTCGGTCATCTATTATCATACGGAAAGGAACATATACCAACAACTGCCTCGATGGTATACAAAATACCTCCAAAAGTCTGAACTCAGTGGTTGGAAACATTCCCGGTAGCATGAAATATAATTTGGTGTAAATGGGTTAGAACATAACCACAAGTGTCCTCAATCTGAGTGACATTACAGCTTTGATTCTAACCCATGACCTTTTGTTTCATGTCGCCTTCTCCTTCATGTCTCAGTCTGGCTGTCTGTCTCTCTCTCCTACATTTACCGCCTCTCTATTTCCTGTACATGATTTAATAAATCGCTCTGCAGAGCAGCACAGCATCACCTCTGGACTGTTATGTAACACAAGGCTGCTATTAGAGCCTCTCTACCATTAACCTGCTTTTGATTTAGGGCCCTGACTGGCATTTGCTGTGTATGACTGTCACAATGACATGTCAGTACAGCGACCACATTTAGTTTATGCAGTAAAATCTGTGACTGTGCCCGCAGGCCAGTACCCTATCACCATACTGGACTAATCGTTTAACGTTTTATATCCAGTGCCAGTGAAAATGCAAGAGGTAATGTGCACTTTATTTAGCAAGGCAGAAGGTAAGGGCGTGGGTTGAGGTGGTGGATTGCGTACAGTAGTGTAGTCTGATTTTAGCAGATTTAGACATTGGAGAGAAGTCATTTTTAACTATTTAAGCTGGAGTACCATGAACCAACCAACAAATGGCAGACCCCAAAACCTTGACAACATTTCCAGTTGACCACTGAGCATTATTATATCTCATTTTGAGATATGACATCATAAATTCAAAATGGCAGAGGGAAGAGGCGGTGCACCAACCACATCTGGAATAACTGTTAAATCCTCTTCTCCCAGAAAACCAGACAGGTAAAAAAAAATACCTTTCAACTACATAAGCTGTCGGAAATACTTTTATCCATATTTTAATAACAATAATAATCTTTCTAGTGCATTTTTTCTGTTACTGTAAATACATCTGTCCACGACAAAACAGTATTATTTAAATCTGAATTGAAAGTATTTGTAACATCTTATTTAATTGAAATATATTGTGTGATTTTCTGAGAGTAAAAGGATTTAACACTTATACCATTAATGCATAGTGTCCTTGAAAATAGCATTAAAAGGGCAAGAAAAGGGTTAAAGAAACAGTGTTTTGCTGCAAACTACTGTCTGCTACAGCTGGATACAATGATGATATAAGTAGTGAGACTGAATCAAAAACATTAAAACCAAAACAGTGAGTTACAACGATAGGGGAAACTGGCTTTAAGTGACCCTATCTTATACAAGAGGTCATGTGATCCCGTGTTGATATAATAATACTTATTATCGCTGCTTTAACCACAGTTTATTTGCTGTAGCCACAATGTTGCAATATGTACGGTATAAAATTTTACCGTATAAGTGCAATTATAGAATATTTCAAGTTTACAGTATATCATGTTTCATGTCTGTCACAACATTATATTTTGTGAAATTATAAGAAACGTTTGTCCAACAAAAAAACCTTCTGTTTTCATTCTTAATAATAGTGGTAATAATAATAATAGTAATAATAATAATATTAATAGTGATGATAGGGTTGTTGTGTGGTGCCTGTTACTGAGGCATTCACAGGCTTATTGGCCCTTTGCTATCTATACTGAGCATGTACCACCTGCCAGTGTCCATCCTTGTCCCAGGCAACAGCTTACAGACCGTACACTCAGGAATGAAGAGCTCAGGGGCGAGGCCAGGCTGCATACTTCCTGTAAACTCAGCAGAGGCACTGCAACATCATTAACTTTTCCCTTTTCGTCTTTTCTCTTCTTATTACAAAGGACCACAGGGGAGATACCACAGAGCCAGAAGATTCCCTCATCCCCCACCTGCCTTTGTTTTTCCTTTCCTCCTTCTTAACCCTCTGTATCAACAAAACAAAACAAAAAAATCACAACCGGCTTACATTTTTATGAAGACGAGATCTTGTGAGGAGAACAAGTAAAGCCAAATCAATAATTATCTTGCCTTCTATGTGTGTCTCTCCTTCTGTTCTCTACCTACCAACTGTTCACCACTAATTGGCGTCACAATCGAACAAGGAGGCGTTTAAAAAAATAACCTTCAAAGTGCAGTTAAGTACATAGAGAAGCCACTCAATTACACTGACAAGAGTTGCTAATGTCCTCCCTCCTCGCTTTCTAGAAATCATTATCTCGCCTCACAGCTGCATGACTGCTTGACAGACATGACAAGACAATCCAATGCATTCAGACCTGCCCACTGCAAAGCCCCGTCTCACTGCTAGCTTCACATTGAGCGGATTATAATCATGACTCATAATTACCCAACAGCCCTCTGGCCGGTCAGAGCAGGCAGCACAGGAGCTCAGGCGAACAATGTGTGTGTCCGCATGTGTTCATGTGCACATGGCCTCTGCCTGTGTGTACATTTGCATGAATGTGTGCAGAGCTGCTGCTGTGTTTGTTCTGTGTAATCTGGAGCAGCCAGTTAGTAGTGGATCAATTCCTCACAAACAGAGCCAGACGGCCCTATATGTTTACAATGCAAATTAAGCCAGGGCCCCAAAAATTTGACAAGGGACCCTGCTTCCAACTCGTGTCAAAGCGCATGTCACTGTTTAGTCACCTTATGTATTTAGGAATTGTCTCTGGTGGGCAAGTGTTCTGATTTTGCACTCTGTTGTGTAGACACTGGAATGTCTTGTGAAGGATGGACCCAGTTTAATTCATTTACTTGAACACATCACTCTTGTTTCCCTTCGTCAGATGATCAACAGCAAAAGAGGACGAGAAAAACAAAGTATGTGTTCTCTGCTTTACAGTGTCACTCTTTCTCTTTCGCTTCAGCTTGAAGATCAAATTTATTTTATCATCATAGTGGTCGGATTTCTGTCACTTGTATACAGTCCTGTTTTCTTGGAACTAGAGCTTGGCTTGGGTCGCATTTTTCTCTCTGAGAGAGGAGTAAGTAAGCCTGACCTGAACCCCCAAAATGCATTCTGTTTTTTTATGTCACCAGACTGGAGCCCAAGTAAGTCAATGCAAGCTAAAACATGCAAGCTAAAAGTTTGTGTTACCCTGTCACACAGTTGTCTCTTTGTTTACAGCGTGCCTGTTTACCCTGGATTTCAGTAGTTTTAACCTTCCCAGATGACAAGTTTTGCTGTATGTCCTCTATCCTCAGCATTCAAAGCGTTGTCACATAAATGAGAAACCCAGCACTTGACAGGGGAAATAGCCCCAACGCAGACAGTGTTGACATCACTAATGATCTTTTATCACTAAATTACACTAATTTCTTATCACACTCTTTTTCCAATATATTTTCACTAAAGGAACTTGAAAGCAACATGTCAACTGACGTAACCAAACCCGACCCAAACCCGACATCGCTTAGACCCTGATGGGCTCAGGTCAGGTATCAATGCTCTACTTGGAGCTTGCACCCACAATGCAGCTTAAAGGTGCAGTATGTAAGAATTTTAGCTGTAAACATTCAAAATTCAAGCAAACTAGCTAACAACAGCTACAGTTAGCAGCAGTTAGTGGCTACTCTGGCGATATGCTGCCCCTTTTGTTTTGACAATGAATTTGACAGGTAGCCAATTCTTGGCTCCAGCATTCAACTACAACTTGAACAGGAAAACAGGAAATCCACTGAAATATCACGTGAACTGGAAATGTAAACCCTAACCCACATCGCTCCTCTCTCTGAGGGGCTTGGTTGCCATATACGTATCTATGGTATTTGTAACCATGATTCCCTGTCAGATGGTGCCAGAGATTTGTATCACCAGAGCAAATCTTCCACACCAGCTATATGTACAAGCAGATGACATGTACATACGTAAAGACAAGAACCATGTAGTCAAATAACCAGTGCTGCCAGGGGAACAGCAGATGGATAAATATGTGGCGAAAACAACCACAAGCACGAGCGTCTACACACATTACATACTTCCCATTATTTTTTTCCCTTACCCATCCGCCCTCTTCACCCTTTTTCTCTTCTCTTTTTCTCCTTCCGTTTCCAATCTCAGGCTTCTCTGTCCCACTGAACTCTGACCTTTGTCCCCTCCCCCCATATCAGTCTAACAGCCGTTATACAAAGACACACACACACACACACACACACACACACACACACACACACACATGCACCCACACAGAGCCAATAACAGGCATGGAGACATGTAGGCAGACAGACATGAGTTTTCACTCTCGGTACATTAAGTCATCAATACTTGACCGGGGCGTTAAGATGCACATTATCTGTGCACACGAGTGCAAACACAGTGTGCCAGGCCCCAGAACACACACACACACACACCACACACACGCACACACACACATACACATATCAGTCACACTCACACTGTACTCTGCTCTCTGGCCCTGCTGCAGACAGTGCAATATAGATTGTTCACCATTGATTTGCTCTACATTTGTTATAGCTAACAGCTATGTGCTGATCTACCGTCAAAACACAATCACACTGCTAGTCACACCATGGAAATGTATTTTATATCTACTTGCCAATGGTAATGCTAATATTCACAAGCCCCCTTTTCATTATCACCAACACATTTGATGTTTCTGATGATTTAGGACTAAAATTATATTTGGCGTCCTGCCGTGACAGACAAAAAACAGGGAAACCTCCCATTATGTGGCCTGAATTAGAAAACATATTGCCTGAGGTCATTCCAAACATGCTTCCAGGGAGAAGGTCATATTTGTTTTTTATTTCAGACTAAAACCCCTCAACAGCTTTGTCATAATTAAAAAAAACATTGTAGGAGATCACACTGGCAACTCGGTGTTTTTTAAACTCCAGAGCAAGTTGTAAATGCTGAACTTACAAGTGAAAGCATTGAGAATGCTGAAAATGAGTTCCCATGTGGCTTCAACTGCAGTGCAAGGGGAAATGTGTATTTGTTAAAGCCAAACCAGCAAGCAACCAGAGGTTGTCTTTCAGCTCAAATTATAAAGGCTGACAGACAAAAAAAGAACTAGAAACAGACGTAGCCTACCAACAGCAGATGGAAAATAGCTGTACTAGCTTGAAATTTGGTGGCGAGTTTGTCTTTCTTTTCACAAAAGCAGTTTGTGACCACTTTCTGTGTATTTTTCAACCAGGGTCATATTCTCAAAGTTTTGGCCATTGTGACTGTAGGTCTTGACCTTAATTTGTACCTCTGTACCCTCAAAAACAATGTATACTGGGTGAGGCAGTAAAAGCTTCCTTAAACTCTCTTTATAAACCTCAATTTTATATTAATAATCTTAAACCCTTGTACCTGAGTCTGGCCAAAATGATGCCCACTGCTCAGCTGCTCAGAGCTGGCCAGCTCTGGAGGAGGGAGTCAGGTGCAGAGACAGACCTTCTGGAGGAATAAACACCCACAGTCACATCAGATTCTGCTCTGATCCAGAGCCGTTTACCAACGGGAGGGGAGCTCAGAGATTACTTTTTAACTTTTGGGATTGTAAGTGGATTTATCTTCACACCTGTTTATCAACCTGACTGCAGCAGTGATCCACTGAGGTGACCTCCATTGTTGGGTGTTTATGTTCTGTAATGTTGACTGCTGACTGGAGCTGGATGGGAAATGTACTCTAGTTACAGAGAGGAGAGGGGGAAAAGAAGAGAGAGAACCAGAGCGTCTGGTGATTGCTGAGTTCACTGAGTGGTTTACCTGAATCAAACACACACACACACACCCTTGGTGTATGCCGTTGCCTGCTAGATTATGGCTAATGTACAATAAAGTAATCTGGCTTCTTGGGCCGAGTAAATACTTGAACGAGTAACACCAGACAAAAATTTGCTACGCTGGTGGTTAAACAACCTCCATTGCTCATGAAAATCTGATGTGACTCAGACACAAATGCTCACAGAGTAAGTAAGTAAAGGTGACAGGCGACTTAATGATATTCACCATTGTGCAAACTTGTGAATTTCTCTGGGTTTGAACGTTGTTGAAAACATTTGCAGTACACAACTGAACTAAATATATAACAAAGGTTTAGTCGTTTTACACATTTTAATGTAGAAATCTAACACATATCTTCTCACTAGAATGTCAGTAATTAAACAAGCAAAGTTCAGCATCCCTCTGACATCAGAAGGGTAAAACAGACCTGCTGATTTTTCCCTAACATGGAAGTGAGGAACTTGAGCAAAGGTGCAGTATTTCTATTCCCAAAGCTTCTTTAACCAGTGTATGGGTCACTGAGTGGGAGTGTTGCCTTTTCTTCCTACACACATACGCACACATGAGCACATACAGGAATAGAAAGAAATCTATTTTTAAAAAGCAGCACCGAAACAAAGGTTAATGTCACATACTCACAACTCTGAGGAAGTAAGCTGTAAGCCCACACCATGGTACCATGGGCCCATATTGAAAGGATAACTGCTAATGTGTGTACATTTTAAATGCATCAAACTCTATGAACCTACACTGGAAATATAAAGTAATCTTAAACGTTAAAAGATATCATGGACCTGGTCCAATTTGCAGTCTAAGCTTTAACAAAACTATACATTTCAAAGCTTCACGAACCAATATTTTTATATTAACAATGGCTGTGTAATATGACAGAAAGGGAATATTACTCTAATATTACTCTATTCAGTCTTGCTGCTCTCTTCAGGCAGCTGTTTTCAGTGTAAAAAGCTCTGATTAACACACTGTACACATGTCCAACAACAAACAGCAGACAGCCAAGTTGGCGAGTAACTGGTGAACATGGTGAATGGTGCATTTAGCAACTAAACAGCCAGATAACAGAAGTTGGTGGAGACCAATCAATAAGGCTGAGTACTGAACTTACATTATTACATTAGTCAGAAACGTGA
Source organism: Pagrus major (assembly GCF_040436345.1). NCBI lineage: Eukaryota > Metazoa > Chordata > Actinopteri > Spariformes > Sparidae > Pagrus > Pagrus major. The sequence goes on along the minus strand of NC_133222.1, from coordinate 29,251,899 downwards.
CTCCAAATGCACGCTGCTGTTGCTCTGTGTGCAAATGGGCAATAGCCTCACAACATCACAACTTTATGTGTTAAAAATCTGCCATCGTCTTGTTTACAGGCTGTAGCATTGCTTTCAAGTGACTAAAAAAAAAATCTATGAATGTAAGATTAAAATGCATTTATTCTGCTTTTACAGAAAACAATTGTTTTTTTTTAATTAAATAACTCAACTAAAACCAAGGTCTCTGTCTCCTCTTGAAAACCAGAAGTACAATCATAAATTAAAGTGGCACTTGAAAAAGACTGTGAGCCCACATTGTGCACAGAAAAAGTTGCTCTGATCAGTGATTCTGTGGTTTGCACTGTTGCCTCACAAGGTCCTGGGTTTAAACTCACTCATTCTGCATGGGGCCTTACTTTGTTGAGTTTGCAAGGTCTCTGTTTCTGCAGGTTTCCTCCCACCCCAAAAGATAAATGCATGTTATGTTTCAGAAATACCCTTGTTATTGCCACGAGCAAGGCCGTGGGCTCAGAAATGACGACCAGCAGCACAACACTGCTCCCTCCTCCCTACATGCTGCTGTTAATGCTTGTGCTCATCTCTCCCTTGACAACCAAAGCTTCTTCCTGTTCTAGCTATTATTTATTATACTTGTGACAGCACTTCCTTCCTTGTGCATAATGTATGCGTTATAGCCATACAGGTCTTGAATATTCTTTTCCTTTACACATTCAGGTTCAACTTTTAGTGTGTTTGGATCCTTCTGTGCAGCACCCTGAGATATTAGCCCAAAGGGAACTCTGTCCTGAATAATGAATGTGTTTTTGAATTTAAGGTGCCTAAACAATCTTCATGGTGATTTTTTCTCATCACCATCATTAAAAAGTCCTAATCGTAACACATTTAAAATCACTGATACTGAGGTATGGAGACTTTCTCAACCTGTCAGACTTTATATATGCTCGGGGGAATGGTGACGGAAAGATGAATCGGAAAGGGGGATAGAGTAGAAGGAGCACAAGAGCAAATGTCTACTGGCTGTCGTCACTGGTGTGGTGGATGTTGCTATGGAAATGGCCCAAAGTTCAGGCCATGGCAAACACAGGTAAGTGTTTGGGTGAGAGAGAGAGAACAGAAGTGACATGTCCTTTTACATTTGAAATGAATATTGCTGACAGTACATTCAGTGTTGATTTTTCCTTTTACCACTTAGTTATTGCATGAATGTTGTTGAAGGTTCTCAGTCATCCAGGTCATGGTAAATCTAGGTGCTGTATCGTAGGCAACTGGACATGTTTCAGTTTCTTGAAGACGTTTCAGCTCTCATCCAAGAGGCTTCTTTAGTTCTAACTCACTGGAGGGGAGTCGCAGGCTTTTAAACTCTGTGTGGGAGTGTCCTTACAGAGTCGTTAGGGCCACTTGTGGGTCGTTGACCCAACTGGCCTTCATGTGGGTTGCTAGAGCTAGGTGAGCCCAGGTGTGAATGGTTGTTAAGCTGTCTGGGGAGGGAACTCAGTACTGCATTGTAGGGGGGTGATTTTAATTGAAGAATACCTGCACCAGTGGAGTTTTTAAGGCTCTTACTGTAGTCTACATAATGCATACTGTATTTCAAATAAAACACACTGTATAACTCACCAGACTGCTTCAGATTCATACAGATGCCTTCGACAAGATGACTAGCCTGTATTGAATATTCCATGTTATGGCTGGCTGAGCCACAGATTAATGGTTGGTATTATCTCTTGAGCAGCTTCTTCTAATTCTTCAGTTCACACTACTCACTGTGATGAAATGTCCAAGGATTTTTAAGAGTATGCATTTTTATATGAAAATGATTTAATACAGGAAGAGGGAAATGATCTTAATCTGATCTGACTGCAGCCACATAGAGAAGGCATGCTCCCTTTAGAGATGTTAGAACTGCTATAACACATTAAAGACATAAAGTTTAGATTTAAAGTGTATCTGTAGCCTATTTTGTGTTGCATATTGCACTCCGTACCCTGAGACTGTTAAAGCACTGAAGCATTTTTATATTTGTTTGCTCTATGTCCAATACAAATTTCCCGGTGGGACCAATAAAGTCATGTTGAATTAAGAACTGTGGGATGCTCTGTAATCCTTGCTTTCGTCTCAAATTACTCTGATGTTAAGAGCAAAGGATGTGGCAGAGGAAAGCAGGCCTTCAAATAACCGGCAGATAGCCAGACTATAAAATGAATGTGTTTATTTGACTTAATCGTCTTATTTTTTAAATTAGTAATATTCTACACCAACTACTACTACTCACTCACTCACTCACTCACTCACTCACTCACTCACTCACTCACTCACTCACTCACTCACTCACTCCCTCCTTTGGAAACCAGACACAAGTCTGGAAAGTGTTCAGTGTGCTGAATCCAGGTCTTATTTGCACCTACGCTTCACTAAGGATACTCTTCCTAATGCAATTAAGGGACATTTTACGGAAGATAGTATTACTAATGCTTATTTGTTGGAGAGCACATACTGTATCTGGCCTGTCGGAGTGACTCATTCTGCACAGAGCAGATAGAGTTATACTATAGCTGCTGACTAATGGAGAACTCATCTAGTCATCTTTTGATGAGAGGGCATGGTTCACAGCAACACTGTCTAGTTTTTACAAGTATGGTTATTGTTATTAAGGTGTCTGCATCACTGTTGTGATCTGTTGTGGAGACTGTTGGATGTAGTTGTATTTTGTTCAGTTTCTCACCCGAGGACACTTTGAAATGCAGCCGATACTGCGGAATGAACAACCGATCTTCTGGTAAGTGGACAACCTGTTCTACCTCCTGAGCGACAGCCGCCAAGGAAATGAATAAAAATGAATAACTAATTTGAATAAGTGTGACAGGACTGTTAGAACTGCCATCTGCTAGAATAAAGAAATTAACCATCAGCTGACCTTACATCATTCAGGTAGGCAATAGTTTGAAATGGTGCTGTTACAAAGACTTTAGGTTTGTCATTGGGTTGATGTGCCCGTCAAGTATGTTAGATTTACTGTGCTGTTTTATCAATGCAACAAAAAGACAACAGTATATGCTGATTTCTTAGGCACCCATTTGGTATGCTCTTCCGAGAGCTTTTACAATTAATTATTGATTTTGAAATACAAGTCTAATTTCTAAAAATTCAACCACAAAGCAGTGTCACTCAAATATTTTTTTTCTGTGTGTGTCTGTGTGTGCAAGAGAGAGAGAGCGCACAATATTCTGATATCTATAACATTTAATGTTTAACAACTTTATTGTCGAAAGTGACATTAGTGTGCTGAAAAAGAAAACTTACTTGGAATTGAAAAATATAAATCATCCCAAGCATCTTTTTCTGCATTATAATCTAAAAAAAACAAACTGTTTTCATTCATGCATATGGGACAACATATACACCGACACCGATACGTCTGTGACAGCCCAATATCGGCCGATAACATCGTTCTCTGTCAGCCTCTATATTTGAGTACCTTGCAAATGAAATGCAATATTGAAAGTGATGGAAACCTCGCAACACACACACTCAACACAAGCCTTATCTTGAAAATCATTTTATTTCTAGTCAATTAAAGTTTCTTCGTGTGCTGTAGTGCAGATGAACCAGTAAATGTGAAAGACTGAGATTGTCACAGTTTATGTAACATATAATCCTGTTGGCTGTGCCTGTGATTTACTGCAGGTGCCCTGTATTTATCCTGCTCCCACGGGATTGTTTACATATGTGTGATATTAGCTGCTTGTTTCAGCTGACAGGGGGTTGAGGCAGGGAGCTGGTGCTGCTCATAACCGACAGTTTGCAACATTGAAGGCTTCAACAGAAAATGTTTTTTGTTTAGTTCTTCTGTTTTTTTTTTTGCATCACTTGCCTTTACAGAACAGTACACATCCAGTTGATCTTAAACTGGCAATAGACAGCTTTTGTCATTCTGAAGTAAAATACTGACTGCACAGTGGCTGTAAAAAAAATGACTTTGAAAAGATTTTTGCAGTGAAGGTCGAATTAAGGCACAACGAAAGTGCACCTGCCGATGTGCAACCAAAACAGGAAGAGGCGCTGTTTTCCCCGGTCACTATCCCTGGGTAACAGAGGAACAACTGGAATAACTGTGAAAACTCTACACTGCAAAAGAAAAAGAAACACCACTGATAGAACAGGCAAAGAAGGCGAAGAGAAACTGAACAGAAGGCCATTCACTCAACGGAGAGCACTGGTGTTGAGTCAAAGTCTGTTCCCCCGCTTATATGTGTTTCACCTTACCACCTTATCAAAACAACCAGGTGTTTTATACCTTTTCATTACACTGACATCAGGGTTTCTAGGTCAAATTGGGATTATTAAGGTTGTTTTTTGCTGTGGACAACAGTAATACCACAGGGAAACACTAGGTGGGGGGAATTTGAAAAGTTGTCTGTTCCTGCTTTAACTCCAAATTCCCTCTCCGTTTAGGTCCATTTGGTCGCCACCAACTCTTGAGAAAAATATCAGGCTGTTTAGCTGCTAAATGCTCCATTATGTTCACCAGCTATTTGTTACCTTGTCTGTCTGCCTTTTTGGTGCAGTTTTAGTTGATTTATCAGATTTTTTTCTTGCTAACAACGGCTGTCTGCTGATGTTAAAAACAATGCTTATAAAAGTGGTGAGACAGAACCAAAACCATGAGCTGAGAGTGTCTGAAATGTCAGATGAAGCTGAAGGGAACAACAGAGTTGGGTGGTGATTTTGTGTAGGTTTATCACTATGAATGGTGCCTTTAAAATGATACAGTTAATCTATTGTTCTGAATCAGAATTGACTTCATTAGCCAAATTTTTGTACACATACAGTATATGGAGTTTAACCCAATTCTACATTGCTCTCAGTGTTCTTACACAGAAACAGTCATACAACTAAGACAACAAGAAAGAATGATGGTAAAGAATAAATACGGACACTACTGTACAGTGCCATGTGCAGAGATATTGATTAAGACTGTAGTTTACCATCTGCATAGCCTGATCATCCTTGTTTTACCTGGAAGCAGCCAGGCTGTGGCCAAACAGCACCAGGCCCTGTTCCAGACCGTCTCTGTTCCTTCCGCTGGCTGCAACAAAATCTGCATGTACCCGCCCTAATCAATGCTGCCAGCTGCACGAGTTGCATCTCGAACTCTGCATTTTGAATCAGCTCAGCCATACACACACTTTGAATTCACCACATGGGAGGCTGAAAATAGAAAGAAAATGAGGAGGAAGTCTAAAATCAGGTTAACATGGAGCACCGAGCAGTAGCTCTTTAACCTCAGCACCTCACTAATTACCGTACAGGGCTTCCTCTCATCCTGTCTCCCCATTCCTCCCCTGTCAACCTCACACACACACACACACACACACACACACACACACACACACACACACACACACACACACACACACACACACACACACACACACATTGAGGTCAGAACACGGCCTGTAGTCCATGCAGGTAATGAGAGACCATGTGTAGAGCTCCAGACGTATACTGTGCGGTCTTCACATGTACTTTTTGAGTTTCATCTCATTATCAGTGTGTGGCCGCTTCTCCATGCACTTCTAAAACCATATGGTTCAGTCACGTCGACCACATCTGACACACACGACTCCACTCCCAAAGCACCTCTTTACGACCTCACATGAGAAGTAGATTAGGGCCTTTGGGAGACAGAACAGGAGGGCACCTCTAGGGCAGACAGAAAGGCAACAGAACCACAGCTGCAGCTTATGTGTATGTGATAGGAACAGCTAGGGTTAAGTTACAGGATACATAAATATTAAAGGAATAGAGCCAAATATCAACTCACATAGTCAATAGTCTGAATGATGTGGGTGTCTATGATTTAATCAGTTAACAGGGTAGATGACTGACAGCACTCACACACACACACACACACACACACACACACACACACACACACACACACACACACACACACACACACACACACAGACTCACTCACACGGTTTCCAAATATAAACCTCTGACTGGAAGATTAACTCAACCAAACCCAAATCCTCCTCTCTGCATCCTCTCAGCAGAGGTAAAGACAGGACCAGCGGTGAAAACATAATCTCTCCACATTCACACAGTCGGTTCTCAATGACCTGCCAACAGCAGCCGGCTGGCAACCAACCCCCTGTTTGACCCACACACACACACACACACACACTCACGATCCACTGCACATCTGTCCACCCTAAATGTAGCTTTAGTGAGATGCACATATTTCAACAAAATGAAGATAATCCAGAGTAAATATCGTTCAGCCAATCTCATTCAGATGGATTACAAAGACGAACCGTTCCCTTTCCTAATCCTCCTGCAAAAACCCCCCAATTTGAACATGCTGATGCTGTAATCATGGGCGGTTTAGTTTACATTAGCGGACATAAAGTAGTCACTTACCAAAGCCAGTGGTTAAAGATTAGCATCTGTAACAAAGTCTTTAAAGAAGTCGGGTCAGTTGGGCACTTGTGTATTTACATGGTTAGATACTGAGATCTGATTTCAACATTTACATTTTAAATTTAAGAACACTAGTTGATTGAAACCAAGTATAGTTTCATTTTTTGTTTCCCTGAGTGCAAACTTTTCTTATTAACACCAGAACATATTTAGGGACTGTGTGAAAATGATTGGTCTTAAGAGATGGGCTGAATCTTTTAAAAAGTGAGACCCTCCCCCACAATATTAATATTTCCTGTTATCTTGGAAACAACCTGCAGCCCCCTTCTCTATTATATCTCAAAATGACTGCATTGAACTGCTACATCTCTGTTGACCATATAATTACAATATCTTAATAGAACTACCTTAAAATTAATTAAACATACATTTTCACAATGTACACCACCAATTCGCACATAAGAGGTGAATTAATAATGAACCGCTTTTGCTGTAGATAAGTCACTCACTGTTAGAACTTGTTAAATTATTACGATCAGACAAAGACATGGCTGTTGGCCTCATTCATATGGTGAAATGCACATTTAACTATTTTCCTCTTGTCTTTATATAATACAGACTCACAGGGGAATCAAATCAATAAGCGGTAAGAAAAATACAAAATCCTCCCTTCAACAAACACATAAAACACAATACAACCCCTTTTCTGACCCCCCAATACCTTTCATATACTCTCTCACCAGTTTATGTGCATGCGTCGCTCACAAAACAGTGTGACATTCATTACAAGTCTGCTTTATGACATTGCTGTAAACTTTACACTGCTATGCTATCAACTATAAACCGTCATGTGCAGTCCTCAGTAACAACTGGCAATATCACATTTTAAAATGTCAGAGACTCTGGCACGAGAGCCGTTTCCCCTTTTTATAAGATCGATCGTATTGATCCGTATTATTTTAAAGCTATGCCTGTGATTTTGTCAGTAGACTTTGATCAGCAGCAGATGACAGTTACAGTTGATTTATGGCACACACCACTTCACGAGGATTTTGCAAAAGTGTTTGGATGTTTCTCAAAAAGTCGGCCACAGTGGAGTAACTCCATCCATAAATCTGAGATGAAGATGAAGGCTGTCATGTTTTTTAGATTTAAGACTCATTTGTTTTCTGCCAGTCTAAAAATCACCAGAATTAAATATTTAAAACAAGTGTACGTTGTGAGTCCCTATAATATATTGGGACGGCATGGCAGGGTAGGAAAAGATTACGTGCCTAAGGACACATTCTCACAGCATTTGCAGTGAGCAAGACTTGGAGGACAGCAGTTCAACCCATGGTCCTCATCTGCTCTCCAATTGGATTTAGAATTACAGCAACAAAACGATTTACAATACAGGCGAGACAAGGGACTGTGTGTGTGTGTGTGTGTGTGTGTTTGTGTGTGTGTGTGTGCTCCTATCTATGACGCACGGGATGATTTATATAATCTCCTCTATGTGTCACAGAGCACAAGTGAGGTTAATGTGCATCTACCATGTTAGTGTATGTGTGTCTGTGTATGTGCTCAGTCACAGTCCCTGCAGTGGACAGTTGACCTTGGGTGGGTTGTCTGCCTTCTACTCTTAAGATCCTGTTACTGTAAATCCAAACTATGCATATGGACTGCAGACTGGGAGTGCTCTTGTCCAGACTGCCTAGAGTTTTAACAGTCCTGCCATCCAGGATCTGTGTGATTTACATCTGTTCACCCTGCTGCCATCTGGCACAAGATACAGAAGTATCCGCTGGCGTACCACCGGACTACAGAGCAGCTTCTTTGTCCTGCCTCAGAGTGTGCAATGTCTTAGTGTCCTATTTTGGCCTTGCAACTCAATTTTGTTTCACTCATCGCTTCTAACGTTTTTCTATCAGCTGTGGTTTTAGGTAAAAAACCTCTGATAAGCCAGCTTTACACTACCTGCTCAGCACCAAACAGCAGGCAGACAGACAGTTAGTGATGAGCTGGTGTACATAGTGGAACATTTAGCAGCTAAAGAGCCAGCAGAGCTAAAAGAAAGCTGAAAGAGATGAGAATATCCGGTGGCCAGAAACACAACTCCAAATTCATGTAATGTAATGTAATTTCCTCAGTGTCTGCTGGATGATTAAGTGGACAATAAGCAGTTAGCGGATGTATGTTAGTAGTGTCAAAAATATCAAAATATTTAAAAATATTGATACTGAATATTTGAAACTGTTTCAATGGTCATTTTCCACAGTATTGATACTGACACCAGCTGTGCTTTCTCGCCCTCTCTTCTCTCTGACAGCAAGCCGACACACACACCACTGCAGTGTCCATACAGGCCCGCCTCCTCACACCCAATTACCTCAAAGGCTGTTGTGCTTATCACACAGTACACAAGCCTCGCTATATTTATCTTTTTATGCTTATGTTTGTGTCAGTTTTCCCCGTGGTTTAAAAAATGGTTTCGAGGCATGGTATCGAAGTTAGAAATTTCAGCATTGTGACAACACTATCACATCTTAGCCATAAAAAAAAGTTAGATTGATTGAAGACTGATGCTGCTTTAAAGAGGTTAAAGTCTAACTGTTTGTGTTTGCAGGTCTTGGTCTAGACTGCATGGAATAAAAAGGCAAACGTCTCATGAGTTTTTAAACTGTTAATAATGAGTCCAACAGTGTTATAGGAGCGCAATGCTAGACCAGTGGACTGCTTTTCAAAACCTGCCGACTACATTAACCACAATACATTTTAGCCACTGATTTGTCATATTTGGACATTTTTGTGGCCTTTTGTGTGGTGGTTTTTGTGCTTGGTGTGTTTCAGAGGTGCTGTGGAGAGGCTGGGAGGGACGTCCCCTTCATCGGAGCTGCAGACCTGCAGCGTGTTGGCAATCAGTGCATGCTGAAAAGCCCCAGTCTGCACCATGCCTGCTGCCAGATGATTTTGCCAGTTACTGAGTTGCACATGGTCGACACTTCTAGCCCCTATATTTATAGTGAGAATACTTTCATGATGATCTAACTTTGTTTTTTTGCTGCTTCCCTAGTGAGATCGGATATCTCCTGATCTGCTCCACTTCACCCGCCACCAGCCTCCAGCACCTCTGTCCACCCACCCACACAAGAGACCCTCCCTGAGCCTTCTTCCTGAGCCATCCACCACCGCCACAGTGAGCTTTCTCCCCGCACCGCCGGTGGAGTCTAACCCGAGCCGGAGCTCATTCATTCACCTTTTTTTTCACCTTTATTTTGTGTAAAATAAATCCCTTTTAAACTGCTCCCAGCTCTGGTGTCCACTTTTGGGTCTTAAAACAACTACCAGCCCATCATAACATGATGCAGCTTCCTCTGGAGCCACTACAGACTTTATACTACTTCTTTCACATATGCAGTAGTACTCCCCAAGACCTGTAAACACTCATACTTGCACTCATACTGTGTAAATGTATTCTGAAATGTAAGATATCTAACGTGGTATTTGTGTAGCTCACCCTGTGATTGTTGCTCTGCAGTGAAAATGACCAATAGGGTAACATGAAGCTGAATATATTATTCAATGGAGTAATGTAATGAGACGCCATCGGCATTGCCAGCTGAACAGATGCCATCCGCCAAAATCTATTAGTGTTTGTCAATAGCAGACATAGTAAGTCTACTATTCTACTTTCTTAACCAGCTACCTTCAAAATGGATACAATGATGTTACGTTAGCAATCAACTGTTTCTATTTGTTACAAACTTGATGAATAATCAATGTGTTAAATGTTAACAAAAAAGACAATACAAAATTGGCACACAAACAGGCCACAGTCTAGGGAAATGTATCAGGACTGGACCAGGGTCAGATCAAATTTGTGTAGGAACCATTCATCATTTTCTTTGAGGTGTTGATTCATCTATAAAGAATAGAGCAAAGGGACATTTCATGAGAACAGGGTGTCAGGGCTGTGTCCATCTCTCAGCATTATAGCACTGCTCTTCTTTGGACAATTCACAACCAGAAGCAATAGAATTTAGCAGACAGCCACCCATGCTGCCATGCTGGCAGTTTCATGTGCCAGCGTGGCAGCATGTATGGATGTAGGGAACAAGATAGACAGATGGAGGATACAGAGAAGCTGGGTGGATGGCAGACGTACAAGAGTGGTGGGGGACGAAAGAGAGAGAGAGAGAGAGAGAGATGAAAGATGGACTGTAAAGGACACATGCCCACATGAAGGCAGGGTGAAAAGACGGAGCCCATACATTCTGAGGAGAAATGAAAGAGGAAAGGCCAGTGAAGAGGGTGGAGGAGAGATATAAGTGAATGTTGATCCATGGTCTGGTCTCTAATTAGCTCTACATCGTGTAATTAGACTGGTTACATACAGTAATCATAAAGCTCCTCCTCATGTAAACACAGCCTACATATTCTGGTTTAGGGTGGATGCACCCCCTGAGGTCCAGTCCATCTTAGTCAAGCTTGGACTTTGTTGAAAAATTATATTTTTACTCAGACAGGTGAAACATTCGGGTGATAGATGGAGTTCTTTCTTCATCAATGCAAAACAATTGAACTTTTATTTTAAGAAACAAGTGACAACCTTGCAAAGCTGGATTATCAACTATCCAGCATCGCCAAAGGCTCCAGCCATTCTGTGAAACAAATTTGTATTCCTGGATTGATGTGTTTAATCTTGTAACCAAACAGCAAACCAGGTAATATTATAATGCACATTGCACAGACAGCCAGAGGAATGGGAGGGTTTGCCTCACTAGCAGGTTAATTCATTAATGCTACCTTCAAAGTGGAATTACAGTAACAGATATCTAGGAAAAAGAAGAAGTTTACACTTGACTACAGAAAATGTTTGTTAATGACATAAATCATAGTCATATAATGGTATTAGCACAAAAATAACGAGAAATCGCAGGACACAAAGGCCCAAGACACTCCAACATGTGAGCTTAAGAAGTGGTGGTAGGTATATTCGTGCTGGCTGGCTAGTTGTTGGCACAGAGACCGCCTCCAGTCTTTCTGAGCTAAACAAAGCCCCCGGGAGTATTGCTGGGCTTTGAAGCCAATTTAACATCAAGGCCTAATTGTTTAATTAAAGGAGCAGCTCTAAAATGGTGGATACATTTTGAGAGTCACAACGCAGAATTTGATCCATTTGGTCTGATAACATTTGGAACATTAGAAGAAATGCACCATGAAATTATGTTAGCAAAGGGGCTGAACCGGAAGTTAGCCACTCAGCCAGCAGAAGTCTCTATTACTCACAGTGTGGAAGCTATGTGGAAGATCCAGATCATTTTATACCCAGGAAGTTGGAAATGTTTGGCGTCATGTGCTGCTGAGCAGCTTTCAACGAATGGATGGGGCTCTGCCTTCGATGCTGTATCAACATTTCCCACAATAGATCCATGGGCTACACATGTCTGACTCCATGAGCTGACTCCAGCGTGGTGCATTGGTCCATTTGATTGATACTGATCTTCACGACTCACACACAGAAAACAGCCTAAATGGGCGTCCGTATGAATATTGAAATATGTCTTACTCTCTGAAATCATTCCTCCTTTTCAAACTGGTCCTTGAGAAATCCTGATGAGAGTCAGATTCACTGAACATCTTTCAAAGTTACTTTGCAAAAAAGTCTCTCTAGTAGCAGACTAACTCCAAAGCCACAGCGTCATTCAGAACTTCAATCCCAACAGACCTTAAGAATCCATCATTTTGCACAGAAAGAATGACTTCTATTGCAGTGCGCACACAGTAACATGCTGGCCAGATGTGGCCTTAAGTAGGCCATCCCAACAAAACATAGAGGATCAGGGTAACGATCCTATGAAATAGCTAATCCCAGAGGCTTTCAATGAGGGGCTGCCTGTTTGATCTGCTCCGCACTGGAGCCGACAGAAGCCATATCAACGATTCATGAGCGACGTGTTTGGCAGGCAGTGAAAACCTGTCCTCTGAGAGCCTTCTACTTGAAAATTTGTCAGATTTTTTCTTTCTCACCAAAAGGTGTCTTCTGGGTATCATTTGGTAAGCAGTAACACATGACTCAGAGGCATTTTTCTGTCTCTCAATAATAAGAATGGCAGACAGAGGAAAATATCTTTTCCTCTCAGATTTGAGGCTAAATTACTGACTGGACAATAAAACAGTATTCTGTGCTGTTTTATAGCAACAGATCAGTACTCACAGTCTGTCAGTAATGGACATTCAAGCAGCTGCAGTGGTTTCTACACACATTGCTCGCTTGTATATGCACATGTGTATTGGCGTGTGTGTTGTTGTGCATGTGGATGCCTACTGTTCTGCTAAAAGCTTTCGTTCAACAAAGAGCCATGGCGAGGTCACGCTAGATGATGTTGCGCTGATGCCAAGGTTGACCTGACTGTACAAACCATCTTTGTGATTGGACAGAAAGAATCCAATAAAGTCAAATGTCACGCTCAAACATCCAGCTCTAATGCAATTTTAATGCAACCAATTCTAATGTGAGGCAGACATTTTCTTTAGTCTGGACTGAAAAATAAACAGCACATTTAAATCCCAATTTTAGGTGATACATTAACTGATGTCACCTCATGAGAAGTAGAACAAAGGAAACCAAATGGTAGATACAACTTCCTCTATGACTCATGCTGTCTTATGTATGAAATGTGTGATGTCTAGGCAACAAAAACAAACATACAAATCCAATATCATTAGTTGTAAGTTAGAAGAGGACAAAGCTGCTCTGTGCAAGATTTTCATTCACTCATATTGTCAGTCTGAGCTGCCAGATGGTTTGTTTCACAGGATGGTTTGTTTCACAAATCCATCTGGAAAGAAGCCGCTAGAAAACATATGAAATGGACAGGCACTTACAGAAATACTTGGAAGGGGATGGGACCAACAATCTGTGTATCACTATATATCACAGGTTGATTTCAAGCAATCAGAGCAACAGTAGGAGAGCGCTACCAAGAGCGGAGCCAGTTGGTAAAGAAAACTCTTACCACAGTCAGTCAGGAGAAGTGAAAACATGTTTTTCATTGAAGTTTCTAATAAAAATTAAAAAAAAGAAACTGATGGAGGTTAAATTCCAGTGCAAAGTTCTTGTCAACTTTTTACAGAGGAGCAGCTGAAAGCATCCTGACTTGAAATATCATACACTGGCATGTCTCGTGTTCGGGCCAGGACAGGAAGGCTTTGCAGCAGATGATTAAAACTGCCCAGAACATCATTAGTACCCATCTGCAGAGCATCAGTGACATATGTGAAGTGAGATGTCTGCACAGAGCCCAAAGGAAACTAAAAGACAACACCCACCCTATCCACAGTCTGTTTGCCCTGCCTTCTGACATATGATACAGAAGTATCTGCTGCTGTACCATCAGACTACAGAGCAGCTTCTTTCCTCAGGCTGTGAGACTCCTTAACTCATCCTCAATGCTCCACCATAAAAAATATTTTTTCTTGTGTAGCATAAGGGACTACAACTTAAGGAAAGCCTTTAGTCCCATTCTTTGCTCGTCTTTCAATGAAATATTCTCTCCAGTTCTGACATAACTGATGCTATAGCAGCATCTACGGTCTGTGTGGTTGTAAAGATGGATGGCAATGTAAATTCAACTCCTTCAACTACAGACATTGTAATAAACATGGATATATTTTGTGCAATTTACTGATCTCACCTTACAGGATGATCGCGAACGGTCTTACATTTCAAACACTTACCCGGTGCTCTCACATGAAGAAGGCTAGCATTCAGTTATATCTGATGTTGTGCCCATTCCCTGGCATTATAAACAACTGACATTCTGATTTCTTTAGCATAGTTAAGAATGGAGACTTCATCTTTCTACACAGAAAGCTAGCTACCTAGCAAATTGGTCATATCAATGCAGCTGCACAAGTCAGCTAAGACAGCTTACAGAAACAGCTGTATGAGGAACATGTTTCTTCGAACAATGAGAAAAATGTCCCATTGCCTGCTGATAAGCACCACTAAACAGGCTGAAGGAAGGAAATGAAGTACTGCAAAATAATATGTCATATTAAAAGGCTAACAGAGCGGCCGCTGTGTAGAAGTTCAGCTTCGAAACCTTGTTTTGCACCTTTTCATCTAATTATAAATTAAACACTATTATTTGAGAGAACAATAGACTTTGTTATTGAGAGAGTACCTGCCCTGGTGTTAATTAAGTCTGTCAGCCATGGCAGCCACATTTCACACCCTGTGTGTATCTTCACAGTTTGAAATGAATAGCTCAAACCCACAGGTGTCTCACACATCCTTCAAGGTTTGCAGTGGCTGATTCAAAAGACAGCAGGCCTCCACTCAGCTGTACACAGCAGCTCTCTCATCTGTGCTGTGGACCTCTCGCTGCACTGGGCAACAATTTTGGACAGATATAGATTTCAGCTTTAAAATGAGATTTGTAACAAAAAGGGGAATCAGCTGCAGTCTGAACTACCTTTGCGTGGTTACTTTGGATCAGGCCTCTGGGTTGACCATGGATCTAAGTAAAAAGCCCAGCCCTACTATGCTGCCAGTGGTGGTGACAATATACTCTATTCAAGGCCATATGAGAGCACCTTGTGGAGGAGGGGAGAGGAAATAATAGACATGCAGCAGAGTGTGAAGTCTCAGCACACTTACAAAGAAAAATCTTGTCTTTGTATCCCTGTTGAAAACGAGCTTTATGAAGAGGCAGAGGAGTGGTAGGGGGTTTGCTCATCACATGGCTTATGCTATCTGCTAATCTGGAGCAGAGGTTTCGACAATGTGGGGAAAGAGAACACCAAAGAGTCCTTGAGGAGCTAAAGAAGTCCTTAAGGGGCTTTAGAGATGTTCCAAGCCAATGGACGATTTTCACTGAAATGTAATTCACTACCTAACAACCCAATTGATAAAAAATAAAAATGATTATTGTGATCTGAGGTGGCACAATTATCACCATGTATGTAGAAAGCCCAATACTAAATCTGGTCAACCTATGGAAAAGCAATGTCAAGTCCATCCTTACAATGCTAGCAAGGAATCAAAGCTGATATGAAAAGGATTGATGCATTCCACACTGGATACCTGCGAAGGTGTCTGTTAGCCTAAAGACATCACAACCCAGAAGATGTTACATCACCAAAATTAGGCAGAGGTGATTTGAATGTAGATAAATTGAATCCCAAAGGTTGTGCTGAGATTGACTCAAACCTGGAGGAAGACATTGACCTGGTGCATAGCTGTGATGCACAAGCTTGCAAGATCAAGAAGATATCACATAAACCGGTGTTGATAGTTGCATTGATCGCATATCAAACAAACAGTCCGGCTACAAGCCCTGCTGAAGACAAACAACATCCATCTTGCTCAAGTGTCCTTCAAACAACACAAGCACTTTTTTGTGATGGCATCAGACCTCCTTGTGAAGATAATTCCCTTTTTGGAATGGGTACAATAATTGAACTAAAATTGTCATCCCACCACAAACGGAGCAACGGTGGTTTAGACTGTGGACGTCCACTGAGCACAGGGTTGGCAGTTGAAACCCCAGCTCCTCCTGGATTGTCCAAGTGTTCTTGGCACTGAACTCCAAATTGCTCCAGACGATCAGGCCAGCACCTTAGTAGCTCGCTGTCAGCAGTGTGTGAGTGTTTGTGTGTGTGAATAAGCGTCAAAGAGGAACACACGGAGGATTGAAGTGCTATACTAGAATGGCACCTAGTAGAGCGCATACATTTGCCGAAGTCCATGCATTATTGTGAGAAGTTAACAAAAATGTGGAAAAACCACCTTTCTCAGAAAAGGAAAGCTAGAAAAACCCTCTAGATCCACCCTGCTCTTATCAACACCAACAGTTACCCATCCTACATCCAAGTTTCCAAGGTTCAGTAGTTTTTGTGTAATCCTGCTGAAAAACCAAACAACCATCCTTATCAGATCATAACCTCCTTGATAGAAGTATTAATCCATTTGAGCATGGCATTACCTACAGTTACTTCATCTTATCTAATACTGTACACAGTTAAAGAATTAATGAGTATAACTGATGTGGGTCCACCTGTGTGCAGGTGGAGAAACTAGATCCTGTGCTATCAGGTGTTGCTGGACTCCAGGAACTGTCAAAGAGCCCCACCCTACCCCCCAGCGGTCTGCCCTATCGACCCGCCAGCTTCACTCAATCACCTGCTCGGTCACGGACAGAAACAAAGTCTACACACCTGCGGGCCTGTGGGGCTTGTGTACAGAGAGGAGGGTTGGGGGTTGACCTTTCCCCCCTTGCTGAGTGTCTTCCAACAACAGAAAGGCCACTTAGTGTGGGGGGTCCATGAGAAAGCAGGGAAAAAAATGAAATATAACAACAGTAAAATGTCCTCTTGTGAATTTGAAGCTACAACACAAACAGAAGCTAAATCATTAATGCATCAATCAACACCCAGCGCCTAGCACGCAAGGTTGAAATAATTAACATGTTGCTTCAGTTAAAACATTTATCTGCCCTCAGGGTTGCTCTGAGATATTGAGCACCAAAGCGCTCAGAGTTTAATAAAGACATCAGGCCTTTTATTTTGGAAAATTACAGATATTAAAAATCTCACACTTTAAAAACCACATTCAAATATTATCAGGCACTCATCTCAGAGGTTAAGATGACATTTTAAATTCAAATGTATCAAACAGAAGGTGATGATTTAATCAAACTGGCAAATGAGGAGATGTCATGAACGCCAGACTGAGAGGGTTTGTCTCAAGATTATGTTTAAAGATGTGGGCATATTGTGAAGCCTTCTGCCTCTTTTGGCAGGGTGGTCTACATAAAAAAACTCACAGACTCAAAGGCAAACATTGTGAATTAACCAAAGAAACAGGATTACTCTAATACTGAGATAATTGGGTAAATGTGAGAAGAGTTTGGCTACAGGCCCAGATCTAAATCCACAGGAGAGCAACTAAACTCACTGTAGATATAAAGAAAAACTGGGTGGTACTGCTCCCCCTCCTTCTATATTTAGATCCTCTGTGAGCACTCCAAACGTATATCATGCACTTTTGCAGCCCTGTCATGATGTCAGCAATGTCACCTTTCACATATCTGCCTGTGTGCTAAAACGTCAAGATGTGTTCACTTCAGGAGGCACAGAGAGCTCGAGCCGCAACCTGCGAGCACCCACAGAGCCAGCGGGTAGAACATTTAAAAGAGACTAACGTTGAGCTTCATAAATGCTGGATTCTTCTGGCTTCGGGAACACGACCACAGTGTCTTACAAGCAATGATAAAGGTTGTTTCTACCACATCATGATGAAAGTCTGTCACTTTAAGAGTGTCGTTTGATAACAAAAGTTGAATTGTTCGAGGTTTCTAAATATCAGACGGCACAATGATTTTTTTTTTATGTACCAGAAAATGAGACTTGTACATTTTATACACTGACTGAAAAGTGCAATTCACAGATTTTACATATGAAGCTTAGTTTACTTGCCACTAGCAGGACTTTTCTGGCAATGAAGGTAGTTTTTTTCCCCCCAAGTTGAAATAACCCTGATGTAGGGCTGCGTAATATATCAATATTATATCTTTATCCTGATATGAGACTATATATTGTCTTAGATTTTGGATATAGTGATATTGTGACATAAGTGTTGTCTTTTCCTGGTTTTTAATGCTGCATTACAGTAACGTGATGTAATTATCTAAACATAACATACTGTTCTACTACTGTTCTGATATTACTGAGTCATTATATCCACATTACTGATAATTATATATCAAAAATCTCATGGTGTTAATATATGTGAAAGTACCAGTAGTCATCCCTACAATATTGTCAAAATATTAATGTGATATGTCATCCATTAAATGATTTGGAGCCGATTTCAAAATATTGAGATATACTGTATATGACATAGCCTAAAAATATTGCACTATTATTTCAAAGCCATATCGCCCAACCCTACCATATTGATTTCATAGTGATGTCATCAGGTTGATACTGATTTTCTTTTTTAACTGGAGGTTGTCACACCGCGGTGAGGTTGTCTCGTCTTGGGTTATTGTCTGGTCATTTCCTGTTTTATTTTGAAAATCTAACTCTCCTCTCGTTTCAGATCACTTGCCCTTCCTCTTGTGTCACCTGCCCGTCTCCCCTGATTCCTGATTGTGTCCACCTGTGTCCCATTTCCCTCATGTGTTTAAAAGTCTGCGTTCCCCTTTGTCTTGTGCCAAAGTGTCTCGTTCCATGTCCGACCACAGAAGCCAAACCATAGTCAAAGCCACAGCGTATTCGTGAGTTCTTGTTGTTTCCTCGTGAGAGTGATTTTCTGTTAAATTTTCATAGTCATTAGTTCTGTTATTTAGTCAGCCTCCCTTGTGAGTGATTTTCTGTTCATAGTGTTTATGGTTAATGTTTTGAAGCCCTTTTGATTTCCTCCTTGTGAGTGATTTTGATTTTGATAGTTTTTGTATTTCGAGTTTCCTCCTTGTGAGTGATTTTGATTTTGATAGTTTTGTACTTCGAGTTTCCTCCTTGTGAGTGATTTTGATTTTGATAGTTTTTGTAGCCTACTTCGAGTTTCCTCCTTAAGAGTGATTTTGATTTTGATAGCCAGTTTTCCTCCCTAGGAGTGATTTTTGTTTTAGCCAAGTTTTTTCCCTCCCGATAGACTCTCTTAGAGTAATTTTCATAGCACCATTGTTTTGAAACCACTCTCTCGAGAGCATTGTCAAACTCAATAAAAATCGCTCACTGACACCTCAGCTATTGAGTCCTGTTTTGAGTCTCGGCCTGACAGTACACTTTGGCCAGAATGGACTCAGCAGAGGCTGGCCAGTGGGCGGCTGCGCTACAGGCTCAGGAAGCCCGCATCTCCCGTCAGGAGGATTTTCAGACGGTGATGGTGGCTCAGCTGGGTCAGCTTTCATCCCAGGTGAGGGAGCTGGCGGACCATCTGCGGCAGACAGCCCGGCCTCCCGCGGCGTCGGAGTCTCCAGCCGCTGCAGCGGCTCCGACCCAAGGTGCTCCCATGACCGGGATGGGCATCAAGTTGGCCTCCCCGGAGCGTTTCTCTGGGGAACCAGGACAATGTAGGGCTTTTCTTATCGACTGTTCGATACATTTTGAACAGCTCCCACAGGCATTCATCACAGATCGTTCAAGAATTGCATTCATGATTTCCCACCTGACGGGGAGAGCCAGAGCTTGGGCCACCGCTGAGTGGGCTCGTGACTCTCCGCTTTGTTCATCCTTCACAGACTTTAAAACTGCTCTCACAAAAACATTTGACCCTGTATCTACAGACAGGGAAAAAGCCAGGGAGCTGAGTAGACTGACTCAGGACCGGGACTCGGTGTGCGATTACGCCATCCGCTTTCGCACCTTGGCGGCGGAGAGTGGGTGGAATAACGCCGCCCTGTACGACGTGTTCCTGAAGGGGCTGGCGGCTCACATCCAGGAGCTGCTGCTGCCGGTGGATCTGCCTGCAGACCTGGACTCGCTGATCTCCCTCGCCATCCGGACAGACAACCGGGTTCGTGAGCTCCGGCAATCGCGGAGCAGCGGCCCGACGACGGAGAGGTATCCACGTTCCCCTGCCCCGGGCAGGCAGGTTCCCCGTTATTCTCCGCCTGAGCACCGCCATCCCTTCCCCATCGCTAGGGAGGAGGAGCCCATGCAGCTGGGAAGGACACGGCTGACCCCGGAGGAGCGACGACGACGCCAACAGGAGGGCAGCTGTTTTTACTGCGGCCAGACTGACCACCTCGTCGCCGCCTGTCCGGCCAAAAAACCCCGGGAGGTGAGTCAACCCCCAGCCACAGACCCCGCTCCGCGCGGCCTGACACCTGTTAAGGTAACGCACCATGCCACCTCTATTGACATTAAAGCGCTCATAGATTCTGGGGCTGACGAGAGCTTAATTGACTGGGGTTTGGCGGAGACATTGGGGTTAAAATCGGAGCCCCTGGCCAGCCCCATCAGGGCCAGAGCCCTCAATGGCAAGGAACTTTTTATGATCACGCACACTACAGAACCACTGGAACTACAGATTCAAGACCATAGGGAATTAATGAACTTATATTTATGTAAATCCCCCTCTCAGACTCTAGTCCTTGGAAACCCCTGGTTATGTCAACACAACCCCCACATAAACTGGAAAACGGGGACAATCATGGGATGGGGGGAAGATTGTGTGGACCATTGTAGACCTGTTTCGGTCCAGGAGAACAACATAACGTCAATTAATCATTTTTCTGTCACTTCTGCCACAGACTCTGAGACCTCCGACCTGAGCTCCGTGCCCCCCTGCTACCTCCACCTCCGTGAGGCGTTTAGTAAAACTAAGGCCATGTCACTTCCCCCACACCGGCCTTATGACTGCGCCATAGACCTGATTTCGGGCTCCCCCATTCCCAAAGGCCGGCTGTACTCCATCTCCGGGCCGGAGAGGGCAGCCATGAAGGAGTACATCGACTCATCACTGAGGGCGGGGCTTATTCGTCCTTCCTCGTCAGCAGCGGGGGCCGGATTTTTCTTTGTGGGGAAAAAGGACGGCTCTCTTAGGCCCTGTATCGATTACAGCCCCCTAAATGCTATCACTATTAAAAACCGTTACCCCCTGCCTCTCATGACATCAGTCTTTGACCAACTGCAACAAGCCAAGGTATTTACAAAACTAGATTTACGCAATGCTTACCATTTAATCAGGATCAGAGAGGGGGATGAATGGAAAACAGGGTTTAACACTCCTAGCGGCCACTATGAGTACTTGGTCATGCCTTTCGGACTCACTAATGCCCCAGCCGTGTTCCAAGCCATGATCAACGATGTGCTCCGTGACTTTTTAGACCGATTTGTCTATGTTTACTTGGATGACATTCTCATTTACTCACCAGATCTAGAAACTCACAAAAATCATGTATCCCAGGTTCTCCAACGTCTGCTAGAAAACAAGCTCTATGTTAAGGCAGAAAAAAGTGAGTTTCATGCCGACACCATCTCCTTCCTGGGCTTCATCGTAGCCCCTGGAAAGGTGCAGATGGATCCGGCTAAAGTGAGCGCTGTGGCCGAGTGGCCCACGCCTGATAGCCGCAAAAAGGTCCAGCAATTCCTCGGTTTTGCTAACTTTTATAGGCGGTTTATCAGAAGCTTCAGCGCAATAGCAGCTCCGCTCCATGCACTCACCTCTACAAAGGTGCGCTTCCTCTGGTCCCCGGAGGCGGAGGCAGCCTTCCAGCACCTCAAGACCCGCTTCACCACGGCTCCCATCCTGACGATGCCGGATCCCCAGCGGCAGTTTGTGGTCGAGGTGGACGCCTCCAACGAGGGGATTGGAGCGGTCCTGTCCCAGCGGTCTGCACAGGACGGGAAGATGCATCCCTGCGCCTTCCTGTCGCGGCGTTTGTCCCGAGCGGAGCGGAACTATGACGTCGGCAACCGGGAGCTGTTGGCGGTCAAGCTGGCACTGGAGGAGTGGAGGCACTGGCTTGAGGGAGCTGAGCACCCGTTTATCGTCTGGACTGACCATAAAAACTTGGAATACATACGTAAAGCCAAGAGACTAAATTCTCGCCAGGCAAGGTGGGGGCTTTTTTTTAACCGCTTCTCTTTTTCCCTCTCTTACAGGCCGGGGTCCCAGAACGTCAAACCCGACGCCCTGTCACGTCTCTACGACCCCGAGCCTGTTGCCAAAGAACCAGAGCCAATCCTTCCACGAACCTGTGTGGTTGGAGCGGTAATTTGGCAGATAGAAAAGGAGGTTAAGCAGGCAAACGGTGAGAGTCCGCCACCTAGTGGGTGCCCTGAAAATCGATTGTTTGTCCCGGTTGAGCTGCGCCCACAGGTGATCCACTGGGCTCACACCTCGCTGCTTTCCTGTCATCCGGGGGTTCGGCGGACTGTGTTCGCCATCTCTCGGAGGTTCTGGTGGCGGTCCATGGAAAGAGAGGTCCAGGAGTACGTCGAGGCTTGTTCGGTCTGCGCCAGGAATAAAACGTCCTCCGGGCCACGGATGGGACTCCTACAACCGCTCCCCATTCCCTCCAGACCATGGGCCGACATCTCCCTGGACTTTGTCACGGGGCTCCCGGTCTCCCAAGGTAACACCACGGTTCTTACGGTGGTGGACAGATTTTCTAAAATGACAAGATTCATAGCCTTGCCCAAATTACCTTCAGCCAAAGAGACAGCTGAAATTATGATTAACCATGTCTTCAGAATCCACGGTTTTCCTAGGGACATCGTTTCTGACCGGGGGCCCCAGTTCATATCATGTTTCTGGAAGGAGTTTTGTCGGCTCATCGGGGCCACGGCTAGTCTCACGTCAGGCTATCACCC
The DNA here is from genome assembly GCF_040436345.1 of Pagrus major. Lineage (NCBI taxonomy): Eukaryota > Metazoa > Chordata > Actinopteri > Spariformes > Sparidae > Pagrus > Pagrus major. The sequence continues at coordinate 29,229,156 of NC_133222.1, read as the reverse complement.
GGAGGCCAACGGCCAGACCGAACGGCTCAACCAACAGCTGGAAACCGGTCTCAGATGTCTGGTGTCCCAAAACCCCTCGACCTGGAGCCGGCACTTGGTCTGGGTCGAATATGCTCACAACTCCCTCCCCACCTCAGCCACAGGTTTCTCACCTTTCAAATGTGTATATGGTTATGAGCCACCTGTCTTCGCAGACCAGGAACCGGAGGTGTCGGTGCCCTCCGCCCATGCCATGATCCGCCGTTGCCGACGTATCTGGGCGGCCGCCCGGCAGCTCCTCATCCGCCAGGGAGACCGGGTCAAGAGGGCCGCGGACCGGAGACGACGACCCGCTCCCGCATACCAGCCGGGCCAGAGGGTGTGGCTCTCAGCCAAGAACCTCCACCTCAAAGCCCTCTCCCGGAAGCTGGCGCCGCGCTTCGTGGGACCTTTCCCCATTACCAAGATTATCGGACCCGCAGCGGTTCGCCTTCGTCTGCCCCGCTCTCTCCGTGTCCATCCCACCTTCCATGTCAGTCAGGTCAAACCGGTCAAGGAGAGCCCCATGGTCCCGACCCCCCCGCCCCCTCCTCCCCCGGAAGTGGTAGACGGGGGTCCCGTCTACAAGGTCAAGAGGCTACTGGCTGTGCGCAACCGGGGTCGGGGCAAGCAGTACCTGGTGGACTGGGAGGGGTACGGACCGGAGGAGCGACAATGGGTCCCCTCCCGGTTCATACTGGATCGGTCCCTCATTGACGACTTCGTGAGGGCCCATCCTGAACTTCCTGGGCCGTCAGGAGTCGGCCCTTAGGGGGGGGGGTACTGTCACACCGCGGTGAGGTTGTCTCGTCTTGGGTTATTGTCTGGTCATTTCCTGTTTTATTTTGAAAATCTAACTCTCCTCTCGTTTCAGATCACTTGCCCTTCCTCTTGTGTCACCTGCCCGTCTCCCCTGATTCCTGATTGTGTCCACCTGTGTCCCATTTCCCTCATGTGTTTAAAAGTCTGCGTTCCCCTTTGTCTTGTGCCAAAGTGTCTCGTTCCATGTCCGACCACAGAAGCCAAACCATAGTCAAAGCCACAGCGTATTCGTGAGTTCTTGTTGTTTCCTCGTGAGAGTGATTTTCTGTTAAATTTTCATAGTCATTAGTTCTGTTATTTAGTCAGCCTCCCTTGTGAGTGATTTTCTGTTCATAGTGTTTATGGTTAATGTTTTGAAGCCCTTTTGATTTCCTCCTTGTGAGTGATTTTGATTTTGATAGTTTTTGTATTTCGAGTTTCCTCCTTGTGAGTGATTTTGATTTTGATAGTTTTGTACTTCGAGTTTCCTCCTTGTGAGTGATTTTGATTTTGATAGTTTTTGTAGCCTACTTCGAGTTTCCTCCTTAAGAGTGATTTTGATTTTGATAGCCAGTTTTCCTCCCTAGGAGTGATTTTTGTTTTAGCCAAGTTTTTTCCCTCCCGATAGACTCTCTTAGAGTAATTTTCATAGCACCATTGTTTTGAAACCACTCTCTCGAGAGCATTGTCAAACTCAATAAAAATCGCTCACTGACACCTCAGCTATTGAGTCCTGTTTTGAGTCTCGGCCTGACAGAGGTGAGGGGATTAAAAGGGAGAGAAGGTGTAGCTCTTCAACAGGGGGTCTGTGACCCGTAAGGGGTCCTTACAGTTACTTCAGGGAGGCCGCCAAATTATTGTATAACAATATATTTTTAAAGTTTCTGTTTAAAATAAAAAAAAATGCTTCTGAAAATACACAATA